>NW_027556098.1:172768919-173968919 GCF_003287225.1 Phascolarctos cinereus
GAATTGTGTATGAAAGAAATTCATTACCTTCTGGTATGAACCTCTTTAAACTTAGTTGAACTGGTCCTTAGACAATAGACAAATAGTCCTGGGTTTGGCCTGTACATGAAAACCCTTCAGCTCGATAGGACCTGTCAGAACTTGTATGTACCTAGTATAGCTCAGGGTCAGTTCCACATACAATGAGGCCTTGTAATAAGGAATGGTGTGGGTCAGGGTTTTCTTTAGCACTCAGTTCATTTTTTTACCCAGAGTATGTGTTTGTAAAAGACACTTTGACACCTGCACATACAGATTCAGTAGTAAGAAGGTGTAGCAACATGACATGCTTAGTGATGCCTACTCTAATATATAGGCCCCAGGCTAAATCTTCTCCAAGGTTGTGTCTACCCATATAAAATAAAGAGGAGACGGAAACAATCATCTCAATAATTTAGGCCCTAAATCACTTTTGCCTCCATCATTTACAAGTTATAAACTCTCTGAGGAGACCTGAACATTTGCTGATTGGCGTGTCAGTTTTTGAATGAATTACTAATGATGAAAATACTAAGTTCCTATTGATATGGTGTTTTAAGTTTTGAAAAGCACTTTACACCCCATATTTCATTTGATTATCACAGTAGCCCTGTTTATTGAAGAGATAGATATCTAAATGGCACAGCGGATAGAATGCTGGCCTTGGAGTCAGGAGGACCTGAGTTCAAATGGACCTCATACCCTGGCTAGCAGTGTGACCCTGGGCAAGTCACTTAACCCAGTTTGTCTCAGTTGCTTCATCTATAAAATGAACTGGAGAAGGAAATGGCAAACCACTTCAGTGCCTTTGCCAAGAAAACCCCAAATGGGGTCAACAGAGTGTCAGACAACTGAAAAACTGAACAACAACAATAACCCAAGGCTAAAAGTAAATAAACAAACAAATAAATAAATAAAATGGTGAAGCTGGTGTAAGATAATTGTGAGATGTGATGACCTTGAAAATTTCTCTGATATGATTTTGAAATCCAGAGAAAGACAAAAAAACCTGTTCCCACCTGGTCAATGATTAATTAGACACAATGACAATGTCATTAGTAGAAGTCCTCTTTTGAAGATGTCTGTACCCTTTAGGTTCTGGATGGTCTTAAATATATTTCTGTATACTTGATAGAGATACATTTAACCATTTTTAGAGGTACTTTTATCTGTAAATAGATAGCTTTCTACATATTAACTCTAACAGATGTGTTTCATGCAAAAGATACATTATTTTTGTAGGATCATACATCTAGAACCGAATGGAACCTTAACGTGAAATCAATGAGCATTTTCTAAGCACCTACTATACTCCTGTCAGTGTGCTAAGTTCTAGAGGCCATTAAATCCAATTCTCTCATTTCACAGATGAAGGAAACGAGACACAGAAAGGTTAAGTGATTTACCCAAGGTCACAAAGCCAGTGGGATTTGAATCCAGGTCTCCTTGACTTCAAATCTCATGATCTATCAATTAGACCATACTGCCTTTCATTTTGATTTTTAATTATTTTTTAAATTTCCCTAACTCTGGATTTTGTAGGTATAGATTCAGTCAGCAAGTGAAGTTAGCCCATTCTCTGTGGGGACAGCTACTCAGCCAGAATTAAATAACATGAGGTGTTAACCACATATTTGATCAAGAGGAACAATGGTGATGTCAGTTTCTGCAGTGTGGTGATTACATGGTTTTTGCTGAGAACTGAATTAGAGTTAATCCAGTGTAGATCTATTCTGCACAAGCACTGAACATTAATATTAATTAATAATTGATAGTAATAATTGAGATCAACATTAGAAGGGAACTTCACTGGTTTGATGGATCCATAATTCTGTGGAGGCGAGGGTCTCTCTTTTTGTGCCATTCTTCTTCTCATCTTGTGCCATTCTTATCCATAGCCTTTCACTATCTTATATAGATGATCTACTCAATATACTAGAGGCCTCCTAATAGATCTTTTACTATTTCATGGACTCCAGGGTATCACTTGGACAGTCCACTTATTATTCCCTTTTCTCACTACATGGCCAGTGCACCTCCTTATCCAGTCACACATGACCCTAATGTTTTTTTAATGATAGTTCTTTACCTTTAAGGCATCATTGCTAATGTGCTAAGGCCTCCTTGTGCACACTATGAGGCTCTTAATTGTCTTTTAGTTCACCTTTGATTTTGATTCTTCAAAGACTGTGCTATTTTGGAATGAAAAGATTTAAAATTTTACTTTGCCAGAGCTTCTCTCATGGCATTTGGGTGGCTGGAATCCGGAATCAGAGTCAAAAAGGTTCATATCCCACCTAAAATGCTTGCTAGTGGTGTGACCCTGGGCAAATCACTTAACCTCTTGAAGGCTCAGTTTTCTCACCTGTAAAGAAGGTTAATGCCAAGCTCAGAGAGTGGTTGTGAGAATCAAATCAGAGAAGAAGACATGGGAAGGGTTCCTAAATGTCACAGTGCTTTCTGAATGTTATCTCTAAATTATTATCTTCACAACTCTTCATTCTCTGATTTCCAGGTCTTCTGAGGCTCTGTAAATAAGCAAACAAACATTGTGGCTTTCAGAGTTTGGGAACTATTATAAAACACACTGTAATATATAATTTGTTGGATTGTTTGTTTTTTATATTTTCTTGTTCAAAATGACAAAGCTTGGTTTAATAAAATATTTCACAAGAGGAGCTTGTTAAGAACAAAGGTACTACTTATTTAGTAGTTTCAGTCATATCTAATTCTTTGTGACCTCATTTGGGGTTTTCTTGGCAAAGATATTGAATTGGTTTACCACTTCCTTCTCTGGCTCATTTTGTAGCTGAGGAAACTGAGGCAGACAGGGTTAAGTGATTTGCCCAGGGTCACACAGCTAGTAAGTGTCTGAGGCTACATTTGAACTTCCAAAGATGAATCTTCCTGACACCAGGCCCAGCATTCTATGTACTGAACCACCTCGCTGATCAAGAAACTAATTTTTTGGTTGTCAATTCAATGGCACTTAGCATAGTGCCTGGCACATAGGTGCTTAATATATATGATTGATTGATTGAATAAAGGATAGATGATTTTGATATTTTAAATGACCATAGCTATTTTTTATGATGCTGTTTCTTTTCTTGGAAGAGAAATTTTTCTCAGAATGCCTAATTTTTCTCTAGACAAATGTTGAAAACCTCTCTTTTGAGCATGGACGTGACAGAATTGGCTCTAGCATGATACTTACTTTTATGTCATCATCATCACCATGCACAAGGCCAGTGAAATGTATTCACAAACCAGTATAAGACTTTTAGAGTGAAAATTTTCATTAAATTTATCAATAGCCTTCATTCTATCAAAAACATGTATTATTAAAATTAGGTTGAATATTTCTTTTCTTTTTGGCAAGTATATGGAGAGGGGAATAGGCAGAGATTAGATTTCTTCCATTTTGATATTTATATCCTGGTTCTGAGAAATATGGAAATGAATTTTTGTAAGAATTTTTTTTAAAGTGTATATGCTTTCCGTATCAGCACGTTTAAAAATGAGTTTTCCTTTTTTCAGCAGTTTTCAGTAACTAAAGTCCTTTGTCCATTGCCCAGTTAGAAATTACAAGAGATTCAAACAAAGCCTGAATCTTTTCCAAAGCCTTACAAATGAATTATGGCAGGTTGAACCACTGCTGACCATGGGAGTTAATGGGAAGATAATGTTACAGGAAGTAACTGGGCACTCTGGAGTTTCTTTTCTTGCTTTATAATCATATTCTCTTGAGGGACCAAGGACTTCTGCCCTGAAATAGTGAGTACTAAGCTTATGAACTCTGTGATCAAGAGCCAAATTAGATTCATTCACAGCTGTGGCAACAGTGATTTGCAACTCTCCATGCTCTGCCATTGCTTTGAAGTAACAAAAGAGAAAATAGGGTACATCTCTTAGGAACCTCTTTCCCTCTCCTTTTTCCCCTTTCTTTATCAGATGTAGTATCAGTTTGCACATTACAGGAGAGAGTTGTTCACATACAGGGCCCAAGATAGAATTTATTTTCATCAAAATCCTTTCTAAAGGAAGGATTTAGCCATTTTCTCTGTACTGGGCTGGAATTGGTCACTTATGATACCTACAAATCCATCACAAGGCATAGGATAGAGGTCACTGGAGAGGATAGAATAGTCATAAAGGCTTAATTATCGCTTTGTTTTGATAATTGGTACTATCAAGAGCGAGTAACAATTGTACCAACAAGTAGGTTTTGAATTATAGCTATGGAAAATCCAATGTGACTTGTGCAAATTTATAATATTATAATATAAAGTTATAATATAAAAATATCCAAAAAGGAGCTCTTCTGGGCAATTACCATGTCACATTCATGATATACACATCTATTGCTTAACTTAATCCAATCAGAGATAAGAGCTCTGGGCATAGATCCCTTCCCCTATACAGTTTCTCAGCTCACTTTCCTCTTTGAATTTCTGCTGAGGTTATATTACTTTCAGAGCTTATGCCTGCTGAGGCAAAGGATGACAGCATCTGGAAAAACCCATTCAACTTAATCTAAAGTGTTACCAGAGTTTTGCTGAGAGAATCTAGAGGTTAAGATTCCATTAAATAACCCACAAATATGCATACTGTGCTTTATTAATGGCCAGGTACTCAATACGTTTCTTCTCAGTGCACTTGGATCTTCAATCTTCATTCAAAGTTCTCAACTTATCTCTTGAGTGGGAAAGGGTCCAGGAGTACCTAATCCAACATTCTAGCCAGCCTTTCACTGGCTGCAGTGACAGACGGATACAATTGGACGCCCCAGTGAATTTATCATGCCGATTGAAGTGGTTTGGCTAGGTTGCAGCCATAAAGCTTGGCGACTGTGATGATCACTTGGAGAGGAATGCTGTCCCTTGACATGTCATTTACATATTTTTCAAACCTCCTTCTTAGTTTCTCTTTAGATTACATAAGCAGAATGTTAAAGATCCTGTGTCCTTTAGGATCATTTCTATTTCATGGTTGTTATTTAAGCTTGGACAGCCAAACTAATTTTTTTTAAGTTTCTAAAATTAGAGCACATTCCCAAGATTCCTTGTTTCGTTTTTCTTTTGATTCAATTAAACTCAAAGCATATTTATAGAATGATTCTTCTGTAAGAGATGCTGTGCCTTGCACTTTTCAGATAGTACATAAAATAGAAGGTCCTCTGTGAATTTCAAAAGCGTATATATTATATGAATTTGCGAACTTGCATGTTGTAAATTTTTCCAGTGTGGACTTGTCCATATGGAATGGTCTCTTCTATTTTAAAGCACTATCCACCTCTTAAATAAGTGACTGACAGAAAAATGTAAACTGTATATGCACAGATACACAAAATAATCTTTTCTTTATCAAATTAGTTGAAATCAATCCACACTTGTGGAGAGGCAGTTACTATCTTTTCCTATTATCATCACCTTGAAATTGTAGTTTCCAAGTCCTGAGATCCCCCTCTAAGGCTTCATCATAGCTCCAGGTAACAAGGGAGTTCTTGAAGACTATACAAATACAGCACAAGCTCTGACCTGTCCTCCTGAGCTGGCAAGGCTTCAAGTTCAGGCCTGGCAATGGAATCTATGTATGTTGTCTGAGAACCCATGTCAGAGTTCAGAGATGCACATCACCAGAAGCTTGGCCTCCGGATGATGCATTTTTCAACTACAGCCAGGAGGCCAACTGACACAAGGAGAGGCAGTCTGTCTTCGTGGAGCGAACATGAATATGATAAAATCATGGATCATTCAAAGATCGCAGAGTTTTGGAGTTTGGAGGGACCTCAGAGGCCATCTCATACAACATGAACCTGAATACAACAAATGCAACAAGCAATATCCAGCTTTTGCTTAGAAAAAGTCCAGTAAAGGATACTGGATCAAAAAAAAAATAGTAAGAGAGTTACCAAATGGTTAGCGGTACACTGAGCCATGGACCAGCCAGGAGGATTGCATGAAGTGCTTTTGTTAGTGTTATTCCTTTTTAATCATATCAGATGTCTTCACAGTCAGTTCTGTGCTTGAATGGATAGTTACTCTGGGCAAGGTGAAAATCTGTTATATCTGGCTCATAACATTGGCTTTTAGCAGCCGCCTCCTCCTTCATTTATGGTCAATAACATTCTTAATTGGTTCCATGTGGGCAAAGTAATTTACAGGAGGATGATTATTTCAGGAGTATGACTCAGCCATCTGCAAAGGAGGACAATAGGTTGCTGTAGCTGCAGTATTTCGAGAGTTTGCAACTTTCAATTACTCTGGGGAATTTGTGGGGAAAATTACATTTATATAGTGCTTTAATGTTACCGAGAATTTTCATGTCATCTCCTTTGATCCTCAAAACACTCCTGTGAGTTTGGTAGTATATGTAATGCCATCTCCATTTTGGCAGTTGAGGAAACTGAGCCTGAGAATTAAGTATCTTGCCCAAGGTCCAGCAACTGAAGTTGAGACTCGAACTTGGGCCTCCCTGACACCAAATGTAGAGTTCTAAATACCAGGGGAACCTGTTCCTAGATAGAGAGATACAGATCTGTTTATACCCAAACACACACATATACATATATATACATACATACACATATCTATAACTGTATCTATATCTATCTCTATATGTATATAGAGATAGGCAAATCTATATCTATAGGTATATAGAGGTATAGTTATAGGTATAGATAGATGTAGATATAGATAACTATATTACAAAATAATTGATCTCCTTTGCAATTCTATATATTTTATTTTATGCATTTTAAAGCATTATTCTGGGGAGTCTATTGGCTTGGCTAGACTGCCAAAGGGATCTATGATACATACGAAAAGGTTAAGGATACCTTCCAGAATTGCAAGAGGGGAAAAAATGGTGGAGTTCAGTTTTGTAGAATTTAAACCTCTTCCATCATGATGTAGTGGTTGTTGACAATATGAGCAATAAGTAAAACTGCTTTTATGAAAAGGAAAGGGAACCTTGTGGTAGACAGTCCTATTGCAAACCTTTACGTATGAAAGATAACTCAAAGCCCTGGAGTGCTAAAGATGCAATATAATACCTGCCTTCTAGAAGCTTATGTTTCAAAGCTATGTGATACAATTAAAAGCTCCCTTCAGGAAGCCAGATGGAGGTATAGGGGGTGAAGAAATTTGTAGCGTAGACTGAAGAAGGCTTCTTGGAATTAGTGATGTTCTCTGTGTTCTCCTGAGAGGGATAGAGCTGAGCATTAGGTGGGTCTAGCAGGTCTTATGCTCTTCTTCAAATCTCTTCTCACTCTTCAGAAAAATGTGGGTCTTCCCAAAAGCCCCTAAGCATGTTCCCGAATGCTCACCTGATAGGCCAGATCTGAATACCCAGCATACCTTCTGTCTACAAAGGCTACGCAAATAAGATTCTCTAGTGAGAGCAAGGATTGGCCAAAAATAAATTCTCTTCCCCTCTTAGAGATAAGAATCCATAAAAACTGGTATAAAAATGACAAATACTGAAAAGCTGGGCATGCCTTTTGAACACAAAATCATTACCAACTGGATAAAACTTGATTCCACACCCATCCTAAAATGCTAATCTTTTTCTTGGTCTTTTTTGTAGCCACCCCATATCCTGGTGGATTTAAGTGTTTCACCTGTGAAAAGGCAGCAGACAATTATGAATGCAACCGATGGGCTCCAGATATCTACTGTCCTCGAGGTAAAGCTCCCAGCAGGAAAATGGGTTCATAAGGGCTGGTTTCTTGCAGACAGAGCCTCTGATTTGGATTCAATGTATGTATAGAAAGAATGTTGAAGAGATGTGCTTACACTTCTCATCTGCCCTTCCTTCCTGCAGCTATTAGAAGCAGCTTTAATCCCATCCTCATTTATTGTGCCTTTCATCTGTGACTTGGAGAAGCCTAAGTTGAACCACAAACATTGGAAACAGGGTTACCTCCATTTTACAGATGGTCAGTGAGGCACAGAAGGGGTTAAGTGATGTTCTGAAAGTCTTATATCAAGTCAAAGGCAGAGCCAAAAATAGAATGGCTAGCTATTGGATGCTATCTGTCACTCTAATATTTACAGCATTAATCACCATGTAGCAAATGCCTCCATGCAAATTTCTGCATTGATGTTCATATAAAGGTTCCATTCATCAGTTATGTAGCTGGGCATTTCTGTCCTGTGCTTTCATGAGGATGCTGGGATTTTTAATATGCTTCATGCATTAAAGCTCTAAATTTAAAACTGCTTTAGCTAAAGAGTGAGAGATAGATGCCAATTTGGTACATTAAAGGTTGACCTAGATACCCCAACTGGGAAGAAGATGACCTCATTTACATTTCCTTTCTTCAACCAGAAAAAGCGGCTGGCTACTGAGTAAGCCATTCAGTCAATAATTTGGTTGATTCTTTTGGGGAGGGTGGAAGAGTGATAATGGAAGGGGCATTTTAATGACTGTTTAGGCAGAATGGATAAAAAGTTATCCTTAGATTCAGGAATCCAGGGGTCAAATTTTACCTCTGAGAGACTGGCTGTGGTCCTGAACAAGGTATTTAATCTCTCATTGCTTCAGGTAATTCTCTAAAACTGTTAAGTTTCAGACAAAGTGTTGATCTGATTTGGAAGAGGGAGTTTTCTTATTCTATCTACCAATGAAATAATTGGTCCACTCCCATTTTAGTTATATTAGCTTTCCTATTGATTGGATTTGGTTACTGAAATGACTAAATGCATCAGATCCACCATTTTTTTTAAAAAAAATTGGGTCTCTTTATCTCACCCAGATTAGAAATACAGGGGCTACTCATGAGCATAGCCTGAATAATAATCATCAAAGAAGCTTTAACCTTGTCTGTTTCTGATCTGGGCTAGTTCTCCCCCTTCCTTTGGCAAGCTGGTGGCCCCTAGTCTTGTTGGCTTACTCTATTAATATCAGGTGGATGCCTGATGGGCGTCACTCACTGCAGCTCAAGACCCCCTAGGCTCAAGAGAGTCACCCACCTGAGCCTTTTGGGTAACTGGATTATTGGAATGCATCACTATGCCACAGTAAGGTCCACCAATTTTTCATTCTAATATTTTCCATCACATAGACAATACCAAAGCCTTCACAACTGTCAATTAATTCTTTGTTTTGTTTTTGCTAGGCAATGGGGTTAAGTGACTTGCCCAGGGTCATACAGCTAGTTAAGTGTCAAATGTCTGAGGCCAGATTTGAACGCAGGTCCTTCTGACTCCAGGACTGGTGTTCTATCCACCACGCCACCTAACTGCCCCCCAATTAATTCTTAATTACATATAGTGGTGGGGGCTAAGGAGAATGTGGTAACTGCAATAAAGGAAAAGGCACAAAACCTTATTTTAGTGGATACTTGTATTATCTTTCCCCTGCAAATCTTTTACCAGTGCTGAAAACAAGCTATGAATATTTCATCATTCATGAAATGAAGGCCATCTTTCAGTGCCCCATATTCACTTTCAGTTAGAGATTTAGACACAGAGCAAAGAAAGATTAGGAAGAACTCAAGCCTGGACGATGTACATACTGTATGTTAGTACCTGGATAATCAGGGATTACTTTGTATTCCTGTGGGCTCTTGAATCAGATACCTATTTGTCATAAGATGCACTCACATTTTCTAAAGATTCAAAGACAGCAGAAAATAACCATCCTTAGCAGCCAGATCTTCATTTGTTTCCCATTTAAACACATTCTACCCCCTCACAAGCTGATAAGACTTTGTTCCATATTAATGAACAAATTCTCATTATTGTAGGGAGGATGTGGTTAAGATTTAATCAGTAATTATTCTATCAGATTTAGTTTGGGGGTAATCTTTTATTTTTAAATAGGTGCTGAAAGTTTGAGAGAATATTTCCTCTAGTGTGAAATCATCCTCTTTCACTGTCTTATCTTTGTTGGAGGACCTAAGTATGATTGTAATAGGCTCCAGAGAAGGAAGTGGATAAGAATAATTAGCTTGTAGCCTGCAGCTCTCAGCAGCTATAGCAGAACGCGTATCTCTCTTTGGACATCAGATGCCCCAGCATGGCCCTGGCCTGGCTGTAACCAGTTGCCTCATAGTTTACTTTCATTGTTTACATTTGCAGTTGGCCAGTTTGCCTGACTAGCAGCCATCAGCCCTGCTTCTGCTTCTTAATTTAATGAGCCAGGTTGTGAATGCAGAGCTCTGTTTTGTGCTCCCAAATCAATAAGGTCTTTAAAAAAATTCTTGTCCTGTTTGTCTAACAAAAGTTTTCACAACACGTTCATAAGAATGAAAAATGAACATATACGCACAAATAACGGGATCATAGATTTAGTGCTGGAAGGGACCTTGAGGCTATCAGATCCAACCTGCTCATGTTACAGATGAAGAAACTGAGGCACAGAGAAGTTAAAGGACTTGTTGAAGGTCATACAGCTTTTAAGTACCTGAGGCAGGATTTGAACCCAGTCTTCCAAATTCTGAGTCCATTACTCCATCAACAGCACCATATAATGTCCCTTCTTCTGTGTAGATAAATTGTCAGAGGCATTGGTTTCCCTATTTATGATGAAATTTGGATCTACCATTAGAAAGGGAATCTATAATTTAAAATTATATTAGTTTAATTTAGAGTGCCAAAAAAAATTATGAACAAGAATATATTGTAAGGGAACAAACGTTTCTTTTTGTTGTGATTTTTAATACGCAAATAAGATTCTCTAGTGAGAGCAAGGATTGGCCAAAAATAAATGCTCTTCCCCTCTTAGAGATTCAACCTCTTTGCTCATTCCTTATTTTGAGTGTGAGAGTCAGGCAAGAATAAATAGACATGTAGAACAGTAATCTTGGCTCCCAGACTTAAATGACCTAAATTCAGTTGTTTTGCCATTCAGAAATGGCCCAATGTTTGACTTGTTTTCAATAACTGATAATCCAAGATATGTCATTTCTCCCATTCTTTGTGGAGCCAAATTAGTCTCCTTTTCTCATTCCCTTACTGCCCCACCCTCCTGCCTTCCTGGAAGCCATTGACCCCTTGACATGAAAAATGTCTTTTAGTAAGTCTAATGGCTAATTACCTCCGGGGGAAAAAAATCCCCAAACCCTAAGTGCAGAATGATTAACTACAAAAGCTTTCACAGTGGGTGTGTTCATGCAACCATGGAAGAATTGGATGTGACTACACACCTGGTATTTCAGGGACATGATGACAGATTGCAGCAATGCAAGCTGACCAGTTCTTTGGACCGCATCTTAATCTTGTTGTGGTCAAAAGAACATGGTCTGAAGTATCTCATGCCTGGAAATACTTTTTAGTAAGAATTTTCCCAGCAGTTTATTTTTGGCAGAAGTTTTGAACTTTTACCAATTGGGGTATTATTTTTTTTAATGGATCTTCAGGGTTTGGAATCCATTCCATTCACATTGTTTATCCTGAAATGTTTTACACTTTCCATTGGCATGACCGTCTCCATTGGATGCCACTTTCTTGAACTTGGTTTTCCAAATGTATAGTTGTCTACTCTTTTCAATAGGAATCACACTCCATCCCCAACCTCCATGTTTCCTAGGATTATGTAAGTTTAAAGGGAGAATTCATCTAGTTCAGACTTTTCTTCTCTCCCCAAACATTTTGTAGATGAGGAAACTGGAGACAACTAAAGAGATTAAGTGATTTGATCAAAGCTACAGCTTGTAGAAACCTAGTCTTGTGACTACCAGGCCTGTGTACTTTCCACTCACTGCCTCACAATGCCTCTTTTTGCCAACTTAACCCAGGTCACACACACACACACACACACACACACACACACACACAGAGTCCTTAGCAACAAGCCTGTTTTTGCTTTTTTATTTTTAATCTTTTTATTTTTCAAAATAAATTCCTTAAGTAAGAAGGTCTTTCCCAGTCTCTCTTTTATCCTACGGTCCATCCCTCTGAGATGACTTTCCATTTGTACTGCATATATTATATGTATGTGTACATATATGTATGTGTGTGTGTGTGTGTATATATATATATATATATATATATATATTGTTTTTTGCATGTTGTCTGCCCTTTAGAATGATTGCTTCTTAAGGGCTGGAGTTGTTTTTGTCTTTCTTTGTATGTCAAAGTCTTAGCACAGGACCCAGCACATAATAAGTGCTTGTTGACTTTTTCTTTGATCGAAGTTTGTGGGTTGTTTTTTGTTTTTGTTTTTGTTTTCAAAAAGTCAGTGAAAAAATAAAATGTCAATTTTGCAGCTCTCTTAGGAGAGGCTGAGAATAGCAATAAATGATAAAGCCTTTGTTATTTAGTCAAGTCTCCAGACAGTTAATTTTTACTTTTTAATATCTGCCACAGGGAATTTCTTACTTGCATGAGTAAGCAGTCTATGACTGCCTTAGCAAGTTAGTCTTATTGATTTGAAAGTCAAATTTTTAACAATTTCTTTGGGAACCCATGCACCAGTGGTGAGGGAAAAACTTTAGATTCATCTTGTATGAGAGGATTTTAACTAGGATTGAAAAATACACCTATATTAGACTATTTTAAAAAAAGTTTTCAACTTTGAAGAGATGGAAAGGTGTCTTGTTAGAGTTTTCCTTAGTAGTAACTGAAATAACCAAGAATTTAGGTTGTTGAATTACTTAATTAAGGTACTTAATTAATTTCTTCATAAGATTATTTCATTGAATAAGATAAGATGCAACAACTAGTAGAGAGAGGATTCTGGGAAGATGGCGGAGTAGGTCAGAAAATTCCAAGCTCTCCAGATTTCTCTACAGACAAGACAAAGTAGCACCACAGCATGAATGTAGAGTGGAAAAAATAAACAAGAGTTGGGGTAGAACAATTATTCTCTTAGGACAACTGGAGAAGATCCAAAGAAAGATCCCAGAATGGAGGTTTGGCCAGAGTGAAGTGTAAACATCTGCAGTCTGGCTCCACTGAAACAGCAAATGATGAGCCCAGGGGGCAGCTGGGTTGGGAGGTAACCTCAATCTCAGCCACAGGAATTTTCACCTGCCAGACAGTGTGGGGAGTCAGGAATCTGAGCAAGGGAAGATTGAGGAAGCATCTGCTGACAAAGGGTGGTAGGCCCAGCTATGCTGCCAAGATGTGATCCTAGGTGAGAAGGAACCAGTACAGGCCTAGTGAGTAGAGAAGCAGTGGGGCAGGGTCGCTGCTGCCTGTGGGCACTTACAGGAGAGCTGAGGTCTTGGTCTCCTTCCAGGCCAGAGGGGAGAACTGAAGCTCATAGCCACTGGAGGGTTCTCAAGGAGCAAGAGATTTCCAGCATAGTGTGTCTGGGGGCCCTACCTGTGGCTTGGATGGGGAAAGGAGTGCAGAGGTTGGGCCCAGGACAAAGCTCAAAAAATAAGAGTAAGAAAGATCAGAGGTACCATTCTCCACACCCCAGGATTAAAGGTGATTATAATAATAAGCTGCTAATTTTTTTTTAAATGAGCAGGCAAAGGAGAAAGAACCCAACCATAGATAGTTACTATGGAAATAGAGAAGACTGGGGTTCATCTTCAGAAAAGGATACTAAAGCAAAAAAAAGTCTCTCCTACTCCAAAGAGTAATGCCAAATGGTTAGCTGATGAAAAAGAATTAAAAAAGACTTCAAAAATCAAATGAGAGAGATTGAGGGGGAAAAATTTTGAAGTAAGAACAATCCAGGAAAAACAAGAAGTTTATGAAAAGAAAGTTAGCAACTAGAAAAGGAGATCCAGAATGTTAAGGAAGAAAATAACTCCTTGAAAATTAGAATTGGGCAAGGGGAAGCCAGCAAAGTTATAAGAGTGAGAAATAATAAAACATAACGAATGAAAAAATAGAATATGTGAAACATCTTATAAGAAAAATAGCTTATATGGAGAACAGATCGAGAAGAGAAAATCTAAGAATAATCAGACTGCCTGAAAGCTACAATCAAGAAAAGAATCCTGACACAATAATGCAAGAAATAATTAAAGAAAATTGTCCTGAAGTGTTAGAACAAGAGGGGAAAGTAGAAATAGAAAAAAAAAATCACTGATCACCACCTGAAAGAGATCCTCAGAGGAAAATCTACAGAAATATCATAGCCAAATTCTGAAACTCCCCCAGGTTAAGGAGAAAATATTATGAGCAACAACAACAAAATACAATTCAAATATGACAGAGTCGCAATTAGAATTACACAAGACCTAGCAGTGGCTACACTAAAAGACTGAGGGTCTTGGAACACAATATTTCACAGAGCCAGAAAACTGGGGTTATGGTCAAAAATATCATACCCAGCAAAATTAAGTAAAATACTGAATGAATAAATTTATATATATATATATATATATATATATATATATATATATATATATATATTTAATGAATTGGCAGACTTTCAGGATTTTATTGCAAAAAGACCAGAACTAAATAGGAAATTTGACATACAAGATCTAACAGATATGGAAGGTAAACATCAAAGACTAATTACAAGAGACTCAATAAGGACAAATTGTTTACTTTTTATACATGAAAATACAAACTGTGTGTCTATGATTGTCAGTAATTGGGTAGTTCGAAAGAAAGAGTGGGGGTAGAGCTGAGTTTGATGGGATTCTAAAAAGTAAAATGATATAGGAAAAGATAAAAAAGAGTAATTATCTCATACAAATGAGGAATGAGAGGAAGAACTGACCCAGAGGAATTAGATGGAGGAGGAGGGTAGATAGTTCTGGAACCTTGCTCTCATTGGGAACAGGTTAAAGACAGAACAATACATATATATCTAGAATGCCATAAAAGTCTTCTAAATTCAGAAAGAAATAAGAGGGCAAGGGGATAGAGAGGGGGGAGAGAATAAGGGAGGGATAGGGAATAGGATAAGGTGGGTTTAGAAGGGTGTATAGATTAGTGGGAAGGGGATAAAGAGTGAACAACATATATATGTGTATATATATATATATGTATATATAAACATATATGTATTATATATATGTACATATAAACATATATATTTAGATTTTTATCCCCTTCCACACATATATGTATATGTGGAAGGGGATAAAAATCTAAATTCAGAAAAAAATAAAGAGAGTAAGGGGATAGGGTAGAAGATATAATGGGAGGGATTCTTGGAGAGGGGTAGGTTAAGTAATAGGAGGGCAAGGTAGCAGGTAGAAGTAAAGTAGAAGAGTGAGGAGGAATAGGTATAGGGTGAGAAGGATAATGAGAAAAATAGGAAGGAGGAAAATATGTAACAAATAATTATAGTTTAGAATGTGAATGGGATGAATTTACCCATGACATGGAAACTGATAGATTAAAAATTTGAATTCAACAATATGTTGCTTTTGGGAATTGCTATAAAAATGAGAGATACACACAGATATAAAATAAAGGTCAAGAATTTATTATGTAAAAAAGCAGTGATTATAACCATGATCTCAGACAAAGTTAAAGCTAAAATCAGATTTAATCAAAAGAGAAAAATAGGGAAACTACACTATGTGCCAGCCATATTAATCAACAGTTTTAGACCACATAAAATAACTAGAGAGTATAAAAAAATGAGATTATGCCTGCCAAAACAGACACAGGAACTATATGAATATAAACACAAGCTACTTTTTATCAAAGTTAGATCTAAGTGATTTAAGTAACATTTATTGTGCATGGGTAGATAAGCTAATATAATAAAAAGACAATTTTACTTAACTAATCTATTTATGTAAAAGCATCACAATTAAATTACTAAAAAATTATCTTACTGAGTCAGAAAAAATAATAACAGGGTTCATTTGGAAGAGTTAAGGGTCAAGAACTTCAAGGAAACCAGGGGAAAAAGATGTGAAGGAACTAGATTCAGTAGTGTCAGACCTTAAACCACATTATAAGGTGAGAGCCATGTTGAAGTGTAAACTCTATAATTTTGATTACTTTAAATTAAAATTTTCCATATAAATAAAATCCATGTAGCCAAGAATAGAAGGAATGCAGGGAAACTGGGGGGGAAAAACTCTCATGTGCAATCTCCCAGATAGAATGTGATTGGGTTGGAATATTGTGGTGGTGTAGGAAATGATGAGCTAGTGCATTTAGAAAAAAGGAAAGAATTGGACTTATGAAGGAAGATGCTATCCATCTAGAGAGAAACAGATGACAAGTGGAAATAAGTATAATACCATCTTATGTATGTGCATTGAGTGTATAAGTGTACATATATGTATATTTATACATATCTATGTATATATGTATACATGTGTATATATATATATGTATTATATATATGTGTGTGTATGTATGTATCCCTATTTAATTGTAGCCTTCTTGGGGGAGTGGAATAAAGTAAAAAAAGTGCATAGCTGAGGACAAAATAAAACATACAAAGAAGCAAAGAAAAAGTAGACAACTTTGAAAATAATGTGTAGATTTATTATGTAGGTTTTCTTGACTTGGAAATTTATTGCTTTCTATTGAATCCTCTCTTATATTCTGCTGTGTATGTGGCAATGTTTTTCCTTTCTTTTCTTATTTTGTATTTAAGTTTAAAATAAATTCAAATATAATGGGAAAAATGCAACAACTAATAAAAATGTCTGCCAATTGTACCCTTAGTAAGAGCAAAAACTCATTTCCAAGAATGGAAAAGAATAAATTTTTGTGTTTCAAAGACAGAGACAGAGAGAGAGTATGTGATGACAGAATGTGATAATTCCCAGGAACGAATAGTCAGCAGGTATTTATTAAGCACCTATTATATACAAGACAGTGTACTCAGTAGTTTTCAAATGAAGTAGTTCACCTGACAGCTGATTTAGGTTCCTCCTTTTCCTAAATCATTTTTCTGTTACCTTGAACTTTGCTTTGCTTTTAAGATGTGATAATGAGGCCATTTAAGATAACAAAACAGGGGAGGCAGTATGAGGTAGCAGACAGAGAACTAGCCTGGAAGCCAGGAAGACTGGCTTTAATTCCTACCTGTGATATGTCCGTGCTATGTGACCATACAAAAATCACTTAACATGGCCATGTCCCATAAATGAAAGAAATCCCATGAAGAAAATGGAGAAGGGAGAGGAAGAAGAAATAGTAACGTAAAATGTTTTATTTATTTTCCACTTTGAGCTACATGAATTAATTGTAGATGTATCAAGGAAAGGTTGTTCTGTTGCTCATTTAATTTTTTTTAGTCACTTATTATAACACTGTCAAAACATATCTCCCTTTAATCTCTTATCTTTCGAATGGCATTTTCCCCCTACGTCTCTTCAGTTAATGAATGTATTCCTAAAGAATTCAAATACCACAGTTCTTTGAGGAAAAGCAATCTGCATATTCAACCAATTCACAAGAAACCTTTGTAAATGTGATTTGTTCATTTTTTAGAATAATGTTGTCCATACTGTGCAAGCAAAGTACCATAAAAACACAGAAACTCATTATGAGGAGCTGAATGTTAATAGTTGAAAGAAACCTGTATTACTACCTGCCAAATAATGACTCTACATCATGGCCTTACATGGTTTTCCATTTCAGAACTTGGATATGAACATTAATGGGAATGTGACATCTCTGTACATGTGTATAGAGGCTCAATGAAAATCATGTTTCTGTTTTTCTCAATAAATAATTCATTGAACAATCTTTCCTGGATCTACTTTTGGTTAATTTCTTTGAAGCTCATAGCAAACAATTTTTGTTTCACAACCTGTGGGAGTATTACATATTTGCAAGAATATGGGATTTTAGTGGCCAAAAACTAACCAAGTAGAAATTCAAATCCACCTGTTATTTTTAGAACAAAGCCTCTGAAATCCTTTTACCTGGAGTTATCAGGGAGCTCATTTCTTACATATCCTGCAGACTAACTCAAGGGCTATCAAAATGCATGGTTAATTGTGTTCTGCAGCTGATGTTCTGTGTTCACCAACATTAGAGTCCACCTACAATTTTGAGACCAAGTGTCTGAATGAGTTTTGCAAGGAAATCACTTTGTCAGAGAATTAGGGTTGGGTGATTCCTTTCACACTGGGAACATAGCAGGAAGGAATGTACTTCCAAGCCTAGTTTTTGGGTGAAAGAAGAGAAAAAGTGGAATGAATACTGGGGATCTGATACTACAGGAGTGAGCACTCTGTGATGCTCTGATGCTAGTAGTAACAGTGTAGATTTTTGTTTGTTTTTCATCATATTTGTGCCAATTGAATTTGCACAACCTGATAGATGGATAGATGGATGGATGGATGGATGGATGGATAGATATATAGTGATAAATCACGCTGTGCAGATTCAATCAGTATACACACACACACACACATACACACACACACATATGTATATATATGTATGTATGTATGTATATGTCCTTGCAAAACTCTTAAGTGAACCTCCCCAGAAGGGGAATTGAACAATAGAGACCTACCTGTTCCTGTCTGTTCTTTGAACAGGATCTTTGCTCTTACAAAGGGTAAACTCAACAGACATTTTTATTCCTTGTTGCATCTTTTTCAGTGAAATAATTTTACCAAGAAGGTAATTAAATAGCTTGTTGCTAAGGGAAAATGTGTAAAGCGGAAGTTACATCTAGATTGAACAAATCATTGTCACCATAAAGTTACTTTAAAACTAGGATAATTCATTGTCTGGAGAACATATCTGATTTATAAATTTGAAGTCATAAAATGTTTTACCTGCATGCTGGATGAGATCTTATCACGGTAGCTTCTATTTACCTTTGGAGCAGTAAAACCCTAGGCAGCTGCTTCTAGTTATCTGGCCCCTTCCTTGGCTGATGAAGTGAGTGTAGGAGATAAGAGCATTCCTTTTTTATTGGCTTGATTGGGCATTTGAAAGTAAAGGAATGGGAGGTTTATGTCATTGCCAAGAGCTTCTGTGAGGAGTGCCTTGACTTGGACCCATCCTAGTGAATAGTCCACAGACCCCTCTAGCAGACATCTTGATGATTACAGGTCAGGGGGGCCTATTCAATAAAATCATTCACAGTGCACTAAATAATAGCCCAAGAGAAAGAATGCCCTCCCCCTGTCTCAAAGGGAACTGATGCCTCCCTCCTCTTCAGAAAGGGATCAGGTCATGGCAATGTTTATAAAATACTATAAAGGCTTTGGGCCAAGAATAATTGGTCACTAAATTTCCAGGTTCTTTGGTAGCAACTCTGTTTACTCAGCTTCCTTCAAAAAAGCTTTATTTGTACAGTGGAAAATGATCTGGATTTTAAGTCAGAGAACCTCAATTTGAATTGTGGCTCTGCCACTTAAAACCCTAGGCAAGGCACTTTAACTCTCTAGGTTTCAGGTCTTCTTCTGTATATGTAAAGCTTTTTGTAAACATTCTGGTACTATATAAATGTTAACTATTACTACTACTATGTATTATTATTATTATTATTATTATTACAAATTGTATAATTATTTATTTTAATAAATTTATATATTTAATTGTAATACTACAATGAATTATAAATATTATGTTTATATAATATATTATTTATATTTACATTATATTAATAAAGTTATTGTTTTTTCTTGTTGTTGTTGTTGTTACTAGAAGGTCCTTTCTAGTTCTAAGTCTATGATGCAGTAAGCCTAGGAAAATAAGGCCACTTAGAACTGGTTCCCATTAAACTGTTCCTGAAAAATGGGGTTACCCTGGATACGGAGTAACTATAAATGTGCATTGTGGTATGTTTTGGCAAGTTTCTATAAGCAGCTTGACTGAATCAGAGAACCTTCATGAACTTCTTCATTGATAATGTCTAGAAAGCTTATTAAGATCCCTGTATTTTCATGGTTCAAAAAAAAAATGCATAAAGGTGGTCTGTGTTGGCTCATAACCATGTCTGAAATGTTCAAGCTCTCTTGCCCTAGATATTATTACTTCTTGAGTTACAAGATGCCAAAATGATGACAGAGTCTGGTGGGGGGTTTTATTGCCCAATAAATAACATCATAGTAGGTCATAATTCTGTATTAGCCATCGAATACCTAAAATGTATAAAGTATGCATAGGTATATCCAAGGAAGAACAGAGAAATAGCACAATGACACCTCTTAAGAATTATTTACTATTCTTCAGACCTAAAGACTGAGGCTTAGAATGTTGGACACTGCCTGGAGGCCTTCCAGAATTATGCTAGGGACCAGTCATCTTTCCTTAGTTTTTAAATTACATTTAAACATCTCTGTGATGTTTCATAACACGTGGAGTTTTCACAGACTTGCAGGCCCGGGAGGGACATTAAACAATTATCTAATTTATCATGCTGCCTTCATGCAGAGAGGCCCCATGGCTTAAAAGGAAGGTGTGCTGGATCCAGAAATCTTGAGGTCTAGTTCTGTCTCTAGCGTGTATTAGCTCTGTGGACTTAGGCAATTGAGTTAGCGGAAAATTCCTCCGAATGCAGTGTTAATTTATTTTGTCTGCAACTTATATGGTCTTGATGTACTGGAAGACCATAGTTACCTAGTTTCCCAGGCTAAGTTATTCCTGTTCTATTAGCCCTGTATTCCCAAATACGTGTCAAAATACTAGTTATTAGCACTGTCTCCCTTCTTAAATTATCTCGTATTTGCATATCTGTTGACTATTTTTTTTAATCTCCCAGTAGAACATTAGCTTCTTGAGGCTTGGGGGCTGTATTTCATTTCTGCCTTTGTGTCCCAAGCCTGGTATAGTGCATAACTATCCACTTAGGAAGACCTGGGCTCCCATTCTGCCTCTAATGCTTTGCTATTAACCTTTCAGTGCTCCCGGCAATTCTCTAAGATGATAGTTAGAGACTCATCAGTGGTAGGAGTTTAAAGAATGCTCGTTTCTATCCTGATTAAATTACATTGCTGGACTTCTCTAGCTCTCAAAGAACGCCTTACGCATTTTGGGGAGACTGGTCCTGTGATTTCGTTGGTGTAGCAAACTCCTCAAAGGAGGAAACTCCTTTTTACCGATGCAGATTTACCAATACCTCCTCAAGGGGTCTGTGGATAGATTTCCGGGTGCCCATGAATTGTTTTTTGGCATATTGACAACTGTAATTCAATGTAATTGGTTTCCTTTATAATCATTTATTTTATGCATTAAAAAACATTGCTTTGACAAGGGGTCCATGGACTTTACCACACTGCTAGTGGTGTCCATGACACAAAATTAGGAGCCCATATCTTAGATTGTTGTCTAGGTCAAATAAAAGGCACAACCAGTGTGTGTTAAAAGTGGGATTTGAACCAAGGTCCCAATGAATCTGCTAGTTTCATTCTTTTATACCAAGTTGACTCATACCTTGAACATAGTAGGCTCTCAATAAATGCTTGTTTTAATTGAATTTTCAACCCCCCTGAAAATCCTTATCACTAGACACTCCTACCTTATCCCTCCACTCAAAGAAAAAAAAAAAAACAGAGGGAGGATGTCCCTACTCTTGACAAAGGGAGAATAACACCCTTCTTAGATTAGGGTTATGGAAGAGACCAAGATCTATGTTATTTAGAATACCATAAAGTACCTAAAGGGAAGCTGGCAAAAAATAGAAAGTGAGAGGGATCAAATAAAAATTTTGAGACACTGAAAATCAAAAGCTAAAATAATGCTTGTGTTGGTATATGCATATTGTGATTAATGTCTCTTTCATTTAAGTGAAAGTACATCTCCCCATTGTCATGTGTGCACAAGACTTTTGACTCTGAGGTATGTAGAGCTGGCTTTCCCCCTCTCAAATAAGAAGTGTTTTCTTTGTTTGACAGAGACCAGATACTGCTATACTCAACACATCATGGAAACCACTGGAAACAGTATATCAGTCACCAAACGTTGCGTGCCTCTGGAAGAATGCTTGTCAACTGGCTGCGTAGACTTAGAACAAGAAGGACACAAGGTCAGTGACCAAATGAATGTGTTTGGTACAAATCAGATGGAATTCTGTTAAGTCATCTATCTGCCTTTGGCCACAATTCGCTCCCTAGAGCCTCCTGAGTTGCTGCTTCCTTAAGTTATCTTTACTCTCCCTCTTGAAAGAAGTGTGCTCTCCTGCTTACCCTCACATAGTCAGTCTTATTTTGTTCCTTTTCCCAATCTCGTCTGACTTTTTGTGATCCATCTGGGGTTTTCTTGGTAAAGATACTGGAGTGGTTTGCCATTTCCTTCTCCAGCTTTACCCTCATATGCTCCGGGACTAAGTGAAAAGGGAGCTCAGGATGAGCACTAAGGTCAGGCAGGCGGTCAATAAACATTAATTAAGCGCCTAATATAGGAACTGAGCTAGACACCGGGGATATAAAAAGAGGCAAAAGATCATCCTTACCTTCAAGTTGCTTGCAACCAAATGGGAAAGACAACAAGCAAACAAATATGTACGAACAAGCTATATACAGGATGAATAGGAAGTGATTAGCAAAGGGAAGACACCAGAATTAGAAAGCCTTCCTGCAGAAGGTGAGATTTTAGTTGGGACTCGAAGGAAGCCAGGGAAGCTAAGGGGCTATCAAACAGTGTCTTCAGATTCTTGAAAATACAAACCTAGTAAATATATGTGCTTATTAGGTTAGCAGCTCTTCTTTCCAAGGAGGAATATAATTAATTTTCCGGGGGAAAAGAAGAGCAAAAGCAAAACTTTGCAAAAACTTTTAGTCTGTGTAACTTATGATGGCTTCACACTCAGTATAGTCTATTTGACCTTGGTTGCTTTGGGTAAAAGAGAGGCCTATTTCTGTCTTTGGAATGTTTGAGAAAGTACCCACTGGCTCTTGAATTTGGTTAGTGCTGTAGCATGGATCCACCTTGCGTAGATGGGTTTGTAGTTAGAGCTGTCCCTAAGGAAGGTAATGGGGTCCAGGACATACCACACTATTTTTACTTACTGAAGTCTCCTATGTCTACCACTTTATTCAAATGAATTTAAATTAAAATGAACATCCAATATAGCCTTGAAGGCAAGAAAAAGATGGAAAAGTCACAGAAGGGCAGGTTAACGGGTGTTAAAATGGGTGTAATAAAGGAAGGAAGGAAGGAAGGAAGGAAGGAAGGAAGGAAGGAAGGAAGGAAGGAAGGAAGGAAGGAAGGAAGGAAGGAAGGAAGGAAGAAAAGAAAGAAGGAAGTTCAATAACAACCAATGAATTGAATCTGACATTTGAAATCTCAGGCACATCCCTAATACATCCTCCATCTGTAGGTAACTACAGAGGGTGATTACTCATGCCTGTACAGAAAGAAAATAATACAAAGCAGGAATTAAGCATAGCCAGGGAATTTATTTCCTTCCAACTTGAACCCAGAGGATGGAATGGAGGCAATTAGCTGGTTAACTCTAATATAAGTTTAATTTGGGGACCTGAAAAATCTGGGCAAAATTGTTCTTTGGCCAATAGCATTTCATTCTATAACTTCTCAACAATTTGAGACTGACTAGTTTGTGTAACACTCCTCTGAGGTAAGTAAAGTCAAAGCATACACATCTCCATTGTACCGATGGAGACAATGAGCTTAAAACAACATAAAACTGTATCATTATCAGTGCTAGAACCTGGATCCCATAAAGTCTATAACTAAAGTTCTTTCTCTCTGATGATGTTATCAAATGCAGCCAAGAAGGTCTGGTCATTTCCTTTCCAGAAATTTCCCCTTGCTCATTTTGGGATTTAAATGATCTTTTCCATGAGTTGGACTGTTCTTTCTAGAAATCTCTGTCTCTTACTTCATCCTGATGTCTTCTCACCACTGGTTTTCTTTCTTTCTTTTAGGTCTGTACTTCTTGTTGTGAAGGAAACATATGTAACTTGCCGCTGCCCCGTAATGAAACAGATGCAATATTTGCCACAACATCCCCCATCAATCAGACAACTGGCCACTCCCAACGTGTGTCAGTAATAATGTCATGTTTGTGCGTGTTATTGGGATTAACCTCCTAATGGCTCTGAGGTGCCATTTGCTTAGTGAACCAGGAAACTCTGGAAGGAAGATATTTCCCTACACATGCCATTGGCCTAACTATAGCACATATTTAAAATTATAATATTTAAGGATGTTCCCATTACTAAGACCTTTAGGTATCTGGGGACATACCAGCCAAGTATTACTGCTTCGAGTTAGGAAACAAAAATTATTCCATTGCGATCATCTTGAATACACCAAGCCCTCTTCCAAACCAGACTGCTCCCAGCATGCACATCTGAGTTTTAAATCACAAAAGCTTTTTTTTCCTCTCTGATCTGGCTCTATTATTTGTTTAACTGCAACCACAAATTCATGTTCAGAATTTTCTTTTTAGTCTTAATGGAAAGGATTTGGTTTTCCTAGAAGCCTTTTGATTGGGTGTCTGGGAGAGTTGTTACTTTATACGAGTGAGAATTATATAAAAACAAACACAAAACTCCACACAGAGGATTTATCTAAGGATCATGTCCATCTCTGTTCATTTTTAATTCTCTTGCCCAGCCTCGTGAGAGGTAGCAAGAATTAAAAAGATATTGGTATGCACGAAGAGGATTTGGGAGAAAATCTCTGCCCCAGGATATCTGGGTCAAATATTTATATTACGACCATGCTTGACCCTATGCACAGGGTTTTATCTAGAGTTGATGGGAATTCTAGCTTCTATTTTTGTCACATCAGGGATCAATCAAGTATTTATTAAATGCCTACTATGTGCAAGGCACTAGACAGGCACCGGGGATAAGAACAATGAAACAATCCCTACTTGTAATGAGCTTATAAACTACACTTTAATTGCAGTCCTCATGTAGGGTTCCCCATAACAGGAATGAAAAGCCACTGAGGTTTTTTCCTGCTCCTGATCCCACCAGAGCAGAGGCTGAAAGAAGAGCTTGGGGATAGCACCATTCCCTCCAAGCCCAGGAAGGGGCTCAGTCATCCTTCTGCTTCACCCACAGGGGAGACTAGAGCCAATTAAATATTAGTGGAGTCACCCTTCCACCTGCAGTTTGTCTACCACTGAATTCCCATTATCCTCACAGAGAATTTCTAAGTAAGATTATTGTAGCACTGGGACAGATCATTGGTTGATATCTGGGGACTGGGAGGTAGAGAAGAAATGTTGGGTGCTACGTGAGAGTAGGTAAAGGGGCCTTAGCAACTGCAAACTCTCACTTTAGGGAGATGTTTGCTCCTGAGGTAGAAGGTGAAGTTTTCACCATCGTTAGCTATATTTTTGACATTCTATGTTGCTATTTTTCTTTTTTCTTGTAAATCATTTATACAATATTTATTTTTCTATGACATAACTAAAAGTGATAATGTATTATAAAAAATCCATTGTTCAGACCATGTTCAGAGAGAAGTTATTTTTAAAGAGCAGTAAAACTTGTAATATATTTTTGTTGAAAGTCATCAATTATTCTTTGCACCAATGCTGAAAAAAAAAAGTTGCCTTGTGTTGCATGAGCTTAACATGTTTTATCTCAAAAAATATTGCAGTATGGTTTCCTCAGCAGGATTGCTCTAGGAGCATTTGCACACGATAATCGTTATTGTCCTGACTTTCTGCGTAGATTCCCAATGAGAGTACACAATAAAAAGAATGGGACCATTGCTAATGAAGAGGAAAATGGCACCAGGGTCCAAGTGCCACAGTCAGGGAAGTCTCTTGCCCTTAACTTAAAATAACTTAAAAGTGCTGCATCCAAGTATGCATAGTGGGAATTTCTTGGCTGTAAAGTCCTAAACAATATCATATAGAATCCTAATCAAGGATGAGGAGGCAATGTGGTACAGTGGAAAGATCATTGACTTTGGAGTCAGAGGACCTGGGTTTGAAACCTGCCTCTAGTGATTATTACCTGTGTGACCTTGGGCAGGTCACATAACTTCCCTAGATCTCAATCTCCTCATCTGTAAATGAAATTCCTTCTAGCTCTATGATCCTATGATGTGATCTAATTGGGGCCTACTATTTGAAACAAGGCTTTTGGATACTGCTCTCGACATTCTCTTTAAGAGAGATATTACCTGGGTATCTTAACATACACTTGAGGCAAGTGAGCAAGTCATTCAGCTGAATCATGGCAAAGAGCCGTAGAATGTTTACAATGAAAGGTACCCTACAGATCATGATAGATACCGGAGAAATAAAGCACTTAATGTTCAGTGTTAGTAGATTTGCTACAGGGACCTACAGCAAGGTCTCTCCTATTCACATTAAATGTGGCTTGATTTAATCCAGCTTCTAATGCAGCCCCCATCAGAGCAACGGGGACAGCTCTTGGAACTTGTCTCTAAAGGTCACAGAAGTTTATTCACAACATCAAACTACCTCAGAGTATAATTAGGCATTTGCCCAGCAGGTTATGGGGCAACCTAAACTCTTTGAAGTTTTAGGTGTGTATGTTTGGGATAAGACTATCTATTACATCTTGGAGGGGGTGTGATCTACATTGGTAGGGGGGATACTAATGAAATCACAGGTCCTGTTGATGTATAAGGATGTGGAAGGAAACAGTGATGAACTATCCAGCCCTCGGAAACTCTGCCCAGTGGCCTGACATCATGGACTTTTGCCAACCTGTTTTGTGGAAGTCATCTAACCCTGCTCAGGCAGGCAGCCATCAGTCCACAACTCTGGCCTGACCATTTGCTTCTTTCTGTACATCTGCCTCATTCCTCTTGCTGAAAGAGGTGACATTTTGATGTTGCTACTAAAGATGCTATAAAATATAATGGAGGTGCTGATGTCCTTCGTGTCTACAAATAGATTTGCATGCATGGGTCATTCTCCATTGATTGCTTTTAAAGTAATGCATGGCACTTTGAGTAAGAGACAAAACACAAATGTTGGTCCACACTAAACAAAGTGATCACGTGAAGGCCTGCCTGGCTATGGGTCGTGCAGAATCCATTAGCCTAGGTGGTTAAATCCATGGGCTTGAACAAAATCTTTAAGCCAGGGTTTATCAACAGATCTGAAAACCTGGTATTGCATGCATCCATTGGGATGGGTCGAGTTTTTTTTCTTTTCTGTACAAAGAATTCAGTAAGCTATACATTCCAGGCCTTCCCTACCACCTAGAGAAGCCAACCGAGGGACAGGTCATCCACATGAAAGGCACATTGCTAGTCTGGCCTTTCCACTGCATTAATTCTCCTAGAAAATGCCACCATCAGCAGCTGCATGAAGTACAAAGAGCAGTCATGTGTATTTAATCCCTATGTGCCATATATTTATTTTTAGATTCTCCACAACATTCTCATTTTGAAATGAATGTGATGGATATCTAAATTTTGTAATTACTGTACATTTTGTAAATGGACAAAATAAAGATTTTAAGTGCATTTCAACTCTCACCTACAAATCCAGCAAGCAAGCGGTTGTCCAATATGTGTTGAGTGCCTACTTTGTGCAGTACGCTTCTCTAGGCATTAAAGAGAATACAGTGCAGGCTCCAGGAAGTCCCTGTCTTTAGAAGCCTAGCCTTTTGTTAGGGAGATAAAACAACAAGCACATAAAAAGATAGCTAACAATGTCAGTGTATGTGTCCAATAAGCCACACAGACAATGGATTTCAGAAATTCAAAGGACAAAGAATCTGTGGGCTATTTGAAGCAGATGGTTTTAAAATTAAGCCCACAAGTGGTTTTCCCTAGAATATGCTCGTCATGATCAAGAATAATAATAACGCCTTTTTATTAAGCTTTAAAGTTGGCAAGGTCTGGACATTATCCTGCTTAATTCTCACAACTACCTTCTGAGGTAGGTACTATTGCTTTCTCCTTTTACAGAAGAGGAAACAGAGTTCAGTGACTTACCCAGACTCACAAAAATTCAATTAGAGCCTGGCGGCAGTTAGGCTGTGTAGTGGATAGAGTGCCGAGCCTGAAGTCAGAAAGACTCCTCCCTGTGAGTTCAAATCTTTCCTCAGACACTTAACTAGCTTTGTGATCCTGGGCAAGTCATTTAACTCTATTTGCCTCAGTTTCCTCATCTATAAAATGAGCTGGAGAAGGAAATGGCAAACCACTCCAGCATGTTTGCCAAGATAACCCAAAACGGAGTGATGAAGAGTCAAACACCACTGAAAAATGACTGAACAACAACAACAAATAAGAACCTGAGGTGAGATTTGAATCCAGGCCTTCCTGATTCCAAGATTAGCACTCTTACCTGCTATTCAAAAACAGTTGCTTCTCTTTAGCTTTTATACTCAGCTTTGTCCATGGTCGTATAGGAGATAGCACAGTCATTTCTTGGAACTTCCCCATGCAACAGGGAGCAGATGGTTTAATAACCACCACTCCCTATCCCCTCAACCAACCACTGAGATGAAAATCTTTCATTTTGCTTATATTCTTTATGGTTATGTTATAAGATGTGCATATCACCATCAACAAAACCCCAACCAGGGCCAAAAACAAAAAAGATAAAAGACCAAATTCAAATGAGAGAGTTGAGACTTAACAGTCTTCTGATGGTCCTCAGGGATAGAGAGAGAGAGATCATCATCCCCACCTACTAGGCATTCCTATTCGTTAGACTACTTGCTGTGTGTCTCAATAAGTCACTTTTCCCAAGGACAGTCACTAAAAATAATTTGATCACATTACACAAAAGTTAATAAAAAATGGAAGCATTTACTTCCAAGTAACAAAAAACCTGCACTATATATTTCATTCTGTCTCTGAATCTAGCATTTTTCAAGGATAGAAAACTTGGGGGCTAAAGCCCTGATCTCCACTGCAAGCCATCACTGAGCCACTAAGGCCTGGGCCCCAAATTGTGGCACTCTTCACAGCTATCACGATTTCTAGTTGTTGTTGTTGTTGTTTAAAGCTAAATATATGCTAGAAAAAAATGTCAGGGAAATGCCATTTACAAAAAAGTTATGCTTGGTGGCTTTCACTTTCGGGTCTAGTGCTTCTCAGAATTTTATATCATATTTTGAAAAACAATATTATTGTAGAACTCTATAGAGAGAAACAAGCTAGGTGGTGCAGTGGATAGGCTGGCCTAGAAGTCAGGAAGACTGACTTACCTTCCTGAGTACAAATCTGGTTTCAGACAATTTACTAGCTATGTGACTCTGAGCAAATCACTTACCCTGTTTGCCTCAGTTTCCTCATCTGTAAAATGGACTGGAGAAGAAAACGGCAAACCACTCCAGTATCTTTGCCTAGAAAACCCCAAATGCGGTCATGAAGAGTCAGGACATGACTGAACAACAATAAAATAGAGGCAGCATGTGAAAAAAAAAATATTGGCCATCAGGAGACCTGGGTCTGAATCCTAGCTATGACTTGCTTTTAGATGGTGAACACAGTTCTGCTATATATTACCTATGTTTTCCCTGGGCAAGTCACTTAAATGCCCTGAAATGAAATTTCCTGGAGTAGATGGCTTTCAGTGGCCCCTTCCAGTTCCATATCTATGGTCTATGAAATTCCTTTACCCTCAGTATACTTATCTGAAAAATAATGATAACAGTCCATGAAATAATTGCCTCATAGGGATGTTGGACTACTTAGTAAGCATTAATATGGCACTTTAACTACAATATAAATGTGAATTCTTATTATAGTATATATCATGCTTTAAGGATACAAAGAAAAATTAAGCAAAGATTGAAAAATTACAGGCTGATTGTTCACATTACAAAAGGTTTCTTTGCTTTTCTAAAAAGATGTACTGTGTGTGCCTTTCAGTGAGTGGCATCCCTAGTGCATTTTAAGTGATTTAATGAACCAGCAAGTTTTCAGGATTCATCTACTATACAACCCAAGGTACGACTGTGTATCGTGTCTTTCATTTCTAGAAGAGCACTTCACACTATCCCTGTGAGGTAGGGAGGCGATTTACCTCTCTCTAAAATGGGCAGAGTGGGTAGTGTTAAGAAGGCCTGGATTTAAGTCTAACCTCTGAAGCATACTATCTGTATGACAATAGACAAGTCATTCGACCTCTCCCTTGAAGAGGCTAAATTATGGGCAGTTGCCAGTTTCTATGTTAGAAGGAAACTACATCGGTAAGTTTTCTACAATAATGACATCAGAGGCCTAGACCAAAAAATAAGTAAAATGGGTAAATCAAGGATCTGAGCAGTTACATGGTATGTCTAAGATTACAGAGCAACTTAGGGGCAGAGCTGAAACTGGAATTCAAAGTCTCTTGACTCCCATTATTCACTAGAATATACCTGATAACAAAAGCATTTTTTTCTTTCCCAGCTTAAAAGCAATAACTTGAGATTTTATGGCATAAAACCAATATAGGTCTTAAAAATATTTTCCAGCTAGAATTTCATTTTCTGCAGCTGTTGAAAAGAACCCCTCTGCTGGTTTTAAAACTACGTCGTTTCCCACCAGCAGATTCCTATTGTTTTGCTTACTGCTGGCAAGTTTTAACAGTTACAGCTGTTGGAACAGTAACAAATCACATGTGCCTGTATATTTGGGACTCAGCTGAGACCTAAAACTCCAAGGCTTCATGTTGAGAGTTAGAGTCAGAAAAGTTCTGGACATGGAACCAAAACAAACCGGTTCAGATCTTGACTCTCATATTTTCTAACTGTGTGACCATGGCCAAATCACTAAACATCTCTGAACCTCGTTTTCTTCATCTGTAAAATGGAAATGATAACACATGTAATACCAACTTTGAAAGGACATTATAAGGCTCAAATAAATAATGAGTATAAAACATTTTGCAAACCTTAAATCCTATGGACAAGAAGGATCTAGGATTGCCTTACCATGGGGAATGTCCCAGTGTAGGAATTGCCTCCGTGAAAGCGGAACAAAACTTGATAATTTCCAGGTACTTGCCTGGGTCACACAGAGGTTAAATGATAATTGCTAACATTTAATTAGCACTTTCAAATTTGCAAAATTACTACATATGTTATCTCATTTGATCCTGGCAACCATCCTGTGAGTCAAGTGCTATTATTCCATTTTACAGAAGAGGAAACTGAGGCTGAGAGCTATTAAGTGACTTGCCAAGGCTCACACAGCTAGTAAGTATTTGAGTCAAGATTCAATCTTCATTTTTCCTGATTTCAAGTCATCTTGCCCAGCTTCACACTTCTTTTAAGTGTCTAAAATAGTATTGGAACCAGATATTCCTGATATTAGTCTGAGACTATATTGTTGGTCAGTTGTTTCAGTCCGGCCAGACTCTTTGTGACCACATTTGCGGTTTTCTTGGCAAAGATATTGGAGTGGTTTGCCATTTCCTTCTCCACCTCTTTTACTGATGAAGAAACTGAGGCAGACGGGGTTAAGTGACTGCCCCGAATCACACAGCTAGTAAATGTCTAAGGCCTAATTTGAACTCAGGTCTTCCTGACTCCAGCCTAGGCAATCTATTCACTGTACCACTCCAAGAATCTATCTATTGTCCCAAACTGGCTCTATAAAAAAAATGCTATGTGAATGAATGAATGAGCATTTATTAAATCTGACACTGTTAAGCCCTGGGGATACAAATACAAGCAAGCAAGGTGGTCCTTTCCCTCAAAGAGCTTGCATTCTAATAATGGAAAAAAACAGAGGCAAGGCAGTAGTAGTCATGAAGGAGTATTTTGGACAAAAAAGAAAGAATGAATGGTAATTAGAATCATGGAGCTATCAATTGGTGGATGAGTTATTCATAATCACTTGACAAGCATATATTAAATGGCACATTTATTTTTAACCTAAGGTCTAGGCATAAAAATATAAAAAAGAAGAAAGACTATCCCTGTCCTTAAAGAGTTCATGTTATAACGAGAGAAGACAATACAAAATAGAATTGAGCAGAGGGTTGGGTAAGGTATCTTGACTAGGGGCATGTTAGTGAAGTCTGCAGAATCAGAAGCACTGACATTAGAAGAATGCGATAGCCACCTTGGGCCCTCTCTAAAATGGTGGTCTTGAGAGGAACTCGCCCGTGGAAGAAGGGGACTATAGAGCTGGAGGGATTTTCCAGAGTGAGAGTTTCTAATTTCTCTGTTCTGCTATCATTAGTCATGCTTTGGCAGGGACATCATTCAGAGTGTTTCTTCCTAACTAGGATCATAGAATTCAGAGCTGGAAGGGACTCGAGGCTCAGCTAATCCAACCTCATCATTTTGCAGATGAGGAACCTGAAGCCTGGCTATCAAGCACTTAGTAAATGGTTATTTCTGGGGCTGGGGAAGGGGGTTGTAAAAAAAAAAAGGCTGGTGCTGAAATGTCACATTTTTAGGTTTATAAAGCTCTTTAAATACATGGTCTCACTATGTGAGAAGCACCATGACATGATTGTCACCATTCTACCATTGAGAAAACTGAAGCTCACAGAGGTGAGGAGTGACTTGCCCAGGGTCACATTATCCACATTTCCCCAATATCTAAGGTTATGCAAGTAGTAAATAGCAGAATCAGGATTAAAATATGATTTTCAGATTCCAAATCCATACTCTTCCTGCCATGACTGGAGTGCTCTCCTTCCACATCTCTCCCTCCTCACATTCTTGGCTTCTTTTAAGTCCGAGATAAAATTCTACCTTCTTTAGGAAGCCTTTTCCAATCTCTCTTAATTCCAGTGCCTTCCCTTTATTGATTATTTCTAATTTTACACTCCATTTGGTTGTACGTAATTGTTTGTATGTGGTCTCCCCATTAGACTGTGACTTCCTTTAGATCAGGGACCGTCTTTTGCCTTTCTTTGTATTTCCTAAACTTAGCAACATGCCTGGCACATAGTAGGCACTTAATAAATGCTAGTTGACTGGCTGACTCAACCAGACTATTGTTTTCTTGTCATTGTTGTGAAGTTGTTTCAGTCATGTCTGACTCTGTCACCCCATTTGGGATTTTCTTGGTAAAGATGCTGGAGTGATTTGCTATTTGCCTCTCTAGCTCATTTTACAGAGAAGAAAACGGAGGCAAACAGGGTTAAGTGACTTGCCCAGGGTCATATAGCTAGTAAGTGCTTGAGACTGGATTTGTGTCATGTGATTCTCACAACAACTCTGTGAAATAGTTACTATTATTATCCCTACTTTACAGAAAAGAAATTGAACCTCAGAGATGTCAAGTGACTTGCCCAAGAGTATGTGTCTGAGTCAAGATTTGAATTCATGTCTTCCTGATTCCAAGTCCAACCTTTATCAACTATATCACCTAACTGCCATTCAAGGGAAAGCCGAACCTCCCATTTCTTTTATTGTCTTTATTTTTATTTTTAATTTTTAGGCAATTGGGCTTGAGTGACTTGCCCAGGGTCACGCAGCTAATAAGTGTCAAGTGTTTGTGGTTGGATTTGAACTCAGGTCCTCCTGACTCCAGGGCTGGTAACCCTATCCACTTCTCCACTTAGCTGTCCTACTACATATACTTTACCCCCATCATCAGAATGAATTGCCCAATTTTTCTTCTCTCTAATGTTCACCTGTGCTGGTGACCTAATGGACAAAACAAACTCCCTTGCCTTCCACCCTGATCTTGTCCTCACTTCAGTCCTTTTACTCCAGTCTGACAGGAAAGCAGGCTTGAATAAACACCCCACTCTTCCATGCACAGCTGAAAGTGCATGTTAATATTTAAGGATAAGGATCCGGGATCCTGGGGATTGTGCCCAAGAGACTTCTTTAGGGTCATTTTGGATAAAAGTTATTGTTGTACAGACAAAAATGAAAAAAAATCCTTCCCCTCAAGGAGCTTACATTCTATCAGAATAAAATGTAATGTAGGAAGCCTATTGTGAGTAGGATATTGATCTGCCCATGAAAAGCTTTCTTCATTATAAATGAAATATTCATGCACATATATTGAGATGAGGTGTGGTAGGTGAAGGTAACCCACTTTGGTAGGAGATATGACTGCCAAAAACCAGTCATGCAGCAATAATTACCTGCTGAATATTTCTTCCTGGATGTCCTACAGCCATTTCAAATTAAACATGTCCAAGATGGAATTCATTATTCCTTCCCTCCAGACCTCCTTCTTCCCCTCACTTCAGAGTTCCATAGTTCCATTAAGGGAACCACCCATCTTCCAATTACACCAGGTTGCAATCTCAGTCATTCTTAATTCTTCCCTTCCCATCATCCTCTATGGCCAATCAGTTGCCCAGTCTTGTCACTTTTACCTCCAAAATATCTCTGGCACCGCCTCCTTTTTCACCATTCACACAACCGCCATCTTAGTTTCAGCCCTGATCAGTGCCAACCTGAACTATCGTAATAGTCTCTGTAATTGGTATCCTTTCTCCTAATCTTTCTCTTCCATCAATCCTCCACACAGCTGCCAAAATGATATTTTCAAGACACAGGTTTGACCATGTCATTTCCTCTTCTCAAAAACCTTCTATGGCTCCCCATTGTCTAGTGGATAAAATACAAATTCATTAGCTAATCACTTAAGTTCTCTCAAAATCTGGATCCCACCTACCTTTCTAGTCTTATTTCATACTACTTTCCTAGTTTCAGACTAGAATACTAGCTACTCCCTACATCCAATACTCTATCTACCATTGCAAACTGTCCATTAATACAGAAGAAGAAACTCAGGCCCAGAAAAGTTAGGTGATTTGCCCAAGTTCATAAAAATAACAAGAATTTTAACTCAGTCTCTGACTCCAAATTCAGTACTCCTCACATATTTGTCTGTTGAAAAGAATGTGAAATTTACATAATATGTATGTATATACATGTAGATATATGATATATAAAAATATATTTGATATAAAATATTTATAAATTTCATCTTATATACTACTTATTGCTGTTGTTGGGTTATTTCAGTAGTCTCTGACTCTTCTTGACTCTATTTAGAGATTTTCTTGGCAAAGATACTGGAGTGGCTTACCATTTCCTTCTCCAGCTCATTTTACATAAAAAGAAACAGGCAAACAGGTAAGTGACTTGCCCAAGGTCACATAGCTAGTGGGTGTCTGAGGCCAGATTTGAACTCAGGAAGATGAGTCTTCCTGATTCCAAGCCCAGTGCTCTATCCATGGTGCCACCTAGCTGCCCATATGCTGCTTATATTTATATTTAACTTATATATTATACATTATAACAAATATATGTCATATAACATTCTATATTATATATAAATATTATGTATTATAACATATATGTGTGCATATGTATATAGTCCTTGAAAAGCTAAGGTTCTGTACAGATTAAGGTGTTGCTGCTTATGATTAATAGTCAGTTGGATGGATCAATGTTTTCATTAATCCAAGTGCTCCCTTTACTGGTAGAGAGTATTCCCTCTGATGGTAGTGCAACCCCTTCTCATCCTGTACAAGCTTTATCCACGTGTTTGCATAAATAACATGGTGTGGAGGTGTTCAGTAAGTTGCAGGAAAGCCTGGTTCTGGGCCAAATGAAGCTAAAGCTTCCCTATCAGAGCCCAGCATCCCAGTGGCAAAGTCCATGGTTCTGCTGAGGGAAGAGGGGTGAGTGGGGATGATGTCCAAAGTGGCTAGAAAATGGTCAAATGACCTCACAGATCCGTTTTAGATCCATGATGGCCTGGAGGTCCATTTTGCTTAGACTGGACCTGAGAGTTCCTTGATATAGGGACTTAATCCAATAGAAATTGGTACCTGCTTTGCAACTCATCATCTTAGAGAACTGTCAGGTTAAGTATTTCAGCCAGGACACACAGCCAGTATGTGTTCAGGTTGGACAGAGAACCTCAGTCTACCCGATTCTGAAGCCTTCTCTCTATGCACTCTATCACGGTGGCCTCTGAGGAACAGTTCCTATAAGCCCTTCTTCAAGGGCAGAGCAGGTATAGAGCTATCAGAGAAGAGTTAGGAATACTAGAAGGCTGACTGTTCATAATAATAACCATAACAACTCATATTCCTACGGCACATTAAGGCTTACAAAGTGCTTTTCTCACTTCAGCCCTGTGATATAAGTGATATAATTATTCCCATTTTACATATGAGAAAATTGAGGTACAGAGAGGTTGTGACTTGCCCAGGGTCACAGAGCTAATAAGCATCAGAGTCATGGCTCAAACTCATGTCTTATGAGTCCAAGACCACTACTTTTTCCATATTATCATAGCCTCTCTTCATATTGTATAGTACAACTGAAGGGATTTCAAGATAATACGTTTGGGGTTTTTGGCTATCAGAATGATTGGTCTTTTTACATCAGACACAAGCAAAGTGTATACAACATGTAAGGCTCTATGTCTTACACAAATTGAATTACTGTGCTATTGATTTAGTTTGCTTAAGATAGTTCAAATAACCAGACTAAGGGTCTTGACGTCACAGAGACCTTAACTCTCTTTCCATAGGCAGCTAACAGAGAAGGAAGCAGTTTAAGTTGTTCTCTGATTGCCTCTAGATAAAATAGACTTACGAGTCTGACCTTTTTTTTTTAAATAATATTTTATTTTCCCCCAATTACATGTAAAAACAACATTCACTTTTTAAAAATTTTGATTTCCTCCCTCTAAGATGGTAAGCAACTTGATATACGTTATACCCGTGCAATCATGTAAAATATTTCCATATTAGTAATTTTGTACAAGAAGATGAAAGAAAGAAAGAAAGAAAGAAACAAAAAAACAAAGAAAGAAAGAAACAAAGAAACAAAGAAACAAAGAAACAAAGAAACAAAGAAAGAAACAAAGAAACAAAGAAAGAAACAAAGAAAGAAACAAAGAAAGAAAGAAGGAAGGAAAATAATATGCTTCAGTCTATATTCACATAACATGAGCTCTTTCTCTGGAGGTAGATAGAAATTTTTATCATGTGTCCTTAGGGATTGCTTTGGATCATTGTATTCCTAAGAATAGCTAAGTCATTCACAGTCATTCATTGCACAATGTTACCATTACTGTATAAATGTTCTCCTGATTCTGTTCACTTCACTCAGCATCAATTCATGTAAGTCTTTCCAGGATTTTCTGAAATCCGCCTGCTCATCATTTCCTATAGCTCAATAGTATTCCATCATAATCACACACCACAATTTGTTCAGCCATTCCCCAGTTAATATGCATCCCCTCAATTTCCAATTCTTTGCCACCAGAAAAGAGCAGTTATAAACATGTTTGTACAAATAGGTTCTTTTCCCTTTTTTCTTTCTTCTTTTTTTTAAAATATCTTTGGGATACAGACCTAGCAGTGGTATTGCTGGGTCAAAGGCTATGCACAGTGTTATAGCTCTTTGGGCATGGTTCCAAATTGTTGAACCTGACCTTTAAAGCCCTTCACAGCTCCAGCCTGCTTTCCCAGATTTGTTTCTTATTACTCCCCTTCACACATTCTATATTCCAGCCAAATGGGAGACTGGTTATTTCTAGACAGTCTTCCATCTTCCACTTCTTGTGTGCCTGGAAAGCCATCACTTTTCCCTCAGAATTCTTGGGCACTTCAGGTGCCTTTTCTGATCATTCTAATTATTAGTGTTCTTTCCCTCCATGAATTATTTTTCATTTAACTATCTTAATGAATGTCCCAAAAACGTAAGCTCTTTAAGGCAGAAATCTTTCTTTTTATTTTGTTTTCGCATTCCTAGAATTTAGGACAATACATAGTAAGTACTTAATAAATACTTGTTGAACTGAATTTAATTAAGTTGAACTGAATTGAACTGAATGGAATTGAATTAAATGAGTGGCTAAAACTATGGATTGCCCTGTCCTGAACTTACGGGAACAGAAAGCCTTTGCTTCAGTTCTGGAGATGAGAACTTGACAGAGAGACAGACCCCTGGCTAGCTGGCTTCTCTCCCATTCAATGAGTAGGCGAGCTGACTCTGAAGTCTTTAACGCATTGATGAATTTGAGAACCTGCTGTTAGCTAGGTCCATTCTGTTCTCCATAGACAATATCTACATTAGCAGCTGCTTTTGCTGCAGGCCCATTTAACTTTGTTCCAACAGTGCTACAGATTCCAAAAGAATAGCAAAGACACGTTCCCAGTGTAAACATGATCTACTCTCCTAGAATCTCTATCTACTCATTGTCTACCAGGAAACATCATTCAGGATCAGCAACTCCACAATGTCTCCCAACTAATCCTTTCCCCCTGCCTAACCCTCACTTGGTCTGGGAGCATCATTCCCACAAATTTAGTTCACTTGAGGTAGATGATTGGAGCAAGAAGGAGAGGGAAAGGAAATGTTTCCCTAAGGTCTCGTGTCCTGGAAAATATGTACCAGGCATCTCCGAGCAGCAGACAGACATGCTGAGACAAAAGCTTTCTGGCCGTCGTGTTCCTTTCTCGCTCTGTAGTGGGGGGCTCTTGCCTATTTAGCAACATATCATCAAAGAGGAACGTATAAGCTTGCCAACATTCTGCCCTATGGGGGCTTCTGGCAGAGGGAAGGGCAGGGGATGTGTCTGAGGGGAGCCCTCAAAGATGGCTTCCACCTCCACATCAGGACCCCAGGCAGCCCCACTGACTGGCAGGTGCCCCACGTGCCAAAAAACTCTGCTCGACAGGAAACCTCAGCTCCCACCTAACAAGTTCTGCAATGACATCTTGAATAGTATTGAGGATCTTCCTTCATTTAAATTTAAAGTTCTCATAATTGAGGGAATTTCCCAGGTGTTGATTCCCCAGGCAAAAATGGAGAAGGCAAACATCAGTCACCTTTTTATATCACAGAGAACTGGCTTAATCCTGCCAATATGTTTTCTCAAAGTCAAATTTTGCTCACTGGCCTCAGAGGCCAATTCAGACAGATCCCAGTTTACATCACAGCTGTGTTCAGAAGGTTTGTAAGGGCTTGTTTGGAGCTCAGAACATCGATCAATCTAATCAGCAAGTATTAAGCACTTACTACATACCAGGCATTGTGCTAAGAGGTGGGGATACATAGAAAGTTAAAAACATGTTGCCTGCCCTCAAGGAGTTACATTCTAATGGAGGAGATCATATGCAAACAACTATGGGCAAATAAGACATATACAGTTTAAGTAGGAGGTGATCTCAGAGAGAAAGGCATTAAGCAGGGGGAGACCTGGAACCGTCTTGTCCTCAAGGTGGGATTTGAGCTGAGTCTGGAAGGGAGGCCAGGAGGCAGAGGTGAGGAGGGAGAGAATTCTAGGTATTGGGTACAGCCAGTGAAAAGGCATAATGAAGTAGGGAGGTAAGAGTCTTATGTGAGGAATTAGCTAGTCTGGCTAGATTATAGCATATGTGTGTATGTGTTGGGAAGTTACAATGTAAAAAGACTGAAAAGGTAGGAAGAGGCCAATTTCCCGAGGGCTTTAAAGCCAAACAGAGGATTCTGTATTTGATCCTGGAGATAGTAGGAAGCCATTGGGGTTTACTGAGGGGAGTGACATATGTGGTCAGACCTGTACTGTAGGAAGATCACTTTGGCAACTGAGTGAAGGATGGACTGAAGTGAGAAGAGCCTTGAAGCAGGGAGGCCAAGAAGATGACTACTGAAAAGGTCCAGGTGGGAGATAATGAGAGCCTGCCTGAGGGTAGAGGCTGTGCCAGAGAATGTTTTCTCATAGAAACAAACGTGGGCTTGGAAATGGGTAGATTTCTAGGCTGGCCCACAAAATCCATGATGTTCCTGAAGGATAGAACTAGTTATACAATTACACAATTTCAATTCCAACTATTTATCATACTGTTTTTATATAAAGATGCATTAAGTTCCAATGACTTTACCATGCCCATATCTATGGGTACCCTGGCAGGGTACAAATTATTCATGAACTGAATGTTCTTAATTTGGGGACTAACTGTATCCTTTGGTCATTTTTCCCTATGATAGGAGGCAAGAATACACATGATCATGACTTCTCCAAGCCCATCACCAATGTTACTGTTCAGTCATTTTTCAATCGTGTCTGGTTCTTCATGACCCTATTTGGGTTTTCTTGGCAGAGATGTTGGGGGGTTTGCCATTTTCTTTTCTAGCTCTTTTTACAGATGAGAAAATTGGGGGAAACATGGTTAAGTGACTTGCCCAGAGTCACACAGATAGTATGTATGTCTGAGGCCAGATTTGAACTCAGGAAGATGAGTTTTCCTGATTCCAGGCCCAGTACTCCATGCACTGAGCCACCAGCTACAATGTGTGTTTAATGAAATATGACACATCTCCTTGAGGAACAGATAAAAAAAAAAAGCTTATTAGAGAAGGGAAAAGTTTCTAGATAGCATGGAAGAAATTATCTATAAGGGAATTGACAAGAAAAGGATTCTGAGGTGGGAGAGGTGAATTAAAACCCGTATCAAAGAAAGGATGGGTGAACAGAACTTCATTAACTTTCTCAGGACCTAAACAGTGTATTTACTCCATTGAATTAGTTATTTCTTGAATGATGCCCATTCCCACCTCTCTTTAGATTGCTGATGGGAGAGAAAGACTATAGGAAGTAACTGGCATGTAGAGGATCTGGCATTTTCTATCATGTCCCTATACCCAGCTTGCTACACTAGACATGACAGTGTAAATTATCTTGGGTAAGATCTGTGACTCTCTCTCTTTCTTGGTTGAACTGTGTTATCTTGTTCCCAATGGAAGAGTTCTTTCATTTTGTACCATCTGGTAGATATTTTCCAATGTATACTTTCTGATTTCTATTTCACTATCAACTCGAATAAACAGGTTTATTTGCTATTTACTATGTGTGTTCATTGTGGAACTGGCATTTTGGTGAGAAGAGAATCAAGTCTTCAATATATAGCTTGGTCCTCTTTTCTTGTTAAGGGAAAGTGATCAGGAATGTAGCTTGAAACTATTCATACATTGCTTCCCCTATATTAACAATAGTTAAGGAAACAGATTATAATTCTAACCTAGTACCTCTTCTTTCTGATGAGAGCAGAATGACCAAGCTCTAGCCATAATCCTCTGTTCTTCTTTTGGGCTCGAATCAAAGTCTTCCCTGGACAAGGATGGGATGAGGAGATGCTAGAAACGTCTATTCTTGCCTCCTTTTGAACCACATCTGGCTAGACCCATGTGGACACATATAATCTGTATGGGCAACAACTCAAAAATCTCCCACACTGTACCCTCTTGTTGTTCGATTGTTTCAGTCATGTCCAACTCTCAGTGACCTCATTTGGGATTTTCTTGGCAAAGATACTGGAGTGGTTTGACCTCCTTCACCATCTCATTTTACAGATAAGGATCTGAGGCAAACAGGGGTTAAGTGACTTGCCCATGATCACACAGCTAGTAAGTGTCTGAGGCCACATGTGAACTCAGGAAGATGAGTCTTCCTGATTCCAGGTATGTTGCTCTATCCATAGTGATGCCTAACTTCTCACCATACCCATTTTACATTAATATAAAAAATACATGATTTGCCACTTGTCAAATAAATACACTTAATGCTAAATAAAATATATTGAACATACTGAATTGTTCTGAATCTAGATTGCTCCCACATATAGTATCCATTCTAAAAATGAGATCACTTAGAAAAAAATTTATTTATTGAGAAGTAATTATTATAGGCCGCACTCAGATTTTATGCAAAACAGATTAGCAGATAGAAAATGCAGCCCATTTTTGAAGCAATATAGTGCTTTCATCCCTGATGATTCAGAAGACTATCAATTACTTTTCAGGACCAAAGGATCACCATGACAAAGTTAGCACTGCGTCCTATGTGTGTGGAAATGGAGCTCACTGGAGAATTCCAGTTAATAGAATGATGGACAATTGTATTTACAATATTTTGCTGTGCATGGCTGTGTAGGTTGAATGATCTGCCCCGTAGCTGGGGTAGCAGTATGAGCCCCCCTGTGTTAGTTGTCAGACAAAGCTTCATCAGGCAATCGGGATTTCACAGGTAGAGAGTTGGGTTCAGACGCATGGAGTGATCCGGGAGAAAGTGTGCCAAGAAACCAATAAGTACGTAGAGTTTGTGCTTGCTACAGGACTAGATGAAGCTCCACAAGAAACTACAGAGAAGACATGATCACTTTACCTCTAGCAGCTTACAGTTTAATAGAGCAGAGGTGTCAAATGCTACCTACAACGTTCCTGAGTGGGCCCAAACTAAATCAAAATGTAATTGGGAAATATTTAACAAAATGGATAAGAATACAACAGAATGTAGATAATGTTATTATGTGGTTTTCTAGGTTGATATGTGACCTGCAGGATCCTCATGTATGGTTTAGCAGTCCCTATTTTTATTGGAGTTTGACCCCACTGTAATGGAGGATAGGGTTAGGTTAGAAACAATTGTTGTTTCTACCCTGCTGAAGGGTCCAACTGACAGAGTCCAATCCTTTGGTGATGTTTGTACAATCATGGACTTTGAGATTTGGAAAGAAAGACTATGGATAATATCACTATTAGGATAATCACGGGATCAGAGATTTATAGCAGGAAGTGACCTTTAAGGTCATCAAATCTACTTCCCTTCATTTTACAGAGAAGGAATCTGGGGACCAGAGAGCCTTCAATTTGCTCAAGGCTACATGGGTAACATGAGCTTGTATAGTAGGGTCCACTAGAAAGACCACTGGAGTTGAAATCTTGCCTGTTACTTGTTACTTATGTGACCTTGGACAAGTCACCTAGCCTCTGGCTTCCAGGATAAGAAGTGCTCCATTCCAAATCTGCACGAACTTGTGGAACCTCAAAAAGCTACCAGTACTTCCTAAACCTAATACCCTGAAGGAACATCAGAAGACTGGAGAGCCATGATCAAGAGAGTCTCTGGTACCATTCTCTGGACAGGTGAGAGTTTTGAAGGATGTTGATGTGTGCTCGAGTCTACTTTGTTTTTGTCTTTGTATTCCTAGGGTTTATGACTGTGCTTGGAACTTGGTAGATGCTTAATAAACAGTTGATGATTGATTTGCTAGACTTCCTCTACTCTGCTTCCTTAAGGGGCAGGAAGTAGGTATATCTTCACTCCCTCTGCCAGCAGGCTGCTCTGCTTCTTCATGGGATATACCCTTGGTTTTCTACTCTGTTGTTGCTAGAGCTGATTACATTACACAGAGGTATTATGTAGGTTAAAAAGGATAACTTCATTGCAGCCATAGTGACTGTCAGGAAGGGTCACAATTAACTTGATCTCTGACTCTCAGAAACCCTAGAGGTTTAACTGAAATTCTCTTTACCACAAAGAGGGAAAGTCAGGGATGTGCTGGTAACTGTTTAATAACTGGCTCTCTGAAGAGGCAGGACATCGTTTTTAAGTTTATTCTGTGTTATTAAGATTTCTATAACACTTTACTGAGTCTAGGCAATCAACGAAATAATAAGTCAAGCCCCGATTTGTAACATTTGTCAATTTCCAAGGTATAAATGCTCTCATTGAAAAGTTAACAATCAGCTCTCTGGAGCAAGTGTGAGCCAACTCTAGCACATCACGAAGAATAGTCTGCTTTGGACTGCTTTTCTAGGGACCCATAAATATATAAAATATATATTATATATAAGTAGGGATCCACATGTACGTATATGTGTGTGTGTGTGTGTGTGTATAAAAATATATGTGTTTGTATATATATGTGTGTGTTTATACATGTACACACACACACCCCTATATATGAAAACACATTGTTCTTAGGACACCTTAGTTCTTAGTTATTTCTTCTTTGCTGGTAAGGGGTTATAACCTCCAGGCTTTTGGACCTATCGATTCATGCCATACTTGACTGACTCCTAGCAAGCTTACCTAGGCAGATGGGTAGAATTGTACAGGTGGGACTTGCAATGCTAGTGGCCCAGAATTCCTTAACAGAATTCTTGTTCCAGGGCAGCTAGGTGGCTCAGTGAATAGGGCACTGGCCCTGAATTAAGGAGGACCTGAATTCAAATCCTGCCTCAGACACATAATGCTTACTAGCTGTGTGACCCTGGGCAAGTCACTTAACCCCATTGCCTAGCCAAAACAAAACAAAACAAATAGAATTCTTGTTCCAAGGGTTTTTTTTAAATTTTTAGGCATTGGGGTTAAGTGACTTGCCCAGGGTCACACAGCTGGTAAGTGTCAAGTGTTTGGTCTGAGGCCAGATTTGAACTCAGGTCCCCCTGACTTCAAGGGCCGATGCCCCCTCCAAGGGTTTTTTCTCCATCCCTTTTTTATCTTGTGAAAGGGCAGCCTCTCCTGCGACACTGACAAGGTCCTGGTGCTTAGCATTGTGCCAAGCACTTAGTAAATGCTAGTTGAAGTGACTTGCCTTTGTTGTTGTTATTGTCTAGTTGTTTTGGTTGTGTCTGACTCTTTGTGAGAAACCCTATTTGGTGTTTATTTTTGAGCAAAGTACTGAAGTGGTTTGCCATTTCCTTCTCCAACTCATTTTACACCTGAGAAAAGTAAGGCAGACAGCATTAAATGACTTGGCCAGGGCCGCCCAGAAAGTAAGCATCTAAGGCTGGATTTGGACTCAGGAAGACGACTCCAGGCCAGGTATGCTATCTATCCACTGTGCTGCCTAGCTGCCTTAAAACAATCTAAATCTGCTGAACCTCTTCACCTATCTGCCATGGGACCAATCTTTCCTTTTGCTTTGTGTCGTTACCTTAACCACAAACACACAAGGACGGTCATGCACTGAGTGGTTCCTTTGTGACTTTAGGATGCAGAATTCCAGTCAATGAGCCCTCTTGGGATCTGGAGGTGGATTTCAAGGGGTCTGTGAACTTAGATGTGAAAAATTACATCTGTATTTTCACAAGCCTCTAGCTGAAATTTAGCATTTTAAAAATCAATCAATATGCATCTACTAAGCACCTACTATGTGCTAGGCACTATGCTAAATGCTGAAAATACAAAAGACTAAATCTCTACTGTCAAGGAGCTTACAATCTAATTGGGAAGACAACACACAAATATATACAAAACAAACTATGTACAAGGTAAACAGGAAATAATTAATAGAGGGAAGGCACTGGAATTAAGAGGGGTTGGGAAAAGCTTGCTGTAAAACATGGGATTTTAGGTGAGACTTAAAGGAAGCTAAAAAAGTTGGTAGGTGGAGTTGGGGAGGAGGCCATGCTAGGCATGGGGGACAACCAGAGAAAATGCCAGGAGCAAAGAGATAAAGCGTCTTGTTCCAGGAACAGCCAGGAGGCCAGTATCACTGGATCAAAGAGTGTGTATTCGGGGAAATAAGGTGTCAGAAAACTGGAAAGATAGGAAGCAGGTAAGTTATGAATGCCAATTCTTTTTTTAAAACCTTTATTCAGAGACTGATATGCAGATTTCAACAGATTGTCAATGGAGTCCATAAAAAAAAAAAGGTTAAGAACCAGAGATAAGAAGACATTTCCCTGGGTAGCTCTGCAGGGAAAAGATTTGCAGTTCTGGTTTTGGTCTATTAGCACAAGTTAAAGAAAAGGAGTATTTTTTCAAATCCAAATACTAGGGAAGGTAATGCAATGGAAAGCAGGATTAAGTTGATTTAGAATTATCAATGCAGTTTACAAATTAAATATAGCCACTGCAATTAGCTGCGAACAGTTATAGTGACACTGAGAGCTAAAAACAAACAAAAAACAAAAAAAGAACTTGCTTAGCAATTTTGTTTCCATTATATAAAGGACTAAAAAAAAAGATACTAGCCAACTAAGAGGGCATTCTGGAATTCTAGAGCAAGAAGGTACTGAGAGGGATTATTGGGGCTGCTCAGTTCAATTCTGTAGAATAAGCATTTCATGAGCATGCTATGCTCAAGGCACTGTGCTAGCAGCTAAGGATGGGAAAAAGAAATCACACATAAGACTCGTCCTCGGGGAGCTTATGTTCTCATAGGGGTTTATACTATGTACAGATATGAAACAGTAGAAGGCAGAATATGAGAAATGCAGAGGAAAGGAGCAGATAGCACAGCAAGAGAAATTTGAGTAGAGAGAAATCACTTTCCAGCTAAGACCCAGGAAAAGCTCCATTTAAGAGGTAGCTCCAAAGTTAAGCCTTACAGGAAAGGAGAGTTTTCAACAGGTAGAGATAATGGTGTAATCTATTGCAGGCAAGGGTTATGACTTCCATGAGTGAAAAGGTAGAAAAGGGAGGATGTTAGAATTATAAATCTGAGCTGAAAGGGACCTTTAAGCATCTAGATCAAGGGTGTGGAACCCGCAGCCTCAAGGCCACATATGGCCCTCTGGATCCTCAAGGGCAAGACCATATGTGGCCTCAAGGCCACAGGTTCCCCACCCCTGCTCTAGATAGTCCAATCCACCCATAATATAGATATGGAAACCAAGGCCTAGAAAGTCTAAGAGACTTGCCCAAGGAGATACAGAACTTGAATCTAGTTATTTCTAGATTTGGTAAATGTAAGGAACACTTCCCCTTGTAGGATATAACCTGTAGGCAGCAGAATTGCTCAGATCTTACAGTTCCAAGTTTAATACTCCAAATTAAAGATCCTTCTACTTCAGTGTCAGAATAAGGAGTTTTTGCTTCATTCATAGGCATTGGGTGTCACTGGGGATCTTCAAGGAGAGGTGTAACATGAACAAAATGGTACATGAGGAAGATGACTTGGTCAGAAGAAAGCATAGATTGGTTGCACAGATTGAAGGTAGGAAGAACAATTAGGAGTCTAGGTGAGAAGGGTGGTCACCATGGGAGTAGCAAAGAAGAGAGGAGATGTATTCGAATGAGGTTGAGGGAGTAGAAATGACTGAGCATGGCAACTGATTAGATGTGAGGGTTGAGGGAGAGTCACAGGTGTTGATGGTGGCATTATCAACACATACAGGAAGGTAAGGGGAGGGGCTGAGAAGCAAGGTGAAGAAATCAGTTATGGACATGCTGAGTTCATTTCCTAATGACCTCTGGGCAGGACCCTCTTAATCCTTTAATGTGAAACCTGGAAAGTCACCTGGTGAAGGACATTCCACAGATCCCCTCAGTAACTCATCCCAGGAGCTGAGCTCTGACACTAAGCCAAATGCCAGACCTCTCTCACTGCCTGCAGATGGGTGATTTATGATGGGGGAGATTCCACGGTAGGCTTTTCTAGGACATGCAGAGACTTCATCCATGTTTTCGGCTGCATTAAAAGAAATTGATTTTCTTCTCCTCTAGACCCATCTGCTCGGCCAGTTTGCTATCCCAAGTCTGGCCGCTGAAGGAAGCTAGTGGCAGACACAACAGGCCACTCATCCTATTTTCCTCATCCATGTAGTAGTAATAAATAGTAATAGCAATAATGATGATTATTTTCACGCTTGTTTATCATTCTATTCCTTGTTAAGCACCTTCATATCTATTACAAACATGATAAATGCATGTAAAATGCTTTGTAAATCCTGAAGCACTATATGAATGTCAGTGATTTTTTTTTTTTGCATTCCATCTCCACAACTGCTTATAAGATAGATATGGAAAATATGTAAATTGAGATACAACGTATTTACATCTGACAGGAGAAGGGGAGATACTTAAATGAAGGGTGATGTAATGGAAAGAACCAGGTTCAAGTTATGCCAATGCTTAGCTGTGTGAACTTCAATAAAGTTACAACTTTCTCTTTTTATTTTATTTTTCCCCAGTTACATATAAAGACAATTTTTAACATTCATTTTTAAAACTTTGAGTTCTAAATTCTCTCCCTTCTTCCCTCCTCACACTCCCTCATTGAGAAGGCAAGCAATTCAATATATGTTAGACATGTGTAGTCATGTAAAACATATCCATAATAGTCATGTTGTGAAAGAAAACAGACCCAAAAAAAATCAAGAAAAATAAAGTTAAAAAAGAAAAAGTATGTGTGAATCTGTATTCAAACGCCATCAATTCTTTCTCTGGGAATGGAAAGCATTTTTCATCGTTAAGTCCTTCAGAGTTGTCTTGGATCGCAACTTTCTTTCTTTTCTTTTCTTTCTTTTTTTTTTTTGTAGGTAATTGGGGTTAAGTGACTTGCCCAGCATCACACAGTTAGTAACTATCTAAGGCTGGGTTTGAATTCAGGTCCTCCTTACTCCAGGCCACTGTGCCACCTAATTGTTCCAAGTTCAACTTTCTAAGCTTCCATTGGACTAATCTTTGGGACATCTTAGGTCCCATAGCTAGGTAATATTAGAAATAGGGATCCACTTCAGTTCTTTTTACTTTTTTTGTGGTTGCTTTGTTTAAGAAAAATCAGGCTGTCTTTTTCTCCAACACAAATGCTTTCCACCTCAAATTACCCATTTGCCAGCTCTGAAATTCTTTGTTTTTTTCCCTTTCAGAGACAAGCCTAAATGGGCATGGCCATATTCCTGTGCTGGGGCAGCTTATCCATACACTCTACTCAAGTTTCCAGATGTTTCCCTTGGTCTATAGACCTCCTTAGTAAGTGATCCTACACTCTACCTCATTCCTAATGGCAATTTATGCAAAAAGTTTTGAAAATACATTCTGCACTTCCTTCTTAAAGCCTAGTACAGTAGCAAAGGTGCTGAATGGGAAATCAGAGGACCTTAGCTCAAATTCAAGGTTTTAACTTTTGTGACCTTGTGCAAGTCAAACCAAGTCAATATGCATTTATTAAGAGTTTTCTGTATGGCACATTTTTGTAGTAAGGACACGCAAGCCACTTAATCTCTGTGTTGTCTCCCTCATCAGATTGTAAGATCTTTGAGAGCAGAGATTGTCTTCTGCCTTTTTTGTATCTCCAGCACTTAGTACAGTACCTGGCACATAGGAGGCATTTAATAAATGTTTATTGATCAAATAGTTAGGACTTAGTTTTCTTATATTTAAAATTATAAGGTTGCAATAGCTGACCTTTAAAGTCTCTTTTAGCTCAAAATCTATAAGGATAAAGCTCAAACTTCTTAGACATTTCTGATTATGAACAATTATCCCTTTTTCTGTTCCTGGCTTTTTGGCAGGTTCAGACTAACATGGAAGTGACTCTAGAACATTAGTAGGGTTTCCAGAAATCCCCTTTGTGTGTGGAGCTTTCCAAGTTAAACAATGTCTTTTGTGAGGACGAACATGGTGCCCAGCTGGCCTTTGGCAGATAGCCATTGCTGTAGTTTCCCTGTCCCAAATTCTTCATAAGAAAAAAGTATCTGCTTCTCTTGAGGGGCACCGGCCCTGCTTTCTGGGATGTTACTGACCTCAGACTTCTGCTATCCATCTAAAAGCCAGCTTTGCCTAGCAGTTCTAGTACTTGTACCTTTTGTGAAACAGAAACTGAAGGCTGCCTTCATGAGCCTTCAAACCAGGACTCCAAACAAACATGGTGAACACTTCTTTTTTTAAATTTTATTTTTTAATTATATTTTATTTTTCCCCCAGGTACATGTAAAGACAATTTTTTTAACATTCATTTTTACAGTGAACACTTCTTGATAGGAAAGTAGAGGTAAATGTAGGAGAATAGATTTATCAGAAGCAACAGCACAGAAAGGCTACTCAGTATTTAGAGTCTGAGCTTATGTGTGAGTCAATTAATCTCAAGCATTTATTAAGTGCTCACTATGTTTCAGACACTATTAATTGCTAAGGATACAAGGAAAGGGAAAAACAGGGTCCCCCTCCTCCAGAAGCCTCCCTTAATGATGGAGACAATATGTATATGTAATTAGGTATATACAGAGTAAATGGAAGGTAATGTTAGAGAAGGCGATATTCCTTGGGGCAGGCTTCCCACGGATGGGTGGGGGTGGGGGGTGTCTGGGAAAAAAGCCTTTTGCAGAATGCATTGCTTGAGCTGAGTCTTGAAGGAAGTTAGGAATTTTAAGATACAGTGTGGCTTGGTGGACAGAGAACTGGCCTTAGAGTCAGAAGGACCTGGATTCAAGTCCTCCCTCTGACACAGGTGTGTATGATCCTGCTTTAAGTCCCTTACCCTCGCAGGGCCCCAGGCACATGCTGATCTGCTTTGATGGGAGGAAGTTTCCTCATAGGAATTTCCTTGCACCCATGAAATCACAGGCCTGGTCCAAATAAAATGTACATGTGATCAAAAATGAAGAAAGGCTAGCAGGGGTGGGGAACCTGTGGCCTCGAGGTCACATGTGGATTTCTAGGTCCTCAAGTGTGACCCTCTGACTGAATCCCAACTTCACAGAACAAATCCTTTTAGGTTCCCCACTCCTGGTAGGGTTTTTCAAAAGAGGAAACTTTGGTGACAAGGTTATGTACTTTGAATGTTCTCTGGCTCAGCTGAAAAATGTAAGATGAAAAAAAACTAACCAAATCTCTTAAGGACTGTTAAAATGAAAGCAACAAAGAGAAGCTAAATAGTTCTGAATCACAGGCACCAAAACAAACAAACAAACAAAAACAAAAAACTAATGGAAACTTTCCAATTTTCTCTAAGAGCACCTAAGCTTGAGCTCTGCCATCTAGTGGCTACTGCAGTAACTACACATTTCCTAATCCACCTGCAAGAAGGTTTTTGTTGTTTTGTTTAAAAGGCAACTCATACAGCAGTGAATGTTATATAAAATGAATCAGGTAGGGTGGGATTTTAAAGTGCCTCTGGTTATTCATTGTTTAGAGGTGTGAGAAAACAGTCCTTTCTATTTAATTTTATTTAGAATAAGTCAAAAAAATGTTTAAATAAGCAAGTATGAGGAAAATAGTAGTGAAAGTGAGCCAAGGGGAAATGAATGAGTCTTTGTTCATGTTCAAGTGCAAATTGTTAGTAAGAGCCTTCTCATGAAGCCCTTGCAAGAGTTAATTAACCCCCCCCCCAACTCCAGGACTTGGCAGCAGAATCCCCCAGGGAAGCCTGGGATCACTGAATCCATCTTGTCTCAGATCACAGATATCAGGATCTCTACATAATGAGCTGGGAAATGCTTTCTCAGCTTTGCAAAACATCAAATGCATTGACTCTGGCAGGACCACCTTTACTTCCTCCTCTTTCTTCCCAGCCATGAGAGGCTCTGCAAAATCATCACTTTTGTTACCTGGGTTTTGGCTTTTGAAGAAATGAAACTCTGGGAAGCCCATGTGGAAAATGATCCTACTCAGCCCTTCTTTTCTCCAGAACTGATGCCCAAGGTCTTGTGCAGGTTCTTCTGAATGATACATTGGAAATATCAGCTTTGAGAGTGTCATAGGGCATAGAGAGTGACACTCAGAGTTAGAAAGACCTGAGTTCAAATCCTGCTTCTGAGGCTTCGTAGCTGTGTGACCAAGGGCAAATCATGGAACCCTTCCAAGCCTCAGTTTCCCCATCTATAATTGTAGGGGTTGGACTTTTAATGTCCTCTAAGACATCTTCCAGGTTCAAATCTATGATTTTTTATGTGAAGATTTGGTTCTACATTTTTAAGGGGGTTAGGCTGCAGAAGACAGAAATAGCACATTTAAATGTACTCGGGTAAGAGATAGACCCCAAAGACCCAACCTCAAAGTGACATACCCTTTTCCCCTCAAAAAAAATTACTTATGTGGTCTGATAAATGAAGATGTATTTGGGTATGTGCAGAGTAAGGAATAAAAAGATCTAGAAATTTGCGGAAGTAGAAGGTTCGTTGTGGAGAGGTGTAGGAAAGATGGCAAAGTTAAGAGACAAAGAGAAGGCCAAGAAAGGTAGAAAACAGGAACCTGAGTTGTAACTAGAAGTTTTTTTTCTTTTTTGTTGTCTTTTTTTTAAATTTTAATATTTTAGAAATATTTTACATGGAGGAAAAACAAGATGGTGCAGGAAGAATGTAGAGAAGTAGACAATGACTATTGTTTCTTCAGGAGAAAGAAAGGGTAGCCCATCCTTTCCTTTGTCCTAGCAGGGATCAAGGGGAAGTCAGAAAGAAGACAACAAGGTGAAGTCTAAGGATCATGGTCACTTGGAGGAGCAAACATGTCGCTTCACATGTTGACACCTTGAGGCAAAGCCTCATTCACTCTATGATTGTTCTACCTGTGCTGGAGGCAAAGGGAAGATGGCAAGACAAGAAACTCAGAAGTGCTGATGGGCATAGGGAGAACCTAAAGGAAATCAGTGGGCCCATGATATCATGTAAGCTACCAAGTCAAGGAGGGCAGGGTGACTTCCACAGAGATATACCCTCACTTATCTTTTTAAAAAATGCAATTATAGGGGCAGCTAGGTGGCGCAGTGGATAGAACACCAGCCCTGAAGTCAGGAGGACCTGACACTTGACACTTACTAGCTGTGTGACCCTGGGCAAGTCACTTAACCCCAATTGCCTAAAAAACAAAAACAAAAACAAAAAACCCACGCAATTATGCCATACAGAACATACAATTAAATGTCATTTATGATACATTGCTTGCTGTTTAGTCATATTTGACTCTTTGACTCCCTTTGGGGTTTTCTTGACAAAGATACTGGAGTAGTTTGCCATTCCCTTCTCCAGTTCATTTTACAGATGAGGAAACTAAGGTAAGCAGGGAAAATTACTTGCCCAGGATCACACAGCTAGTAAGTGGCTGAGACTGGATTTGAACTCAGGTCCTTCTGACTCCAGGGGCACTCTACTTATTGTGCCACCTATACAATCCAATAATACCAAGTCCTAGAAAATAATAGCTGTTGTTCAGTGTTACTGTGCATAGGACCATAAATTTAGAGCTGGAAGAGAGGTCAGAGGTCATGGAGTCCAACCCTCTCCTTTTACTTATAAGGAAACTGAGGCCAAGAGAGGGAAAGTGATTTGGCCAAGACCATCTTACTCTTCCTTTACTACATTTGCCTTAACTAGAAAATACACAAATAGGTGTGACCTCTGGTGGATTCTCATATGGGTGTGTATATGATATTCATGAAGGAACATTTCAGCAATAATAATGCGCTGCACCCATTTTTAATGACTAAATGATGATCACACAATACTAATGGAAATGAAGAAGGGAACCTCCTACAGAGCTCCATTGCCATGCCCTATTCCTAGGCTCCCAATGTTTATCCTGATTGTTTTATCACGTTTCCTGGGCAATTCCTGTTTCCAGTAATGATTTTGGCATTAGTTTCCCAGAAATCATGCTTTCTGGGTTTTTTTTTTCTATTATTATATTGCTCCTTTCCCTGTTCCCTTCCCCCACGGAATTATAGTAGGCATATACCTATTTAATCTCATATTCAGAGGACACTGGAAAGGTGTTTCTTAGTTTTTGGAAGAGGATCTAAAAGCTATTTAAATTATATATATATATATATATATATATGTATTCATATATATACTAATATATATTTACTATACAGTTACTAATATATGTATATGTATTTCAAGGCAACACAAATAAAAACTTTTCTAAATGGGAGAAAATCTAGAAATGCAAACCAGGGACAGAAAAAAGATAGGGAACTCTCTACTTTACTAGTAAATGTCACTTACTACCTGCTTAGAAGGAATTAGTTGTAATTATGCAGAGGAAGATGAATGTTCCAAAACTCATGTAAACCTCAGAAGAAATTTGTGAAATTTGAGATGTGGTGATTTCTGAATTAGAGTTGCAGATAAAATGGGGGCAAAAGTAGACCCACATGTAGAGACTCCTTTCAAAGATTTCATGCCTCCATAATGGCAGACTGCTGCTCTAACTTGAACAATCCAACATTTACACAGAGTCCTGTCTTCCACTGTTTTTCAGATTTTTTCCTTCATTTTTGTGATTGGGTTCCTGGTTGGCAAGTCACTGATCTTTGTGTGGTTAATCTTCACACACTATCAAGAGGGACCATATTCTTTGATTTGTCCTGACCAGTACCCAATGTAAAATAAGTATTCTGGACTAGAATAATCTCGTTTTAGATGATTCTAAAGCCAAGAGATAGGCTAAAGTCAAGGCTCTATGAACAGTGCCTCATTTTTTCCAAATTGAATCATCTCCCTCTCCCACCTGCTCCTTATTACCTACTAATTGCTAGCAGGTCATATCTGATCTTTGTAGTTTCCAAAGTTGAGCAAAATGGCAAAAACACAGGAAAATATCTTCATGATGCTTTCCATAGAGTGGAAGCTCAGAAAAAATATGGAAAGAAATGGTGCACAAGGAAATAGCACTTATGGATTCTGAAAGTTGGGCTATAAAAGAAAAACCTTCCATATTGGGAAAAGCATACAGGGCCCAATTTTCATTGTTTGATTAGAAGGTATGACAGAAAGGGGAGGCAATCTTGATATTCCAGTTATTTTAGTATTGCTTTTGATCTTTCTCTTTATATCCAGGTTAACATATTTTAGTAACAAATCAGGCTTCATTGTCAAGAAGGTAGTTTGTTTTGGAATACTACCAAACTTTGTTTTCTGACCATCTTTCCTGATTCCAATACCTTCATCCTGTCCTTTGATTGCCCAAGGGACCAAATCATATCTCTCTATAGGAAGCAATTTACCATTTATCTTTGAATGACATGAAGAAAAAGATCCTTGCTGGCAACATTGGCCATTGACAAGATAAGCCTACCTTTAAATGCAAGCAAAGGCATTGCCCACCAGCCTAGAGAGGAACCTCTACTTTCTGGGTTTGAAAGGCATGCCTACCACATAGCTTTTGGTTGCTCAAGGAATACTGGAAAAAGGAAAAATAGATAGACTAGTCTATCCTTAGACTAGTCTAAGGGGAGGGCTTTTTCAAGAAATGGAGAAGCAATGACAGAAAGAGGATAATATAAGGTCATGGCATTAATGAATGTTTGTCTGCTGGCCACTGAGCAGGACTGAGAAACCTGGGCCAATCACATCCCTTGGAGACCTGCATCTACTATGCTCACAGGTAGGGAGGAGAACCATGAGTAGAAAAGCATCGAGAGTCAGAAAGGACTGAGGTCACCAAACCTGACGATTGCCTAATACCTTTTCCTTTCTATAGCAGCAGAGGGAGGAGGTCTAAACACCTGAGTATAAACACTCAAACTGTGTTCTTGAAACTGCAGGGTTTGGGGCACGCCTATTCACTGGTTTCATGCTGCCTGGGTCTGGGAGGTGCTGTAGGCACCTAGACCATGCAGTGATTGTTTTAATATATTTAGTCTTATTTATTTTGCTTCCATGGTTATTAGTGAATGTCTGTACATAGTTAAGCTATATTCATGTGATCAGTATTATTCTACCACGCTAGTATGATTGAACTGAAACACAATAGCAAAGGAAAGAAAGCATTCTTCCTAGTAGGTAGGGACTAAGCCAAGAATTATAACTGGATAAATACACAGAGACTGCACCCCTAGACTAATGAGGCGAGAACTGCCTGCCATCCCCAAGATGGTGACAGGTAGGGGACAGAGGTAGCCAGAACCATAGAGACCTTGGCATTTTCCCAGATTTCCCTCTGATGTTAGATGGAGTACAAAACTTTGGGGGTGAGCATGGGATGGCTTGTGCCTGGCCATTATTATTGCATCGGATCTGTCAAATGACCAGCAGTGTCTCTTGGTGGTTAAATATGCCTTCTGAAGTAGAAACATTTGAGGAAGGAGAGAGAGAGAGTAATAGGTGGGGAAGAACAGTGGTTGTCCCCACAGTAGTTAATAATAGCTAGCATTTGTATCGTGTTTTATGGTTTGCAAAGCACTTGACAAATGGGATCTCATTTTTTCTTCACAACAACCATGGAAAGCAAGTGCTTTTATTATACCATTTTATACATGAGGAAACTCTAGATTGCAGAAGTTAAATGACCAGCCTAGGGTCTCACAGCTAGTAAGTGTCTAAGGCTGGATTTGAACACAGGTCTTACTGACTCCAGGTCCAGAATTCTATTCACTGTTCCACCTAGCCACCATAACTATATCTAGAAATTCTCTAGTTGGGTTCAATTAGTCAACTAGCATTTTTTAAATGCTTGTTATGTGCCAAGGACTGTTCTTGTGTGCTTATACTTGTGGACTAAAAATCTGTGTCTCTTAACATAGTCTATTGAGTATGGTTAAAAGTGTCTTCTCTATTTCAGGAACCAGATCCACAAAGTTTATAAGCAGTTTAATAAAATGAAGCACCCCCAAACCCAGCAGCTGCTACTACTTAACCAATAATACCATTTATCTTCCTAGACCTACCACAAGCTCCCCCATTCCCTCTACCACATGCACACAGGTACCTGGTAGGACAGTGATTGGAATCTGAGTTACCAATTTTATTGGTCATCTCTCTAGTGTAATGACTTACATTATCTCAGAGGGGGCATAGTTAATCACTTTCAAGTCACAGAGGGCAACACGAAGGGGATTATGTGACTGAAATTTCGTGCTACCACTAGAGTAGGAGAACCAGAAGGAAAAGCAGGGTAGAGGCTGAGGGCTCAGAGACTAGTGTATAGTAGTATAGTTATAGTAACTACAATACTATTTTTTTTTGTTTTTGTGCAAACATATATGTAAGTGGAATATCAGAGTCAATTGGCAATATTTGTTCTTCACTGTATTGCTTTCTGACAACTCTACCACAGCTCCATTTGAAATGTCTCCCCTGACAATAGCCAGTAAGGATGATGTGACTGAGACCTTGTAGGGAGTCAGCATCTTATTGGGAACCTGCTCTCCTGCAGGCGCATACATAGTAAGGCTTCCTTAATAGGTTCATTTCTTCTAGAAGCACCCCTGCTGTTCTCAGACATTAGATAAAACTGATTCTAGGCTCCTGATCCCAAGGGATCCACTGTCAGGCCCTGCATCCGTTACATACCCATTCTTCATTTCCCAAGGTAGCAGAAGGACTCCTCAGATGACAATTTGTGTTGTCAGAGGATGTCTATTCCAGGTTATTAGCTGTCTCTCTCAGCCATCCTTGAAGGCAGCTTGGTATATTAGGCCTATTTTTCACAAAGGGAACCTCTAAGAGGAAGGCTAAGTCTATATAGAAAGAAACAAAGGGGAGACTTGGTAATACCTAATTTAATTGTATGCATTCAGATTATTACAAGTTCCAAAGTGAACTTTGGGATATTACCCGTCAACTTGGCCATCTGTATATAACTTAACTTGATAATCTCTAATTCTCCCCTTTTGTGATATGTTGTCTAGTCAGGGACTATGTTTATTCTGATATCAATGTTTATTCTGACATCAATCACATCTTAGCATTGAAAGCATAAACTGTTTTATTTTCATGTCCCTAGTGCTCTAGGATGATACCTTGCATTTTTTTTATTTTTGGTCTGGATCTATGATTAATTGATATATAGAGCTCTTGGTGAGGTAACTCCCTCTACCAGTATAGACTGGCCCCTCCTCTGCTTCCCAGGATGATATGTTTCAGGAACAGGACTTAAACCCAGGTCTTTCTGACTCTGAGGAAAGTTCTCTATCCACTCCCATGCTGCCTCTCACTCCTTGCACATAGTAGGTGCTTAATAAATGTTTGTCGAAATGAACTCACAGTCAGGCAATACCAACTCAAAATCATGCTAATTTATCTAAATTCTTAGAAACTAGTCCCAGAAGAATGAAGCTTTTTTCTTAAGAGAAACAAATATTAGGATATGGCTTTCAGAAATGCCTCCTCCAGTATCTGATGAATTATATGATAGTATGGTTTGCTACAGTTAAAATGAGAACATTTTAGTATTGGGAATATATAGTGACAGGAGCCTCTTTATTGAGGGACCATTACTTTTTCTGCTTGTTGGTCAGGCTGCAGACATGGCGGACCTAGACCTGTCAAAATGTTTCATAAATAGGAACATGACTTCTTTCAAATTTAAACCCCAGGGATTCTTTTGATAACATATGCGGTGCATGTGTAGGCAAAGGGCTTTCTGCACCCCGGTGACCCGTCTGTGAGGTGCAGCTTATTCAAGGGGAAATGTGTATTCTCTTGCTGTGATGCATCTGCAATGTGGCAAGGAGCTGTCTTCTGAGTTCTTCTATTCTCTGGATTGACAGCCCTTGCTCTGCTCTTGACATACGTGCTATAAAGAGGAGAACTGGAACGGATGCCTTTTGGCGGCAGCAGCAGCTGGTAAATTTTCAGGCTTCCTCCCCCTCTGTCTTTTCCCCACCTCTGTGACAGAGCTGACCTGTGCAGCAGGGACATGACTGTCAGGAGAGAGAAAATTGGGCAAGGCCCATTATGATCAGAAGCCATTTGTGAGGATTGTATTTTGTTCCCCAGCTTTCTTTGCAGAGCAGAAATATACGTCTGTGACTTTTGAAGATGCTTTGCATTCAACAAATATCTGTCAGGTGCTTCTATGTACAAAACACTATGCTAGAGCTATAGAGCACACTGAGAAGAACAAGACAGTGGTTTTGGGTTTTTTTTCCCCTCTTTAGGGAACTTACAATCTAATAGAGAGATAAGACATATACATTGGAGGCAGTGTGGAATATTAATTAGAAATGGCACTGGAATGGAACCTGGTTTCTAGTCCTGATTCTGCCATTAATTAACTGTGTGACTATCAATTATTTACTTCCCCTCTCTCAGCCTCAGCTTCCTAGTTTATAAAATGGGGGAGGGGTAGGCAAGGTAGACTAGATGATATCTGAGTTTCCTACTAGTTCTAACGTCCTGTAATTTCATGATTCTATAAAATAACTACAATAAGTGAAAGTACAGTAAAAGAAGGGACAGCTAGGTGGTGCAGTGGGTAGAACACCAGACCTGGGGTCCAGAAGACTCATCTTCCTGAGCTCAAATCTGACCTCAGACACTAGCTGTGTAACCCTGGGCAAGTCATTTAATCATGTTTGCCTCAGTTTCCTCATTTATAAAATGAATTGGAGAAGGAAATGGCAAACCACTCCAGTACCTTTGCCAAGAAAATTCCAAATGAGGTCACCAAGAGTCAGATGCAACTGAAAATGACAGAATAACAATAACAATAATAATAATAATACAAAAACTATGGAAGGTTTTATAAAGACAGAGTATTCCAGTTGAGTTTTGAAGAATGGGCAGGTATTTCAAAGCCAGAGGTGGGCCAGAAGAATTTAAAAAGCATGGAGGTGAAGGAAAAGCATGGTGCATAACTGGAGAAGAATCTTTGGTCCAGTTTAGTTGGAACATTAGAAGGTTAAAAAAGAATATTGGGCAGTAAAATTGGGTTAGATTGTGGAGCCAGATTCTGGAGTGCTTTAATGTCAACCTACTGAGTCTGAATTTCATTCTGTAGGTAATAAGCAGCCATTAGAGTTTTTTGCTTTGTTTTTTAAAGTGGTTGATGCAATTATCATGTATTAGCTTTGTAATACTTAGTATTATTGACTAGAAGCATTAAGATTAGGAAGTTGTTGCAAATAGTTCAGGCAAGAAATAATAAGGTTCTTATTTTAGGTTGAGGAAACCAGGGGTATGAGCATGAAATTGGCTTGATTGTCCACTGTGAGACTGCAAGATTCAATGGCGGCAGCAGAGGACAGTATTGTCACTGTTCAGCCCAAATTTGGAATATCTATGTCTTGCAATGGTTAAGATCATTGCTTTCAGCTCAAGGTACCCATAACATAGCCAATTCTGGAGAGAAGCAAACAACATTATATAAATATACACCATTATTAGGGAGCATAGGCAAGGTGGGGAGAAGTAGAAGAGATGCCAAATCTGAAGATCAAATCAAACCAAGAAACCAGTCCAGTTGATGTGAGTCCAAAAAAGGCAGATGGAGCTAAAATCAACAAAGCTAAGATGGATATTCCAAGACAAGGCTAAGGCAAATCTAACACAAAAGCTAACAGGAATTGGGAAACATTTCAACAGACTACTGGGAATTTTCTGCTGATGGCATCACAATCTCTATGAGCTAACTCCCTTTGATTTCTCTACTGTATTTAGGTTCTTAAAGTGCTGATGGCTGCATAAGTATGGAATCTGACAGATTAATGACAGCCAATACGAATGAAGGAGAATGGAGAAGCATATTGCAGAGAGCAGTGATAAGATTCAGTTTGTTATTAGAAGTAGGATGAAAGGAAGGGAGACAGCAAAGATGACCTTAAGATTAAAAGTCTGAGTAACTCAGAATGCCACTAAAAAGCATTGAGGACTTTCAGGGGTGGAGCCAAGATGGCAGAGTAGAGAAAGAAGAGTTCTCCCAACATTCCTCTCCAAACAACTTTAAAATGATACTTCAAATCAAATTTTGGAGTAGCAGAGCAAACAAAAAGTCAGAGTAAGACATTCTACTAGCTCAAGGCAACATAGGAGGTCAGAAAGAGAGATTGGGGAAAGAGATGGGGGAGGAGACTGGCCCAGAGCCCATCTGGATGAAACACTGGTGGTGGGACTAGGTGGAGGAGACAGAAGCAGCAGCAGTTTCAGGAGCTCTCAAGCCAGTAAAGGGACCTGGCAACTATCCAGAAAGACATTAAAGAGCACCCCTGTGCTAGCACTGGATGTAGGACCAGATGCTGGTTGGCAATTCCATTGCTTATACCTACTTCTGGGTCATAATTCAAATTCGGAAAGGAGCACTTTCCATCAAGAAGAAGTGGGAACCCTGAGGGACAATATCATTTCCAGTCCCAAGGGAGGACGGACCCTGAGAGAAATATTGATATCAATCCTAAGGTATCAGGGGTCCCTTTCTGTGACAGGACCAGAGTACAGACCAATAGAGCAGTGATCACACCTCTCCCCATTGGAAGCACCCCAAATTTCCAAACCCCCAGAACTAGCTCTGAGAACACCAGTGTGAAAAAGCCTAAAGTTTGAGACAGAGTCCCTTCACCCCTCCCCCCCAAATTAGGAACAGAGACCAACATTAACATAAAGTTCCAAATCAAGAAATAGGGTAGAAAACTGAGCAAAAAACAAAAAAGAATCTAACCATAAAATCACCTATGGTGACAAGGAGGATCAAGACAAAAACCCATAGGAACACAATGAAGTCAAAACAGCCATAAACAAAGCCTCAAAGAAAAATGTGAATTGGACACAAGCCCAATGACAATTCCTGGAAGAGCTATAAATTTATTTTCAAAATCAAATAAGAGTGGTAGAGGAAAAATTAGGTAAAAAAATGAAAGCAAAGGGAAAAATGTGGGGAAAAAAAAACAATTAAAACTTGGCAAAGGAGACACAAACAATACTAAGGAAAATACCTTAAAAAGCAGAATTGATCAAATGGGAAAAAGTACAAAAGCTCACTCGAGAAAATAATTCCTTAAAAAATATAATTTGTCAAGTGGAAGCTAATGACTCCATGAGACACCAAGGAATAATAAAACAAAGTCAAAAGAATGAGAAAAAATAAAAGAAAATGTGAAATATTTTATTGGAACAATAATTGACTTGGAAAATGGAGATCATTTAAGAATTATTGGACTACCTGAAAGCCATGATCAAAAAAAGAGCTTAGACATCATATTCCAAAAAATTATCAACTAAATCTGGCTTGGCATCCTTGAAATAAAGGGTAAAATAGAAATCAAAAGAATTCACCAATTACTACCTGAAAGAGACCCCAAAATGAATACTGACAGGAATATTATAGCCAATCCCAAAGCTCCCAGGTCAAAGAGAAAATACTTCAAGCAACAAGAAAGAAACCATTCAAATACTGTGGAGCCATAGTCAGGATCACACAAGCTACCACATTAGAGGAATGGAGAACTTGAAATATGACATTTGGAAGGCAATGCAATGAGGATTATAACCAAGAATAAATTGCCCAGCAAAACTGAGTATAATCCTTCCAGGGAAAAAATAGATATTTAATGAAATAGAGGACATTCAAACATTCCTAATGAGAAGACTAGAGCTGAATAGAAAATGTGATTTTCAAAGAAAAAACTTAAGAGAAGCATAAAAAGGTAAACTATGACAGAGAAGTCATAAGGAACTCAATAAAGTTAAACTGTTTACCTCTTTATATGGGAAGATGATATATGTATCTTCCAAGAAGTTTATCATTATTAGGGCAGTTAGAAGGATTCTACGTAGAAAGAGGGAGCAGGAGTAATGGCTTATGTTGGGATGATGAAAAAAAAAAAGATAGGAGAGAAAGAGGAGTGCCCTGGGAGACAGGGAAAGGGAGAGAAAGCATGAGGGAAATTATCTCACATAAAAGAGGCATGCAAGGAAGAACTTTTACAGTGGAGGGGGAAATAGAGGGGGGAAGGCACTGCTTGAACTTCATTCACAGTACATCTAAACTGGTTCAAAGGGGGGTAGAAATCTATCTACATACTCAATTGGCAATAAAAATCTATCTTACCCAACAGGGAAGTAGGAGGCGGACATGGTGATCAAAAAAAAAAAAAAGACAGATAAAAGAAAGCAATGATCAGATACAAAACAGATGTTAGAGGAGGACAGGATAAAAAGGGAGAGAGGATAAAGAGAAGAAAATAGGATGAAGGGAAATGCATAGTTCATAATCATCACTGTGAATGTGAATGGGATGAACTTACACAAAAAAAATGGAAGCAGATAGCAGAATGGATTAGAAATAAGAATCCAGCAATGTGCTATTTACAAGAAATAGATCTGAAACAGAAAGACACACACAGATTTAAAATAAGATGCTGGCACAGAATCTATTATGCTTCAGCTGAAGTAAAAGAAAAATAAAGTCAGGGGTAGAAGTCATGATCTCAAACAAAGCAAAAGCAAAAACAGACCTAATTAAAAGGAATAAGTAGAAAAACTACATCTTACTAAAAGGCACCATAGACAATGAAGTAAGACCAATACTAAACACTTATGCACCAAATGGTATAGCACTGAAATTCTTAAAGGAAAAAGTTAAATGAGTTACAGGAGGAAACAGACAGTAAAACTATACTAGCTGGGGATTTCAACTTTCCCCTCTCAGAGTTAGATAAATCTAACCATAAAATACATAAGAAAGTATTCAAGGAGATGAATAGATTATTTAAAAATTAGATATAATAGACCTCTGGAGAAAACTGAATAAAAATAGAAAGAAAATTGAAAAAAAAAGTTGGAACAGACACAGTGAGGAATCTACTAAAGATGAATAAAAGATTTGCAAAGACCATGAATTTATAATTGGAGCATTTTTGTGATTTCAAGCAATTCTCTATAGTTCAGAAATAGGAATAGAGAAAGTGAATAGTGTGCTTTACTGAGGTTTTAAAACTGATAAGGTAGGCATGATGGAAGTCAACAAGAAAAGAAAAATCTCAGGTGTTAGGAACAACATCATTTAAAGGGCTGAAGTGGGGGTCCAGGGTAGGTAAGGCAAAAAATGAAGTCTTCTAACAGTGAGACTAGGGAGAAATCAAAGTAGAGGAGGTTTTGGTAAAGAGAAAGAGCAATTTCTGCAGGATTGAGGGAGTGGGAGAGGTAGAAGGATAAGAGGTTTTAATCAGAGAGGGTATTTTCAAGGTTCAAGTCCTGGGAGAGAGAGAACAGTTTTGAGTGATGATGAGGACCAGATTGTGAGTGGAGAGGAAGGTCACTGGTGTTGAAAGGGTCTAGGGATTGTGAAGATAGAATGTTTTGTTGTTGTTCAGTCATTTTCAGTCATATCCAACTCTTTGTGACCTCATTTGAAGTTTTCTTGGCAAAGATACCAGAGTGTTTGCTATTTTCTTCTCCAGCTCATTTTACAGATGAGGAAACTAAGGCAAACAAGGTTAAGTGAATTGTCCAGGGTCACACAGCTCAAAGGGTCTGAAGCCAGAGTTGAACTCAGGAAGATGATCCTTCCTGACTCTAGGAATGGCACTCTATACACTGCACCATCCAGCTGTCCAGAAGATAAAGTGTAAGAGTCATCAATGTGAATGCTGAAGTTTCCAAGAATAACAGCAGAAAAAAAGAGTAAAGACCAGGACTACTAGCTGGTTGAAACGGCTATGAAGGAAGGCAGGAGAGTCTTGGAGATGAACAGAAATGTATCAATTAAGTTGGAGAGAAGGGGCTATAAGTGGATGGCATGGGCTTCAAAGGAGGAGAGCTTGTTGATAAGTAATGGAGAAATAATAGTCTGGAAATAGCAGTAGTTTATAGTTGAGGGGTGAGAATGAGTAGAATGGATGAGTATACAAGTGAAGGGAAGTGGGGGAAAACAGTGTCTGTAGAAAAGGTAGAATGTTGAGATGTTCACAATAGAACAAGGATTTCCCCAAAGGGAGTAATAAATGGATAGAGTGATCCTGGGGTTGGGTAGGACTGAGTGGGATTGAGATGAGATTATGAGAAGAGCTAGCAGCAAGGAGAAATTTTCAAGGAGTGCAATGTGTGCTGATAACTGGATTAAAGGAAATAGGATTCTTGAAGTTAGACACATGAATTATTACTCACAATGAAAAAAAATGGACATTTGACAAACTGAAAGACTTCAGGTATTTGTAACAAAAAGACCAGAACTCAAAGGAAAATTCAATATAGAAGATCCAGAAGAAATATAGGAAAACATTAAAAACTAATTATAAGACACTCATTAAGGTCAAAATGTTATTTTATATGTACATACATATATATGAAAATGTTATCAGTATTCTCAAAACTGTCGTCATTACTAAGGTAGTTTGAAAGAAAGGTTGGGGCTGAGTTACGTATGATTGGGTGATTCTAAAACAAATAAAATTGGGTAGGAAAAGGCAAAGAGGGAACAATTACATTATAAAAATGGGGTGTGGAAGGAAGAACTAATACAGAGGAATCAGGTCGGGATGGAAAGCTGACTCTCATCTGACTTGGACCCACCATGTGCCTCAGCATAGCCAGAGGAATGGGCAGACTTCAGCTCTGAGAACCAGCATATCTTCCAGTGTAGCCCAGGGCAAATAGGCAACCTCCAGTGGCCAGACCTCTGTGTGCTTCAGTATAGCCCCAGGGAAATGCAGAAACACCCCACTGGCCTCAGCACATGCCAGACACCAGCACTAGGACCCTTGCTCAGCACCAGGTAAGCAGCCAGACCCCTATGGCCCCCACCAGCGCCAGTCACCCATACCCTACCCCCAACTGTGGTTTGTCCTTCATTCTCGAAGAGGACCATGACCTTAGGGTGACACAAGATGACATGACTTGCAATTGACTTTGATTTGAGTGAGGAAGGGCTGTGCAAAGTCACCAGCCTCACTTTCTCCTACAGAGCCACGTGGGTCCAGTGGCCAATATCCATCAGGACAAATGGAGAAGGCCCAAGATGCAGTGGGAGACCTTGGCCCTTTTAAATTAAAGTATTTTCAAGTTCTCACTTTGAATGAGGCAATGCCCATTCAGTGAATAGACCTCTTTAAGAAGTGAGTCAAGGGATGGCCACTTTAATTTTTAAAAAATCATACTGGGAGGGGAAGCCCCTCAGAGTCACTGACCAAAAGAGAAACAGTTACTATTTACCTTCACTCTGAGCCTGGACAGCCCCAAAAATAACCAGTAAGTGGTGCTTGGGCAGGGACCTATCGTTGTCCAATCCACGAGATCCAGAGGGAATTAAGTTTAAGGTAGCCAGTAAACCCCAAGTTAACTAGGTAGTTTTCGGCCATCAAAATTTACCTTCCTTTGGGCAGAACACTGTCAGGTAAGGGGAGAGGAGAGGAGAGGGGAGAATAGGAGAGAAGACATGAGAGGAGAGGAGAGGCCAGGAGAGGGCAGCACAAGACAAAAGAGTCCCCCATAGTCCTCAGGGCAACATCAGTGTAGCACCAGGTAAACAGCCATGGCCTGTAGCCACTGGCACAAGAAGCCTGAGGTATTGCCCGTTCTGCCCTGGGAGCAGAGCTCAAATTTAAAAGAAAGGAAAAAGGCCAAAAAAGATGAGAAAAAAACAACAAAAAAGAATCTGGCCACAGACAGTTATTATGGTGATAGGGAAGATCAAGACACAGACTCAGAAGACACAACAATATCAAAACACCTCTCGGCAAAACCCCAAAGAAAAATGGAAAGAGATCTGAAGCTCAGAAAGAACTCATGGAAGAGCTCAAAAAGGAACTTAAAAATCATGTAAGAGAGGTAGACAAAAAAGAAATAAAGAGTGATACAAGAGAATAATGAAAAAAAAGAGTTAATAGCTTGGAAAAAGAAAACAACTGCTTAAAAAGTAGAATTGGCCAAATAGAAAAGAAAGTTCAAAAGCTAATTGAGGAAAACAACTCTTTAAAAGTTAGAATTGGGCAAGTGGAAGCTAATAATCCTATGAGACATCAAGAATCAATCAAACAAATTCAAAAGAATTAAAACATAGAAGAAAATGTAAAATACCTCATGGGAAAAACAATTTCCCTGGAAAATAGATCCAAGAAAGATTATGTCAGAATCATTGGACTGCCTGAAAGCCACAATCAAAAAGACAACCTGGACAGCATCTTTCAAGAAATAATCAAGTAAAACTACCCTGATATCCTGGAACCAGAGAGCAAAATAGGCATAGAAAGAATCCACTGATCACCTCAGGAAAGAGATCCCAAAATAAAAATTCCAAGGAATATTACAGCCAAATTTCAGAACTATCAGGTCAAGGAAAAAATACTGCAAGCATCCAGAAAGAAACAATTCAAATATTGAGGACCCACAATCAGGATTATATAGAACTTAGCATTAAAAGATCAGAGGACATGGAACATGATATTCCAGAAGGCAAAGGAGCTAGGATTACAACCAAGAATCACTTACCTGGCAAAATTAAACATAATACATCAAGGGAAAAAAATGATCATTCAATAAAATAGAAAGATTTCAAGCTTTCATAAGAAGACCAGAATTAAAGCAAAAATTTGATCTCCAATATCAAGACCCAAAAGAAGCATAAACATGTAAAAAAGGGAAAAGAAAATATAAGGGATTCAATAGAGCTAAACTGTTTACATACCTACATAGGAAAGTGATATTTGTAATTCTTAAAAATTGTATCACTAACAGTATAGCTAGGAGGAATGTACATAGACAGAGGGTACAGGTATAAGGTGAATTTGAGGGACATAAAATGACATAAAAAATAATTAAGGTATGAGAAAGAGGAGTACACTGGATACAGAAGGAAGAGAGAGGGAGAATGGAGTAAATTATTTTACATAAAGAGGTGAGAAAGACCTATTACAGTGGAGGGGAAGATAGGAGAGCTGGTGATGGGCATGGCTTGAACCTTACTCTCATCAGTATTGGCTCAAAGAGGGAATAATATATCAATCAGTTGAATATAGAAGTCTATCTTACCCAACAGGGAAGAGGACGGAAGGAGATTAAATAAAAGGGGGAGGAGGATTGACAGAAGGGAGGGCAGATCCGAGGAGGCAGTAGACAGAAGCAAAACACTGTCAAGGAGGGAAAGGGTGAAAGGAGAAAGAGGACAAATAGGAGGAAAAATCGGATGGAGGGAAATATATTTAGTGATCATAATTGTGAATGTGAATGGGACAAACTCTCCCATAAAATGGAAGTGAATAACAGAGTGAATCAAAAAACAGAATCATACTACAAGAAGCACTTGAAGCAGAGAGACACACACAGAGTTAAAATAAGGGACGGGGGCAGAATCTATTATGCTTCAGCTGAAGTTAAAAAAAAAAAAAGCAGTGTTAACAATCCTGATCCTAGTAGACAAAGTAAAAACAAGAATAGACATAATTAAAAGCGATAAGGAAGGAAATCACATCTTGTTAAAATAAATAAAAAAGTTAAAGTTTGTAAAAAGAACACAAAAGCCAGCAGATGACACATGAAACCTAGAAATATAGAGATATCACATTGATCTACGTATAGCCTATAACCAAATACTTAACCCAAATTTTACAATAAGGTACTATAAATAACCCACTAAAAAAAAGAAAAAAGAAAAAATGCAGACTTCTTCTTTGGTATGAAGGAAAGGACAAAAAGTTTTACATGGATTTTCCAGATCACGGGGTGCTGCACTCTTAACCCTGACAATATGGAAGGGGTAACTCTAATACCTATTAGAATAACAGATCTTTCGATTATTTATGTAATAACTGGCATTGAAGGGATGACAGAAACAACTTGTGAAGAGAATTTTCTTCTCTCAATTGAGAGGGACTTTAGTTGTGCCAAAGGGAACAAGGCTATCTTTTGAGGCTGGGAAATGATTTTTTGATTGTCACAGAATCTGAAATAAAAACCTATTGTATAAAACTATGTATTGTGGTTGTCCTAAGTTTAATACTGATGGGGTGCTTGAGTGCTTGCGCTTGGACCCCACTTCCAAGATCATATTTCTCCCTAGCCTCAAAACACTATCCCTGACAGTTTTTTCCCCAGCCCAAAAACCCTGTCTCTGGCAATGACTCATGAGTGGACCCAGTGAGGCAAACTATCTCTCCCTGTTACAAAAACAAGCTGACCTCTGTACAATTTCCCTTGTATGAACAGGACTATCTTGTACCAGCAGAACTATCATATACTGATTCCCATAATTAACTGTATACAACGCGGAGGTCAAGCTATAAACATCAACTCCCAAAGCTATCTTGTTACAGATGTAACAACCAAAAACCCACCCCTTAGGAAAACTCCCCCTTCCCATGGTTTCCAGTAGTGAATGACACCTGTGCCTAAGGTTGCCACATAATTCACTACTTTTCCTATGTAAGCTTTGGCATCATTCCTGTTAGGTGGCAAGTTCCCTAGGGAGCTCTGCCCACCATAATACCATTACAATAAACTTTTTGCCAGCTGTCTGAAAGACTGCTTGAGTCTGTGAATTCTTTCCCGACAACTTCACCCTGTACCTTGATATTTTGGGATCCCTACACCCCTAAACTGCATCAATACTTTCTTTTAAGGTGCCCCTTAAAGGATCCAAGTTATTAATGCTAAAAAGTATACATGGAATTAGTGAAGATTCCATATTCTCTCATTTGTCCCTCATTTGTCCTCACAGATTTTGATGTTTGCTTTTTTTTCTTAAAGAGAGATAATGCCCTTGGGAAATACCTCAGAAGGGTATTAAATCCCTGTAGTCTAGGCAGATATGGAAACACAAAAAAGTGGAGTGACTTGCCCAAGGTCACACAATGAACAGCAGAACAAGGTCTGCTGTTGGAAATCCCCCTCCAGTTTCCCAACTCAGTATCTGATTCTGGCAGCCTCCTAAATTTTTTTTTAATAATCAAGAATAATATTTTCATGGATTTTAAATTAATTTTTAATAATAGCATTTATGTGGAACTTTGCATATGTTCACTTATCTGACCCTCATAACAACCCAGTCAGTTAGGTACTATTATTATTCTCATTACAGATGAGGAAAGTGAGGCTGAGAGGAGGTAAGTGAATTACCCAGAGTCACACAACTGGTTAAATGTCTGAGGTATTTCAGCTAAGATCTTTCTGACTCTTAAGTTTCATTCTCCATCTGCTATGTCACCTAGCTGCCTAGTTTGATATACTTGAAGAATAGATGCCTCAGGAGATTATTTGGGAAGTGTAAAGTCTCTCCTCAGACTTATTTGGAATCAGAAAACTGATTTGGAGGAGGAAATAGGCCCAATAAGGCCCATCCTTGTAGCAAGCAGCTTGGCTGGTAGTTCCTTCGAATTATTTTCTGTCTACCAGTGAACCATAAGCTGAACAAACAGTAGAGAAAGGACTTAGTAAGAGGGATGACAAGAAGGCAGAAAATCTGATTAGACTATCTAGTCTAATCAGAAAGCAACTTTCAGAGGCCAAACATAGACTTGGCTTTTCTGACACAGTTTTTTCTGGCAGCCCTTCCACCTGAGCTTTTTACTCAGCCTTCCTCCATTCCCACGTCGTAAGAAAAAAAAAACAAAAACCTCAGTCTTGAGTTTCTGACAGACTTGGCTTTTGATAATTGTGGTTTTGTTACAAGATATAGATGCAATCCTAGTTATTAGGCAGGGCTGAAAAAGTCATCTTTGAGAGTAAGTTTGGATTGAAATCTCATCCCACTAGAGACCTACATTCTTTGATAAGATTAACTGAAAGATTAGTGGTCAGATAGGCTTAGGAGGATTAAAGCTTCTGTTGGTTCCCACTCCCATCCTTCAACCCCACTCCCTCCCTCATCACCCCCCAAGGATTGCCAACTAATACATTTAATCTGGTTCCCAGGTGAATAAGAGATTGGTGAGCTTTTGTGGGGAGGAGGTTCTCAGTAACTACTGATGAATTGTACCCGTTTAATCTGCAGCTCTCTTCAGCCAACCCTACCCAGGGCTTTGGGTCAAATGGCGCAGAAAGATGGATAGGAACCTTGTCATTTCTAGTGCCTCCATGAAGCCTGTTTGTAGACTTCTGAGAAATCATAGCAGCAGGCTAACCTTAGGGGTAGGCAGCAATCAGAGATGGTTGGTGTCCCTTTTTGAGCACACACTACAATCCTAGGATTTGTCAATAGCTGTGAGAGCTGCAAGGCAGAGTGCAGTCTTTTCAGAGAGCGGATATATGAAGAACTACATCCCTACTTTTTTTTTTTTTGGCCAAGTCAGGGGATGGGAGGTGTGGAATAGTACATATATTGTCAGATTTCATTGTATGTTGATTGGCTTTGTTATATTGTCTTTTCCCTCTTTTACTTTCCTTCTTTGAAATGAGGGGAGAGAGCTCAATTTGCAAACAAAGATGACATAAGAACAAATGAAAACAATAAAAAATATTTTTTAAAGGAAAGAAACCCTGTCAATCACGGCAGGGTCTTTCTATTCACAACCCTACACCCCTACTGTATCATGGGCCATAGTATAAGTGGTAGAAAAGTCATGAATGCTAACACTTATAATAACCTAAGGCCAAATGCTTAACCTTTTTTGCCAGCCCTTTGGTGTTAGGACTAGATACCACGCTTTGGAGGATTTAACTCTTTCAGCCCTAGAATTTCTCCCAATTCGCTACCTGAATTGATTAGTGACTCATTTCTATATTCCACATGGTCTACTACATCTAGGCCTGCAGTTTCTCTTCCATCATCCCATACCCTCAATTGCTTCCCATAACGAAAAACATAATGCAATAAATACTGCCATTGCTGCTGGAAAAAGTATGTTAGTCTTTCCCACCATGCATCCACTAAACATCCCTGTTACTTTACAAACCCAAATTCCCTCACGATCACTACTACTCCCCTATATGAAATGTTTCCCAGCACTATACTATAAGCTTCTTGAGCAGAAACTATCTTTACTTTTGCATTTATAACCCCAGTGCTTCACACAGTATTTGGTACAAAGTAAGCATTTAATAGATTTTCATTCATTCATTCATTCATTCATTCATTCATTCATTAATGGAATCACAGAATTTCAGAGCAGGAAACAGTCTCAGAGACCAACCTATACCTAGATAAGAATCCCCTCTAAAGTTTCCCTGACAAGTAGCCATCTAGCATGTGCTTGAAAATCTGCATTAAGGGGAATCAGTCTCCTCACAAAGTAGTCCTTTTATATTTTTGGATAATTGTGGTGGTTTAGAAGCTTTTCCTTACAAGACTCAGTTTCCTCATATTTAGAGAGAGATAATAATAATAATAATGTTCATATTGCCAGAGCCATGAGGAGGAAAGTGCTTTATAAACCTTAAATTGATATGTAAATGGAGTTATTACTGCTTCTCATTGGACATAAGAAGAAAGTGTATTGTAGGCTACTGAGGCCCTTGTCTTAGACCACAGATTATAGAAAGTTAGGGAAGGGAGACACTTGACAGATCATCTCATATTTCCCCCTCATTTTACAAAGGAGGATATTAAGGCATAGAGCATGAAGTCACCTCTAGAAATGCCTTGCTGAGTCCACTGTACATTGGAAATGGAGTCATGAAGCCATCCTACCTGTTCTTTTATGCCTCTGTGGGCTAAATTAGTCAACAAGCATTTATTATGCACTTACCATGGTGTCAGGAACTGTGCTAAGCACTGGTAAAAGCAAAAAGAAAGACAATTCCTGCCCCCAAGGAGCTTATATGCTAATGGGGGAAGTCAACACATAAAAGGAAGCTGAAAGGAGAAAGGAGATCCAGTAAGGAGCAAAAAAATGGACAAGCCTGGACTGTAGCCTGATAAGAAACACAGAGATGGCTCCATGGCCTGGTTTTAAAATAAAGTTCTTGGAGGAGGAGCCATCCAATCAATGACAGTAGCCCCAGGGGCACAGGGTACTATCAAGGTGTTAATTCCAGGCCTGAGATCATCTTCCAGGATGAAGAAGATTCTGAGGTGTGGTAGACAAGTAAGGCAGTCTGGTCAGAAAGGAAAAGTAACTTTCCCAGTTGCCATGAAAACAAGAAGGTTCTGAAGGGGAAGGAGGTTGAAAAACAAGAGTCAGCAGGGAATATAGATAGTTGGCCTCTGAGTCAGGGCAACCTGAGTTCACGTCCTACATCTGATCCATAGTGGTTGTCTGACTCTGAACAGATTACTTAAACTCTCAATATCCCAGGCCACTCCAAGACTAAGTTGTAGACCAGGTATAGATCTACTATTTGTAGAAGGGATGTCTTCACCAAGGAAATTATCCCACACTGATGAAATCACAGCCAGATCAAATTGAAAAAAAAGGGGGGCGGGAGAGGTTGTCTGACCATCTCTCTTTCACTTTTTAACCTAGACAATTAATAATTGCATTACTAAAGATAAATCTATAGATAAGGTTGTGTCTGACCTGTCCAGAATCAGGACTGTTAAACGGATCTCCTTAGCCAGTCTGGGATTTTTTGGTTTTTACTGTTGGGTAAATCTTGTATAGACCATTGTATATGGAGAATAATAAGCTCAAGTGCAAAGCATGATGGTGAGTCCTTGAGTCAATGCCATCTGAGGACCAGTGAAGGAAAGGAGGATGCTCAGCCTGGAGAAGAGACTCAGGGAGAACATGGTTCCCACCTTCAAGTATCTAAAGGACTCTCACACGGGAGATGGATTAGACTTGTTTGCTTTGGCTCCTAAAAGTAGAAATAGAAACATTCAACAGGAGCGGAGGCAGCAAAGTTAGGGTGGATATCAGGAAAAACTTTCTCGCTGTTGGAGCTGTCCAAAAGTGAAAGGGTATGCCTTGGGAGACGATCGGCTCCCCCTTACTGAAGGTGTTCCAACAAAGACTGGATGTGTTACGTTGTACTGTGTGTTCCGACTCCAAAGTTCTGGGACTATATTCCCTAAGGATACAGATGACATAAAAGTTTCCTAGATAAATGAAATGCCCAAGCTATAGCATTTGCAAATGTAACGGCAGGCTCTGGAGTCGCTCTCCCAAGCATCTATTTGTACTAGGGAGCTGAGTTCCCAGAGGGTGGCTATGATATCCCCACACAAGGGCATATATCCCTGAGGGCATAAATGTGTGTGTGTGTGTGTGGTGGGGGGGTGGCATCTTTCTAACGCTATAAGCCCCCACTGCTGGGATCCCCCCATGATTTTCAGTTGACAGCAATTAGCCAGTTTTAGAAAGAGGTATTTATTAAAGTGGCATAGTAAGAATAGTTGTACAAAAATATTTAGCCCCCTGATATTAAAAAAAAAGTGACATGCTTTCCCACCACTACCTACAGAACCCAGGGAAAAGTTGGCTCAAGGTTAGCAAGTCCATGTGGCAAAGGGAAAAATTATTTTTTCCCACAGAGCCATCTCTGTGTTTCTTATCCAGTTACAATCCAGATTTCTATCTTTTGCTCTTTGTTTAAGCAGCTAAGTGACCCAGTGGATAGAATATGAGGCCTTGGGTCAGGAAGACCTGAGTTCAAATCCAACTTCAAACACTTAGTAGCTTGGGCTTAGTGACCCTGAGCAAATCTTGTTGTTGTTCAGTTGTTTCAGTCACATCTGACTCTTCACGTCCCCATTTGGGGCTTTCTCGGCAAAGATACTTGAGTGGTTTGCCATTTCCTTCTCTAGCTCATTTTACAGATGAGGAAACTGAGTTAAATGAGGTTAAGTGACTTGCCCAAGGTCACACAGTGAAGTGTTTGAGGTAGGATTTGAGCTCAGGTCTTCCAGAGTTCAGGCCCAGTGTTTTATTTACTGTTAGTTGCCCTTGGGCAAGTTAGCTTATATATATATATATATATATATATATATAATATATATATATATACATATATATACATATATACATATATACATATATACATATATATATATTAGCTCATTTGTTAACAAGTCAGCCTCAGTTTCCTTAACTGTAAAATGAAGATCGTAATAACTCCTACCTCCCAGGGTTGTTGTGAGGATTAAACGAGATAATATTTATGAAGTACATAGCACAGTTGCCTGGTACGCAGTAGGGATTTAATAAATGCTTATTCCCTTATCCTGAAAGTCCTTTTTTCCCTTTCATGTGACACAATGAAGTTCCCCTTAAGAAGATTGTGGTTTCTACTGTCTTTCTGCTAGACTCAGTGTAGAATACTTGATAATGCCTTTCTTTCGTGATTAAAAGCTAAGTAGGATAAGGTGTAGAGGCAGCTAGGTGGTTCAGTGAATAGAGTGCTGGGCCTGGAGTCAGGAAGACAATGAGTTCAAATCCAGCCTCAGACGTTTTCTAGCTGTGTGAACCTGGGCAAGTCACTTAACTTCTGTTTGCCTTAATACACTGGAAATGGCAAACTACTCCAGTATGTTAGCCAAGAAAACCCCATGGACAGTATGGTCCACAGAATTAGGACAAGACTGAACAATGACAACAAGAATAAGGTGATTGCTTGATTAACTCAACCAACTACCTCCCCCCTCCCCCAACCACCACTAGGCTAAGCAACAGCCAGAAAAGAGGTCTATGGTAGGGGTGGGGAATAATCATAATTAGGAGATTATGTACTAATGGAATATATAGTTCATATTTAGAATAACAGACTCTGAGTTCTCAGTTACAAAACAGGAAAAGGCTCTAAATGTCTCAGTTTTGAAACCAATTTGGGGATGTGGTTCTTCCCCCTCAAAAAAGACCAACAAAAGGGTCCAGAAAGGATAACTAATGAACAATGGAATGGAAACACTACTTTATGAGGATAAGCTAAAAAAACCAAATGAGATGTTATTCTGGGAAAATTAAGCATGGAGAGATATGAATGAAATCTATAAATTCACAGAACTTTCAGGACTAGAAAGTGGCCTTTAAGATAATTTCCCCCTCTCATTTGTGATTTCAACAATGTGGGGAAACTCCTAGTGTAGAAATTTCCTCCACAGATGCAGTTTGGCTACTTATAGGCTGAGAGAGTCCTCTAGTCCAGTGGTGCCAAATTCAAATAGAAACAGATCTCTGCTGGTACATATTGACTTGGAAAACCTCAAATTAATATTATTTGTGTTGTATTATATTTTTATTTATTTTGTTAAACATTTCCCAATTATATTTTAGTCTATACTGAATCTCTGAAACCATCATGGGAGCAAGTAATTTAGAGCTGGAAGAAATCTTAGGTGTCATTGATCCAACACCTTCTTTTTACAGATGAAGAAATTTTTGAGGTCCTAGAAGGTGAAGTAACTTACCTAAGGTCACACAAGTAGCTGAGACTGGAAGTCTAAAAAAGGTTGTCTGACTCCCAAACCAGTGAATTTTCCATTGTATCACACTCTAATCCAATTTCCTCATTTTATAGACAAGAAAATCTGAAGCCCAGGTATCTGAAATGATACAGAGGATAAAGAATATAGATTTGTTTACCAGATCTTAGAACACTATCATTAGGAGCCCAGTAGACATCAAGGTAACATCAATTTTTTATTGTAAGATAAAAATCAAATAAATTTCACAGGGAACTAGCCACTGGACCCATCCTTAAGAGTGAGTGCTGAGTGCCGCTGATGCAATTCCCCACTTGGAAGAGGCAGGAAAGTGGTGATGACACGTAATGGAAATACTAGGAGAGATTGGAAGCATGTGTAGATGTTCCATTTGTGTTCCATATCTGGTTCCGATCCACTTATTATGTGAAGAAGAAGGGGTTTTCTGATTGGCCAAGTAACTGGAGCTGGGTGGGGAAGAAGGAAGGAATCAGAAGACACTAAATGCTTAGACACTCAACCATTCTCTTCCTGTGACTTCTTCCTGGCTAATGGTATTCCAGTGAGAGACAGTGCTATAGAAGAAAGGCCTTGGGCTCTTTCCTTCTCAGGCTGACATAGCTCTAAATGGTACCTCAAGTTCTTTGCCTTGGTGTTCTGTCATTTTAAGCAAAGGAGATTTGAACTTAGTTAGGAGTCAGTCACCCAAAGATCAGGCACCTGTGATTTCAATAATGTGGGGAAACCCCCCACTGTAGAAACTTCCTCCACAGGAGGAAATCCTGGAGCCATGCCAAGTTGTTATATTTTTTGGATGCTTGCTTTTTGCCAGACCATCATCAATGTCTCTTTGAGACTCAGCCTGAGACCCAGCCCAGCAGTAATAGCTGAGACAACGGCTCATCTAACAAAGAAACCCATGCCACTTATGGAGGTGAACTTAGTGGGATCATCACCATGTAGAAATTGCATCAAGCTGTCTGCCCAAGGACTGAGGTGGAACAGAGAGAAAGTGAGCCCCCATAGTATTGGAGGGAATGTTTGTATTTCTGTTCTTGCTATGTATCTGAAGCAAATAGACTTTTATAAAATTAATTGATGTTGAGTGTTAGACTGAGACGTCAGTAATAACGAGTAATAGTTAACATTTCTATTTCACTTCAAGTTTTGCAAAGCAATTTACAAATATTGTCTCCTTCAATCCTCACAACAACCCTGGGAGGTAGGTACTATTAGTATCCCCATTTTTGCAGATGTGGAAAATGATGCTGAGATGTTAAATGAGGGTGTCACATTTAGTAAGTGTCTGGAGCAAGATTCCAACTCACCTTTTTCTCACCCCAAGTTCAGCCCTTTCTTCTACCTGCCACGTAACTGCCGCTAACAGTGATAAAGATGGGAGGAACATACCTGGAATGGGGGCTCAAGCTGATAGCACTGGAAAAGAGACAGGAACCCTAAGGGGAGAGAGAACCTGTCTGACACTGGAATATAGTGAAGTCAGAAATTACTCACTATGTAAAGAATTACTTTGTACTATGAACAGTAAACTTCTGGAAGTAGTTTACCCAAGGGCTAATACAGGTTAAAAATGTAAATTAGTTCAAGAAGTATTTATAGATGATAATGGCTTTTTATACTTTTTTTTAAGGGATGCCAAGAATATTTGAAGTAATCTCTTTTAAATTGATGGAATGAAGGGTAACCAAGCCTTCCTATAAACCATCCCATGGTGTCTTCATAGTTAGAAATACAATGCTGGTCTAGGCATAGCAGCACATGCTTATAATTTCTGCTAAACTGGGGAGGCTGATCCCTTGAGCTCAGGGGCTCAAGGCAATTGGGTGCCCAAGTTGAGTCTGGCACCAATATGATGAACCCCTTGGATTGAAGGGCCACTAAGGCTGCAGAGCAAGTCAAAGCTTTCATGCAATCAATTGTGAGTGGTTGCTGCCACTTCTAGTCTGGGCAAGGTAGGAAGGCCCAGTCTCTGGAAGAAAGGGAAAAAGAAAAGAAGGGAGGAAGGAAGAGGAAAGAAGGAAGAGAGGAAGGGAGGGAGAGAGGGAAGGAGGAAAGGAGAAATGGAAGGGAAGGAAGGAAGAAGGGATAGAGGGGAGAGGAAAGGAAGGGAAGGAAAAAGGGAAGGAGGGAGGAAAGAAGGAAAGGTATACTGGGCTGAGTGGATCAAGGGTTCAGTGTTTATGTAAAAAACCAACTGCTTCAATGAGAGCAGGAAGGAAAAACAGGTGACCTTTTCTCTCTTCAGGTGTTCTATTTTAAATTCCCCTCTTCATTTATGTTTGAGGAAGGCTCGGTGATTGATAACATTAGACACCAGGGATATACAAAGACATATTTATGACAATGGGAACTTATTGAAGGATGAGCTCTGGACCCCATCTGTTTCACTGGACAGACTCCTAGGAATGATTATGATTGGGAGTTTCTCTGGCCTGGAGGCATAATAAATTAAATGTTCAGTGTGATTATGGCTGGGTGTTCCAAAACTTCATAATGGTTGTGTCTGTCTAGGGTAGAAGAAACAGTTGGGAGAGGGGAGGAGCTATAATCCATGGAAATGCCACCCTTGGTTGCAAAATTGTTTTTTAGTCTCCTGGGAATCATTAGCTAGCTACCTTTGCACTGAAAAGCTTCGCTATCTCACAGAGCAAAATTTTGTCAGCTTCTAGAGCCAGAGCTACTCTCTTGAAACTATTTGCTTCTGGATTACTCCCATAGGTATTGTTGAGGAAGAATGAATTTTGTAAGTGGTTCCCAAGAACTCCAGCCAGGGAAGTCTGCATGAAAGAATGGGACAAACCAGCAACTCTAAGTGCCCAGAAGGGTGTTTGTGTGGTTCCATATTGGGAAAGTTTGGATGACCTCCTTGATCTCCGGACTGAAAAGTCCCAGGTACTGAGAAAAAAAAAAAAGAAAGAAAAAGAAAAAAGTAAAGAAAACCAAATATTCTGAGCCCGAGTTTATCACCTCCATTAGCCAGGCCCTTCTATGGGGCCCATCATTCCAAGGCAATTGTGACAGAGAAACCCAATGGCAGACAAGGTTCATTTTTTTTCTCGGTCGTCTACTTTACCATAAATCAGACAAAACGGCATCTTTTATGTTTAAACCATTCTGCCCTGCTACCTGTTCACTGACTGTCTGTCTCTGCCTCTATGTGTGTCTCTCTCTCTCCAAGGGCGTTTATAGCCTACAAAAGTTTGGCAACATATTTATGACCCCTGGGTAATTCCACAATCAAGAAAACACATTTAAGCATAATGAAGTGCCTTGCTCTGCAAAAATGTAACAAAATAAACGACTCTACTCACAAAGGAAAACATTTTACTAATGTAGAATTTGCATGTCTCTGGAGGTAACAATTTACTTCAATTAGCAATAATAATAAACCTGAGGAAAAAACTGAATATTCATAAGGGCCTGGATTTCAGTAGAGGACAATTATTTACTCTAGTAGTCCCAAAAAGGGAAAGCTGGCTAGCATTGGTGCCAGAATGCCAATGTCTCCCCCAACAGTACTCACAATAATAATAATAATAGTAGCTACCATTTCTGTAGCACTTTAAGGTTTGCAAAGCATATTACATAAAGTATTTCATGTGATCTTCACCATCCTAACAGAGAGATTATATACGTATGTGTATGTGTATATATGTATGTACATGTGTGTGTGTGTGTGTGTGTGTGTGTGTGTGTGTGTGTGTATGTTTATGTGTATGTGGGGCAGCTAGATGGCTCAGTGGATAGAGTGCTGGGCCTGAAGTCCCGAAGATCTATCCTCAGACACTTACTAGCCATGTGACCCTGGGCAAGTCATTTAAATGACAAGTCTCCAATTCATTGAAGAAGGAAATGGCAAACCATTCTAGTATCTTTGCCAAGAAAACCCCATACAGGGTCCCGAAGAATTTGATACCACTGAATAGCAGCATGTATGTATGTATGCATGCATGTATATATACACGTGTCTGAATATGCATGTTGTGTGTATATGCATAGGTGCAACTATATTTACATATAGTTACATAGTTACACAATATATGTATATACATGCATGCATATATACACCTATATACATGTGAATATTCTACAGATATAGAGCCTGAGGATCAGGTAAGTTAAGCAACTTATTCACAGTCAGTCACACAGATGATAAGTGACAGAGGCAAGTTTCAAACTCAGGCTTGCCCTTAACTCTGTGCCTAATGCTGTTTCTACCACTCCATACTAGTTCTAAACTAATTTCATCCCCTTCCCAATGTCCCTGAGACACTAGGGCTGCCAAATTGGTGCTACCTGTTCCAAATCACTGTCATAGACTTCGACTACAAATCCAGAAAAAATTATCTAAGAGATCAGTAGATCAATAGTAGGCTGTTGGCCTAAGTTGTCTTCAGGTCTTTATGACAATCTCCAAATAAGGTGGAATGTTACTACTGCTGCTGCTGGACTACTACTACTTTTACTATTGGAACTTGTCTAGTGCTCTAAGTTTTGGAAAATACTCTACAAATACTGTCTAACTTTATTCTCATAATAATCCTGGGAAGTGAGTGCTATTGAGAGGAAACTGAGGCAAACACAGCTAAGTAACTTGCCCAAGGTCACACAGCTAGTAAGTGTTATATGTCTGAGACCGGATTTAAACTCAGGTCCTCCTGACTCCAGGGCCAGTGCTCTATCCATTGTGCTAACCAGCTGCCCCCATTTCACCACCTACTTCACCCCCCAGCATTCCATCTTCTGTGCAACCTAGCTGTACCTTTTTCACTGTCTTATTCATACAAATTGATGTATAAATTCTCAGAGGTGGGGGATCATGGGATCTTAGGGACAAAAAAGGATCTAGGAAAGGGGTTGGGAGCCTGTGGCCTCAAGGCCACATGCAGCCCTCTAGGTCCTCAAGTGTGGCCCTTTGACTGAATCCAGACTTCACAGAACAAATTCCCTTAACAGAAGGATTTGTTCTGTAAAACTTGGACTCAGTCAAAGGGTGGCACCCAAGTTCCTAGAGGGCCACACATGGTCTGGAGGCCATAGGTTGCCCACCCCTGATCTAGAAGGTCATCTAATCCAATGCCCTCATTTTAAAGATGAGGAAATTGAGGCTCATGGTTTTCATAACATAAGCAAAACTTAAACATACAACTTCTAAACACCCATTTCTGCTGAGATTCTATGAATTTTCCCCCTCTGCCAATTTTCCTTTATCTGTAGATAGCACACTATTCTCTTCTTCACTCACTCTTGAAACCTTGGATTCACCTGTGACTCTGCTTGCCCTGTCATATTTATTACCCAGTCCTGTCCATTCTACTTTCACCATGTCCCCTGCAAAGAGGTGGGACGGATAAAGTGCTAGGCTGGAAGTCAGGAAGACCTGAGTTTAAATCTGTCTTCAGACACTTCCTAGCTGTGTGGCCCTGGGCAAGTCACTTAACCCTGTTTGCCTCAGTTTCCTCATCTGTAAGATGGCAAACCATTGCCCTTGTCTTTGCCAAGAAAACTCCAAATGGGGTCATGAAGAATTAGACATCTGAAAAGGGAGCATATGGGAATCTTTTGCTGACATCTACTGGGCCTATGAGGAACTGCAGCTACTTGACTACATGGCGTACCTACCAGTATTTTTGTTCCTGGCATTATGGTTGCTCTTTTGAAAGCCTTTCCTCAGTTTTCTTTGTTTCTGAGGAAAGTAAACAGCCCAGGCAGTACTTGCTCAGGATTCTAGGTCATAGTTAACTCTTACAGTTTTATTGATAGTAGTAGCATCTGACTCAAAGATGTCTGTAATCATGACTGCTTGGAGAGGCAAGTTTTAACATTGTGTGACTTGGGCTTTTTTCTTCAGCAAGGGCACAGACACATAGCCAGTCACATTCAATTGAAATGGGTTTCTGCTTACTCCACACCTTAGTGCTGGCATTTCATTTTGGGATGGGCTCTCTCTCCACCTTGTCTCCAGAGCTATCTAACCGCACATCAGGCGTGAATCTGAGTCAGTGAATCATGTTGATTTTGAGATATTTGTAAGGGTACCTGAATAGCGTGTTTTGGTTTGTGGCTATGTTAGTGTCAAGGTCTTTCTCTGTCATCCTTTCTTCCCTGGAATTGTCTCTTGAACAAGGCTTAATTCCAAGATACTTTTGCTCATGAAAGAGCAGTTCTAAACCTCCTGGGACAGTGGGTTCACTCTGCCCCTCCAGGTGACACTGAAGATCTGAGCCCTTCTGAGGGTTCTCTGTCGATTTCAGTGCCTTCTGTAAGATGTTTTTCCTGGCAACTTTTAGGCTGCCCGTTTGAATTAGGGAGAATCCATGAACAGCTTTATTTGAAGAAAAAGGGACTGCTTGGCCATGAGACTGAAAGATGAATAATTAAATTTATGAATGGGTTCATTAGAATCCAGGGAAGTCTGTTTCAACATTAACATTTTCCTTCGCGTTATGAAGATGGTAAGCAGCAATGTTGTCACTGGACTTGGACTCTCATCCTCTGCTTACTGATAAAGATGATCAGGCCATGCACCTAGGAATATCCCTACATGACCTTTACCATCAAACTTTGAATACTCATTTAAAAAGAGTAATTCCTCTGAGTAATCTGAGTAATCTAAATTAATTTAAATGAATATTTATTTAAAGTTAATTTTTAAAGTTAAAAAATTAAGTATTCATTTAAATGAATATTCATTTTAAAAGATTATTGAGCTAGGGTGGGGACTATCCTAGGCTTACAGAGACCTGACTATTCCCCTGCCTTGAAGACCTTTGAAGTCTTTTTTTTTTCCCGACAGTGAGCCAAGTTCTTTGTTAAGTGAGAAATGTTTCTTCATTTACTTGATATATTAGTACATTTTGTCATTTTGAAGTCAAGAGAATCTTTGAGCTAAGTTTGGATATTTTCTGATGCCAAAGTCCGAACATGAAGTATTCTCAATAGACTAGGCATTGACATAGACCTGAGTTTCTACATTGATTCCTGGCATGCCTGAGCCACAGTCCCAGTGAGCCTTCACTCAACAAAGGTGAGTGAAACTTTTACATAATCACATCATGTGGATTCAGGACCATCTCACACATCCCCATCTCATCATGTATCACATAGAATGAACAGATATGTGCCAGGATGATCACTAGGTTATCAAGGAGAGTCATTCTTAACGGAGGCCAATTTCATTAAAAGCCAATTTTCTCCTCTTCATATTATTTCATGGGATCACTGGAAAATTCCAGTTAGGGGGTGGGAGGTGGATCAATATCTGAGTCAGACTCTCTTTTGCACGTTCTCAGGCTTGCTGTCTGCCCTCTGTCAGGAGTACGTCCCCTTAGCCCTTACTGCCTGAGCCATGGCTCAAATGCTCAAGGTATGTACCTCTTCTTCCTCATGTCATCCCCAAACCAACTCTAATCCACATCAGCTACCATCACTGGCTTCTTGGATTTATTTTATATCACTTTGCTTTCCTTCTTTGCCCCCATATCATTTAACTGGTTTTTTTTTTGAGGGGGGAGAGGAATGTTACATACCCCTGTTAGTTTGTAAACATCTTAAAGTCAGGAATGAATGGTGTTATTTATCATCTCTTTATAACAGAGGCCATCCCATGGAGCATGCACACAGAGTGTGCTGACTTAGTACTAAAGTACTCAGGTGCTTTGGGAGTGACAAAACAACCCCCTTATTGGCAATTGGGTAAGGGATCTTGAAGAGGAAGTGACCTTTTCTTAGTGTGTCTCTTCTCTGTCTTCAGATCTTGTTAGACTATTCAAGGCTATCCATGGTAGGGTCAGAGGAAGGTTGGTCCTAGGAGAAGTGGTGAGCTGTGAACACATGGCATGTAGTAGGCTTAGGAGAGTTTGAATCCAGGCTCCTAGCCCCCAGTTGCCTTTTCTGATTTTTTTCCTTCCTAAGCATAGGTGATCAAACTATAATCTTGAGATTATAGAATACAGTATTGAAGGTAACCTTGTGAGTTTGGAAAACTTGTTTTCCTCAGTCAGACCTGTTAGGTATCAAAGTGAGGCTCTGTATTGAAGACAATGACCACTAGCAGGGTGAAGTCTAGCTTGGCAAAAGTTGTGGATCTGGAGGGAGTTGTTTGGGCAGCGAAAGGCCAGCCAAGGTGAAACGCTGATTTAGCTTTCCAACAAAATGCTTTATGTGAAGATAGGTTTAACTCTCAACCTCCTGGTTAGCATATGGTAGTAGTTATAAGTTACTATATTCTGCTTTAAGTTTTTGTTTTATTTTGTTCACTTGTTCATCTTTTGGTCAATGAACATTTTTGAGTCTTTCTGTAAGATATTTCCTTTATGTGGAAGAAATAAATAGCTGTCCCACATATGGTTTACATTGCACATTGGGTACCTTTCTACTCTTCTGTCAACCGCTTTTTAAGGAGATCCTAGACATTAACCACATTTTAGCTTTTAAGTAAATCTTTGCTGGGGCTCTTGGGTAGGAGTGTAAAGAGACAAAAATGTGGGAAAAGTACCCTAATCTTTCTCATCAGAGGCTCTTACAGAACTGAGACATATTGCCATATAAGTGGGTCCAAAGCAGAGGGACCATTTCATGGGCTGTGCCTGATTTCAAGCTGGTCCTCTAGTTAAGTCTTGTACTGAAATGAAATGAGACATTCAAAGGTCATTCAAGAGTTATCAGAAGGAGGTTTATTTATTCCTAGTAGGGGAAGGATACTCAGTGATGACCATTCTCATACCTGATCATCCCATTCTCATACCTTATACATTCCAGTGATTCTGAACCCCTATAGATCATTTTCTAAACACCATTCCCACTCCTATCATGTTTTCTTATTCTCATCCCTCTCAATCCTCCCACCCCAAAGTTTCAAACACCATCCAGTCCTTCCCTCTCAAATGCCTGTTCCATAGGCAATAAAATTCCCTTCATCCTCAATCTTTTCATTTCCCTTTCCTTCCATCTTCTAGCTATTAGTGATACCGGCTCCTCCTGGATAGCATTGCCTCACTGACCACCCTTTTCAGTACTAGCTGCAGTTCTATTCATTTTTCCTGCCTCACTGGTCAAGGTGGGGCCATTAGAATACTTCCTTATTGCCCCTTCCAAGATCTCCCCCTACTTCCATCATTCAGTAACCTCTCTTACTTTGAGGTTCATACTATTCTTAACTACTACCCAATCAAAATCCTAGCAGTTGTTGTTTACAAACCTTCAGGTCATTCCTTTTCCCTCCTCAATGAGTTCAATACATGACTCACAATTTTGCTCTTCTTCCCACCCCCACCCCAATTGCCTATTACCATAGAGGACAACATCATCCTCCAAGTCTCTCAGGCTCACAACTTAGTAGTTCTCCTAGATTCCTCACTATCTCTCTCTCCCCATATCCAAGCTGTTTCCAAGGCCTGTCAATTTTACCTTTATAACATCTCTCAAATTCTTCCCCTTCTCTCCTATGACATACCCATCACTCTAGTGCAGATCCTCATAACCTCACACTCAGACTATTGCAATAGTCTGATGGTGGGTCTGCCTGCCCCAAGTCTCTCTCCACTCCAATCCACCCACCATTTAGCCACCAAAGTGATTTTCCTAAAATTCAAGTCTGATCATGTCACCCCCTCCTCAATAAACTCCAGTGTCTCCCCAGTGCCTCCAGGATCAAATACAAAATGCTCTGTTTGGCATTCAAACCGTACCTTACCAGTCTTTTTATGCCTGACTCCTGCCACATTCTTTTTAATTCATTAACATTGGTGGCCTCCTGGATACTCCATGAGCAACCCACTCCATTTCTTTGCTCCAAGCATTTTCTCTGGCTGTCCCCAATAATGCTCTCCCTCCTCAATTCCACCTACTGACTTCTCCAGCTTCCTGGAAGTCTCAACAAAAATCCCGTCTTTTACAGGAAGCTTTTCCCTCTGTTAATTATTTTCTATTAATTCTGTATATAGGGTGCTTTGTATGTATTTGTTTTCATGTTGTCTCAGACCTCCATTAGACTGTAAGCTCTTTGAGTGTAAGGACTGTCTTTTTTGCCTCTTTTTGTATCCCTAGCACTTAGCACAGTGCCTAGCACATAATATGTGTTTAATAAATGTTTATTGATTAATTATTGAGGGAATTTGTTTTGTTTGACTGCATGTATTTGTTACAAGGGATTTCTTTTTTATTTTTTTCCTCCAGTGGATCAGTGGGTCCCAGGGGCAGAGAAAATAGACTTCTGTTAATTAAAAAAACCTTAAAAAACAAATAAAAAGGGCCAAAGAAAGTGAATATAATTTGAAATATATGCCAATAAAATAAATTCCACACAAATATCTTCAACCAATAATGTCAGAGTTGATAAAAAAATCATTTTCCCATCTCTGCCAACAAGAGTTAAAGAAAACGAGTTTGGATGCCTTTCTCTGTTTTCGGCCCTGGCTAGTGAAAGTTCTAAAAAGTGATGGCACTGAACTTGTAATCATTTGGAGACCCTGGGTTCAAATCCAATTTTGCTGGGACAAAATAAAGGCTGGATTTGAAGTCAGAGATCACAGGTTTGACTTTCCAGCTTACACCTGTATGGTCTCAGACAAGTCATTTAACTTCTTTAAGGTATAGATTCTTTATCTGTAAAATGAAGGCACTGGACTGGATGATTTTAAGATTCCTTGTGGCTCTAAATCTCAATCAATTGATCAATAAACATTTATAAAGCACCTACCATGTGCCAAAGACTATGCTAAGTGCTAGTTATATAATCCTATGATGTTAGCTAATGTTTAATCATGTTAACATGTTCAGTCACTTTAGTCATGTTCAACTCTTTGTGACCTCATTTGGGGTTTTCTTGGCAAAGATAGTGAAGTTATTTGCCATTTCCTTCTCCAGCTCATTTTTACAGATGAGGAAACTGAGGCAAAAAAGGGTTAAGTGACTTGTCCAGGGTCATATAGCTAGTAAGTATCTGAGGCCAGATTTGAATTCAGGAAGAGGAGTCTTCCTGATTTCAAGCTTTATCTGTGTCACCTAGCAGCCCCACCTGATGTTGAATTTTGACTATAAAAGGTTTAATGTGAAAAGATTTAGTAGCCTAGCCTTTTGCCCCAGTGTATTTTCAGGCTGATTACAATCAAACACAAACACATTTGTAATTTTTCTTTAGCAGCCTCAAGAGGGCCTATCCCTATACCTTTCAGCTTCCTTATGTCGCCTCCATAATATGGGGTTGTGGTTCCTGTGAAATACTTTGCCAGCTTGTTATGTGACTGTTCACATCTCAGGGCAGCACTACAGGAAGGTACTTGGAGAGTTTAGTTCTGAAACTATCCATTAAGACGGGAATAAAAAGTCGACATTATGTATGTCATTAGTTTATGCCATAAAGTGTGATTAGTTTTCAAAATGTAACGGAAATGGATTCAGCTGAAATTACAAATTCTTATGATGTTTATGTTCTGCATGGCTTGAATCAATTTAAATAACAGAAAAGAATCAACCCATCTCACTAATAATCATCAAAGCTAAATATGCCTCTGGGTTGTAATGGGTTTGTGGATGTAGTTGGCCAGCGGATTGATTCACATGGTGGAGACTTTCTTGTAATGACTGCCCATTCCTAGAGTACATTTTTCTGACAGGTGGGAGGGTGAGGTGGGGAGAAAAAAGAAAGTGAGCTAGTCTGTTAATAAGATAACACTTCCTTAATGCTTTAAAATACAAAGAAGAATATCAGTGTTCAGGAACTTTGAAAAATAGGAGTAAAGATGGCATCAGAGAGGTGGATGACCAAGCAACAACATTTCAAATAACATGCAATCAATCGACAAACTCTTGTTAAGAAGCTACTGTATGCCCACACTGTGCTAAGCACTAGGGAGGTAAAAATAAAAGGGGTCTTTCCTGGGTCTTGCATTCTGGTGGACAGGAAATGTGTACATATATAAGTAAAGGAAAGAACATATGTTAAGATTAAATGGGGTAGTCATGGGGCAGCTAGATGGCGCAGTGGATAGAGCACCAGCCCTGGGAGTCAGGAGGACCTGAGTTCAAATTTGGCCTCAGATACTTACTAGCTGTGTGACCCTGGACAAGTCACTTAACCCCAATTGCCTAAAAAACAAAACTAAATAAATAAATAAATAAATAAATAAATAAATAAATAAATAAATAAATAAATAAATAAATAAATAATAAGTAAGTAAGTAAATAAATGAATGAATGAATAAATAAATAAATAAATAAATAAATAAATGAATGAATGAATGAATGAATGAATGAATGAATAAATAAATAAATGAATGAATAAATAAATGGGGTGGTCACATGTGGAGGGGTAAGGATGACAAGGGTACAGCCAGAGTGCTACACTGATACCCTCCTAATGTCACAAGAAAGTGAAGAGGGTCTCCAGCAGTTTGAGTGAACCCTCTTTGGCTTACTTACAGGAGGAAATGGACAAGAATTGCTCAGAATGCATAGACATGGAAGGGGTTTGATCTTTGAATGGAATGTCCAGTCAGTGAGGTCAGATTCATTTGAATACCTGAGTTGTGCCAGATAGAAAGGGGCAGGTGTAGATATCTAGATTCTTTTCCACTTTTAGAGAGGGAGTGTGGTTTTTTTTTAATGCAATGGTGAGAGCATCCCCAAAATGTTCTTCTCCTGGAATATAGGTAGTGGTATGGTCGGCCAGTCAGTCAATAAACATTTATTAAGCAGCTACTGTGTGCTAGACACTGTGTTAAATGATAGAGATACAAAGAACAGCAAAAGAGGTATGTACAGAATAATTTTACATATATGTATGTATACAGATATAGATATACATATACATATATACACCTATTTGCATCTAATGATAGCCATCTGGTGGGAGGCAAGATAGGGGAAGGAAGAAAAAAAGGGGAAAAAAAGAAATTTACATGATAACTTCATTGTGTATTTGGAGGGAATAGCAAGTTGTACATGGTAGATTTGCAGTTTCATGCACAATCATCTTTTTTTTATTATACTGCATTATGCTTTGTTCTATGAATTGAAAATAAAATTTTAAAAAATAATCCCTGCTCTCAACGGGTTCACGGTCTAATGGGAGTGACAACATGCACGCATGTTGTGACAAATTGGAGAATGGAATAGTCTTGGAGAGAAGGCACTGAGATTAAGGCAGTCTGGGAAAGGCCTCTTGCAGCAGGTGAGATATTAGCTGAGACTTGAGGGAAGCCAGGAACATTAGGAGGTGAAGAAGAGAAGGGACCAGCATTGAGGGCAGCTGGTGCTGGAGTCAGGAGATGGAATGCCACAAGGAACAGGACGTAAGTCATTGTTACTGGATGGCAGAGTGGGTGCAAGGGAGGAAGAAAGGGGCCAGGTTAGGACTAGACCAGAAGGAAAACTGGCCTTGGAGTCAGAAGAAATGGGTGGAACCCCAGCTCTGCTCCTTAGTACCTATGAGCACATCACTTAATTTCTCAGGGTCTTGGTTTCCTCATCTGTAAAATGAGGGGGTTGACCTAGATGACCTCAAAGATCTGTTTCTACTCTAGCTCGATAATTCTATTTTTTGATTATATGATTTCTTACATGCCTTCCAACTCTGAAGTGTATGATCTTATGACCTTAACTGGTCCTACTAGGCAGCATATTAAACCTCAGTTCTATGGCATTGGAAACTGCACAACTAAGCATCACGCTAAAGGTTGACAGGCCCCATTTATTCACATAATTACTTCGTGATGAAGCCAGAGGTCCGTTGGCTCTCAGTGTCCTAAGGTCTGCAAGTGGTCCTTTCCACAGCCTCAAAAAAAGTATTTTCCAGTATCATATGAAAGGATTGGAGATAATCTTACAGCTATCATTAGGGCTGGCCTACACTCTTGACTAGGTTATTGTGTTCCTTCTTGAGGCTTTGTAATTTAATTCATTTATGGAAAAAGCTGCTAAAGTTTGCTGAATGGAAGTTGTATTAAATTTTTACAACAACCTGCACCCATGCTTTAGAGGGCAGAGTCAAAGAAGAGATTAAGGGATTAGATAGTAGGATCACTGAGGAATGTTTTAAACCCAGAAATAAGGTAACAGATGCGGAAATGTGTCTTTTAGCCTATGATTGGTTGAATGATATAGTAGGCCAATAACTGGCCTCAGCACCCTGAAATCATTTGTTTGGCTCTTTTGTCTGTAGTTGTGAAAAGCGTTCAAGTAATATATCTGGGTTCTGCTCATTTCTATGCATCAGCATTCAATAAAACTAGTGTATTACCAGTATTTTACATCGGTTTGCTGGTGTAGAAGTACCAGCTCATTTCCAATCAATCAATCAATCAACAAGTATTGATCAAGTGTCTGCGCTAGGCACTGAAGATACAAGCACAAAGAACAAACCATCCCTACTCACATTCTAATTGGAGAGACAAGTATATATGTGTGTGCTTGTGTATGGATGTGTATATGTTCACATATACACATATATGTGTACAGTTTGTGTGCATGTATATACACATATGTGTATAAATATAGAAATAGATATAGCATGTCTAAAGTAAATACAAATATATGTATGTAAACATATAAATGTGTGTATATATGTATATATATGCATGTATATACATACATATAAAATAATTTTAGGGGTATATTTTTGTTTTTATATTTCCTTTCCTCCTCTCCCATCCCAGAGAGATAGCCTTTATAACAAAGAATTTAAGACAAAAGTAAAAGAGGAAGAATAGAAATAAATTCAGCAAATTTTAATTAATATATAAAAAAGTTGCAATTATATGCAATGTTCCACTCTTGTAAACTCACCTGTGGACCCCCTACTTTTTCAAAGGAGTACAGGAGCAGGGATCTTCTCATCTCTTTTCTTTGGGGTTTTTTTTTTAATTTCACAAAATTAAATTTTTTTGTGTGTTTGTTGTTCCTTCCGTTTATGTTGTTGTAGACGTACATATTGTCTTCCTGGTTCTCCATACTTCACTTCAAATCAGTTCATAAGGCTCCATGTTTCTCTGTACTGATCCCATTTGTCATTTTTTACAGTATAATAATATTCTATTTTTTCCTTTTTAAGAAAATTTATTTTATTTTTAATTTATGAAATAAAACAAGCATTTTCATAGCATAGTATAATTTTAAAAATATGATTGCATAATGAAACTGCAAATCTACTATGTATATTTCCTTTTAAATATACAACAAAGTTATCATGTAAATTTCTTTTTTCTTCTTTTTTCTTCCTCCCACCCCCCGCCCAAGACATGCCTACCATCAGACACAAATACGTGTGTGTGTGTGTGTGTGTGTGTGTGTGTGTGTGTGTAAAATTATTCTATACATACTTATATTTATCAGTTCTTTCTCTGGATGCAGAGAGCATCTTTCTTCATATGTCCTTTATAGTTAATTTGGGTATTTATAATAATCAAAATGACTTAGTCACTCAAAGTCATTCTTAAAACAATATAGCTGTTACTATATACAGCGTTCTCTTGGTTCTGTTCGTTATTTTATGCTAGTCTTTCCATGTTTTTCTAATATCATTGAGCTCATTTCTTATTGCATAGTAGTATTTCATCACAATTATATACCACAACTTATTCAGCCATTCCCCAACTGATGGGCATCCTTGCAATTTCCAGTTCTTTGCCACCACAAAGAGAGCTGCTATAAACATTTTAAAACCAAAGGTTCTTTTCCTTTTTCCTTAGTCATCTTTAGAAATAGATCTAGCAGTGGTATTTCTGAGTCAACGGGTATAAGTAACTAAATAATTATTTGGGCATAATTCCAGATTGCTCTCCAAAATGGTTGGATCAGCTCACAGATCCACCTACAATGAATTAAGGTCCCAATTTTTCCACATCCCCTCCAATATTTGCTGCTTTCTCCTTCAATCATTTCAGCCAATCTGGTAGGTGTAAAATTATATCTCAAGGTTATTTTAATTTGCATTTCTTTAATCAGCAATGATTTAGAGCATTTTTCACCTGACTATAAATCATTTTGATTTTGTCATTGGAAAACTGCCTGTTCATAGCCTTTGACCATTTATCAATTGGGAAATGACTCACATTCTTATAGATTTGACAAAGTTCTTTATATATTTTAGATGTGAGACCCTTAATTGAGAAACCATCTACAAAATTTTTCTCAGTTTTCTACTCTCCTTCTGATCTTGCCTACATTTGTTTTATTTGTATAAAACTTTTATTTTAATTTAATGTAATCAAAATTATCCATTTTACATTTAACTTTGCTCTCTTTCTTGTTTATCCATAAATTATTCACCTATCACTCTGATAAGTAATATGTTCCATGTTCTTCTAATTATCTTATAATATTTCTTTTTATATTTTTAAATATTTTAAAATGTTTATATTTTTTATATACTTTTATATTTTTGACCTTATCTTAGTAAATAGTACAAGCGATTGGTCTATGCCTAGTTTTTGCCATACTTCTTTCCAGTTTTCCCAACAATTTTTACCAAATAATGAATTCTTATCCCAAATTCTTAAGTCTTTACACTTGTCAAATACAAGGTTATTATGTTCAATTGCTGCTGTAGATTGTATGTCTACTCTCTTCCACTGATCTACCTTTCTATTTCTTAGCCAGTGTCAGATGGTTTTGATAATTGCTGCCTTATAATATAGTTTAAGATCTGGTACTCCTAAACCTTCTTCCTTCACATTTTTTCACTATTTCTTTTGATATTCTTGACTTTTTGTTCTTCCAAACAAATTTTGTTGTTATTTTTTCTACTTCAGTAAAATGAATTTTTTTTTGTAATTTAATTGGGATGGGATTGAATATATAAATTAATTTTGGTAAAATTATCATTTTTGTTGTATTGGCCCTACCTAATCATAAAAAATTAATATTTCTCCAATTATTTAAATCTTATTTTATTTGTATAAAAAGTGTTTTTTTAAAATAATTTTGTTTATATATTCTATTAAATTCACCATCTTTAGCCATTCCTGAATTATTGGTGCATGTGGAGCCTTTCTTTTTGTCAATAATCTTCTCAGGGTATATGACTAGTATCGGAAATCTTTTCAATATGTACATTTTAGCCACTTTATTTGCATAATTCTAAATTTTTTCCAAGATAGATATACTGATTCACAGTTCTATCAATGATACATTATTCTTCCTGTCTTTCCACGATCCCTTCAGTATTGACTATTCCCATCTTTAGCCATATCAAAGAGTAGTTGTTAATGGTACAATGTGTGTAGGACAGGAGGTTGCCAATGGATGTCATCAGATTGGAAGATGACACATATCTGGGAAAGATAGTTAACACACAAGAAAACACAGTTGGGAGCTAAAAGGATCTTGGCAGCTTAAGGTATTGGGCTGAATCTAATAAGGTAAAATTCAACAGGGATAAATGTGATGTTTTATGTTTGCGTACAAATTTCACTCAATGTATTCATTGAATATAAAATGGGATTTGCTGGAACTAGCTGAAACCAGTTCAAAAGAGCTGCTTGTTAAATTTTTCAGTGTGAACATTTACACCTTGAAAATTGGCAAATGCTGGGGCAGCTAGCACCGGCCCTGGATTCAGGAGGACCTGAGTTCAAATCCAGCCTCAGACATGTAACACTTACTAGCTGTGTGACCCTGGGCAAGTCACTTAACCCCCATTGCCCAACCAAAAAAAAAACCCCCAAAATTGGCAAATGCTACAAATCAAGACTAGATTTATTGTTTTGTTGCTTTTCTAGACTTAAGGAAGTGATGGGTAAAATGTTAATGATGAAATTTAGAGTCAAAACTGTGCCATGGGTACATTTTTCTCCTGAGAGTTGATCGTTAAACATTTACCAGTATACTATTGATAAGAATCACCACTGTAACATACCCCAAAAGTGATCATAAAGTATCCACTTGAAGACCACCAAGGAAGAGGTACCTGTGACTTCTCAGCTCTGTTCCACTTTTGGATGGCTCTGATTGTTAGGAAGTTTTCTCTGACATCCAGCCCAAACTTACCTCTTTGCTTCTTCTACCCACAGCTCCTGGTTCTGCCCTCTGGAGCCAAAAAGGGCAAATCTAATCCTTCCTCTATATGACAGCCCTTCAAATGTTGAAACACAGATTTTTTCCATCCCCTTTAAGTATTTTTTCCTCTAATTTATGCATGTCTAGTTTCTTCAACCTAACTTCATATGCCTTGGATTCAAGTACCTGCATCATATTGGTTACTCTCCTCTGGACCTTTTCCAGTTGGTCAATGTTCTTCTTGAATCACGACACCCAAAACTAAACATGATACTCCAAATGAGGTCTGAGGAGGGCTGAATATAATGGAACTATCACCTCCCTGTTCCTGGAAGTTATGTCTCTCCTAATAAAGCCCAAGATCATATTAGCTTTTTCGGCTACCTTAATAAGACTGCTAAGTCAGATTGAGCAGGCAATCACCATCTATCCATGCCTCCCCCATCTTATATTTTTGAATTTTTCTTACTGAAATACATGACTTTACAGTTATCCCTATTGAATTGCATCTTATTAGATTAATCTCAATGTTCTAGTCTAACAGAATTTTAACTAGATTTTGACAAAATTGTTTTGGGCTCTGACTCTGTCACCCAGCGTGTTAGCTCTCCCCCCCAACTTTGTTTCATCTACAATTTGATGGCCATGGATACCTTTGGATACCTTTATTCAAGTCATTGGTTGACTTTGTCAACTGGACTGAACTGGCCTTTAACCTGTGCATGACCAGAGCTGAACAGAGCAGGCTAGAGAGAGGAGAGTCAGAAATTAAACAGGAGTTTAATTTCAAAGTGAGGGAAACAGCTTGTAAGCAAGGAGGCAGATTAAACACATGTGCCAGGGTCCTGCCCTTAGTGGGGGGACTCTGTTATTTATACCAATGGCTACATAGTGAGTTCTAGCCCTCATAATAGATAAGTTTGATTCATAGCAGAGCTTTGTGGCTAGACCATATCTGAGCTTGTCCAGTGTTTCTCTGAGTCAGAAGGACATGAACTCAATTCTGGCCTCACTTACTAGCTGTGTAACCCTGGGCAAGTCACTTAACCTTGTTTGCCTCAGTTCCTCATCTGTAAAATGATCTAGAGAAGGAAATGGAAAATCACTCCTGTGTTTTTTGCCAAGAAAACCCCAAACAGGGTCATGGAGAGCCATGACTGAAATGACTCAACAGCAAAGTTTCCCACCATCTCTCTTTGCCCTGTCCCATAGAACCTTTCTTTATAATAAAGAAAAATAGTAAAGCGAAATCAACTGGCATAGTCTGGTAGAGTATATATCATTCTGCCCCCATGGTCCACTACCTCTCTACCTAAAGGAGAAACTTGCATTTCCTCATAAATACTATGAAAGCAAGATTGGCCATTGTCCTCAATGTGACTTCTAAGATAGTGCTATTTTCATTTACATGATTGTGGCCAAGGTGAATATTTTAACTTCATTTTGCTTTATTCTATGTCACTTCATGTATGCCTTCCTTCGTTTCTCTTAATTCCTCATATTCATTTTAATAGTGAAATAATACTGCATTATATTCACATGCTATGATTTGTTTAATCATTCCCTATTCAACAGGCACCCAATTTTTCTTTCTTTCTTTTTTTTTGTTTTGAATATTTTGTCCTATACTTCCATGTTATTTTTTTGGACCATACAAGTCTAAAAATGACAAGTCTGCCTTCACTCTGGCTAGTAGAAGCTTTTTGTAAGAAGCAGAAAACTGTGATCTGGAATTTGTTCCATCACTGTCTTCTCAGGTCAGTCTTCCCATCCTTTCCAGTAATTCTTTTTCAAATACCTATTATATACCCAGCACTGAAGAAGGCTCAGGAGTACGGAAAAGAGATGCCCCCAGACACACAAACAGTGTCTAGTCCAATGCCTTCATTTTACCTGTAAAGAAATTGAGACCTAGAGAGTGGCAATGAGTTGTTGAGGATGATAAAAGAGCTGGATAAAACTTAGATTTTCAGGGTCTTAGTCCAGTGCTCTCTCTCTTTTCCACTATGCATAGGGCATGTCCACCCACACTGTGGTTGGTTGCTCATTATGTTTTGGTTTGATGAATCTTTAAAAACAAAATTATCATCATAACTGTCAGACTGGCTATATGTATATCTGGAAGAGTGAGGGGCTATTGCCCAGTGGGAAAGGATTGGGGCATAGGAGCCAAGCGATGGGGGTGGGGCACTTACCTTAACACAACAACCCACCTTGATATTGGGCTTTAAGTGTACAAATAGAATTTCATATATTACCTCCCTTGATTGTCACCACAACCTGAGGTTCTACAGGTATTTATTATCCCCATTTTACAGATGAAGAAACAGGAACTTAAAGAGGTCCCACATCTTGCTCATAGACACACAACTGCTGAGTGTCAGAGACCTTTCCTACTCTAAGTACATCACCAAAAACATGGCCAAATATCATTACTTTTGGATCCAGGAAATGATACCAGGGGTAACAATTTAGGAAAAAATGATTTAGACCTGGGAGGGACTTTGAAGGTCATTTGTTTCAACTTTATTTTATAGTACAGAAACTGAGGCCGCAAGAGATTAAAGTGACTTGTCCAAGGTAATATAGCTAGTTAAGTGGCAGAGTGGAGATTTGAACCCAGGACCTCTGACTCCTAAAATACCACTCTCTTGACTGAACCACACACCCTCATCATGATGAAATACTCACGATATTGGCACATGAGCACATTTAATATGTACCTAGAGCTTCTCCCTCCTTCCCACCACCAGACTGAGGTTGCCTTTGTTGCTAAAATAATCTCACATCCAGGTCTTGCGTCACTTGTGAAAGTGGGTTGTTATTGTTGTTGTTGTTCAGTCTCCTCTGACTCTTCATGACCCCATGGATCATACTGTCCGTGGGGTTTTCTTGACAAAGAACCTGGAGTGGTTTGCCATTTCTTTCTCCAGAGAATTAAGGCAAACAGAAGTTAAGTGACTTGCACAGGGTCACACAGCTAGTAAGTGTCTGAGGCTCGATTTGAATTCAGGTCTTCCTGACTCCAGGCCCACGCCTCTATTCCCTGAGCCATCTAGCTGCCCTGGGAAAGTGGGTAAGGAATGGCAAATGGCAAGGAAGGAGGGCTTTTGTTCTTGATTCTATTGCAATGTTTTTTGTGCCTCACCATTCCATTCTGTTTAGTGACTCCTTTCCATTGCTTCCCACCGAAATTCCCTTAAATTCCAAGCATGTAAGGAATATTTTAAATATAACCCTATAAATGCTTTAGTGTCTATCACTGCAGCCGAATGCCATGTAGTACAATCTGTTTATTGCTATTTTAACCAACTTGGCAGCCTTCAGTCTTGACCGAAGACGCAGCTTGAGAGGGGGTCAAGGGAGTGAGAAGTCTCTGAAGAAATCAGGGTTCAGGGGAAAGTTGGCTATTTCAATTAATAAGTCAATTCATAGGGATTTCTTGAGCACTCACTGTATATGATGAGGCCTGGGGATGTAGAAGAAACATAAATTTTGTCTGTGCCCTTGAGGCACCCAGCATAATCTTGTGAGGGAGACAGGATTAACACACATGAAATAATGATAGAACAAACCAAGACAGTATATAATTAAGTTCTAAATTGTGTGATGCAGATGGTGAGAATTACAGGAGTTTGCAGAAGGGATAGAGCAGCAGGAGCTACTGTACTTCATGGAAGATGTGGGACCTCAGCTGGGCCTTGAAGGACAACCAAGAGGTAGAAAGCCATTTCAGGGAGAGGGAAGAGTACGGGCAGAGGCAGAGAAGTGGGAACGAAGATGGAATGTGCATGGAGTGGGGAAGTAACAAGATTGAGAGCAGAATCTGAATAATAAAACAACTGTAATAACCTGTGCATCGTCTAATTTGGTTCTCCCAGCCACTCTGCATGGTGGGCTGTTAGTCTCCTCATTTTATAGATGAAGAAAGTGACACTCAGAAAAATTAAATAATTTGGCTAAGATCACACAGCTAATAAGTGGCAGAGCTAGGATTTGAAAGGAAATCGTGGCATGACTACCTTCTACTTGGATGAACAGGGGCAAGGCCCTTTACCTCTATGGCCCTTAATTTTCTCATCTGTAAAATGTAGCCATTGAACTTAATGATCTCTAAAGTCCCTTTATACTTCTAAATCCATGATGCTGCGTTATACTAACTTTACATTTAATTTTCATAACCTTCCACAAAGTCTTCCGTCAAAGAATGATCGCAGAGTTCTCTTTATTTCCCTTTGGCTGGGGCAGCTAGAGAGAGATATGGGATACAATGCATAGTGTGGGTTTAGAGCTTAGAGCTCCGCCTCAGTTTCCTTTTATTGCACATTGGATTTTTAGAGGGTATAACGTGTTATCATTTGATCCACACAATGCTCTTGCAAAGTACATAATGCAGCTACGATTTTCCCATTTTACAGATAAAAAGGAATTTAGGTGCTCAGAGGTTCATTGCCTCGTCTAGGTCATATAGCTAGGAAGGTACAGAGCCAGGACAGGAACTCAGATCTATGACGTACAGATCTAGGATTCTTTCATCTCTCCACCACTGCATCATAATAGGTACCAGGCACATCAGTATATGACAAATAATTTTCCTTTGTGATTTATTCAACATCAGTAAATTAAGATTGTTCTTGATTCTCTATCTTTTCATTAAAAGCCTTGGGAAGAACATGCAACTATGGGATTTAGAACGCACGGGTCATTTAGTTTAGCTCTGATGCCTATAAGGACAATGGCATTGATTAAATCCTAGTTCTTTCAAGGCCACATTTCTGCATGCAGTACTGGCTCTATACCCAGAACTCTTAAAATACCATGGCTTTCTCACCAGAAAGCTGGCTAAACTGTAGCATAAGTAGAGACTCTTGGTTGGGGGGCACTGGGTAAAAAGGCAGAGACGTTTCAGTATGAACCCACTCTCACTTGAGAGAAAACAAACTCCAAGCACCTTCCTGCTGATTCTAGTTCAGGAGGTTCATATTCATATAACAAACCATTTTATTGAAGAAGCAAATAACTCCAAGCTCAATGAATCATATAGTCTGTGCTGCTAGTACTCTTACTCAAAAGAATCTTTCAGAGACAGGCTCCTTAACCATTTCAGGGGGTTCATGAGCTCAGATGAGAAGGAATACATCTTTATTTCAATATAACTGATCTCCTTTGTAATCCTCTCCATTATATTTGATCTATTTTAAACCATTATCCTAAGGAGAGGCACATAGATTTCACCAGACTGTGGTCTACAACACAAAAATGGTTAAGAATCTGTGCTATAGAAGAAAGGGAGAAAAAACAATCAGATTGCTGATTCATCTGTTACACCGTCAAGGCAGGGCAGCTGAATTGTGGAAGTGGAAAGTGGTAGCTGCTGCTAGTGGCTCGGGCAAGATCACAGGTTTCTTCTGTATTGGGGCTGCCTGCATCCAGCAGAAGATGTAAGGAGAAGTAGGTGGTAAAGCTCAAATGAGATACCGGACCTAAAGCACTTTACAAACCTTAAAGCAGTCTATAAATGCCAGCTATCATTCACAGAAGCAGCAGCAGCAGTAATAGTGATTATTAATTATCTTACTAGGCTTCCAATCTAGTGATGACTTCATTGCCTCAGCCTTCTACTGTATTCCTGCAGAGCTCAAGAAATGTTTATAGAGCAAGGAGTGTTCTGGTAAATGTTTAATGACCAGGTTCTGGGGTAGGGGAGGAAGAAATGTATGCACGCATAATTGAAAAAAATGGTTTTTTCTTCTCCTTTCCCTCATCTGCATTTAATTTAATTTAATCTGCATCATTAGCACTTTCTTAAGTGTAGACAATAAGCAAAACAATACTTCAAGCCCTTCACTGTAGCAGTTGTTGGTTTCTGAGATGTAAATGCTCACACTGAAAATTAAATAATTGGCTTAAGCCCTGCTAGAGCTGACTCCAGTATACTTCGGAGTAGGAACACTAGGGTGGCAGTGGAAAGAGCGCTAGGCACAGAGTCAGAAACACTTGTGCTCAAATGCAACCTCTTATGCTCATCACCTGTGTGACCCTGGCAAGTCACTTGACCCTTGATGCCTGCCTCAGTTTCCTCAACTGTAAAATGAGGATAATAACAGCACCTACCTCAGGGTTGTTGCAAGGATCAAGTAAGATAATATTGTATTTAGCATAGTTCCTGGCATATAGTAAGAGCTCTGTAAAAGTTATTATTATTATTACCTTTTGGCTTGTGTATTGTACCCTGATCCACTATACTGTGGTTGCAGAACTTTTTGTCTTTGAAAGAGTGGGAAAAGAGAGAGTAGGTGATAGTCCTTCATGTCAGAAGAGGGTGACAAGAGGGATCTGGTTTTCCTAAGTCTTTTTTCCCCCAAGTATGCTGTTGTTTGTGTTCACCTGTTTTGTGCATGTCTTTGGGGAAATCTTATATAATGACCCATGCTTTATGCTGCCTGAGGTCTTGGGTACTGAGAAAACTGAAAAGATTGGTGCTGTAGGATCTGGGGCACAATAGCCTTTTTGACAACATTATCTGGGGCAGTGTGGAACAGGACAGAGTTCTAGTCTTGGAGTCAAGGGATTTGGGTTAGAATCCTGGTTCTGCCACTTATGAATGGTGTGACATTGGGCAAGTCACTTAATTTCTCTGGCTCTCAGTTTCTTCATCTATAGAATGTTAGACTAGAGAACAACTTGCTCAGCCATTCCCCAGTTGATGGGCATCCTCTCAAATCAGTGTATAGTTCTTTAGATAAAACAATCTAATCCTGTTGCTTTTTTCAAAATATACTATTCCATTTGATTAGAAAACTTTTTTACATTACATCTTTGTCTTATTACTTTGTCTAATCATTTCTCCCTTTGGAGGATATCATTCCTATATTATAATTTGACCATAAATTTAAAATTGTAAGATGTTCATACTTGTATCCTACTATAGTAACTTAGAAATGTTCCAGTATCAATCTATTATTTAATAGATTTAGTATTATACTTAGTAAACTTCTTGATTATTGAAATTTGCTATAAAAGGAAAAAGAGGGACATAGTTACATTATAATAGGGGGAAACTCCCTTAGTTCAGTTGGGAAAAAATACCCTCAGCTCTGTTTGATTCCAGGCATGAGACAAATCTGACAGCCAATCATGTAGTCACAGAGTGTTAAAGGCAAGGCTCAGGATTAACCAGATGGGGAAATTTCCTTTTCCAATAAGGAAATAGCACAATGGGGAAATAGAGTCAGGAGGATCCTACCTAGGCCATGTCCTAGGTCATCTCCACAACCTTTCTCAGTCACAAACCTTCACCTTTGAGCAGTCCTCAGACTGCCACACATGCAATTTTCTACTACTGGCTTTGTGACAATTAGGATAATTATTCCTATAATCAAAGCTCAAAGGAATAGTAAATTTACAGTCCTAGGAATTTTTACCTTAAATGTCAAAATTTCATCAGCCATAACTTAGAACTTGAATTTTTTTCCTGATGTTTTTCTAACAGTTAACATTTTATTAAACCTTTACTTATAAATTAAAACTGCAAATCATGTCATCACCTCTCTGATGTCATGGTCCTCTTCGAGAATGAAGGACAAACCACAACCTGTGAGTAGCCCGAGCTGTCCGAATAGGGACCCAGTTGGCCAGTAACAGTTCTCCTTTCTTCTCCTCTCCTGGGGTATCATGCCTTACCTAAGGGTGTTCTGCCCAAAGGAAGGTTAATTTTGATGGCCAAAACCTACCTAGATAACTTAGGGTTTACTGGATAGATTTCTTTCTCAAAGACTGGCCTTAAACCCAATTCACTCTGGATCTCATTGATTGGACAACAATAGGTTCTTGGCCAAGCACTGCTTAATGCCTCTTTTTGCACCATCCTGGTTCACAGTGAATGTAAATAGCAACTGTTTCTTTTCTGGCCAGCAACCCTGAGGGTCTTCTCCTCCCAATTAGATTTTTTTTTTTTTATTAAAGGGGCTATCCTTTGACTCACTTCTTAAAAATGCCTATTCACTGAATGGGTGTTGCCTCACTCAAAACGAGAACTCAAAAAGACCTCAGCTTTAAAAAGCCAAGGGTCTCCCACTGCATCCTGGGCTATCTCCACTCATTCTGATCTATATCTGGCTACTGGACCCAGATGGCTCTGGAGGAAAAAATGAGGCTGGTGACTGTGTACAGCCCTCTCTCACTCAAATCCAATTCAATTGCAAGTTATGCCATCATCTCCCTAATGTCATGGTCCTCTTTAAGAACGAAGGACAAACTATACAATGTGCACAAATACCTAATAATTGATTTCATCACCAACATTTGAAGCCATAGCTTTAAAACATCTCATATACTTTAATAATAGCCAAGATTTTCAAATGAAAATTTGCTATTATCATAAATATTATTATTCTAATCATCATCATTATTATTACCTGTTTATAACTAAATATAGCTCATTAAATATTTAACAGTTTTCAAATATCTAATTTTTTATCAGATGCTGGTGTATGTGCAATAGAGTGCCCAGCCTAGAGTTAGGAAGATCTGACACAAATCCAACCTCAGGCACTTACTAGCTTTGTGACTCTGGGCAAGTCACTTAACCCTGTTTGCTCCAGTTTCTTCAGCTGTAAAATGAGTTGGAGAAGGAAATGGCAAACCACTCCAATATCTTTGCCAAGAAAACCTGAGAAAGAGTCAGACATGACTGAAAAAAATGATTGAATGTATCAGGACTTGATTTATTTGTTATAATGATTGTCTAGACATAGGAAAATGATGGAGAAAATGTGAATAATGTAGTTTAAACTTAAAAGTGTGTTAGAAATACATCCCAGACACACCTGTCCACCACTGCAGATCCCAACCCTTCTATTAGTTGACATTCTTTGTGAAATCTTGGGTCCAAAGAAATTTAACGCCTGTTGGCCAGCCTGATCTATGGGCCTCTCAGAACTTAACTGGGCTCCTTCTTGGATAATAGCTGAAGGGACCCTCACAAAGCCCAGTGAGAGCTAGGGTTCCATTTGTATAGTCTTGCAGAACCCAAGGCTGCCATCATGCTACAATGAGAAATTGGAGAAGTCCAATGCAGGAATACTGAGAACATTAAAACATCCCTCACCATAGCATAATCTTTTTTTTTCCTTTTCGGTGTGTCTCCAACATATAGAGTTCCCCTTAAAGTAAAATGACTTTATTATTCCTATTTTAGAGATAATAGAACAGAGGCTCAGGAAAGCAGACAATGATCCATGTTCACATGATCAGCTGACAACAGAGTTGGGACCAGAATCTGCATTTTAAGAATGAACACCAAAGATCCCCACTGAGGCTGTGTAATACTTCCAAGGGGGAAAAAGTAGCTTCAGCTTAACCCCAATGGGCAGCTGGGTAGCTCAGGAGATGGAGCACCAGGCCTTGAATCAGGAAGACCTGAGTTCAAATCTGGCCTCAGACACTTACTAGCTACATGACCCTGGGCAGTCACTTAACCTTGTGTGCCTCATTTTCTTATCAGTCAAATAAGCTGGAAAAGAAAATGGCAAACCACTCCAATATCTTTGCCAAGAAAACCCCAAAGGGGGTCCCAAAGAATCATATGCAAGTGAAAAATGACTGAACAATAACAAAAGTCCTAATACTTTATGGGGGGGGGGAGAAGAGGGTGTTTGTTTGTTTGCTTTTTACCATATCACATAAGATAATGGGTTTGGAATGAAAGGAATTTTTGAAGTTATCTAATACAACCTCCTTATTTTCTTGATGAGGAAGCTGAGGTTTACAGAAGCAAAATAATTTACACAAGGTAGTAAATGAAAGGCTCATGATTTGAATTCAGGACATTAGATTCTATATCCAGTGCTCTTTCTACTGTACCACAAAGCCTCAATGTCTGTGTCATTGTCAAATGTGTTGAATATCAATTGTTGTTTCACCATCCCTTAAATATTATTAGTTTCCCTAATTGACAAAATGCACAGTCCCATCTTTGTGAATTTGATTGTCATACAATTTTGCCGCTGATTTAATTTTGTTTTTAGATGTCATGGGTACAAGGAACACCTTCCACTGGACAGCATTTACCTAGGACTTCATAGTGGGGTCAGGGGTCAGAACCATCAAGGTCTTTTATGGTGTCCAAGGTTCTGACTGAACATCCTTACTTTGAGGAGCCAGGTAGGTATGGGGATGTGGCTGAGAAATCATTGCTCAGTAAGGGGCCAGATTTTCAGCGTGAACACTCTAAGTCCAAGAGTTAGACAATCTAATTAAAACAAAATTCAAGGAAGACAGACAGTGGTGGCAAAAGATGGTCTCTGAGCTTTGGGCTTAAGTACTTCAGTATTTGTGGCTCCAAGAAGCTGTAGCATGTGCAGAGGTTACACTCTATCTTGGCAGATGAATTGAACCAGGTGTAGGGTAATCAATGGGTCCAGAGGTGAATCAGGGGTATGTCTAGCCCAAGTATGTGAAGACTTTCCCGGTAGAATGGGCAGATGAGGACAATTTATTCTAATGGCCACGAAGGAGACTGAAGAAGGGATCTTGGAGCACTCAGAGCTCAGTCATTCACTGCATTAGGGCCATCCCGTCGTTCTGACTTGTTCTGCCACTGGACCTCAATGAGAGGAAGTATCTGTTCTCAAGAAGTTCCCATTCTAATTAAGGGAGAGTGTAGCTTCAGGACAGATAGAAAGCCCCAGGACCCAGGGTGGGTTGTAAAGCCTGATAGACCTTGAAGAACAAGGACAGGAGATCCTTAACCAATGATGGTCATTAAGGAGACAATGGGTCTGAAATCTGGAGTGGAGGTCTAGGTATTATCTCAGGAAGGCACAGGGATGGGCAGGGGTGGGGAGACAGTGTATACATCTAAGAAGGGGTATCCAGTGCCCGGCGGGGACTGGACAATGGGAGCTATGCTGAAGAAGAAAAGGGCTCCCTGAAGCAGATGCCTACTGGGTTCTTTGACAGCCTTTAATATGTGGAGTAGGTGGGCTGGAGAGGGGAAGAGGAAGGTGACCAGCTCCTGGTAAGAACCCCTCTTGCTTTGGCCTTGGACTTCTGCCCAATTTGGTCCTTATGATAACTCCATGATTTACATAAATTTGCAGAAGAAGAAAAGGCATATCTGTGATTTTATTCACATAGGGACCTCCAGATGAAAAGAACTCCCTTTGCCAAGGCAGGTCAGCAAAACTGACTTTTTTGTTGCCCAGTCATTTCAGTGTGTCCGACTCTTTGCGATCCCATTTGGGGTTTTCTTAGCAAGGATACCAGAGTAGTTTTCCATTTCCTTCTCCAGCCCATTTTATAGATGAGGAAACTGAGGCAAATAGGGTTAAGTGACTTGCCCAGGGTCACACAGGCAGTATGTCAGAATATTTGAGCCCAGGTCTTCTTCACTCTGAAGTCAGTGATCTATCCACTAGACCAATGACCTTCTCTTAGAGATGAAGTATCACGACCCAGATTAGAGAAATATTTTATGAAAAGTCACATAGCTACCCGACTTGAATCTAGATCTTCTTATTCTAAGTAAGACTACCAAAATCAAACCTTTTTTTAAGTCCAACATGATGTGCCAATAAGATGCAAGTAGCTACTGTGGTAAAATATCAAGCTAGTGAAATACTGTCTGGTCAGAAATAATGTTAAAGGCAGAGCACTTCTAGGTACTTAGCTGGCCTAGATGTAGTAAGATGAGGAATTTAAGGAGTTATTTCCTTTGGGATTGACCTAATAATGTAATCATTTGAATAACTATTAAGAATTTTCTACATGCAGAGAGAACACAGTGCTCAATCCTGAATAATGCAGACTAAAGTTTGCCACAGACATCGTATTTAATTTTGGAACTTACCATGCAGCTTAGTGATATGACCTACACAATTAAATATTCCGCAAAATAATCAAGTCAAAAATGCATATGACGTACACATGTAATAAATCTGCCAAGTGGTATGCAGGAATGAGGTTTACTCAATGATAGTGGGTAGGTTTCTTAGGGATATCAGGATGGTATCATAATTCTAGGTATTGGAGAGTAGTGTGACCATAAAGATCTAGGCAGGGAAGTTAGGCGTGTACAAGAGACAACTGGGATAGCCAGTAGACCTAACCATTTGACTACACAGAGAATAGTGTGAAATGAGTCTGTAAAAGGTACTGTGACACCAGATTGTGGAGGGCATGATGTGCCAGAAAAGGGTAGTCTCACTCTTATTCAATAGGGAGCCATTGCAGGTCTTAGAGGAATGTAATGCCATAACTAGATCTTGATACACATACAAAATACCCCATAGGAAAACAGATGAAAAGGGATTAAGAGTTGCTCCAGTTGCTGACCACAGTAAGTGTCAAGTGTTAATTGGATTAATGAATTAGATGAGGGGGAGGAAAGGAGGAAGGGAGAAAGAGAGACAGAGACAAGAAAGACATCGCACTCATTAGTCAGTCAATAAAAATTTGAGTGCCTACTATGTGCTAGGCACTATTAAGTTCTGGGGGTAGAAATAAGAAAAGAGCAGAAAGTCTCTACCCTCAAGGAGCTTGCAATCTACTAGGGGAAGACAATACAAAAGGAAGAAGAAAAATGGGAGAGGGCAGTGGCCAGGGAAAGGTATCTGACTACAAGCTGGAAAAGTCAAAGAAGACACAAAGTTGCATAGGTAGGTGAGAACTTGGGGGGAGGGGGGAGTAAGTAGAGTGATATCCCTGTGCTTGTTCCCTCTGTTTCTTAATAATTTTTTCTTTTTGGTGAGGCAATCTGGGCTAAGTGACTTGACTAGGGTCACACAGCTAGTAAGTATCATGTGTCTGAGGCCAGATTTGAACTCAGGTCCTCCTGACTCCAGGACTGGTACCCTCTCTACTGTACTACTTAGCTGCCCCCCTCTAATAAATTCTTGCTCATTGATTGAGTCAATCACTCAGGGATATAAAAAGATGTTTATTCTATAATTCCTGTCTTCGTGTAATTTATAAATTTGAAGAGGGAACAGATAAAACATGTACTGAAATAAACCTAAAACATTTATTCCACATACTACATTCTCAATAAAATTAAAATAATTGAATTATTTTATTCTCCAGAATTTTGAGCCAATAGACAAATGTCATCCTTTGGGGGCCAGGGAAAGTAACCATTGGGGAATTATTGTCTTTAAGTTTGGATTGCGGAGTGAAAATATTAACTATATTCATTGGCTGAGCAGCTAGCTCTCAGCTCTAGGAGAGGTTTGTCCCCTCTCGTATAAACCATTCTGAACAGTATTCATAGTGTCTATTCTTCTATGAGCTTCTTCATGAGAGGAGGCTCACGGACAGTAGCTTCTCCCTCACACATCAGTGTTCAGAGGACAATGGTCATGGATTGCTCATTTATCCCTGGTACTGAGTTGCTAAGCAAAAAAAAATGGGCCTGAGAGGCTCCGAAAAGTATAGAGAAGAGGAAGAAAATATGATAGTGCCTTTGAGAACATCGTAAAACAGGAGCGTTCGAGAACCGCAGTCCAAAAACACTCCTACCTGGTGCACAGGCATCTTCGCTTGCTGACTTGAAAATGGGAAGCAGGTCAAAATGTGAGAATCATTTGCTTCCTGCTGGCAGCTGAGCAGGATTATGTCTTCAGGGGAGCTATGGCTGTTATTCCTCCTGTTCAGGGATTCTCTACAGACACCCATAGCCCACTCAGACTGTCCTTGCCACATTCACTTCCCAGTAGTATTTGCCCAAACTGAAGGCCTGCACAGCCATTACTGCACTGAAAAGAATGTCTCAGGACTGTTGGCATATTCTGCAAGGTACCTCCATTGGTCACCCTCTTCAGATCCTCAGAGATGATGAGATAGGGATTGGCTGTTTCAGCATCCAGGGTGAGGTCCACTGCAGAAAAGGTGAAAGCAATAGGAAGGTGTAGCTAGGTGGCACAGTAAATAGATGGACCACTTCTGCAGCAAGAGAACCTGAGTTCAAATCCAGTCTCAGACTGCTCGACACTTACTAGCTGTGTGACCTTTGACAAGCCATTTAACCCCAATTGCCTCACTAAATTAATTAATTAATTAAAATAAAATAAAAAAGCAATAGGAAAGCCCTGTGTTTGACACTAAGCAGTTGTTCTGATTCCCAGGCAATGGGAAATCCACAGAACAAGAGGAGTTCTATTTGCACAGCCGTTTTTACTCCTCAGCTGCCCTGAAATGGAAACCTAAGAGCTCCAGGGCCTGTTCACATTTCAGGCTAGAGTGCACTCCACTCCCACCCCTACCCTCCCAGAGCTCCTTTGTCCTGTCAGTGCAGGGCCAGCCTAGGAACCAGCTTTCTGGAGCTTTCAATGACCTAAAGCGCAGATTTCCCCTCCATCTTCATCTCAGATGAGGCAGTGGTTCAAGGGGTACCCTATGACCAAAGGAATACCGACTGGATTCTTATTCAAGGACCTTACCTTGGAAATGTCTGCAGCATTTCCCTCATGCCAGTGATGCTGCACTGCCACAGCTCTGGGATGGCTGTGGCAGACTCGGACCTCTGGAGCAGTAATGAGACGCTACTGAAGAAAAAAAAAAGAGAGAGAAAGACAGGCTTGGTTAGGTAACTTCCCTGTACCACACAGGCCTGGGCCACCCATGGGAACCAAGGCCTCCTCATGGGTATGGGCACAAATATCAGGCTCCCCAGAGATCCTTCAATATTAACTATTCTTCCTCAGGACACAGAGCCCCCCCTCCCTGCCACAAACTCCTCACCTGGAGACTAAATGGAAACACCTGCTCAAAGAGCCTTTCACATCCTGGAGGAAGAAAAAGAGAACAGGTTAGTGGGGCTCATAAATCACTTCCCCACCCTCCTGTCTGTGCCACTGTCTCCCAAGGAATCTCAGAATTCCGATTCTCCTCAGCCTCCTGCCCCATTCTGAAATTTTACTGAATCACGAGTGTTAGAAGAACCTGAGCACAAGACAGGAAAACTGTCAGTTTAAGGGGACAGGATCTGCCTTTAGGGGGTGACAGCCGGTTAGGGAGCTGAGCAAGACCTGTTCAAGGTCTGCAACACAGATGTAACCTCTCAGCCCCTTGCCCCGTCCTCCTTCCTCTGATGAGGTCATCACAGTTCTCACCTGCATCAGCTCCGAGTCTGGTTTCTGACACTTTTCCTTCAGCTCTGCGATCATTGCCATTATCTTTTCACTCTGTTCAGTCATTTGGATGATGTTGTTTCTGACATTTTGATACCTCTGGACTTTGTCTCCTTCTAGGGCCTCTAGATGCACTTGCTCTTCCTCATGCAAATATTGGTGCATTGTCTTGTATTCAAAACTGATTATCTCTTTCCAGTCATTAATATTCTTCTTCAAGGATACAAGAAATCAAAGAAACACATTCAGGCTGATAACTCAGATCCTGATAAACTCTTATTTTTCCCTAGCTGGTTATTAAGTCCTCAACCTGCCCCACCCAAACATCCTACATATCCCCTCATTTCCACAACAGTCCTTTCAAAATTCAACAAGACAAAATTGCTCTTCTCAAAGCAGTCTAATGCACAGGATTATTTGCAAACAAATTGTTTGGCCCCTGCCAGCACCATCTCCAACAGTAAGCTTTCCCATCTCTCTTGGAAAGTAATTTTCTCTCTTTCAGGATGGTGGGGTACAAACAAATATCCCTTAAGCAGAAAGTCTTCCCTCAGTCACCACAATCTGATATGGGATTCTTTCTTCCTAACCTCCACACATCTTACCATGTCTCCGAAACATCAACATTTGCAGTTAATTCCCAAGGGTGTTACAGATTGTTTTATGGGCCTAATTTCAGGAGATTTGTTCTGTGGATGGCCTTTCAATAAGTAACCCTTGTTAGAATTGACTAGACTTATCCCTGACTGCCAGCTAGCTACAGGACTGCTCTTACAGGAAGAAGAGCCAGACACTTACCATAGAATTCTTTTTTTTCTGCTTTTCCTTAAAAATCAATTGCCAAACTTCTAATAGTTCCTCCTGTAAGTGACTTAGGGACTCCTGAAGCATCTCCTATAGAAGAAACATCAACAATGTCGCAGGCACATTGGTTGAATCCAAACTTTTTATAATATAATCATTGGTAATTAGATAATTGGGTCTTACTGTATTTGTGAAGTGAGTTGTGTGTGTGTGTGTGTGTGTCTGTGTGTGTGTGTGCACTGTGTGCACGAGCATGTGTGTGAAGGGAAATGAGGTAAAATTAAGATAAAAGGTAGCCTGAAAACAACCTGGGAAAGGAAACAAGTCAGCTCAATTTTTATTAAGTGAATTTAGGCTTCCCCAATAGAGAGGTTCTGTTCCGAACAAGATAGCTAACAGTCCTGTTATACTTGGCGCTAAGGTGACCCTTTCTAAACATTTGTGCCCAGTTTTGGGTGACCACTTTTAAGGTTATTGCACTTCCTAGGATTTTCTTTTCTCTTTCACAAGTAGAATGGGCTGCCTTGGGATGAGTAATTCTTCAGTCACTGAATACCTCCAAGTAGACACTGGATGCCTGACCGTTTTATGGGTGTTGGGGAGTTTTGGGAAGTTTTCCTATTGGACATAGTTTAGATAGCTCATGAGATCTTTTGTAACTCTGAGATTCTATGCTTCAACCCTTGTGACCTAACCTTCTTTCAGCAGAGAGGTTCACTATCTCATATATCACCTAAGAAATTTCCTGTAAGGTGCTCTACTTACCTTGTAGGTCTTAGCAACCTCTTCTAACCCAGAAAGCATGTGTGTCCCAGGTTCCTCTGTTTCAGAACACATCTCAGATGTACAGAGTGGAGTCTGTTCTTCCTTAGAGCCCAGGTTCTTAGATTTCTCACATCCCTCCCAGTGGTCTTGTCCCTCAGGGTTATGTAGGTGCTGGGGTCCGAACTGCTTGGCAAGGACAGCTAGTTTGCCCAGATAGAAGTTGACCTGAAAGTCTCTGTTCTGGGAGACTTCTTGGCATTCAGGGCAAGAGGAGACAATGTTGGCAAAAACTGTGGACACAGTCAATGGTGATAGGATCTTTGAAATAATCCTTACATATGGAGCAGATAAGCTCCTCCTGGATTTTGTTAAGTACCTCCTTAGGTTCCATTTTCCTGAGGAGAGAGGATAGGAATGGTGATAGTCAAGGCCTGGGGCAAGAAGGCTTATTTATTTCACAGCCTTTCTGTTTGGCATCAGTCATCCTGACCTCTTACTTGGTCTTCTCACATTCAGGTGAGCTAAAGGGGCTACATGATGAAAATGAAATGGACATTTAAACTGTGGTCCATAACTAGACTTAGACGTGACAACCTTTCATTTCACTGACCTGATTGTTTACCTCTTTCCCATCCAACATACCCTAAACTAAGTCTTTTCATTTGTCTAACTCATAGTTTCAATGATCCTTTTTAAATGTTATGGTAGAACTTGATTTCATTGAGCTTATTTTGTCTATCATAATAGTCTATATCTATGCAGAGTGCATAAGAGGTGCTTATGGCTGCAGACATTGAAGATTATTAGGTCTCAGGCCAATTTGCCTGGGGATTTCATGGCTGTTGCCCACCCCCCCATCAAAGACAAGAGACAACTGTCCCCAATAATTGGATTCAATACAACCAACATTCATTAAGAGCTTGCCATGAAGGGAAGGATGGGGAATGAAGCCAAGATGGCAAAGAAAAGGCAGGAACTTGCCTAAGCTATCCCAAATTCTCCTCAAAATAACTTTAAATGACACCTCAAATGAATTCTGGGGCAGCAGAACCCACCAAAGGATGGGATGAAACAATTTTTCAGCCCAAGCTAACTTAGATGGTTGACAATAATGGTCTGTTGCACCAGGGTGAGGGTAGAGTGCAGTTCAGTGCAGGAAACACCAGGCAAGCCAGCAGCAGGCCCTGGTGGGGGGGACGGGACATGGGGAACTGAATCAACAGCAGTAGCAGCTTCCAGAGCTCTCAGCCCACAGAAGGTAAGGCAATCTGAAACGGGTCAGAATGAGATTACAGAGGTCACTTTGCTGGCATTGGGTGCAGGATTCTGTGGCATTGCCCAAACACAGTTTGAGTTGTGGTCCTGGGTCATGGTCCCAGCAAGAGGAAGAGCACTAGCGTAACAGAGCTTGCTGTCGCAGGAGAGTGGGACCCTGGTCACAGTTCCACGGCAGAAAAAAATGCTTGTGGCTGCTCACAGACCAGAGCATGGGCCAGGAGAGTAGTCAATACACGACTCCTTAGATCATACCACCTTGGAAGAACTAAAAACTAACAGACCCCCAGAACTAGCTCTGAAAACAGCTGCCCCAAAATCTGAGGCTTGGGACAGTACCCCCTCCACCCTGGGAGCAGAGTACAAATGTAACATAAAGTTAAAAGTTAAGACATAGCTGGAAAAAATAAGAAGACAACAAAAAAATCTGACCACAGAAAGTCACTATGGGGAGAGGAAATATCAAAACACAAGCTCAGAAGATAACAAAGTCAAAAACTTCTACATCATCTGCTTCACAGACAAATGTGAATTGGTTTCAGGGTCCCCATAAATTCCTGGAAAAGCTCCAAAAGGATTTTAAAAATCAAATGACAGAGGTTGGGGGGAAATTGGGAAAAATTGAGAATGATACAAAAAAATCATGAAAATACAATCAACAGTTTGACAAAGAAGGCTCATACATGCATGCACACGCGCGCACACACACACACACACACACACACACACACACACACACACTGAAGAAAATAACATCTTAAAAAACAGAACAGGTCAAATGGTAAAACAGGCTAAAAAATTCACTGAAGAGAAGAACTCTTTAAAAAGCAGAATTGGTCAAATGGATGAGGAGATACAGAAGTTCGCTGAAGAAAATAATTTCTTAGAAATTAGAATTGGGCAAGTGGAAGCTAATGACTCCATGAAACATTAAAACAAAATCAAAAGAATTTAAAAACAGAAGAAAATGTCAAATATCTTATTCTAAAAACAACTGACCTGGAAAAAAAATCCAGAAAACATCATTTAAGAATTATTAGATAACCTGAAAGCCATGAAAAAAAAAGCCTAAATATCATCATGCAAGAAATTATCAAGGAAAACTGCCCTGATATTCTAGAACCAGAGGGGAAAATAGAGATTGAAGAATCCACTAATCATCTCCTGAAAGAGATCACAAAACGAAAACCCCCAGGAATATTATAGCAAAATTCCAGAGCTCTCATGTCAAGGAGGAAATACCGCTAGCAGCCAGCAAGAAATAATTCAAATATTGTGGAGTCACAGACAGAATAACACAAGATTAGTAACTTTTATATTAAAGAATTGGAGGGCTTGAAATGATATTCTGGAGGGCAAAGGAGCTAGGATTACAATCAAGAATCACCTATCCAGCAAAACTGAGTATAATTCTTCAGGAGAAAAATGGATATTCAGTGAAATAGAGAACTTTCAAGCATTTGTGATTGGAAAAAAAAAGAGCTGAATAGAAAACTTGGCTTTCAAATACAAAACTCAAGAGAAGCATAAAATGGTAAACAGGAAAGAAGAATCATAAGAGATGTAACAAGACTAAAATGTTTACATTCCTACATGGAAAGATGAAGCTTGTAACTCCTAAGAACTTTTTTAGGACTGTTAGAAGGAGTGTACATAAATATTAGGCATGGGTGTGAATTGAAAGTGATGGAATATCTAAAACAATAAAATTAAATTAAGGGATGAGAAAGAGGAATGCCCTAGGAGAAGGGGAAAGAGGGAGGTAGAAGGGGGTAAATTATCTTACATAAAAAAGGCATAAAAGAGATTTTACAGTAAATGGGGAAATGCAGGAGGTAGAGGAGGGCAGTGCTTAAACCTTACTTTCATAGAAATTGGCTCAAAGAGAGAATTATACACTTGGGTATAGAAATCCCTTACCTTACAGGAAAGTAGGAGGGGAAGGGGATAAGGAAAAGGTGAGATAATAGAAGAGAGGAAAGATTGGGGGAGGCAGTAGTCAGAAGCAAAACACTTTTGAGGATGGAGAGGGTAAAAGTAGAGAGAGAGAAGGATAAATGGGGAAAAATAGGGTGGTGGGAAATACACAGTTTACAATCATAACTTTGAAAAAAATTTTATAGCAAGTTTCTCTGATAAAGGCCTCATTTCTCAAATATATAAAGAACTAAGTCAAATTTGTAAAAAATAAGAGCCATTCCTCAACTGATAGATGGTCAACAGATATGTAAAGGTACTTTTCAGACAAAGTAATCAAAGCTGTCTATTGTCATATGAAAAAATACTCCAAATCACTGTTGAACAGAGAAATTCAAATTAAGACAACTCTGATGATATGATAAATGTTGGAGGGGATGTGTTAAAATTGAGACACTAATGCACTGTTGGTGGAGCTATAAACTGATTCAATCATTCTAGAGAGTATTTTGGATCTATGCCCAAAGGGCTATAAAACCATGCATATCCTTTGACCCAGAAATACTACTACTAGGTCTGTATCTCAAAGAGATAAAAAAAAAAAGAAAAGAAAATATACAAAATTATTTATAGCAGCTCTTTTTTGTGGTGGCAAAAAAATTACAGATTAAAGGGATATCTATCAATTGGGAAATGGCTGAACAATTTGTGGTATTTGATTGTGATGAAATACTATTGTACTATAAGAAATGATGAGCAGGATATTCTCAGAAAAACCTGGAAAGACTTAGTGAACTGATGCAAAGTGAAATGAGCAAAACCAGGAGAAAATTGTATGGAGTCACAGGATTATTGTAAGATGATTAACTATGAATGACTGCTGTTCTTAGCAATACAATGATCCAAGACCGTTCCGAAGAACTTATAATGAAAAATGCTGTCCATCTCCAGGGAAAAAACTGATAGAGTCTGAATGCAGTCAAAGTACATTTTTTTTAAATTTTATTTTTCTTGGGGGTTTATTTTGGTCTGCATTTTCTTTCACAACATGACCAATACGGAAATATGTTTTACATGATTTTGTATGTATAACCTATATCAAATTGCTTACCTTCTCAACATAGGGGTAGAGAAAGGAGGGAGGCAGAGAATTTGGGGCTCAAAATTTAAAAAAAAATTTTTACACGAAAAATTTAAATTTAAAAAAATTAAATAATAAAAGTCTGTCATGTCCAGAAGATCTGCCTTTTTCTTCTCACATTATATTCACAAACTTGCTAATAGCATCCATGTCCTTGCTTGTCTGAAAATTCCAACTTCCTCAGGGATATATTTACTTTGAGGCCCTTACATCCCCCAAAACTCAAAATGTCTAAAAGATAATGTATCTTCAGCCTCTAAAACTTACCCCTCATCTTAACTTTCTGTTGATAGCCCCATGCCTAGTTATCCAGGTCTGAAACCTTGATACACTTTTCTCTATTTAACCCCCATATCTAAGAAGCTATTAAGTTTGTCATTTCTTCCTCTCCTGTATCGTTTGTATTCACCACCTTCTTTCAACTGGGAAGGTTACTCATTAGCTTCCTTTGTTGTTTTTTAGTTGTTTCAGTCACATGTCATCATTTGGGGTTTTCTTGGCAAAGACAGTGGAATTGGTTTGCCATTTCCTTCTCCAGCTCATTTTACAGTTGAGGAAACTGAGGCAAGCAAGGTTGAGTGACTTGCCTAGAGTCACACAGCTAATAAATATCTAAGGCCAGATTTTAACTCAAATCTTCCTGACTCCAGGCCTGGAGCTCTATCTACTATGCTACCTAGCTACCCCTCATTAGCTTCTAGTTAGATTATAAATACAGCTTCCTAGCTGGTTTCAGTGTCTTAGTTCTGTCTTTTTACCAATTAATTCATTCTTCCCATCATTGCCAAAGGCATTCTAACACACAGGCCTGATCACATTGAGCCCCAGTACCAAAACTTGCAGTTTTTCCATTGGCTACCTAAAAAGAAATAATCCAAGTACTTCAGTCTGGAATCCACGCACTTATTCAACAGCCTACTTCAAACATAATTCTAATTTCACCCTGCCCCTCTTCACAAACTCCGTTCTCCAGTAAAACAGGACATTCCCTTATTTTATCCTGCCCTCTTGAATCTCTTCATTTTCAAAGATACTCTCTCATGGTGGGAACACATTTCCCCCAACATCTCAGCCTAATGAAATCCTTCCTTCCTTTAAGCTACAGCTCAGGGATGAATTTCTCCATGAATTCTTATTTGAATTTTCTAAGATGAAATAAATTTTCTCCTCTAACATATCCTGAAAGTTAGACCTCTCTAATCTACTTAGTTATCTCCTGACTTATACCGTAAAAATTGAGCCACATACCTTACTCTACCTGGTATCTCCTACTTGGAAATTCCTTGAGGTTAAGCTCTATTCTTTATTTTTATTCCCCAGATGGCTAGTATTTCATGGAGTAAAATAAATTAAACAGAGAAGTATGAAGATTTAACTTGCTTTTTTAAAAAAATAAAGGATGTCATAGGCATAGAGCCCAAAATTTGAGCTCAAATTGTCATTTTAGGGAAATTGCCCTAAACTGGTTAGGATTCCATTCCTTGGTGTGACTAATCATAGAAGGAGAGGTTCATAAAGGAAATATTATAAACAGAGCCTGGAAAAGGTCACCAAGACGTCTAGGAACTAGAAATTCTGACCTCTCCTTCGTTGCTTTTGCCCAGAATTTCATTTCCAAATTTATTTAATTTTGAGGGGGACCAGACCTATTATTTCATTGCTATATATAAGGCATTTCATCCCAGTGATGAAATTCCTCCTACTAATCCAAATTGGCAACTGCTCTACCACTTAGAGTTTTAGAGACTTGAATGGAGATGATGGTAGTTTAAAACGATTTGTTGATTGTTAGGTTAAATAACTAGTAGGTTAAGTGATTACATAGCCTGTAAGTGTGTGGGATTTGACACAATCCAAAGTCTTACTAACCTGAAACAATCTCTTTATATGCTACATCAAGCTTCCTGTCTCCATTTTCTAGTATGAATTTTGTAAAAGGAGAACTCTGCCATGAATGCCATTATCCAGGATGTTAAGGTGTTCCCCTTCAGCAACTCTATTCCCTCTGAATTTTATCTCCCAAAAGGAAGAGTTGATGCTGGATCCATAAGACATACCTTCCCCTCTGCTGTCCCTCTCACCCTCCTCAGTGGGCCCCAAGCAAATGCATTCTGGATCTGGAAGACCTTATGCTATACCCTTTAGGTGTAGCACATCAGTCATATTCTGTGGAGAAAATTTTTGGAAGCTAGAGAGGAAACTGGAACCTCATCCTATCCCAAATATCTGAAAATACCTAGACTCAAAGCTGGGATATCTTCTTAGCCAGCTTGGTTTATCCTCAGCACAGCCTCCATAAAGGGAAATCAATTAGAAGTGTGGGAAATGCAGTCCCTCTACTTGGAATGAAGTATTAGGCATCATTTCATTGTAACCCTACCTTTTCCCCTTTGCCCTCTGGCTAACTATTCAACTTGAAATTCAGAAAGTGAAAATGACATTCCCAAGAGGAACATTTACCTTGAGGGTTTCAATCAGGATATTTCCCTCAGGAGCTCAGTGTCTCTGCATTTCAGCTTCCAGATGCAAGAATACCTGACCCTGACTTCAGGATAGGCTTTTTAAGTGGTAGTAATGGTCTCATAGCCCCTCCCAGGGCAAGGCCTAAATTGTCTAGATTCTGAACAAAGTGTGAATTTTCTGGATTCCTAGGCCCCCAAATACCACCTCCAGACCCTGTCGTTTGTTCTGAAACTGCCTGTATTTTACATTCTCTTTATTATACTAGCAGGGGCCAGCAAAGTGGTTGCCTCAGCTGAGTCTGTCCTTGGGTTAGGGCTTTTCCGAGTACTCAAAGCATATAAACAAAGAATTAGAAGGGCCCTCTCTCAGGTGTCAGCTGGTCCACTCAATACCTAGCAGAGAGCTTTTCAGGCAGTCCTACTTCTCCTCATTAAGAAAAGCATTTAAGTTAGGAAACCCTGCTCTGAATGGGTCTACTACTCATTGATGTTATCTAATCTTAACTCCAGGCAGCTGGTCATCCTTCACTGCCTCGTAACTGATTCTCTCTCCCACTCATCCTGGCAGCTACTGTGAATCTATCTTCTCTCCTCCTGCCTCCCACAGTACCCCACCCCACCTCGTCTCCAAAGGCCCTCATATCATATTTCATTCCCAAATTTAGGCTTCTTGTTTGCTGAGAGATACTTCTCTGCTTTTCAACTCACATCCTCTGTAATCCCCTCCTTTTCCTCTCTCTACTCCTCCCCCAATAGCTCATCCTTTGCTCCATTTCTCTAGGGAGGTTAGTGTCACACCAGATGGTAATAGGTTTTGTATTCTAGACGGTGCAGTGGCAGGTAGAGTGGATGGTAAGAAGATGGCCATTGTGGAATATGAAGCGTGGTTGGGCCCTCTCATGGGACCAACCATGAGAAAGGAGGGCAAAGAATGGCTATGACTCCAAGAGAGGTAATCTGAGTGTTTTATGAAGGGGAAAAGGGCAGTTTAAGTTAGGTAGGTCAGTCCAACAGTGAGTTACCTTTGCAGCTAATGGCCCGCAGCTGATCTTGTATTGATCTCAATGTGGCTTTTATTTGTAGGTCAGGAGATTCATTGGCAGAAGAGGTACAAAGAGAATGAGTGAAAATATGTTCCTGCCACTTTCTGTCTCCAGGAGGTTGGTAGACAAGTACCACTCAAGGAAAAAGGGCTTATCAGGACAGCCAGGACTGGGAGTAGACAACTGAATAGGAAGGAAGGGCACAAATTCCCATCGCCCCATGTTCACATATAAGGGACTGCCCTGTCATCCTGTGAAATGCATCTCTGGACAGGATACATATAATTTCTGTGTGAACATCTTGGAGTTTCCCTCATCCCTTTATTCACATTTCCTTCTAATCCTCCCAGGCCAGGTTCTGGCCCCTAGACGTCCATACTATACTATTCTTTTATACTGGAACTTCCTTCAGTGACTGCTCACCCTAGAACATCTGGGTCCATCCCCAGTCATCCTGATCTATATCTTGCCATTGGACCCAGATGGCTCCAGAGGAGAAAGTGATGCTGGTGACCTTGCACAGCCCTCGCTCGCTAAAATCCAATTCACTTGCTAGTCTTGGCATCATCTTCCTGATGTCTTTGAGAATGAAGGACAAACAACAACAACCCTAGAACATCCAAACGTCCTTGGGAACTTCTCAAAATCCCCTCACAAGGTCTGCCCCCTTCTCCCATTGGTGAGCTCCATTTGGGGGGGAGCCCAGAAAGGCCCTCTTTCATCTCCTGGCCCTGTTTTTGCCTCCCAGATTTCCAACCCCATCTCTTCATTTTTTTCAGCTGCTTTTTCTGTGTTATCTTCCTCCATTAGAATGTAAGATTCTTCGGGGCAGATATTATTTGTTTTTATTTGTTTGAATCTCTATCCCCTGGGCTTACCACAGTATTTTACTCATAGTAAATGCTTAAATAGTCTTTTATTCCTTCCTTCCTCCTATAACCTCGTTAGTTACATGGAGATGAAGAAAAACCCAAGATGCAGAGTTTCTGGGTAACTAATAATAATTTATTAATTAGGCTAGCTAATAATCAATAGACAGTCAGTGGTTTTGGTAACCAAAGACAAAACCATGAAGACACTGAATGTTTTAAACACCTTTGAAAAAGGGGTGCCCCTGACAGGTAAAAATTGATCATGATTGGTGAACAATTAATGAGGAGGTAGCTAAAAACTCTTCAGCTCCTCCTGCTGAGAATGTGGCTTTGTCATGAGACTCAGCCACCTCCAGAAATCTGGAAGGAGAAATCCATCTCTACCTAGACCACTCTGATTGGTTTTCTCCTTCATGAGCTGGGTCACCCTAAATTCTAATGGAGGGGTACAAGGACATGGACTTTTTGCTTTGGAACAGGAATTCACCTAGATTAGATTCTAAACAGAAATAAGGTCTTCTAGTTGGGTGGGGTACTGCCCAAGATTAGGGTGCTTCCCTTTGAAATGCCTTCTTAAAAGTCCTTCACAAAGCTTGTTGTACATAGTTATTTTCATGTGGTCTCTTCAATTAGACTGTCAGTTACTTGAGAACAGATACTGTCTTTTTTCTTTCCTTTGTATCCTGAGGACTTAGCACAATACCTAGCACATAGGTACTTAGTAAATACATAGGTACTTAGTAAGCTAAGTAAACTTAGCTTGTAAATGATAGTTGTCTAATTGTAGATTTGGCTGGATAAATTTTTGAAAATATATTAATATCTACACATTTATTTATATACTTTCTCAAGTGTGTATACACACATACACACACACACAAATATGCATATACAGTAATAGAGAGATACATAGATAATTTGCTTGTAAGAGAATGGCATTCTGAACCTTCCTAAGACTATATTAAGACACTCCTTAAGAAAGAAGTATATACATATATATGTGTATATGTATATATATGTATATATATATATATACATGCATATATACATGAATTATATGTAGGAGTATATATAAATCTATATGTATATAGAAATTTCATATTTAGGAGAGTATATATGTATACGTACATTTTATATGTGGGCAGTTATACACATACATATAATGTCCATGTTGACATTCCTTTCTCAAGGAGTGTTTTAATACAGTCTTAGGAATGTTCAGAATACCAAAGTCTCCTACAGGAAACATGAAATTTACAACAAGATAATAAAGCAAGTTAGTTTTATTGAAGGAATATACTTAAAATATGCAAGGCAGCAGGAAAGATGTTGGGAACAGGTCAGTTCTACTGGCTGGGGACTAGGTGGAATCAAGCTCCCTAACCAAACCTCCAAAGAAGGATACTCCCCAGAGCAGTAAATTCTGACGGGTTTTTACAGAATCTTACCTAGGTCTAGCAGAACCCGGTGTTGAGAGAAAGGAAGAAAGAGCTTGGACCTGCATACTGGTTTCAATTCAGGCTAGTAGCAGAGTCGGGAAGGAGATAGGGGGAAGATTCACAGGGAACTGAGCATGAGTTGGTACTCAAACTTTCTGTTGGGAAAGGGAGTTAAGATCATTGTGGCTAGTCTCATTCTGCAAGAGTTACTCAGCTTCCCTGATTAGGGGTTTTCAAGTTTCCCTGGGGTATCTTCTTTAACGGGATAGGGGATGATTGGAGGGAGAAAGGGGAGGCTTCTGAGGTTCAGCTAAAATTCCAGCTTCTAAAAAGAAGTTTTTCCTTTTCTTCCCTAATGCTATTACTTTCCCTCTGTTGAAAGTTATGGTGCCTCGGTATCCTATTGTTCCCAGCCCTGCTTATCAATCAGTTGGGGAAGCCTCTGGTGGGGAAGGAGGCGCTAAGCATACAGCTTTTTGTATTACCTGCTCTTTGTCATGCACCCCTATCTGCAAACTGTCATGTTCTTGCTACCTTGGGGAGGAACTAAGGTGCAAGGACCCAACCTCTTCTGCTGAGGTGGTGCTATCCGAATTGTCTTAGTCACCCATAAAAGCTGTCCCCACCTTGAAGTCATTGCAGATCTTCAGTGATCAGCCCCTCAGCAAGTGTCTACCTTGAAGTGCTTATAACAAAATCCTTTTAGTTCTCATTGTTCTTAGTTTTGTCTTGTTAATCAGTTTTGGGGGTTTTTTTTGGTGAGGCAATTGAGGTTAAGCAACTTGTCCAGAGTCACACAACTAGTGGATGTTATGTATCTGAGGCTAGATTTGAACTCAGGTCATCCTGACTCTAGGGCTGGTGCTCTGTCCACTGTGCCACCTAGCTGCCCCTGTTAATCAGCTTGAAAGCCCAAATGAAGAATTTTCCTTTCAACACTTCCATTGATTATCTTCAATTGATCCTGTGCATAGCTTGTTTGTGCACAGATGTTTATACATTATCTTTCCTATTAGAGTGTAAGCTACTTAAGAGCAGGTACTGTCTTTTGTCTTTCTTTGTATCCTCAGTGCTTAGCATACTTCCTGACACATAGTAGGAGTTTAATAAATGTTTATTGACTAACAGTTAATTAACAGGATATCCTGCATCTTACTGAGAGTTGATGATTGCTATGAATCCCACTGCTGCTTCAGTCCAGTGAAAAGATGACCCTATGGTCTGTGCTGCCTGTGTGCAGGGTTGTAAGTATGGCTCCCAGTGTATCTATACCTGCTGCTTCATCACTTGTACCACAGGACTTTGAGGTAGGTAAAATAAGGTAGAATGGTATGGGTCATGTCTTTTGAATCAAGCACGAATTGGATTTAAGTGAGTCAGAGTTAGGCCAAGTTGTTAGCTTCAGTCTCTCTTCCATAATCATCAAAGTCCAGTAGCAAGACAAAGTCAAGACAATTGGTGATTGCTGTGGTGCAATGGATGACCTTGATGTCTTCAATGGCTAACTAGGCTTTAAACACTCCACAGAACCTGCTTTAGCTGCCTTCGTGGCCATGGAAACAAATTACTCTCATCCACCCATTCTGCCAGAGGAAGTCTTTACATGCTTGGGATAGACACCCCCCTAACTCACTGAAGTGTTTGAAACCCCTCAATTCTCCTCAGTCTGGTTTAGCCTGTCTGCTGAAATGGTTTACTGGGGTATGTCCAGTGTGCATGCTACACTTGTGGGAACCACAGGTGACAGTTGGGTGAGTCAAGTGGACACCAAAGGTGGAAAGCAGCCCTGAAAAGGGCTCAGTATCCCACACACCACAGGTATGAGTCTCCCCTGAATACATCCTATACACAAGGAAATAAAGGAAAACTACCCAGATATTTTAGAACCAGAAAGCAAAATAGAAATTGAAAAATACGCTAATCATTTCCTAAAAGAGATCCCCAAATGAAAACTCCCAGGAATAGCATAGCAAAACTAAAGAGCACCTAGGCCAAGGAGAAAATACTGCAAATAGCCAAAAAGGAATAATTCAAACACCACAAAGCCACATTAAGGATCACAGACTATTTAGAAGCTACTAATAAAACAGTGGAGAGCTTGGTATATGATATTCTAGAAGGCAAAGGAGCCATGATTACAATCAAGAATAACCTGCCCATCAATAACCTGAATATAATCCTACAAGGGGGAAAATAGATATTTAATGAAGTAGAGTACTTCTAGGCATTCTTGATGAAAACACCAGAGCTGAATAGAAAAATTGACACTGAAACCCAAGACTCAAAAGACGCATAAAAAGGTAAACATGAGAAACTTAAGAAAGTTAAACTGTTTACATTCCCAAATGGGAAGATAATAAATCTTACCCCCCCCAAAAAAAATGTTATCATCATTAAGGCAGTTAGAATGAGTCTACTTAGACAGAGTGCCTAGGTGTCAGTCTATTATACTGAGGCAATCTCAAAAAAAAAAAAAACGGAAGGCTGAGAAAGGGCAAAGTGCTTGGTCAAAGGGAAAGGGGAAGGAAGGGGAAAATCATTTAACATTAAAAAAAAGGTATGCAAGAAAGAACTTTTACAGTGGAGGGGTAAACAAAGAGGGGAGATAATACTTGAACTTCATTTTCATCTGAACTGGTTCAAAGAGGAAAGAATATATATTTACACTCAGTTGGGCATAGAAATCTATCTTATCCAATGGGGAAGTAGGAGGGGAAGGGAACAAAAGAAGGGAGAAGATTACTAATAAGAGGGAGGGTGGATTAAGGGAGGTGGTGGTCAAAAGCCAAACACACTTTTGAAGAAGGACAGGAGAAAGAAAGAGAGAGAGAGAGAAAGAGAGAGAGAGAGAGAGAGAGAGAGAGAGAGAGAGAGAGAGAGAGACAAAGAGACAGACAGTGTGTGTGTGTGTGTGTGTGGGTGTGGGTGGGTGTGTGAGAGAGTGAGAGAGAGAAGGATAAACCAAAGAAAATAGGATAAAGGGATTTACAGAGTTAGTAATCATAACTGTGACTGTGAATGGGATGAACTCAACCACATAATACAATGGAGAGGAGAATGGATTAGAAACCAGATTTCATTTACAAGAAACACACCTAAAGCAGAACACCCACAGAGTTAAAATAAGAGGCTGGAGGAGAATCTATTCTGCTTCAACTGAAGTAAAAAATACAGGAGTAGAAATCGTGATCTCAGACAAAGAGACAATCAGGAAAACAAGATCTTGCTAACAGTGCCATAGACAATGAAGAATATCAATATTAAACATATCTACCAAATGGCAAAGCATCCAAATTATTTAAGTAAACATTAAAGGAATCACAGGAGAAAATAGACAGTAAAATTATACCAGTGAGGGATCTTAATTTATCCCTTTCAGAATTACATACATCTAATCATGAAATAAATAAGAAAGAAGATAAGGAAATGAGTAGAATTTTAGAAAAAACAGATGTAATAGATCTCTGGAGAAAGTTGAATAGGAATTGAAAAGAATATACCTTTTTGTCAACTGTGCATTGTACCCTCACCAAAAAAATGATCATTTTTGGAGGAAAACCCTCATAAACAAATGTAGAAAAGCAGAAATATTAAGTTCATACTTTTCAAATCATAGTGCAATAAAAATTGCATTCAATAAAGGGCCTTGGAAGAATACATTAAAAATTAATTGAAAACTAAATAACTAACTTTAAGGAATAAGTAAAAAATAAATCATAAAAACAATCAATGATGTCACTAAAAATAATGGAAACAATGAGATAACATACTAAAATGTGTAGGATGGAGCCAAAGAAGGTCTTAAGAGAGAATTTATATTTCTAAATGGTTGCATCAATAAAAGAGAGAGAGAAACGATCAATAAATTGGGTATGCAACTAAAAATAACTTTAAAAAGAAAAAATTAAAAATCTTTACTTAAACACCAAAATGGAAATCCTGAAAATCAAAAGAAAGATCAATAAAATTGAAAGTAAGAAAAATTGAATTCAATTAAACTAGGAAGTGCTTTTATGGAAAAAATAGATGAACCATTATTTAATTTGTTTTTGAAAAAAGAAAGAAGAAAATCAAAATACCAGCATCAAAAAGGAAAAGGGTGAATATACAAACAACGAACATAAAGCAATTACTAGGATCTATTTTGCCCAATTATATGGCAATAAAATTGACAATCTAAATGAAATCAGCAGATAATTTAGAAAAAAACGAATTGCCCAGATTAACAGAAGAGGAAATAGAATATTTAAATAATCTTTAGAAAAAGAAATTGAGCAAGCCATGCATGTGCTAAGAAAAAAATCCTCATGACAAATGGATTTACAAGTGAATTCTACCAAACATTTAAAGAACTAATTCCAATACTACACAAACTTTTGGAAAAAAATAAAGGAGTTGTAACAAATTCCTTCTATCACACAAATATGGTTTTGATACCTAAATCATGGAGAGCAAAAGCAGAGAAAGAAAGTTATAGGCCAATTTCCCTAATGAATATTGATGCAAAAATTTTAAATAAGATACCAGCAAGGAGATTGCAGCAATATACTAAAAAGGTAATACACTATAATCAGGTGGGATTTAGAGCAGGAATGGAGGGCTGATTCAATATTAACAGAACTATTGACATAGTTGACTATATCAACATCAGAAACAAGGAAAAAATATGATTATATCAATAGATGAAGAAAAAGCTGTTAACAAAATACAATACCCATTCCTATTTCAAACAAACAAACAAACACTAGAAAGCATAGAATAAATGAGATCAGGAGTGAAGCAAAAAAGTCATTATCACCATTATTTTTCAATATTCTGCTAGAAATGTCAGCTGTAGCAATGAGATAAGGAAAATTAATTGAAGGAATTAAAATAGACAATGAAGAAACAAAATCATCGCTCTTTGACAATGGCATGATGGTATTCTTAGAGATCCCTAGAGAATCAACTAAAAAACTAGTCAAAACAATGACAACTTTAGCAAAGTTGTAGGATATAAAATAAATTCACACAAATCATCAGCATTTCTATATATTGCAAACAAAAACCAGCAGGAAGTGATAGCGAAATTCCATTTACAATACCTACAGATAGTATAAAATAATTAGGAGTCTGCCAACACACACAACAGAACTATATGAACACAGTTACAAAACATTTTTCACACAAATACAGATCTAAACAACTGGAGAGATGTTAAATGCTCATGGGTAACCCAAGCCAATATAATGAAAACAAAAATTCTGCCTAAATTGATTTACTTATTCAGTGCCATGCTAATCAAACTACCAAAGAATTATTTTATAGAGCTAAAAAAATTAATAACAAAGTTCATCTGGAAGAACAAAAAGTCTAGAATATCAAGAGAATCAGTTTTTTTTTTAAAAAGTGAAGTAAGGTGGCTTAGTAGTATCAAATCTCAGACTATACTACAAAGTGGTAATCATTAGAAGAATCTGGATAAGAAATAGAATGGTGGATCAATGGAATAGATTAGGTACACAATATACAGAAGTAAATGTCCACAGAAATCTAGTGTTTGATAAACCCAGAGATCCAAGCTTTGGGGACAAGAACTTAGTATTCAGCAAAATCTGCTGGGAAAACTGGAAAGCAGCCTGGAAGAAACTAGACACAGATCAGCATGTCATACTGTATACCAAGAGAAAGTCAAAATGAGTAGATATGACATAAAGCGTGATACAATAAGCAAATTAGGGGTGCATGGGGAAAAATTAACTGTCAAATTCGTGGATAAGGGAAAACTTTATAATCAAACAAGAGACAGAGATGATCATTAGCGGTAACATGGATAAAATTGATCACATAAAATTAAAAAGGTTTTTTTTGCACAAATAAAACCAATAAAGCCAAAATTAGAAAGAAAACAGGAAACTGGGGAGGGAAGAATTTTGCAGCAAGTTTCTCTGATACAGGTTTAATTTCTCAAATATATAGGGAACTGAGCCAAATTTATTTATACATACATACATATATCTATATATATGTATGTATGTATGTATATATATATACATACATATATATGTATGTGTATATATATGTATATGTATATATATATATATTATATATATATTATATATATATATGTGTGTGTGTAGATATATATATATAAAAGAACATTCCCCAAATTGCTAAATGGTCAATGATATGAGCAGGCAGTTTTCATAAACTGAAATCAAAGCTATCAACAGTCATATAAAATACTATAAGTCACTAATAATTAGAGAAATGCAAATTAAAACAACTATGAGGTACCACCTTACACTTACCAGATTGACTAAGAAGACAGAAAAGGAAATGATAAATGATGAGTGGGATATGGAAAATAGGCACACTAATGCACTGTCGGTGGAGTTGTGAACTTGTCCAACTATTTTGGAGAACAATTTGGAACTAAATGTCTATAAAACTCTGCATCTCTTTGATCTAGCAATACTACTACTGGATCTGGATCCCAAAGAAATCAAAGGAAAAGGAAAAAGGACAGATAGGTACACAAATATTTATAGCAGCCTTTTGTGTGTGTGGTGGTAAAAAAAAAAATTGGAAACTGAGGGCATACTCTTTAATTTGGAAAAGGCTGAACAGGTTATGATATATGATCGTGATGGAATACCTTTATGCTGTAAGAAATGACAAGACAGATGTCAGAAATCCTGGGAAGACTTATGTGAACTGATGCAATGTGAAAAGAGTAGAACCAGAAGACCCTTGTACACAGTAACATCATTATTGTAAAGATAATCAATTGGTAAAGACTTAGTAATCTGATTCATACAATGCTCTACCACAGCTCCAAAAAACTGCTGATTAAAATGCTATCCTCCTTCAGATAGAGAACTGATGGATTCAGAGTACAAATTGGATCATGTTTTTCCTTTTATTTTTCTTGCCTCATTTATTTATTGGGGGAGGAGGGAATATGGCCAATTTGGACATATGTTTTGCCTGACTTTATAGATAGAATGAGAATCATATTTTTTTTTGCCTTCTTAATGAGTGAGAGAAGGCCTGTAGGAAGGGAGGAAAAGAATTTGGAACTGAAAGTAAAAATAAAAAAGAAGATATTTAAAAGAGAATCAATTGTTTAGAAGAAAAGATGGAGTTTTGTTATCTAAGTGCTAAGTGCTAATGACAGAGACAGAACTGGACTTGTAATAGATGCCATTCAATGATTGATCATTGCCTGAACAAATTATAGTTTGTGAAAATAATGGAATATTATTGTTCTGAAAAGAATGACATGTGAGGAATTACAAAAAAAATGGGAAGACTTGTATGAACTAAAATAGAATGAAGAAATCAGAAGAGAGCAGTGTAATGAGTGGCTAAATTACTTAAATAAAAACAAACTAAAAGGTAATTAAAGTAAGATCAAAATTGATATTGGTTCTAGAAAACAGATGATGAAATAGGCTTCCCTCTTGTTAGCAATGAGTTGGGAGTAAAAAACTACATATAACCAGTGATGTATATTCTAAACAGAATTGGTCACTATCGTGGTTGATTTTGCTGACTATGGATCTTTGTTACTATCATGTAAAGTACAAAAGATGTCAATAAAATTTAAAAAATAAACTCTTGTCACTTTACCAATATGTACTGTCAACCATGACCATCACAGAAACATTAAGTAAAATCTTGTTATATTAAATTTAAAAAAAAAGAATGTAACTTTAAGAATATTTATCCTCAGCATTTGGTAAAGCACTTTGTATATAGTAAACATTTAATAACTTTTCTGTTCATTAATTCTCATAACGCAATCATATGTCACACAATTCTAGATACTACAGGCTCCAGAAGTCCTTTCTCTCTTTGGAGTGTCTTCACATAGCTTCACTCGGGTGTAACATCGCTGCTGGGTGTGCTGCTCAGCAGGGCTTCCAGGGGCTGCCCCCTATCCCCTGTCCACTCTCACACCCAGGCCCCAGGTGACTTCCTCTGTATCTGTTTCTACGATTGGTTTGAGTTTCTTCTTCTGCCTAGGTGTACTCTTTCTGACTGGTCCAACAGCTCCATTGTCATGGCCGATCTTGAGTGAGAAAGGAAAGTCCCCTCTTCTTCCTTTAAAAAGTCTGCCCCACCAAGTACCAATGAGCCTCCATTCCTTAACTTCTGAATCTTTTTTCCCCATTTATAGGCCCAAGGGGAATGACTGATTGTCTTAAATAGTTATTAAACATTTCCTGTTCAGTGTCACTTGTCATCCAATAGCGAAGCTCCTTAAATCTTGTCAAGGTAATTTAGGAACTGATTTTCCCATTGTGAGGTTGTGAGAAAATTCATTAACAGCTGCTTGATAGTTTGTGCTGACACGCTGGGCCTTCTGTGACTGACATCAACTGGGGCGGGGAGGGAACTGTTTCCCTTAGAGAATAATTGCCAATAAATACAAGGTAATTTGACGCAAGATAGTTGGTAGTTGGGTAGGAGGAGAGCCAGGGCACAAGCTGTGGTGAAGATCAGGAAAGGTCTCCTGCACAAACTTAGGGTTTGATCTGTGTCTTGAGGAAAAGGAGGGATTCACTTTGTGGGGTGGAGGGAAGGAGGAATACATACCAGACATGGGGGACAGCCAGTGCAAAGGCAGGGAGATGAGATAGGATGCCAGCTGTGAGGAGCAGTGAGAGAGAAGAGATAGAAGGCCAGTTTGGCCTGGTCATAATGTATGGGAGTGGGAGTGCTTTATTATGAGGCTAGAATGATGATGTATGTTTTTATATTATAGTAATCTTTCATTACATTAATAGGCCACAAATTGTTTATCCATAACCAAATTGATGGGAATTTACTGTGTTTCTGTTTCTTTGCTACCACGATAAAGTGCTACTCTAAATATCTGGCTATATAGAGAGAATTTCTTACCAATGACTACCTTGGGTATAAACTTTGTAGTGGATTTTCTGGGTCAAGGAATAGGAGATTTTTATTGTTTTATTTGCATAATTCCAGAACACTTGTACTGATTTACAACTTTACCAACAATGTACTCATTTATCCATGTTCCTATGCATAGCTCTTTTCATATGGAGTTTTCTGAGGCTGTTGCATTGTGAATGTAATTTCCCTTTCTACTGTTTCCTCCTGGATGTTGTTGCTACATAGAAGTGCTGACGCTTTTATAAATGTCTTTTGTATCTTGATTTTGAATCGGTCAAAGGACCAAACTTGAGGACCTAGAGGGCCACATGTGGCCACCAGGCCGCAGGTTCCCCACCCCTGTAATCTAGGACATCTCTCCCAGGCCTAAAAAGACAGAAGGAGCAAAAGCAGGAACAGTGGCAGTGTGCTCAAGCCCTTGCACAAACACTGATACGTGAGCATACATGCACATACACAGCTCTCCCTCTCCACTAGCAGCTGCAAGCATAACATGCATGTCCTCAGGAGACTCTCTGCGGTTTCAAAACACAGGGCTTTCTGGGAGGAATGGCAGAACAAGCTGAATGTACAGTTACCACCCTGCCCAGAGGACCACAGCATAGTATGTGGAAAACCAGCTTCTTAAAAACAGATCACAAGGGCAGAGTTTCAAAAGCTGTTCCAGACAGGCAGACTGCGGAGCCTCGAATCCTTCCTTCCCCACAAACAAATCCTTTCCCCTTCTCATTCCCTAAGACCCTGATCTGGTGTGAGTGTTCCCCACTTGGCTTTAGAAACTTTAAAATGTTGCAATGCAAGGACAGGAGGAGGTGGGCAGGCAATCTGCTCTAAGCCTGCTCCCACTCCCCAGGCTTTACTTATTGTCTTTCTCCTCATTTTACTGGTTACCCTTTTGATAGAATTGTTGTTGTATGTTCATACAGGAAGAACCCACAACTCAGAAAAACCAAATCTAGTTTGGAAAATGCTATCAAGTTTTCAAGTCAGGTGCAAAAGCCTTCTTGCTACTATCAAGCCTTTCTCTCCCACTAAACACCACCCCCCAAAAAAGAAAGAGAAAAGAAAAAAATGAGTCGAATAAAAGTACCAGTAATAGAAACAAGCTGAGTCAACTCAACAATTCTCCATTCTGAGTTCATCCCCAAAGGTTAGTTCATTAAGATAAAACATGTGCTAAGGAGGCCAAGTGGAAGGTGTAACTCCTATTAAAAAGCCAGTTAACATTGCACAGAAGAAAATACAACAGCTCTGTTCCAAAGGTGTGCTACTAGTCACACAGCAGGCAGGCTAATGAACTCTGGGTGGCTCAGTGCAAGTCAGCCCCACTGATTACAAGTTAAAGATGATGTTCTACTGAAGCTTCAGTAGTGTAGTTTGTCTTTAAAGGGTGTGCATTCAACCTCATTAGCCTGAGGGTATCTAATCCTCAGCCCCAGGAGGCCTTTGTTTGCCAGGCAACCGTCCTCAAACCACCCAGATCCACAGCCTAGAGTTGTGTTGGACATTTCCCCAAAAAGGAACCCCATCTTTTCCCTTTGCCTTCCTGCCCCTGCTCCCCACCCCAAGTTCATTGATGTCTGTCTCTGGGGCTGTGGCTCTCAGGCTCTCAGCTTGCCCTCTCCTTGCCCATCAGCCTGCTGGGCTCACTTGCTGCCTTCTGGGCTCACCAAGATGCCCTCTGTGGGTCGGTATACAAGCCACTTCAGGTGGCCCTGGGGTTAGAGCAGGCTGGTGGTCAAGGACTCCAGGGAGATCGAGTCCCTTCTGCCTCAGCCTCCTGCACAGCGAGGGGCAAAGGTGCAGGAGGGCCTGGTGTTGGGGGCACTGCCTAGGTCTCCGGGAATGGAGTGGTCACAGGGCCCCCCAAAAGGACGAGCTGCTTCAGAAGATGGTGAGGGTCATCCTCTTGGGCCAGAGTCCTAGCTGCTCTCCGTACTGCTACTGGTGATGCTGCTGGTGGTGCTAGGGGCTGCTCTAGCCTAGGGCCCCCCTCTGGGATCTGGAGGTGAGTTTTAAAATTGCATCATCTGCTCATGAATCTTTTCTTTTTGGTATGTTGTTAATTTATACTGTATGAGATATGTTTCCTTTGAGGACTCTTTTAGCTGTATCCCTGCAGTGTGGGTAAGAAGCCTCAACTTTTTTCACCTTCTTTCACAGAATGAATTCATTCTTTTGGTGATTTATTCTTTGACCCTCTCATTACTGAATATGTATCCTCACTGACATCTTTATCTTTTGTTTACATTATTATTGTATGTAAAGGATGTGGTTCATGTATCTTCTTTTCTAATATTTATTCCTACTCTTTTTATTTGACTTTGTATGTCAAGTCATATCAAGGCTCCATTCAGGTCTCTAGGGTTGTTTGTATTCCTGATATTAACTGTTTTTCTGTTATTGTATGAGAAAGATGTATTTAACATGCCTTTTTTTTCAAATCTATTTATTCAGAACATCTCAATTCCCTTGTTTTTTGTTTTTTGGGTTTTTTTAGTTTTTTTGGTATTTTTTTTTAAGCAATTGGGGTTAAGTGACTTGCCCAGGGTCACACAGATAGTAAGTATCAAGTGTTTGGTCTGAGGCCGGATTTGAACTCAAGTCCTCCTGACTTCAGGGCTGGTGCTCTATATGTGCCACCTAGCTGCCCCTCCCTTGTTTTTTGTAAAGGTACCTTGAGGTGCTTCTGATGTCTGTTCTTTAATAGAATTAATAATTCAGAAGATATGATCACAAGTCTTTCAAACCTAACATCTCCAACAATCATCTCATGCCTGTACTTTTATTTTTCTTTCTCTCTCTTTTTCAGGTTTATCCAGCTTTGAGAGAGGATATTTAGATTCTACTACCCTGGTGATGTTGTAGCTGAGTGATGGGGTAATTCAGTTCAATCTTTCCTTATAAATTTAGATTCTAGATTCTTTGGAGCATATATATTTAGCACTGATGTTTTTCATTGCCTGTATTGCTTTTAAGCAAAATGCAGTGTACTTGTTTATCGGTCAATTGTGTTTTGTCTAAAAGCATCTTACTTTTTTTTGGGGGGGGGTGAGGAATCTCACCTCATACATATTTTTTCCAGGCCTCTGGTTTTCAATCTAAATATACCTTCATTTTTCAGATGTTTCTTTATGTGGCAAATTGTTAGATTTTCTGTAGCTTTTTAAAAGTCTCATTGCTTAATTTGTTTGCTCTTAAGTTTATGATTATTAGGCCAGTATTTGTCACCATTTCTCTCCCTGCAGTGGGTGTTCATCCTGTCCCTTACTGGAATACTGTGATTCATTTTGCTTCTAGTATATTTACACACTAATCTGTTCCCAGAAGCCTCCTCCCATGTCTCCTCCTCGACTGTTTGGTTCTTTTTATGTTTTGTTTTGTTTTGGTTTTTGTTTGCTTTTTTTTTTGCCTTTACCTACATTCTTTTTTTCTCCCACACTTTCAAGCCTTCTCTTTCTCACCCCACCCTCTTAAATAAAACTTTGTGGACTTACCCTTTTATAAGAAGTTTTCCTTTGTGTTTTTGGCTTCCCTTCTAGTTTCTGCTGAATTTTATTCTCCATTTCATGAATTTTATACCATAAGGTGGCACCGTGGAACTGTTGCTAAGCCTTGATTCAGGAAGATGAGTTCAAATATGATTTCAGACACGAGGTCCTTGGTGAGTCATTTAAACTGTTTGCCTCTGTTTTCTCAATTGTAAAATGGAGATAATAGCAAGTATTTTCCAGGATTGTTGTAAGAATCAAATGAGGTATTTGTAAAGTGCTTTCTTAGCACAGTGCCTGACACATAGGAGCTTAATGCTTTTTTTCTTTCTGTCCTTGCTGTTCCTTTATTCTTTGCATCCTACATGAATAAGCCTCAACATTGAGCTCCCTGTTTTATCTCCTTTTTCAGTTATCACATTTATCTTTTTTCTGCTACACCTCATTCTTGGAAATATACATTAATGAACGGAGTGATGTCCAGTGGAAGCAATGTCTTATGGCAGGGGTCCCATGGTCCTGAGTCATGAGGCTGTCAGCATTCACCTATTGCTATGCCCTAGCTAGCAATAGTGCTTCCCTGGTTGACCCCGGTTGACCCACTGGGCCATCTCCAGTCGTCCTGATCTATATCTGGCCACCGGACCCAGATGGCTCCAGAGGAGATATTGAGGCTGGTGACCTTGCACAGCCCTGCCTCACTTACATCCAATTCCCTTGCAAGTCATGGCATCGTCTTACGTCATGGTCCTCCTCAAGAACAAAGGACAAACCGTAGCCACGACAACAGCTGATTGGCTCACTTCTGCATTGTGAAGTTCCTTTGTACCCAACTGCATACAGGCTGAGTCAGCTACATCAAGGCTCAGGAAGGATAGGTTAGCAGGCTATTGGTTTAGCACACTTCCTCTAAAACCGGTGTGTCAGGTTAAGAAATGTTGCTAAATGGTGTCTTTAGGGATAAGGGGAGTAGAAGACCATACATGCTGATGAATTGTTCCTGCTCCCTTCCCCCACTCAGTTCCCATCAATGCCCTCAGACATAATGGTAGAGATCCAGGACATCTGGGCTCTACATCTGGGTACGAAGGCTGCTGTGCACCCAAACCACTATTATCACGGTGTTCCTGTGGGTGCACCGCCCCTATTGACAGGCCTGTGAGTAATTAATAACCTGTAAGTGCCTACGTCCCTTCTTAATATCTCCTCTCCTACAGCTCCCTCACAGAGGAGCCTGTCTTCTCCCTGACTTCTGACCACTGCTAAGGGCAGGTTATCTTACCTCTGCTTGTCTCCACACCACCTTGGGTTCTTGCTGCCCTTTGGAACTCATATGTACTCTTCTCCTAGGGGAAGGTGCTAACTATTCATGGGCTCTGAATTCTCTCCAAACCATATGGCTAAGAGCTCCTCTGATATGATTTTGAGCAGGATTATCATACAATACACTTATATAAAGAAAATGTTTTAATTAAATCATAACATTTAACATAATTTTCATTCTGCCCCTAGCCTCCCACAATACAATTTTAGTTCACTATCCAGCAAGACAGAGGGATGAGGGGATAGAACAAAAATGTATGCAGATATCTGGTCATAGGAGGAATTTTTGTGGCAAAGTAGCTGTTTGGAGAGATGCTTATGCATCCCTTTAAGAAACATGCATGAAGGGGCAGCTAGGTAGTGCAGTGGATAGAGTACCGGCCCTGGATTCAGGAGGACCTGAGTTCAAATCTGGCCTCACACACATAACATTTACTAGCTGTGTGACCCTGGGCAAGTCACTTAACCCCATTGCCTAGCCAAAAAAACAAACAAACAAATATGCGTGAAGATACCTCTTCTAGATCTGTATTCTAAAGAGATCATAAAACTGGGAAAAGGACCCACATGTACAAAAACATTTGTAGCAGCTCTTTTTGTGGTGGCAAAGAATTGGAAATTGAGGGGATGTCCATCAACTGGTGAATTACTGAACAAGTTGTGGTATATGAATGTAATGGAATACTACTGTGCTATAAAAAAAAATGATGAGCAAGTGGACTTCAGAAAAACCTGGAAAGATTCATATGAACTGATGCTGAGTGAAATGAGCAGAACCAGAACACTGTACACAGTAACAAGCACATTGCATGATGACTGCTTTTGATAGACTTAGCTCTTCTCAATAATGCAAGGATCCAAGACAACTCTGAAAGACTCAGTGGCAAATGCCATCCACATCCAGAGAAAGAACTTTGGAGTCTGAATGCAGATGGAAGCTTGCTATTTGTTCTCCTTTTCTTTTGTTGTTTTATTTTGTTTCTTCTTTCTCGTGGTTTCTCCCATCAGTTCTAATTCTTCTTTATATCATAACCAATGTGAAAATATATTTAATATGAATGTATAAGTAGAGCCTATATTGCATTGCACTCCATCTTGGGAAGGGAGGAGGAGAGGGAGGAGGAGAAAGTTTAAAACTCAAAATCTTATAGAAGTGAATGTTAAAAACTAAAAATATAAATAAATATATAATGTTTTTTAAAAAAGAATGTCAACTCCTTGAAAGCAAAAAAAAAAGAAAAAAGAAAAAAAGAAATATGCATGCAGGCCTAAGTTATCTTTTTGGTTACTAGAAAACTGCATTTCTTAGAGACATCATATGACTTCTCTTTGGGCCTGACCTACCTTGAAGTTTCTTGGCCATATTTCTCCTCCTGGTCTACTTGCTGCCCTCATTCCCTGGGATATCCCCACTGTACCCAGGTGTTTTTCTTCACTCTAGCTGTTCTCAACTCTGGCTATCTTGAGGGGCTACCTGATTTCTCTGTACAGCATCCACCAGGTTTCTAATTATTCACCAGCTCTTTGAGACAGCCACACTCTCTACTGGGAATAGCTGTGGTTCAAAAGCCATGTCTGCCCTTCTTTGGAGAACCTAGAACCCCAAGTCTGCCCTAGGCTCTTTCAGGCTATTTCTGTCCCTCAGCTATACTCTTTAGCTGAGGTACCAGGGTCTGGGCCAAATATTACCTTTTGTTTGTTTCCTTATTTCCTGGCAGTGCCCTAATCAGTAAGTTTCTATCTGGGGGAGAGAGAAAGAAAAAGAGATGGAGAGATAGAGAGACAGAGAGACAGAGAGAGATCTACAGCTCTTGATAGCAGTCATTCTCTTCTCACCATGTCTTTTTTCTGCCTTCTTTCTCTGTTGTCCCTTAAGGGGGGGAAATTACCACCTGTCAAATTACATGGGATAACCATAAATATATTTCTGATATCTATCATTACCATGAAAAAAAATCAGAAATTAACATATACCTTATTGATAATTATACTGTACTTACACGTACACTTCACAGTCACATGATATTGGCGTGTTGTCAACATGACCAGATCCCAGAAACAGTATGTCCATTATGGAATCAAAAGCAAAAAAAGGTACATATGCAGAGTTAGAAGAAAACACAAGTCCCCTCAATGCATCGGCTTGCTATCTTCACATTCTAATCTTATACTTGTATATGACCCAACCTCTGTAAGTCCCCTCACGGTTCTTCAAGGGTTCTTAGCTGGAATAATGGGCAGGAAAGGGATAGCTCTGGGCTCCACTGATCTACATCGTCTATACCCAGGTCTCCTTGGAATGGAGTGATTTGAATTCCTTGACGCTGAAGAAGGTAGTGCCACTCAAAATCTTCATGTGAAGCATCATCTTCCACAGGTAAGCTGGCTCTTCTCCTAAAAGTCCAATTTGCAATTTTTTCCTCTCCTTTTGCTTAATGAGAAGTTGAGTTATAGATTATTTCAATGAATTACATTTGGGGGTCCCTAACATTGTCTGGCAACTCGGTGGCACAATGGATAGAACTCCAGGCCTAAAATCAGGAAGGCCTGAATTCAAATCCAACCTCAGATACTCACTAGCTGTGTGATCCTTACTTGACCCTGTTTGCCTTAGTTTCCCCATCTATAAAATGAGGTGGAGAAGGAAATGGCAAACCACTCCAGTATCTCTGCCCAAGTGGAATCACAAAGAGTCATACACTGCTGAAAAGACTGAATAAGGACACAAAAAGCATTCTCTAAGCCAACTATAAACAAAACTGGACTGTTTCTTAAGTCTTTCTATAATTTGATATGAAGTCACTTTCCAATGGTCTTCTCCCTTGTCTTCCTCACACAATGAGGTCTCTTAGAACTCGAGAGAGAGAGATTGTAGCAATGAACCTAAGCATCATCTTTTTTGTTGTTTTCATGAATGAAATCTGTTCCACAGTATAATATCATACTCTATTTTCCAACTTCCACATTGGTGATTCTTTTCTATTATTGAAATGTGATCATGGCTTTTAGTTACTCTAATAATTCTTAGGTTATCTCTCCTTGATCTGTTTTCCAGGTAAATTGTTTTTTCTGGTAATGTATTTCACATTTTTCTTGTTCTTTTAGCTTTTTTTTTTTTAATATTTCTTGATGTCTCATGCAGTCATTAGTATGCATTTGTCCAATTCTAATTTTAACAGAATTGCTTTATTCAGTGAACTTTTTTACCTCTTTTTCAATTTTGCCAAGTATGCTTTTTAAGGCATTATTTTCATCAGTGGAGTTTTACACCTTTTACCATTTGGCTGTTTAAGGTGTTATTTTCTTCAGTTTTCAGTGTATGCTTATGCCCTTATGCCTCTTTTCCCACAATTTTTCATAATTTTCTTACAATGTTCTGGTTTCTTTTCCCAAATTTTCCTCTACCACTCTTATTTGATTTTTAAAAACAATTTTTTTAGCTTTTCCAGGAATTTTTGTTGGATTTGTGTCCAATTCACTTATTTTTTTCCTTCAAGGCTTTGCTTGAAGCTGTTATGACATAGTTTTCTTCTGAGTTTGTGTCTTGATATTCCTTGTCATTACAGTAGCCTATTATGGTCAGATTCTCTTTTTTTGTTGTTGTTTGCTCATTTTTTTCCAGTCTATTTCTTGAATTTGAACTTCATGTTAAAGTTGGGCTCCCAGGATGGAGGTGAGCACTGTCCCAAGCTTTAGGCTTTTTTTGTGCTGCTATTTTCAAATTTAGTTCTGGGGGTTTGGAAGTTTTTGGTGCTTCCAAAGTGATGTTATCTGAAGAAAGGTGTGGTTACTGCTGTCCTGGTCTGCATCCAGTTCTTACCCAGGAAGAGCCCCTCATCCTTTGTAGTCTCAAGTACTATAGCTCCTCAGGTCCCCTGCTCCCTTGGCATTAAAAGTGCTCTTTCTCTTTCTGGAACTGTGACCTGGAAGTGGGTATAAGTCATGGAGCTGCCAAACAGCACCTAGTCCTGCACCCAATGTTAGCAGAGGGGTCCCCTGTAATGTCTTTCTGATCATTCACTGATCCCCATACTGTCTTTAGCTTGGGAGCTCTCAAAGCTGTTTCTGCTGCTGTTGCTGCTATTACCCAGTCCAAGGACCCATGTGTTGCTATCACATGGTCTCCAGGGAAGTTCTCCCCACCCAGTGTCACAGATCTCTCCTTCTGACCTTTTAAGTTGTCTTGGGCTAGAAAAACGTCTCACCTTGACCTTTTGTTGGTTCTGCCTCTCCAGAATTCAATTTGAGGTGTAACTTAAAAGTTATTTGGAGGAGAATGTTGGGAGAGTTCAGATGTAGTGCTTTCTCTACCATCCTGGCTCTGCTTCCTGGTTGGTCTTTCAATAGTCAAGTACCCTCTTTGGGGAATGAAGCAGGAGATCCTGAGTGCCATGCCAAGAATCGATGACTCTGACGCATTCTGGTAGCTCTTCATAAGCCATTTCCTCTGCCATTTATCCACAAACCGCCAAGTCAAGGAGGATAGTTTCAGTATAACAAAGTGTACATTTTCATGATGCCAGCAACAGGATCTATAGGGTGTGGAAGGACTCTTACACCTGGATGAATGGCTTCATTTCCCCAGAGTAGGTCCTATGGCCATAATCTTCTGTTCAACCAATTTTGCATTTTCCTTTTAAATTTGTCCCACATGCACATATCATCAATTTTACATTTGAGGTCTTTTTTTCTTTCTTTAATGTGTGCACATTTATTTGAACCAATCTTAAATCTGTCTAAAGGCTCCTAGCCTCCCCCAAGTACTGACAACAATCTCATAGAGCTCCTGGGGAAACTATAAAAAGCTTTCATTCCCACTTACATTGGGAGAGGGGGCCATTACAACTCTGAAATGTTTTTAAAGAGAAACCAGTATGAAGGTAGGATCTACAAAAAAAAATTTTTTTAAGGATTATGTAATTTACATGGAAGCAATACTACTTCCGTGCTCTTTACCCCTCCTCCACCCAGCCCCTTCTCTGCATTTCTTGAACGGCTCATTTGTGTACTAGATGGCAGACTTCATAGAGGCAAGTAACATCCCATAACTATATGTTGTATAATATTTAAAATGACTCTTTTTAAAAAAAGTACAATCTAGTTTCCTGGAGATACACGTGAATTTTGGGGCTGTTTGCCTCTAACGCCTACAGAATGCTCATCTCAGTTTAAAAACTTCGTTTTAATATCCTGAGTCAACCACCCAAAACCAACCAAACAAAAAGCCTTGCCAATCTGATTTCTTTTTGGGGAGCAAGTATGTCACAACCTTTTACAACAACAACAAAAACCAACAACGTTGCGTTTAGAAACATTTGCAAAGGACAATGAAGGGCTCAGATTCATCCAGAGCCTCCAGTCCACACATGATATTTGTGCTCAGGTGGGGCAGTGATCTCAATTTTTCATAGTGCTAGGGCTAGGATTGTAATCTCTTCTTGCATCATGTCAGCAGTGCCTGGGTACAGAATTGTACCAGCAGACAATATGGTATGGGCACAGAGACCCTCATGAGTATCAACATCACATTTCATGACTGAGATGAAGGTAGTTTCTTGGATTCTGCAGGATTTCATCCATAAGAAAGATGGTTGGACATGAGGTTTTGGAATACCTGAACCTCTCATTACAAATTATAGGTGATAACCTGGCCATCAGAAAACTTGTAATTGTTATCTAGAGAAGAGCTTGATGTAGCAGTGTCCTTTTCCTGCCTGAAGTCTAGGGCAATGGAATACAGCTTTTCTCCTGAATGTCATGCAAAATTTTCTTCTCAGCTATAGTAGTATAGCTATCACCTTTCTCAGGAACACCTCCATGAATTAGTCCCTCATGTCACAGCCAGCCAGATCCAGATGGAGGATGGCATGGAGAAGAGCATAACATTCATACACAGGTGTAGTCCCACCATTTCTGTAGTCCATCAAAATACCAGAGGTACAGTCAGAGGCACAGAGGGCCATCACAACCTGGATGGCCACACACATGGTTGGGGTGCTGAAAGCCTTAAAATTCTTTTCTCTGTTGGCTTTGGGGCTCAGAAGGGCTTCTGTGAGTAGCACAGGGTGCTCTTCGGGGGCCACAGAGAGCTCCTGGTAGAAACTGCGGTGCTAGATCTTTTCTATGTTGACCCAGTAGGTGACAATATCATGTTTGGAGATACTTTAGGGTCAGAATCTTGCTCTGGATCTCATCCCCCACAAAGCTGCCTTCCTGGCTTTTACCCACGGCTGTACAATAATGTCTGGGGTGCTCAACAGTGGAGGAGAATACAGCACCATGGCCTGCAAAGCCAGCTTTGCATATTCCAGAGTCATTATCAACAATAAGGGCAGCAGTATCATCATCCATGGAAAACACTGAAGTGGCAACGCCCTTCAGAGAGAGAAGAGGGTGCCACACCTTGAGGCAGAAGGGGAGGCAGGTGCAGGTGCAAGAGCTCACAGCTTCTATACTACATGTGAGGTAGTTGATAGCTCTGCCAGTCGAATTCGAGATTCCAGCCTATTTGTTCTCTGGTCTCACAATTCTTGCTTTTTCCAGAAGGGGCGATAATAGTCAGAGTTGCGCTCATTTCAGCAGACTTCCATTGAGCACCATAGGCTTTGATATGGCAAGATACTTTGGAAAGCATTTTGTCTCTGTTGTACTCCTTTGTTCTCAGCATTCTGACCTCTGCTCAAAAAGGCTGACCTCTGAAGCAGTAGGTTGTCACATACAGTGCTCTAACTACATCAAGACTAACCAGGTTCCCAACTAGTTAGCCAACATCCAAAAAAACCTTGGTCCATCTGAGATGGTCTGAGGCTATCCATTTCTTCCTTTTCCTCTGGGGTTTTTTTTCAACACTCATCTCTGAAGCAGTCTTTTGACAACACCACCCAAACTTTCACGGCTTTCCTCTCCTCTTGCTCCTCTCTGGTATGAAAAAAATTGCTTTGAAGTTGTTTCTATATTTTCAGAATAACCAAAATTTGCAAGCATTTCCATACCAGCAGATTGTGATTTCAGGGATGCCTTGAAGTTTTCCATCATCTTCTTCCACTTCTCAAGATCACATCCCTGTCACTGACATGCTGTGTAAGTGACTTCCTATCCAAAACTTGACTAATTTGTTTGAAGAGGCATGTATGTCTTTCTTTGAGAAGCTCCTTCATTGAATCAGTCAGTCAGTCAATATTTGTTGAGTATTGCCTATGTTCCAGGCACTCTCCTAAGGATCAGGGATACCTACTTGACATAGATGAAGTTCATGTGCTGGTCAGCGCAGATAATTCTCAGCATCTTTAGCTGTTCCTGTTTCCAAGGGATCCATCTGGCAATCTGTTCCCACATACTCCTCTGAGCCGTAGAGTTGACTCTACTCAGTACTGATTCATCCTCATTGAGAGGCTGCTCAGTGATCCATTTTCAAGTATATTCCAAAAAATTTCTTTCACTAGAGATTTTCGAATAACCTACTTTCCCCTTCAAGTAACTTACAGAAAAGAAACAAAGTTTGAACTATCTCCTCTTATTCAATAAGTACTTCACATCTCCCCAAAATATTAATAGCACCTTGCAGAGCATTCTCAGTATTACCTTTGTCTCTTAAGTGAAGAGTCACTCTTTGTGGCTCTGGGCACATTGCTGTACGCAAGGATCCTAAAGATTCATCAGTGACACTGCCCACTTGTGGCTTTCATAAACACAATCATGTATCCAGCATTGCAGGAGATGTCTATGTTTCGTGTCAGCTCATGCATACCTTTGAAAAATTATTTTAAACTAACTGCCCTGACCTGTAAACAAAACAAATTAGAAAATCCAAATACTCAGTGACAGCCTGGAATCAAAAAAAAAATTCTCTATATAGCTTGACAGTATCCAGAAGTTCTAAATAAACCAGTATTATTAGCCAGTAGTTTCAAAGATTTCTTCATTGTTCCTATCCCAGCTTCGTAGCACAAGCCATGAAGTCTTTTCAGTCTTCTTGATCAAAATTCTCCCCATCCCTCCCTCACTGGCTTTGAAGATTTCTTCAGTTTCCTCACTCATGACCATGGAGGAGAGCTGTAGATTTTGGACAGTCTTACTGTTCAGAGCACTTTGGGGGTGGCCCTGAGGGAGCGCTTCAGCTGGGGACTACAGCTAAAGAATAGGAGGAGTCTGTATGAGCGCACATGCTCCCAGAGCAGGCTGAGAGCCTCTCCTCCTCATGGGAAAGGTTTTTGAACCACAACCTTCCCAGTGGATAAATGCAGCTAGCTCAAGGAGCTAATGAATGAGCTGAGATCACAAGATTCCTAGTAGGTGATATATAGGGAATCAGGTGACCCTCAAGATAGCTACAGTAGAGGAACAGCTGGAGAGGAGAAAAACACCTCGCAGGGAATTTTTCTAGTAAAGAGGCTTCCCATGAATTCCTGTACTCTTGAAGACTATTTTCTAATTTTCTTTTTCTAGAGTTGTCTCTGTTACTTTGAGTTTTTGGATCTCCTTGAGAATCTTCTTCTTTTCCTTTGGATATATGAAGTTAAATCTCTTTGGAAAGAAAATTGAAAGAGTTATTTTCAACTTGATGAGTTAGATATAGTCTCTAAAAATTCACACTTGAATTTCACTCCAAAATATTTGGATGAAATTATGTTTTCCATCAGGAAAAGTGTTCTAGAGAGGAACCTTTATAGGAACTGTCACTGAGAAAAGATGATGTGCAACAATAATGACAATTTATTGGAAAGATTAATTACCAAGAGAAGAGAATATGTATATGTAGATAGACTTACTCATTTATGACTTGGAAAGAATCTCATGTTTTAAAGCAATAGGATTAAAATGATAAAAGAAATAACTAATGACTTCTAAAGAAACAGTTTCCACAATTTACCAGTAGTAAGAAGCAAGTCAGTTTTTTTTTAAGGCAGTCGGGGTTAAGTGACTTGCCCGAGGTCACACAGCTAGTAAGTGTCAAGTGTTTGGTTTGAGGCTGGATTTGAACTCAGGTCCTCCTGACTCCAGGGCCAGTGCTCTATCCAGTGCACCACGTAGCTGCCCTGCAAATCAGATTTTTTTGAAAATACTTAATTGCCTCCTATGTTAATTAAATGCTGTTAAAATAAGAGTTGGAGGGGAAAAAATGGGATGTTCCTGGCTTTTCTATGTGTTAAGTAATCATAGGTTGAAAGAGTTAACCTGCCCCATACAAAGGATAATGTCATAAGACTTAGTCAAGAAGCACCATGTGAAAAATCAGCTTCAATCCTTTCTGTATGTTTAGTTACATACTGAAGTAAATGGCTCAGAATAAAATTTCCCAAATAAGCAACTCCTTTCTGAGGGGCAGTCTCAGTAGCAAGGAGAATTTAAATACTGTTTTGCTTCAACTTTCTTATTTCCCACTCATTTCCCTGGTTTTTTTAACTTTATTTTTAATTTTTTCCTTAAATTCTAGAATTAATACCAAATAAAATTAGTATTTCCATATTCTTCTAAAAACAGAAAAAATGCATATGAAACTTATAATTTGATTGGTTTGGCATTAAAGCAGTGAATTACTTAAGGTAGCTTTGTTGTTTTTATTATTTTGGTGTGCCTAGCCATGGGCAGTGAACATTCCTCCAGCTATTTAAGTCATTCTTGATTTCTTTAAGGAAGACTTTACAACTGACCATCATCATTTCTTTCTTTTCTCTTCAGGCATATGGAAGCCAAAGAGGTGCTGAGCAAAGTCCAGGAGGAGCTCACCTGCTCCATCTGCATGGACTAACTCAAAGGCCCCATCATCTGTGACTGTGCCCACAGCTTTTGCCAGTGTTATCTCCTGAGGAGTTGGGAGGAGGCCTCTTTACATTTCTCTTGCCCTAAATGCAGAGAAGTCTCCCAAGATAGAGACTTTCAAATCGATTTCCATCTAGACAAAATGGCTGTCCTTACCAAACAACTCAGCCCCCACCACCTATAGAACACTGAAGGACAAGACAATTGTGAGAGACATCAGGAACCCCAGGATCTGTTCTGTGAGGATGAGCAGACCCCACTCTGTATATGCTGTATTGAGTCATAGGACCATGGAGTGCAAGCATTCTGTCAGAAGCTGTTGAGACCTACAAGATGAATAAAAAGGAGTAGTGTAAATTCCCTTAACAACATAAGAGTCACTACCAGTGGTCATCTGTGCTGCAAGACCCTAGGATTAAATCACAGAATTCTAGAGTTTAAAAAAAGATCTCATAGGTCATCTAATTCAATATATTACAAAGGTATCTCTACAAGATACTTAAGAGGCAGATTAATTAAAATAATGCTTAATTGAGGATGTCCAGTGACTGAAAAATTACTAATCCTGAGGCAGTCCATTCTACTTTGGACTAAAAAAAGGCTGATATCATAGGCAAATAAAGAGAGCATAGAAAAAAATTACCTGTCCGCTCTACGCGTAAGTGAAGAGTTCATGACCAAACAAGATAGAGACTTTCGTAAGTAAAATGAACAGTTTTGATTATACAAGAATTAAGAATTTTTACATAAAAAAACTATACAGCTAAAGTTAAAAGAGAAGCAGAAAATTGAAAAGGAAACAAAAACACCTTCAGAGCAAGTTTCTCTGATAAAAGCCTTCTTTCTTAAATATAAAGGGAATCAAGTCAGATTTCTAAGAATAAGAGCCATGCGCCAACTGATAAATGGTCAAAGGTATGAACAGGCTGCTTTTTGAAGAAGAATGACTGTCTTAAAATAGGACACCCCATGTTCGATATTTTGTGGTTGAGTAGTTGTGGTCATGTCCAGCTCTACCTGGCCCCACTTTAGGGCTATCTTGGCAAAAATACTACAGTGGTTTGTCATTTCCTTCTCCAGCTCATTTTACAGATGAGGAAACTGAGGCAAAGTTAAATGACTTGCTCAAGGTCACACAGCTAGTAAGTGTCTGAGGCTGGATTTGAACTCAGGAAGATGAGTTTTTCTGAATCCAGTTTTCCTGACTCCAGGCCCAGAACTCTATCTACTATGCCCCCTAGCTACCCTTGATGGAAATATTAATTGTTCATATGTCGTCTAAGCCAATATAAAAAAATGACAATATTACCTAAATTGATTTACTTATTCAGTGCCATGTTAATCAAACAGCCAAAAGATTACTCAGCTGAGGTAGAAAAAATAGTATCAAAATTCGTCTGGAGGAACAAAAAGATCAAGAAAAAATATCAAAGGAATTCATGAAAAAAAAAAGTAGGAAGGAAAGAGGTCTAGGAGAACCGGCTATCAAACTGTACTACAAAGCTATAATTGTCAAAATCTGTACTGGATTGATCAGTGGAACAGTTAGGGAGATAATACACAGAGGCAAACACAACAGCCTAGTGTTTGATTGAGTCAAAGATCTCAGCTGCTGGGGCAAGAACTCAGAAAACTAGAAAGCAATCTGGCATAAATTAGTTCTGAACCGGCGTCTTGCACCACATACCAAGACAAGCTCTAAGTAGGCTCATTATTGAGACATAAAGGATGATATCATAAGCAAATAAAGAGAGCGTAGAAAAAAATCACCTGTCAGCTCTCTGGATAGGTGAAGAGTTCGTGACCAAACAAGAGACAGAGAGTTACATAAGAAGTAAAATGGACAGTTTTGATTACATAATATTTAAGAATTTTTGCATAAAAAAACTATACAGCTAAAATTAGAAGAGAAGCAGAAAATTGAAAAGGAAAAAAACCTTCAGAGCAAATTGCTCTGATAAAAGCCCTCTTTCTTAAATGTAAAGGGAATTGAGTCAAATTTATAAGAATAAAAATCATTCACCAACTGATAAATGGTCGAAGATATTAATAGGCTGCTTTCAGAGGAAGAATTCCAATCTCTATCAATAGATATATGAAAAAAATATTGTAATTCACTAATAATCAGAGAAATATAAATTAAAATGTATAAATTAAAGTACCAACTCAGCAACCCATGATGTTGGCAAAGTTGGAAAAAAAAAAGATATGCTGGAGTGGCTATGGGAAAACAAATATATTAAAGCACTGTTGTTATGCAGTCATGTCTGACTCTTACTGACCCTATTTGGAGTTTTCTTGGCAAAGATTATGGAATGGTTTGCCATTTACTTCTCTGACTCATTTTACAGATGAGGAAACTGAGACAAAAAGGATTAAGTGACTTGGCCAGGGTCACATAGCTACTAAGTGTCTGAGGTTAAGTTTGAATTCAGGTCTTCCTGACTCCAGACCCAGTACTGTGTCCACTGCTTCACCTAGCTGCTCCAGATCTAGTTCAATCACTGTTGGTGGAGCTATAAACCAGTCCAGCCATTCAGGGAAGAAATTTAGAATTATCCCCAAAAAGCTATTAAACTGTGTATGCCTCTTGACTCAGTGATATCATTACTTAGTGTAGAACCCAAACAGATCAGGGAGAGAGGAAAAAGACCTCAATAATATTTACAAAATATATATATATAAAAGTATTTATAACAACTCTTTTTGTGGTGACAAAGAATTGGAAACTGAAGAGATGACCATTACCACACCTGCCCATTATAGTGATGGTATATGAAAGTGGAGGAATGAAGTCAGTTCAAACTAGAACACTAGTTTTGAAATTTCAAATTTGTTTCACCTTGCATGATATGTAAGGGAATATTTTGAGTATAACTAGAATTTCAAGTTTGCTTCTGCATAGTTTCTTCTAAGAAAAATATCAAGACAACTCAGAAAACTGCGCCGCTTAATAATTACTTACAAGCAGAAACCACTTCCACAAGCAAATTTCAGGTCTTTGTCAAGGTAAAGTGCCATAATTATTGTCTGAGCTGAAGAGGGCTCCACCCCCACCCTCCTGCCGTGGCCTTTGCCCCAGTCCCGGAGTGGGGGCTTGCCCAACTGGCTTCATCAGGCAGAGCAGCAAGCTGCCCAAGGGTGTTGCCATTCCATACGTGGTGTTTATGTATTTCGGAACTATTTAACATGTATAAAACTGTGATACCATTTTTATTATGTTCCCATCTTTTTTATGAGTCATTAATGAAGATTTTGACTTTTGTGCCCCTGACTCCTCCATTTTTCCCATAAGCTTTGTGCTTCATAGTGCTCTATTTTGCATATCATAGTGCTTTTTGGGAGTGCGTATGTCACATGTATGATAGCAGAACTGCCTGTACCTATACTTTAAGAAATGACCAAAGGGAATGTTTTGGAGGAATCTGGGAAGACTTGTACGAACTGATGTGGAGTAAAGTAAGCAGAACAGTTTTTAGGCTAATAATATTGCAAATACTAACAACCTTGAAGGTCTTTGAAGTTCTGATCAATACAATCATCATGAAATTTTCTATCCACAATGGACGGACTCGAGTGTAGATTGAAGCATGTTTTTAATTATAGATATGGCTAATGCAGGAGTTTATTTTGATTGGCTATACATATTTGTAATGGTTTTGTTTTTCTTGGGTCCTCAGTGGATAGGAGAGGGGAAAGTGGGAAGGAGAGCACGTGGAATTGAAAATAAAATAAGAATGAATTTTTTAAAAAGGAAGGCATCCTTTGCAATTTGTGTGAGTTAGGGGCAGGGGTGGGGGAAGTCCCCTGGACCTCACTCAATTTACCTACCTGTGAGATAAGGGGACTTGATGAGTGAGTATGGGGACCTTCCTTGCTGCTCCAGATCTGTGACCATCCACCTTAGAATAAAGAACCAGTAGTCCTGTTACTGACCAGTAGTGTGACCATAGACAAATTAATCACCTCTTTAATTAGTAAAAATAGAATCTCTGGGGCATTCCTTGTTCTGAGGGATTGAGAGATGGCTTCTTGCAAGGCTAGCTGGGGGATACCTTGGAAAACTGAGGAGCTGTCTAAACCAGATGCATCTAGGAAAAGAAAAAAAACATTGTGCTATATATTTTCTTGGGGAGTTGGAGTGGAATGGGGTGAGAGTGGTGAGAATGAGTTTTAAAGTAGGTGTAAAAGGGAAAAGACCTACACAATGATAACTCAGTGATAACCCTCATTCTACTAAATCCCTCAACAAATCAGTGAGACTGCTGAACACTGGGGAGGGTTAGGGACACTGGGGGGAGCAGGGAATTATAAATATTTATATAGTGCTTGCTATTTGCTAAGGCACTGCGCTAAGCTCTTTACAAATATCTTGTTTGATCCTCACAACAACTTTGAGGTAAGTGCTGTTGTTATCACTATTTTACAGTTGAAGAAACTGAGGCATACAGAGGTAAAGTGACTTGCCCATAGTCACACAGCTAGTGTCTGGGGCTGGATTTGCACTCAGGTCTTCCTGACTCCAAGCCCAGCACTCTATGCATTATGGTGCTACCTAGCTGCCCCTACCAAGCATCAAAGAGTCAAACAGATCATCAGAAACTCAGAAGAAAGAGTGGTCATCATGGATTGTGAGGAATCAGGGAAGACTTCATGGAGAAGGTGGGCTTTGAGCCAGACAAGATCTACGTGAAAAGAGAAAAGGGAGAACAGAGGGAGAGTAATTCTGGGAAAGAGGGAAGGCAGGCAGGCAAGAATGGTCAAATATATTGGGGGAACAGTAGAGGTTCAGTCTTGATCATTGGATCAGAGACCTAAAAATTGAAGGAAACTTGGAGATCCTCTAGGCCAAACCTGTCCTTTGGCAGATGGGGAAACTGAGGCAGTTTATGTTCCACTAGGCCAAAGTCAGAGTGACCAGAGTAGGTGCCTCCTAAAACTGGAGCACCATGCAAAAGGAAGGAGTGAGAGGCCATTTGTCTTTGTACCAAGAGCCTAGCACAGTGGCTGGTATACAGTAGGCACTTAATAGATGCTTGTTGATTGACCATTATGGGATCCAATTTTCTGATAACACTCACTGGTCAGGATCCTAGTGCTTGACAATGCTATTAGTTGTTTGAAACCATGAGGTTTAGGCTAAATGATATTCAACTAATATTCATTAAACACCTCTTACAGAAGAGGCATTGTACTAGGTGCTCAGGGACAAATAAAAACACAATCCCCACTCTCAATGCCTATAATCGAACAGCAGCTCTGGTCACCATTATACCACTACTACAGTTCTATATGATCCCTGCTGTAGGTAGGCTTGCTTTCTGGTAAGGGGCATATGGCACCTTCACAAGAACCTCTAATTTAAAAAAAAAATTAACATTATACACACGTAGATAAATTAAGATGTGCTATGTGAGGTCAGAGGAAGAAATATCATTTCTGAATGGAGAGGGAAGTGAAGGCATTGAGGACGAGGTAACATTGGAGCTTGATGTTAAAGGATGGGTATCAATCCCTCCCACATTCTCTATTTCTTAAGCAAAATGGAAACCTCCAGATATTTTCCCGAGTGTCAGGGGTAGGATGAAAAGTCTCCATTCTTGCAAATAAAAGAAAAATATATTGAGTGGTTCCTGATGAGAATCTGTTGGAGACATCTCATTTCTCTAGAAAAATCATTATCTAGAAGTAGATTGAGGCCGAAGACTTCTAAGACAGCCTCAGTTCTAGAATCATAAGGCACTCCACCTATATCCCTCGGCTCAAAAAAAGGGCATGATGGCTAAAAAGAAGAGAAATGAGGGAGGATGCACAACACAGTGATGTTACACTTTACCACCCTGACTCCCAGAATAGAAAGGCTTCTGCTGAACAATCTATGGGGAAACCTATATAGTTTTCTAAGTGGTGGAAGGCTAGCAGCGATCTGGGGACCTAAAAGTTCTTTCTGTGTTGTGGTGTAAAGTGCCTGGAGCATCCCAAGCCAGTCTGGAGGATGGTGTCCAACATCCAGAAACTCTCCCTGAATCCTTGGTATGTCCATAGAGAATAGCCATCCTCCAATTTCTCTACCAACCACTGGAGGTCAGCATTGCTCCGGGAATTTCAGCGGAATAATTAGAGAACTTGCTATTGGAAGGGACCGAAGGTATCATGAAGTCTCATTCCCTCATTCAATTTAGCAAGTATTTACTGGGCTGATATTGTGTCCAGCACTCTGCTGCCACTCTCAGAAATACAAAGAAGTGTGAGATACGGAACCTGTTATCACAGACCTCATGATCCTCCTGGGATGCCATGATTATAATAAGACAGAATTGATCAAGTAATTATTAGAGTGGTTGGATTGTGAATGTCCACTTTTTCTCAGCCTTCTTTGCTAGATCCAGGCCATGGATGATGTCCCATAGAGTTCTGTCCTGGATCCCTTTATCTTCCCCCTGTGAACTATTTCACTTGGTCATCTCATCAGCTATGATTGATTTAATTACTACCTCTATGCTGATTGTTCTCAAATTTACTTTCCATTTCTAACTAACCTCTCCTGCTGCCTTCCCTTCTCCATCTCCAGCTGTCTATTGTACATCTAGAACTAGTTGTCTCATAGACATCTCAAACTCAACATACCCCAAACAGAATTTATTATGTTCCCCCTCTCCACAATTCTCCCCGCTTCCAAACTTCTCATTTACTTCTGAGCACATGACCATCCTCCTAGTCCCTCAGTTTCCCAATCTAGGTGTCACCCTCAACTCCTCATTATCTCTTACCTCCTATACCTACTTTGTTGCCAAGATCTGTATATTTCGCCTTTGGAACATCTCTCAAATTCAGCCCCTTCTTTCCTCTCAGACTGTGACCATCTTCCTCATCTCTTTAGACCTGGGCTCTTGTAATAACCTGCTGATTTTGGTGTGCCTGCTCAAGTCTCTCCACACACCAATCTATCTTCCACTCAACTGCCAAAGTGATTTTACTACTCAATAAATTGCAATGGCTCTCTTTCACTTCCAAGATCAAATATAAAATCCTCTAAAGTTTCTAATCCCAAATTTGCCAAGGTCTCACCTTATGGGACACTCAAGTGACTTGCCACAATTATAGTGATACTGTTTGAGACCAGGGGTGGGGAAACTGCAGCCTTGAGGCCACATGTGGCCCTCTAGGTCCTCAAGTGCAGTCATTTGACTGAATCCAAACTTAACCCAGTTCCCAGTTTGGATTCCATCAAAGGGCCACACTTGAGGACTTAGAGGGCCACATGTAGCTTCATGGCCACTGGTTCCCTACCCCTGTTCCAGACTATCAAAAGTAACGTAGTGGCAACCCCCACTGAAAAATGTATCAGGCTTCGACTTGCTGAATTGCCTTTCAGGATCAGACTTATATACTGGTTGGCCACAATCTACAACCATTGCCCATCTCCTCCCACTTCCTATGGGACAAGTAGCTGCTTATGATCTTCCCTTTGGTTTCCTTTTTCCACCAAGGTGATCCATTCAAGCAATATAGAATTCCAAGTGGGATCCACCCTAATAAAAGAACAACTGAATGCTGAAACAAATTCTGGACTATTTTTCAGTTTGCTAGCATAGTGTGGCCAGTGGAAAAAGCCATTGGTGCTTGATGACTAATTATAGACTATTAGTAACTAAATCAAGTTGTGGACACATTTGCCCCTTCAGTATCAGACATAGTGACTGTGACTGAAACCCTGGTGGCCACGCTTGGTGAATGGTAGGCCTGGCCAGAGCCTTCTTTTCTATTACTGTAAGGGAAGAGAATAAAGTTCAACTTGCTTTAACTTGGCAGGGAGCATACTGCTCTTTCCTGTCTTGCCCTAAGGATATCTTAACAGAATTGGTATTTGGCACGAATATGTGGAATGGACATTGGTCAAGCTTCAACTTGACTCTGACATGTTCTCCCCTATAGTGAGGATATTATTATAGTGGGAAAAACTGAAAGCGGGAACAACAAAAGTGGGCACTGCCCTGACCACTCTGAGTGACCAACTGGAACAAGATGGGTGAGCAATTAATCCAGTATGTACAAGGACTATCCCAACAGGACAAGTTCCTTTGGGCACAAACAGCAGGAACCCAGAAGGACATCCCCAAGAACACCAGAAATAAGCTCCTGGCCCTGAAGCCCCTAATATATTGTGAATACTTTCCACTGAACAGTCCACCTAAAGGCTGGTGAAAAGGGAAATGAGACAAGGAGGATGTGGGCTGGTAGAGAGAAACTTAGAATCTGGCCTATACCCTTTTTAATTTTATTTCCATGGATAACACCAGATGCTGGCTAGGAATTGATTTAGATTCTATAACTCTTCATATTTTACCTGTTGGCCTGTTTGATTTTTCCTTGACCTTCAACCTTGGCTATCATCCATATGATGGGGGCAACCAGGTCCAGGCAGCACCGTGAAGGTTATCCCACTTTTCACAGGGATTTTGTGTTTCAGTTCTTTCCTTCAGGTACATAGTTGTGGGACCTACAATTCTGAACTCTCTCCTGGACTTCATTCAACCAAAAGCAGCAGCAGCAGCTAACTTGAGCAGCAGATGGATTCTGTCACCCAACTCCAAGAACATCCGAATGGGTGGACCTGAAGTGCCTTCGCAACCCAGGCCTTGTGTATGAGAGGCATAGCGATAATCCAATGGATGCTTCAATGCCTCCAGCACCAGTTCACTAATTCCTTTAATATCCATATACATGCCCTGCATGGGAGAGCTTTATCAGGATGACGAACACTGGGAGAGCTCAGTTTTGGTGATGGTATTGTTGACCTGTGAGAAATGGTTTAACTGAGATGACTCCTGTCTACGTTTACAATTTCATGCTGTATTGGTTATTGTTATTGTTTCCTACTTCCCTAAACCATCATTCCTATTTCCCTGCTCTGCAATCCTCCCTACTTATTAGGTAATTTAGAGAATAACTTCATTTTACTTGTCCTATAGGTAACAAAGGAGTAGATCTTTGGTAACATACTGATTCTTTGTCTCAAATGATACACAAACAAAATGATATACAAACTTTAGGTAAGTTCATGATATGTAAATTCAATTTTATGTACAAAATTCTGAAAGAAATCCTCATTCCAAAAAAACTCCTGTTAATTTTACTGTATAGTACTTCTCTCTCTCTCTCTCTCTCTCTCTCTCTCTCTCTCTCTCTCTCTCTCTCTCTCTCTCTCTCACACACACACACACACACACACACACACACACACAAAACCATCCAAGTGAAAGCAGAATAAAGGAGGCTGTTTAGAACTTGGCTTGAAACCTGAGCAGAGACCTTTGCCCTGCTCCACCCACCTGCCTGTGTGTCTGGCCAGAGTATCTGTCTATCCTCCATCCATGCTGGGGTACTGTGTCTGCCAGGCCCCCACATGGCTGTGAAGTTTGGATTCAGTCAAAGGGCCACACTTGAGATCCTAGAGGGCCATACACGACCTTGAGGCTGCAGGTTCCCCACTCCTGGTACAGATACCCCCTATGTGTGCTGCCCACTGTGGCTGTGGCTATGGAGACTGAACACTGAGACTATCCCTGCAAGCAGCTGTTTTCCTCCTTCCCTTGTGAGCATCAACAAAGTTTGTTAAAGCTGTTTCTGTGCAATGACACTTTTTATCTGGACACTACTGTATTGCACAATTGTGCAGAATGCTTTGCACTGGCCATTGACAAGGCTGTGCTTTCTAGAAGTGAATAGGAACAGCTATCCTCTAGGAAGACACTTTTTTTGGACTGGGGGAAACTTTCTGCCCTTCTGTCAAATGGACAGAGCCTGTTGGGTGAATCTGGAACTTAAAGGATCCATGTCTCATCCAGGAGCTCAGGAAATTCATTATAGTTCTCAAGCTTCTTTTGTGTGATGCGGATAATTCCCAGAAAAATCCACACAGGCCTACCAGTAAGGGTGCAGGCACTACACACACACACACACACATACACACAGCCCTTCCAAGCTGAGCCAGACAGAGCAGCAGCCCCTGGGGCCTTCCCAGACAGGTAGCCCTGTCTTCAAGTATCAAACAAAGAGGTTTTTATTCTCTCCCCACCCATCTCCAACAGGGAACACAACATAGCTTCTGCTAGATGATAAAAAATACCTTTGTCAGCCTCTGCCTCCCAAGAAACTGAATCTTCACACAAACAGAACTACCATTCACATCAACAACCCTCCCCATTTTGTTTTACATTCCTTTCCTTAAGCTGGAGAGTCACTGGGGCTGGTGGGAGGCAGAGGAGGCCAAAGGGACTAGAAGTGTTTTCTTTCAAAGCCTTGGAGGGGAGAGCAACCTGATATCCCAAGAAAGACCAAGTTAAAAAAGAATAAGATTCCAGAAGAGACTGGCCCCTCTCCTCCAACATCCCCAGCCAAGTCCAAGTACCTCCAGTTCTCCCAAGGAGACCTCAAGTTGCTCCCAACCTTTGAATCTCAAGCCATACCCGGGACTTCTTTTCTCTTTTTTCCTTTGCTTTTTTTTTTCAATTATGTAAAACATTTCCACATTAGTCATTTTGTATGAGAAGACTCAAAAGAAAAAATAGAAAGTGAAAAATAGCATGCTTCAGTCTATATTCAGTAAGTATCAGTTCTTTCTCTAGAGGCGGATAGCGTGCTTCATCATGAGTCCTTTGGAATTGTCTTGGATCATTGTATTGAAGAGAATAGCTAAGTCATTCTCAGTCCTTTGAATATTGCTGTTACCATGTACATTGTTCTCCTGGTTCTGTTCACTTCACTATGCAGAAGTTCATGTAAGTCTTTCCAGGTTTTCTGAAATCATCCTGCTTGTTATTTCTTATAGCACAATAATATTCCATTACAGTCATATACAACAGCTCATTTAACTGATCCCCAATTGATGGGCATCCCTTTGATTTCCAGTTCTTAGCCACCACAAAAAGAGCTACTATAAATATTTTTGTACAAATAGATCCTTGGCCCTTTTATGGATGTCTTTGGAACATAGACCTAGAACTGGTATTGTTGGGTCAGGGGGTATGCACGGTTTTATTGCCCTTTGGGCATAGTTCCAAATTGCCCACCAGAATGGTGCATTAGTGTGGGACTTTTTTTCCCTAATATTACATAGAGGGAAAAGCCTTCAGAGGTTGTAGGCCTGGCATCAAATAGATGTCCAGAAAGAGCAGTCTGTAAATGTTCCCCTCCTTAATCACTAAAACAATATGGTACAGACTAAAAAAAAAGGGGCCAATGAGTAAAACAGATTAACTACACAAAATAACAGAAACAAATAAGCACATTAGCATTGACCAATAAACCTTTAAAGACCACAGTTACTGGAGGAAAGACTAATTGTGTTTTCAAAAGTTTCTGGAAAAACTGGACAGTGGCTTTGGAGAAATTAAGTTTAGACTGACATCTCACACCATACACCAAGATAAACTCCCTGTGGATTCATACCCTAGAAATAAAAGGACTCATCACAAACAAATCAGAGGAGCAAGAAAGAAATTACTTTTGTATCTATGGAGAGGGGGGAAAATCTCATGACCAAACAAACAATGAAGATCATACAAGACCAAATTAAGTTTTTGCACAAACATTATGTAGTAAAAATTAGAAAAGGAACAGGTAACTGGGAAAAATCTTTGTAACAAATTTCTCTGATAAAAATCTTGTTTCCAAGTTATATAAGAAGCTGATTCAAAATTTAAGACTAAGTGCCATTCCCCATTAGATAAGTGACTAAAGGATATGCGCAAGCAATTTTCAAAGGAAGAAATCCAAGTTACCCATGACCCCATTTTTCAAAATGCTCTAAATCGTCAATAACTAGAGAAATGCAAATTAAAGTTAACTTTGAGGTTACATATTATATTCATCGGACTGTCAAAAATGACAAATGTTGGAGGGATAGCTAGAAAAATGGTACAAAAATGGTGCACCTTTGGTGGAACTTTGAAATGGTTTAACCATCCTGGAAATCAATCTGAAATTATGCTCAGAAAGTTACCAAACTGTGTATAACCTCTGAATCAGCTATATCAATGTTAGGCCTAACCCCATCCCCCACTCCAAAGAAATGAAAAAAAGAGGAAAAGGGCCTATTTGTTTAAAAAAAAATAGTCATAGTAACTCTTTTCATGATAGCCCCAAAATGAAAACTGAGGGGCTGTTCTCCTATTGGGGAATGACCAAAAATATTGTGGTTTATTAACCTAATGGAATATTATTGTGCCATATGAAATGGACAGTTTCAGAGGAAACTGGGAAGATCTCTCTGAACCAATGCAGAGAGAAGTGAGCAGAAGTAGAATTTACATCATGACCACATTATAGCAAAACACAACTTTGAAAGACTGCAGAACTCTGATCAGCAAAACAATAAACCATGAATCCGAAAGAATGAAGATGAAACGTGCCACTCACCTCCTGGCAGAGAGATGATGAACTTAAGCTGCATAAAGAGACGTACATATTCAGGCATGGACAATTTGGGGACTTGTTTGGCAGGACTAGGCAGCTATGTATTGAGAGCTTTATTTTGGGGATTTGTTTTTGTCATTTGCCTAATGGGAAGGAGGTAGTGGAAGAAATAGATTCATTTTAAAAAGAAAAGAGAAATTTTATTCACCTTGTTACCTACAATACAATTACTTTCTACAACTTGTAACTTTTAAAACATTTGAAATAACTCAGATAATTGTTTGAATTTTATAACAATGAAATTTCCATCATCGTTAATTTTTTTTAAGTGAAATAATAGCTCTTTTTGATAGACAAATATATAATTGAAGAAAAAGAAATACTGGATCAGCTGAAATTAGACAACAGAGACAAGGTAAAAATTCTAAATCCAGAAAATATCTGCTATATTTATCACTGGAATTCATGATAACTGTTATTGATGAAGAGGTGGTTGATATCTCTCCTTATCCACAAGAACACTCTGATTCAATCAGTTTAGAGCCCACCCAGCTCTACTATTGTCTACCTCACATCTCTTTTTCTTGTCCAAAAGAACATTCTGAGGGTATTTATTAAATACCTTGATGAAACAAATAAACTATGATTATGTCATTTCCCCTGGTATACTAGTTGAATAACCATATCTTTAAAAAAATGAGGTTCTTCTAGCATAACCTGTCTTAGATGAATTTATACTGGCTTTTAGTGACCAATTTTTCTCTTTCAAAATGGTCATAATCCATCCTCTTGATAGTACATTCTAAAATTTTGTTGGGAATTGGAAGGCAGATTCATCAGCTCATAGTCTCAAGAATCTTCTTATCCTTTTCAAAGCACTTGCCCAGTTCCTCTCTTGACAGTAGCTTAGCATCACATTTATTAAGTTCTTTCCTAGGCAAAGACCTATTGGCACTTTAAGCAAAATATTTCCCAATACATGACTACCTTCTCTTACAAAAAAATAAAATAAAATAAAAAGGTCTGAGAGTCTCTGGGATAGAAATGATATTTTATTCTTTTTTTTTCTTCAGGAGAATCTAGATCACAATACAGAATACGACAGTCTTTGATCACAATGGTAGTTTGCTCAATTTCCACAAGAACACAAGGGTGGTGGGGAGGCAGATTGTGGCTTTTTTTTCCCATTCACATTACAACACTCAAGGTCTCACCAGTTACGACACATATTTGGGCAATAAGGGCTAGACTTTTGAAAGGACAAAAACAGCCACCTCATGCAGTCTCCACCTAAGCTACCACCCCATTCTGAATACAGGAGGCAGTGTGCACAGCAAACATAGAAGGGCTGATACTGAGAAAAAGGCACAGGAAGGTGCCTTGATCAAAGTCAGGGTGATTGGTGGGTAAGAGACCCTCTTTCTCTTCTCTTCTCTTCATTTGTCTTCTTCTCTATCTCCATCTCCCCTGACCCCCACGTTTTCTCTTTCCCCAGCTCTAGCTTTCACTTCTAGCATTGCTCACTCACAGCAGAGAAGATGATAATGGGGAACAGATAGCCTTCACAGGTCGAGACCAAATGCCCCCATTAAACCACAATAATTACTTTCTGCCAGAGCCTCTGTTTCATACTAAACAAGGGACAGAAGTTCTGAGTTCAGCTGAAACCAGGAGAAGAAAATTGAAGTCCCAAGAGCAAGATTTGGATTTGGGAATAGTGTTAGGCTTCAGAGATGCTGGGATATTGCTGAGATTCTGAAAACCAAGACAAGAAACTATCCATAGAATCTCAAAACCTCCACTTTCTTTTTTGATTAGGGTGGGATGTGGGGGTCAGGGAAGAAAGACAGGTTTTGTCCAAAGTCACTGTCACACTCTGGGTTTTCCCAGCTTGGGGCATGGCAAATGCAGGACCACAATAGGGATTACTAGCAAGGAAAAAAGGGAAGATAAAGGCCAGACCCATGATGGAATCGAGGCAAGTCGATTTTGATTCAAAATATAAAGAAAGCTTTCTAGCAATTAAAACAATCCAATAATGGCACAGCCTGACTTAAACAGTAGCTAGCTTCCCGTCATTCAAGGTGCTCATGCAGGGGTTAGATGATAGACCATACGTCAGGACTGTTGTAGGGGAAATTATTGCACTAGTTAAGGGGTTAGCTAGATGACATCTCAATGTTTAGGATTCTGAGAAAAGGAAAATGGGACCATTCTTCCCCAGAGGCAAAAGCTGCAGCTCTGAGTTTGCCTTGGGCTTGTAACCAGCACTTAGGCATTCTGAGACCAGGCCCAAGGGCAGAATACTGAGCTGTTACAGGTGGAGAAGAAGCATGAGAGGTGAAAGGCCACAAAATAAGAGCACTGCATATGTCACCTACCTTCCATCCTCTGGGAGACTTAAACTAATCAGAAAGGTATCTCCCACCCTTCTTTATCCATACAAATCAAGAAAAAGAACCACTTGATTCCTTGGGAAACAGCAGCCTTCTCAGAAAAGGAGGGGAAGAGAGCATATAGGAAGAGGAGATCATGGTGATGGATGGATGACCCAGCTCCTGACCCTGGGAAAAGCTGGTCCAAGTTTTACTAGGGACATGATATCATCCACAAACATTGAGCCACAAAGACCATGCTGATCACCCACACACAGACACATCACACAAGTTAGACAGGACAGTGGGCTAAAGAGGGCATGAGCATTAGTTTGTCTGGCGAGGTCATGGACCAGTTTGGGAGGAAATGGACGGGGATGGACACATGACTTCTTGGCTTCTCCTGGGAAAGGTTTGTTGCTGTGGTTTCCAGGTTTTTCAGGCATCAATGTTGGTATCCAGGGGGTTGCGCAGTGGTCGTTAGGGATTGGTGGCTGTGAAAAGAGAGGAGAAAAACACTTCTTTTGACTTTATATAATAATAAATAATAATAATAATAATAATAATAATAATAATAATATGTATATTAGTAATATACATATTGTATATTAGTAATAATAGTATGTATATTAAGATATTAGTATATTAAGTAATTAGTGTACATGTATATTAAGAGCAGCTAGGTGGTGCAATGGATAGGGTGCCAGGGGGATTCAGGAAGTCAGGAAGACTCATCTTTGTGAGTTCTAATCTGGCCTCAGATACTCACTAGCTATGACCCTGGTCAAGTCACTTAAGCTGTTTGCCTCAGTTTCTTCATCTGTAAAACGATCGCCAACAACAGCACATACTATTGCACTTTAAGTTTGCCAAGCACTTTATATATTTATTATCTAATTGGAGCTTCACGATTATCCTGAGCATTCTGCCCTGGTTGGGTGTAGTTGTGCCAACAGTGAGTGGCCTGTTTCCAAGAGAGTTGGATCTGTGCATAGCTGATGAATGCCCCCCTAACTCCTGACCCCTGAGAGGAGTCGGAAGAGAGAAGTGATAAATAGGGAGAGAAGTAGTGTATGCAACGATAGCGTGGAGGAAAGCAGGTCCCAGGTGAGGGGATCCAGCACAGTGTAACAGGATATTTCAGCCCAATGCAGGGTGAGGGATTGTATACAAGTCTGCATATGGGGAGAAAGTGTACATCCCCCCCCCCAGAGCATTGGCACCTTGTGGCAAAACTATGACTTTTTTCCCTAGTTATGTATCTGCAATCACTCAACCTTCCTAGGCTTCAGTTTTCTCATCTATAAAATGGGTATTCATGATCCCTGCTGACCTTATGGAATTGTGGGGAGACAATGGACGTTATTTTTAAATAGGTGAATTTTGATAACTCTATGGTATTTTTAGTTCTAATAAAAGCTGGTTTACTTAATGTTGTAAAAGTAGAAAGTCTCATGTATGCAGCTCTGTACAACATAAAGGACAGACTACTATATGATGAATATTATTAATATTTTACTAATGAAGAAACTGAGATTTGTCTGTGGTTCCATAGTTAGGGTTAGAGACAGGGCTCAAATCCAGATCTCCTGTCCAGTGCTCTTCTAGTCTACTATATTAACTCTGAGATGACCCTGAGAACCCACCCAAAGTGCCTCCTGAATCTTCAAAGAAAGGCTAAATTGTTTTCAGCATAGCTTCAGTATTAGATGTTCTATTGCATTCCAAAACTTCAAAAAATGATAAATCTATAGAATCATTGCTAAGTCCCCATTAAATAACATATTGGATTATCTAGAATACCCTACTTATATGGTGCGAGAGAGTTTACAGTATTCACACATTTTAGCAATCCTCAGTGTCTGCCAACACTTATTCTTTCTTCTCACTCAGAGTTCTCTCAGGGCAGGACCGACTCTAGCTCCTCTCTCTGTACCCATTCCCCTTCCCCCAGCTCTCCCAGATACTAGTATAAGCCTGTATCTCTCCAGGGGTCTACTTTAACATTTCCTGCCTAGCTGACTAGTCCTACCTCAATGCCATCACAGGCTGGAATGGGAGGTAGGGAGGGGGCTCACCTTCTTATCTGACGTCTGTACACCTCAGTTCTCCACTTTCTGTGGTTCTGTGGCTGAAAAGAAAAAGAGCATAAAGCATAACACAGAAGAGACTGAACAGCAGGGAGGCACTGCCAGGCTCTGCCAATGTCTGACCACAGGAGACCTGTTTTGGCTTTCAGTGGCGGGGAAGGGGACAAAGGAGAGCAAAGAGGTGACCTGGCATTATGGAGATACATCCGGCCAGCTCTGGGGAAGGCCTCCCTGTCCTGCCCCTCTCCATACACAACTCCCAGTGATTTGCTATATACAAAACTCTTAGAGTTTTTTGTTTTCTTTTCCCATGTTCTTCACACTCTTTTCTACCCCTTTTCCCCTCACTGTGATCAGATAGCTAGGAAAAGTTACCATTTGAGGTGATCAGGTTCTCCACCTGGGCTTCCTCATCTCCAGGAGCTCTGAAAGAGAAGTCACAACATTGGTCCATTGCCCCAAGATAGGTTCTCCGAGCACCCTTTCCTTAAACTACAGATCCTCCAACAGAGGCACCTAAAAGCAGAGTGATCTAAAGGCACTGAACAAGTCCCTCCTGGAGCCCAAGAGAGAGGGAGTACTGAAAGCAAGCTGATAGAGCCTGTCAGAACAGACACAGACGTTTTTCAAATACAGAGCAAAGACTATAGAACATATCCGGTCAAAAATTTTCAAAGTCAGTCAGTCAACACGCATTTATTAAGCACTTACAACATGTAAGGCATTTTGGGGGATACTAGGGTCACAAAAAACAACAAACAATCCTTGTACTTGAAAGGCACTCTCTTTTATTGCTACTTTCTATGAAAAGATCAAAATTAATATTACCTCTAATTTCTTCTGTATTGATTCTACAATGTAACTGGTTTACGCTATATTAATTTTATAATTGGGTCTGCATCCATCCATCTGGCTCCAGCTGAGCTCAGGAATGCCACTGAGCCATAGCTTAAAGTTAGTTTAAGAGAAAAGTTGTTCTCTCTTATGCTGATATTACTTAGGATACTTCACAGATATCTGTTTGTTTCGCCCATCAAAATCACCATGCCCAAAAGATAAGTTGTCTGCTCTTTCCTGTTTTGGGGTCATTAAGGGAGTTTTTAAACCAAGGAGACAGCAAGTCTGTTAGTTGTGATCCCCTAGCAAAGACTCCAAGATACAGATGGGCCCCATAAAGCAATTATCATTTCTTAATAGTTAGAGTGGCTAGTGACTAGCCTTACCTGAATACCAGCCCACCTTTCTCAATTGACAATCCTAATAATGTTCTTGCCCCACCCCTACAACCTTTTCTCCAATCCTAACAAGACCCTTTCTTTGTTGTGTGTTAATAAAGAAGATCCCCTCCTTCTCTGGGGGTTGCTGGCCTTGCTAAAGTTGCCAGAGTGACCCTCTTTGTTCACAATTACCCCCATCACTGTTAATAAGCTGATCTAGCTCAGAGTCTGTACCTCAGTCTCTCTTTATTACATTAACTCACCACATTTCTAAGGGAATTCCTAACTAGTCCTATCCTCTCTAGACACATCCATCTCCTCTTTGTAACTATTTATTTTTCCTAGCATAGCTGCCCAACAATTGTCCTGCTGTTAGATGCATAGGAGAGTATATTGCAGGCTTACAAAAACAGGATTTGACAGGCTCACCCCTTGGGTATTCATTTGGCTGATCTGAAAACCTAGTCTGTCTAAGGAAGAGCAGAGAGGAACATAGCTCTTTGAAATAGTCTCCCAGGCTCATTACATCTCAAGGAGGCTGAGGTCCCTGAACTTTGGTGGTGTTCCTCTAAGAAAGGGCCCCAAGCCAAGGAGAAGAGAGATTGGCAAGAACGGAGGTAGAGAGAATCTTTAAATCATTCCACTCTCCAGTCTGTAAGTTGCATTGTCCTGCATCCGCTAGCTTGAAGAGAGCAGCAGATCTTGTTACTTTTCATAGGCTGACATTCTTTCCTCTTCCCATCTTCACTAAGGACTTCAGCCCACTCCCCTCCCCAGGTCTCTGACTTAGAAAGGCAGAAGAACTTGACAGCTTTGGGATTGATCCAAATACACTAAGCTTCCTCCCAATCATTTCAAGTATCACCATCCCAGTGCATGCATTACCTGGGCTTCTGATTGAAGCTGCATTTGCATCTCCGACCTAAGAGGAAGTAGACAAAAAATCCAGAATCATCCAGTTTCAGATTGTGGTAGATGAGACTCCCAAAGTACCCTGTCCCATGAGGCCACAACTGTATTATTGTGCTTGGTTGTGGGTATAACATTTAAGAAAAGAATGCATCCATAGGAGGGGCAACCAGGACAGTGAGGGAACTTAAAGCCTTAAAACATGAGATATAGGAACCAGAGATTTTTAGCTTTGGGAAGAATTAAGGGAGATGTAGCTCTCGGACTGTCATATGGAAGAGAGATTAGACCAAGGTTGAGGCCACATGTGGCCCTCTAGGTCCTTGAGTATGGCCCTTTGACTGAATCTAAACTTCACAGAACAAATCCCCTTAATAAAAAGGATTTGTTCTGTAAAACTTGGACTCAGTCAAAAGACTGCGCCCAAGGACCTAGAAGTCCACATGTAGCCTTGAGGCAGCAGGTTCCCCACCCCTGGATTAGACGTATTATGCTTGGCCCCAGGAGGCAGAACCTAAAGTAATGGATAGAAGTTAAAAAAAAAACCAACCACCTCTGCTAATATTTAAAATTGACTAAAAGTGGAATGCATTGCCTGGGAAGGCAGTTGAGTTTCCCTTTTACAGGAAGTCTTCAAACTGAGTTTGAATGACCACTAATTATATCAAAAAGGTGATTCCTGTTCAGGTATGGGTTAGATTCGATGACTTCTGGAGTCCCTTCTAACTCTGAGCCTCTGTGATTCTGTTGTTTTGGCTTTAGTTCATAAAACTATATAATGTTAGAACTGAGAGGGGCTTTAGAGATCCCCTAGTCTAACTCCATCTTACACCCAAGGAAACTAATGCCCAAAGAGAAGTGACTTGTACCAGGGTACAAATCAGAGTTGGGTCTAGAACCCAGGCCAAACTGCCTGGTTCAATATTCTTTCCATTACAACATACTGCCTTCCTCATTGGCTTAAGAATAATACTTTTGAGGCTAAGGGCACAAACGGGTTCCATTCTCTTATAAGCTTATATATATAAACACAAACATATATACACACATATATGTATGTGCATGTGTATATATACATGCATGTGTATATGTGTGTATATATGTGTATACATAAAATGTATATGTGTGTATACATATATACGTACATCTATCTATTTATTTATTTATTTATTCCACCGTTCATTGTGGGGAATAAAGCAAGAGAAACCCTGTATGGCTTAGTACAAACCACTGCCACTCTTAGAAAAATAAAAACAAGTACATGCCATCTATACACAGATGTGAAGGATGGCACATGTCTTCCTGTTTAGCTCACCTGGTGTTTCTCAACCCTTGTTCCATCCCACTTAAGTGCTAGGCCATTTAAATGTAGAGGCAGAAAAGTATACTGGGAAAAATATCGGTTTCAGGTTAACTCCTGGTTAGTCACCTTCTGTATGACTCCGGGCCAGTCACTTATAATTCATAGAATCATAGATTTCGAGCTGGAGGGGTCAGAGGAAGCCATCCGTTTCAAACCCTTTATTTTCTAGATAGGCAAGTGAGGCCAGGAGAGGGAAAGTGAATTGTCTGAGGTCACACAGGTAGCTAGGGGCAGGGCTGAGATTTGAACCTTGACCTTCTGATGCTACTTCCAGTGTTCATTCTGCTACACCACACCTGGTCACTTAATCTCTTTTCTACATCTGTAAAATTAAATGTCTTGGTTAGAAGATCTCTAGGGTTACTTCACATTCCAAATCCTCTGATCTAACTCAATCAAGTAACCAACAAATATGTATTTAGTATCTACAATATGCTAGACACCAAATACTGACACTCCAGTTGGGAAGACAAGATTGATGATGATGGCGATAACTATCATTTATATAAGACTGAAGTCTTAGGGTTTGCAATGCATTTTACACATATTAGCACATGAAAAGCTAACTAAGAGTACAAGGCAACCTGGGAGCTAAGGAGTATTTGCAAGGAGCCTCTGAATCCACAAATAACTGGCTTCTGACTCAGGAATACCCAGCTTCAGGTTTTGCCTTTGTCCACACTCTGCAGCCTACCCCCAGGGCCCAGCCAACTCCTTAAAGAGTTATAGTCACAGGAAAGGTGCTGATCTGCATTGACAATGGGTATCCTCGCTGGGCATGCCCTATCCCAATGAACTCACTGGTGTAATCGAAAACGAGGTTAGGGACTCGACTTGTGATTTCATTAGTATAAAAACTTCCAGATGAGGAAATGCTTTCTCTGCAATTTATAATATTCGAATTTCCCAGAGCACTAAGAGGTTAATTGCCTTGCCCAAGGTCACACAGCCAATGTGTATCAAAGGCAGGACTTGAACCCAATTTTTCATGGTTGTCTATCCACTCCAGCAATCTCAAACTCAAATAAAAACAGGCGCCACTAACCCATACAGAAGGATCCCGGATGGCCACTTACTGACTTAGGAAACCACATATTAACATTACCTGTGTTCTACTGTATTTTTAGTTATTTTGTTAAATATTGCCCAATGATATTTTAATCCAGTTTAGGCCACCCTCCAGAATGTTGCAGGGCTGCCTATTTGACACCTCTGCTCTACAGCATTGGTTCTTAAGCTTTTTTGGTTTCAGGACTCCTTTACACTATTAAAAATTATTAAGGACACAAGTAGTTTTTATTCATTTGGGTTATATCTGTCCATATTTATAGTATTGGACATTGAAATTGATACATTTTAAAATACTTATTTATTAATGTAAAGTAATAATAAATCCATTATATGTTAACATAAATGATGTATTTTATAAAAATAATTATACTTATATAACTACATATAAAAATAACTACACTTTCCAAAACAAAAAAAATTCAAGTGGCATTGTTTTGCATATTTTTGCAAATCTCTACTGTCTGCCTTGCTAGAAGATAACTGCATTCTCCTGTCTGTTCCTACAGTCAATCTGTTGCCATCTGTTATTTGGGTTGAGGTAAATGAAGAAAATCTGGTTTCACACAGATATGTAGTCGGAAAAGGGAGGAGTATTGGTGTTGTCGTTCAGTCATTTCAGTGGCGTCTGACTCTTTGTGACCCCTTTTGGGGTTTTCTTGGCAAAGATACTAGAGTGGTTTGTCATTTCCTTCTCCAGATGAGGAACGGAGGTAAACAGGGTTAAGTGACTTGCCCAGGGTCACACAGCTAGTGTCTGAGGCCACATTTGAACTCAGGAAGATGATTCTTCCTGACAGAAGGCTTGGCACTCTACCCAGTGAGCCACCTAGCATCCCATTTTTTTATATGTGTCTAGATGCTGCTGCGATGAATGCAACCCAGATTCATTTTGTGAGTTACTGAGCACAGGGCAGCTTTTTGCCATTTTGTGTTTTCTCAGTTATTGGATGCTAATAAACAATTGTTTTCACATGGAGCTACATGACTTTTTAAATGTTCAATAGGCTTTCCCATACTCCAAGAGTTTGGGAACCAGTGTCCCAGACCGTTAAAACTGAGGAGTTCGGAAGAGGGAGAAAACCCTGTGGGCTGGCATGATCAGGGAAGGCTTCATGAGACTGAGTCAAACTTGAGCTGGGCCTGGAGGGATGAGGAGGATTTCAACAGATGTAGAAAAGAATAGAAGACATTTTCAACGAGAGGAGAAGGCATGTTTGAATGATGGGGACAATAATAATGACAATAACAATTTTAAAAGGCAGCTAGGTGGTCCAACGGATAGAGCACTGGACTTGGTGTCAGAAAGACCTGAGTTCAAATTCTGCCCCAGATATTTACTAGCCGTTTAATCCTGGGCATGACACTTTGCATTTCTCAGCCTCAGTTTCCTCATTTACAAAATGGGGATGAAAATATTAGCACTTGCCTCATAGTTTTACTATGAGGATGAAATAAGATAGCACATGCAAACTGCTTTCCAAACCTTAAAGGGATATATAAATGCTAGTTATTGTAATAATAGCTGAAACTTGTATGGCATTTTAAGAAGTGCAAAGTACTTTACAAACATTATTTCACTTGATCATACCAGCCCGGTGAGTATGTCCTACAGACATTTTTATCCCTCTTTTACAGATAAGAATATTGAAGCTCAGAGAGTGATTTGTCGGTGGTCACAGAGCTAGTTAGTGTTGCAGGAAGGAACCTCAGCCCTTCTTGACCCTGAGTCCAATGCTGCCTCTAGAATAGCACAAGGCTTCTCTTAGAGGCATCTGACAGTGGGGTAGTGAGTTCTGAAGAGAAGGAGTCTTTGCTTTAGAATCCTCTTTCTTACAGGACAACACCATTCCCTCAGATCAGACCCTACAGACCCATCCTGGTTATGAAACAGCTGAGCCTTGAATTCTACAAGGGCACCTATTACAGGGGGAGTCTTATTTTCTCTTTCCCCTTAACACTTACTCAGGATAAGGAGGATCCCAACCGAAAACAGGACCACAGCAAACACCAAGCCTCCAATCCTCAGACTCTGGTAATCTGCAGAGGGAGAGGCCAAGTATGAATGAGAAGGGAGGGTGAGACACAGGCAGGCATTCCCAACCACCTTCAGGAAACTCACCCCCCCAAAAACAACCTTCCCTCATTCCCCCTTACATCCCCTTACCGCACCCCCCGCAAGGGTCGCCAGGGCTCACCATAATGAAAAGGATCTTGCTCTTTCTTCTGATCAGCAGCTGAAAACATAACACAAGCAAGGCCATGAGGTGGGGGGGGGGGACAATTCATTTATAGAATATTTATGGTTACACAGCATTTCATAGACATTATCTCATGTGATCCTCATGTCAAGCCTGTGCTGCAAACAGGAAAAGGTATTTCTGATCTGTGATCACAGAACATGAGGATTGGAAGAGATCTCAGTGTTATCATTTAGTCCAAGGTTCCTTTTCTTTTTTTCTGGTGAGGCAATCACCTCACCAGGGTCACACAGCTAGTATCATGTGTCTGAGGCTGGATTTGAACTCAGGTCCTCTTGACTCCAGGGCCATGCTCTATCCACTGTGCCACCTAGCTGCCCCACTAATCCAGGGGTTCTTAACCTTTTTTTTTGCTCATGGATCCCTTCCTTCTTTCCCTTTCTTCCTTCCTTCGCTTCTCATTTCCTTCCTTTCTTTCTTCCTTCCTCCTTCCCTCCCTCCCTCCCTCCCTCTTTCCCTTCCTTTTCCTTCATCCCTCTCTCTCATTTCTTTTCTTCTTCCCTTCCTTCCTTCCTCCTTTTTATCTTCTCTTCTTCCCTCCCTCCCTTCACTGTTCTCTCTCTCCCTTCCTTCTTTCCTTTTTTCCTTCCTTTCTTCCTCTTCACATAATAGTAGTTTAAAATGTATAATGAAACCAATGAAAGTGAAATACAATTGCCCAAATATTTAAAAACCCAAGAACCCCCAATCTAGTAAAGCCAACGCCTGACCAGGAATCCCCTCCACAACATCTGGGCCAAACTCACACAGACTCTATTGATCTGCAGTAGGGGAGAACCTCCCACTACCTGTCAAGGTGGCTCACTCCACTTTGGGGTTTCTGTGATTCTTAGGAAGTGCTTCCTTACATCAAATTTTCCTCTTCATAACTCTGCATGTTGAGTTATCATAAATAAAACCCAGAGTCAGAGATCCTACCCGGGGTCTGGCCGCTGAAGTTGACCAGTACTGAGTCTCATCATAGAAGCTGAACTCTATTCCCAGCCCCTGCTCAGGGGAAAGTACCCCCAGGCTGCACAGGGCAGCATCTAGCTCTGCAGGCAACTCTGGGGCACACAAGGGTTGCAGGTTCTTGCCTCTTCCACCCCAGTCCTGGAGGAGTCCACTTACCACTGGCAAGGACCAGAGGAACCAACAGGCTGCATAGAAAGGTCAGCACCATCTCCATGGTGGTGTCTGGGGAAAGAGCAAAGAAGAGAAATGACTTCAGACTGAAGACTTCCCAGGCTGATCATCAGCAGAGCTGAAGAACAATGAGGCATGGTCCTGCCTTCAAGGAGCTTACAGCCCAGTTGGAGAGATAGAACATTCACACATGGGAAAAAACAACAGATTATATAAAGTAGCTGGGTTGGGGTGGCAAGAGATATGGGCCTGGAGTCAAGACAACTGGATTTAAATGCAGGTTCTGCTGCTGATCTGTAGAGTGACCATAGACAAGTCATTTCACCTCTCTTGGGTCTCAATTCCCTCAAAGTGCTGAGGTATATACTGTGAACCTGTTATCACTGTATCACCTCCCAAGCTTTAAATAAGTCATACAGACCATAAGTGCTATGGAAGCTCAGAGGAGAGAAAGACCATAGGGGACTGGGGGGTTCAGGGAAGACTTCATGGAGGAAGTGGGCTTTGAGCTGAGCAAGCTCCAGATTGAAAGGGATAAGGGAAAACAGAAGAGGAGAGATTCTGGGGAAGAGGGAAAGGTATAAATAAAGGCAGGTAGGCAAGAATGGTTGATCAATCAGCCAATAAACAATATTAATACCTTACTATGTTTCATGCACAGGAATACGAGAAAAGGTAAAAGATCGCTCTTGCCCTGCATTCTGATGGGTGAGGTGACACACATACAGCTATATACAAACAAACTACATACAGGATCAATAAGAAATTGAAGGGAAGGCACTAGAAATAAGAGAGATTGGGAAAGGCTTCCTGCAGAAGACGGGGTTTGGGCTGGGACTTGAAGGAAGCCAAGGGAGCCAAGAGGCAGAGATAAGGAAGGAGAACATTCCAGACATGGGAGATAGTCAATGAAAATGCTAGGAGTCAGGAAATGGAGTATCTTGTTCCAGGACCATTAAGGAAGTCAATGACCCAGAACGTAAAACATATTGAGGGGAGTCTCAGGCCGTTCAGCTTTAATCATAGGAGAGATCTAGAGCTTTAAGGAACCTTAGAAATCATCTAATCTAAACCCCTCCTAGGTGGTAAACTGAGGCAGTTTGTGTTCTACTAGGCCAAGGTCAGAGGGAATAGAGTAGTTGCCTGCTGAAACTAGGAGGGCACGGAGAGGGAAGTAGAAGGATACAATTTATCTTCCTAACCAAGGACTTACACAACACTCGCCATGTAGTAGGCACTTAATAAATAATAATAGTTAATATTTGTATGGTGCTTACTATTCACCAGGCACTGGGCTAAATGCTTTGCTCACAACAGCCCTGGGAAGTAGATGATATTAATAGATTATTTTATAGATGAGGAAACTGAGGAAAACAAGTTAAGTGACTTGCCCAGGGTCATACAGCTAGAAAAATCTGAGGCAGGATTTGAATTCAGGTCCTCCTAACTCTAGACTCAGTATTCTATACACTGCAGCATCTCTGCCCCCAGATGCTTGTTGACTGACCATTTTCTGATTGACTCACATTCTCTGATGACATTCACTGGTCAGGATTCTCATGCTTTACAATGCTATAATTCATATGAAGCCACAAGGTTTGGGTTATCAACATTCATTAAGCACATGCTGTGTATAAGGAACAATGTTGGGTGCTGAGGGACATATAAAGATAAATAAGATACAGACCCTGCCCTCATAGAACTTGCAATATGCAAGACAGCTATGCTCACCACTATGTCATCAAAGCAGTCTCACACAATCTCTGCCCTTGGAGAGCTTGCAATCTGGTAAAGGAGTATGTGGCATTTATATAAGAAACTATAATTTTAAAAACAGAGCATCATACACAAATTAGTGCGTGCTACGTGAGATCTGTGGAAGAAAGAATACTTCTGAGTGGGGAGGGAGGTGAAATCTTTGAGGAAGAGGCAACATTTGAGCTTGGAACATGAATAGGATTTCAACCTTGTCTCCATTCTCTATGTCTTATAAGAAAGCAACCTATGGGACAAAGTCCTGTCTGTGAGGGGCAGAATCTCCAATAAAGATGCAAAATCTCCACACTTGGACATTTTCCAAACAAGGAGGTCGTCTGATGGAAATCTACTGGAGGCATCTCATGTTTCTGGGATGATTCAAAATTTCTATTACCTAAAAGTGGAAGAATGGCTTGGATGAACTTCAAGGGGACCTCAGCTAGGGAATCCTAGGTCACCCCACACATAATTACTGGGAGGAGGGAGAGAGCTTGATAGAGAAGGAAAGGTGAGGGAAAGAAGAATACACAAAGTGGAACTTTGGGGAAAACTGCCTAGTGTTCTAAGTGGTGGAAGGCTGGCAGTGCCCTGTGGACCTAAATGCTCTTCCTGTCTCAAGGTCTGAGGTCCCTGGAAAAGATTAAGCCTGCTTTGGGGAGGGTAGCCAACCTCCAGAAGCTAAAGTTCTTGGTGTAACGCAGAGAAAATAGACATCCTCCAGTTCCTCTGAAAGCCACTAGGGGTCAGGATTGCTCCAGGGAATGCCTTTTACTCTAATAACTACAGAAGAATTTTGTAACTGCTTTTTGAAAGAGACCTGAGGCATTATCAAGGCCAGCTCCTTCATTCAGTTTAGCAAGTACTTACTGAGCTGACACGATGTCCAGCACTGTGCTGGCCACTGTAAGAGACAGAAAGAAGTGCGAGACATAGTGCCCGCTATCACAGAACTCATGACCTAGCTGGGAAACCAAGATTGTAATAAGATAGAATTAATCACGTGTTTATTAGTGTGGACCAAACTGTGAATGCCCTGGCAGAATTCATAGGAGAAGGAGATCACCGGGGGCTTCCTGGAGGAAATAGACTTGGGTTGGGCCATAAAGACTGGAAAGAACTCTGACCTTATTGGATCCTGATTGGATCACTACAATCCAATAAGCATTCATTACACACTTATCCTTGGCCTAAGTGTTGGTGATACAAAGACAAGAGGAAAAATAGTTCCTGCCCTCAAGGAACTTACACTCTACTAAAGGGATGCATCACATATATAGAGATGTCTATCTTTCTACTTAAGGTAATCTGAAGAAGAAGAGTATACTAACAACTAGGGAAATCAGGAAACACTTCCTATAAGAGGAGACAAATGACCTAAGGGAAGAGTCCTAAATGAGCAGGACGTCCTAGGCATGGAGAGTAGTTGGTACAAAGACCACAGAGGTGTGAGGTAGAATGCAGAATTCAGGGAATAACAATTAGGTTAGATTGTTTGGACCACAGTGTGCAAAGAATAATCTGCAAGAATCCTGGAAAGACCAAAAGGTAGAGCAAAATTATAAACACACTCATGGAGAATGCTTTGCACCAGCTACTGACAAGGTCATACTTTTTTTCTGACTCAGAGGTGAGCAGGAAGGGCTTTCTTCTAGGAAGGTACAGTTGTTATAGTTGGTGGTGATGGTGGTAGTGGTGATGGTGGTCCTTCATTCTCTTAAGAGGACCATGACATCAGGAAGGTGAAGCCATGACTTGCAAGAGAATCAGATTTAAGTGAGGTAGGGTTGTGCAAAGTCACCAGCCTCACTCTATCCTCCTGTGGGTCTGGGTCCAGTGGCAAGATATAGATTAGGACTATTAAAGATGGCCTTGGATGCAGTAGGAGACCTTGGCCTTTTAACAGTTTTCAGTTTGAGGCAAAGTCCATACTTGTTGAATGAATGCAATGAATGAGAGAAAGTACATAGCCTAAAGAAAAAATACAATGGGAAGACCTTTCCATCAAATAAATCTTCTATTCAAAAAGTATTCTAGTAATTCTATTCAAAAAGTAAGAAACCAGTGGGTAGCACTGGGCAAAATACATCTCACTCTGGTTTTTTAAATTAATTTTCATTAATTATTGTTTTTATACTCCTAAATTTCCTCATCTATCCCTTTACTTTTCCTCCCAAGAGCTAGCTCATATGACAAGATTTTTTTTCAAGAAAAAGAGGAAATAGGGAAGAAAATAGGCAAAACCAAGCAAGATTGAAAAATATTTGAATATATATGAAATGTTCCACATCCATGTCATTTTGCTTTTAATTGGGTCTATGTGAATTCTTTACCACCTTGAATTTTACATTAAGATTTGACCCCAACAGAAAAAGTAAAACAGGGGAAATTGGCCAGTTTTGTCAATTTTCTCCTCATTTGAGTAAGAAGCCAAGAAAAAGGATAGAATGTCATATGGTTTCCTAAAGGCAGATATTTCTGTGGGCTGGGAAAACTTTCTGCCCTACACCCTACACACACACACACACACACACACACACACACACTCCCAATAGCTGCATTCTCAAACACAATAGCTGTATTCACAAACACACACATACACACACACAGGCCTACCTGTAAAGTGCATGTACCACCACTACCACCACACCACCCCCTGCACACTAGCTTCTGGCTACACCCTAGACCCAGTTCATCTCCAGGCACAGCAGCAGGCCCTGGGGCCTTCCCAGCCTGATGTCCCTCAACTCAGGATCCAAACACAGAGGCATCTATTCAGGTTGTCCCTCCCCACCCCTAGCTAGCAGGGAACATTGCATAGTTTCTCTTAGATGACACAAAATACCTTTGTCTGCCTCTGCCTTCCAAGAAACTGAATCTTCCCCCTACACACAATTACTATTCACACCTCATCCCTCCCCCATTTTGTCCCACATTCCTTTCCTTAAATGAAGAAACCGGGACTGATAGGAGTCAAGGGAGACAGAAGGGGCTGGGAGTGTCTCCTTTCCAATCTTTTCAGGATGTCCTAGGAATTCCAGAAAAGACAGAGCAAACACACTGCCCCTAAATCCGTCCTCTCCCCTCCCCAACACAAGGACTTCCCTATCTTCTAATGACGTTGATTTACCCAGACTCTAACATCAAGACACCAATGAAGGCTGGGGCTCAATGCCAGGAGAGCAAGAGAAACCTGGGAGGGATAAGGAGAGAGCTTGGTTCTCCATCTTCCTCATAGACTTCTCAAATCCTCTCTTTTGATAAGGAAATCAGTCACTGTATTACCCTGGGTAAGTCACTCACCCTTGCAAGGAGGCATGGTTTAGCAGAAGGAAGGAAGGAATACTGAATTGAGAGTCAGAAGATCTGGGTTCAAATCTCAGCCCTACTACTCACTACCCGTGTAACCTTGGACCTCCCTAAGGGGAGGACTTGATTTTCTTATCTATAAAATGAGGAAATTGTAGCAGATCTCTTAGGTCCTTTCCACCTCTGTAGTTCAGGGCTATCTCGGAGGTATTTCTTGACCTTCTTCCAAGCTGTGGTGCCACCCCCCACCCTCCACACCAATTACTTTGTTTTGGGGTTTGGAGGGTTTGGGACCTGACCCTTTGACTTCATTGGTATCAGGAATTCCCAGTGAGGACACTCCCTCCACCAAAATAGAACAACACACGCTCTGCATATGGTCTTACACAAATGTCACCCGGGGCACTGAGAGGTACAGTGACTTACCCAGGGTCACACAGCCAGCATGCATCAGAGTCAGGACGCATGCTTTTCTTGAATCCTAGACCAGCTCTCTGTCTATGATGCTGTGCTGGCTTTTTATTCATATTTTGCACATGCTTATCTGTATAAGCTCCTCAAAGGCAGAAACTGTTTTATTTTTGTCTCTATATCCCCAACATTTGGCAGCTAGGTGGTGCAGTGGATAGTATGCTGACCCTGGAGTTAGGAGGACCTGAGTTCAAATCTAGCCTCAGACATTTACTAGCTGTGTGACCCTGGTCAAGTCACTTAACTCTGTTTGCCTCAGTTTCCTCATCTGTAAAATGAGCTGGAGAAGGAAATGGCAAACCACTCTAGTATCTTTGCCAAAAAGACCCCAAATGGGGTCACAAAGAGTTGGACATGACTAATTGACAAAAAAAAAAAAATTCCCCAACATTTACCACAGTGCCTGACACGTAGAAGATGTACAATGAACGCTTATTGACTGATGACTAAGATCCTGGGGCTTCGAGTGCTGGGCAGGTGTTCTAAGGTAAAGGTCTTACTCTTAGACAGGGTCTTGGAGGCACCCAATCCAACCTGCCACCTAATCATAGAATTTCCTCTGTGGCACCTTATACCAACCCACCATCTGCTGTCTGAATACTGTGAGTGGCAGTCCTCCTGAGACAGCTTGTAACTGAGTGACTGGCTCTCACTGGTGGAAAGTTCTTGTTCTGAGCCTCAAGGTGAATGAAAGTCCTTTGACTTGGCTGGTGGTCTCTTTGTTTGACCTGCCAAGAGTTCCTGGTATTGCACATAGTAGGGACAGTGTTAGAGCAGACCACCCTGCAATAAAGCTCAGAAAGCAGACTGGCTTTAGTGGAATTCTGCAGAGCTCAGTTTCCCCTTTTAAGTAAAATAGAAGTAAAGAGGAAAAGGTTAAAATGAGCCAGGGCATCTTCTGAAAAAGAGAAGGCAAGGTAAGGGCAGGAGAATGTCTCCCAGAAGATAAACAGGCATTTCCCCAGCTTCATCCTGAAGAGGAACTGATAAGGATTTCCTAGACCATAAAGGTACATGAATGACTTGAGCCACTGGATTGTCTGCCCAAGGGCCTGGAATGATGATGATGATGATGATGATGATGATGATGGTGATGGTGATGATGATGATGATGGTGATGATGATGGTGATGACTACTATCATTTATAAAGCACTTTAAGGAATACAAATTAATTTTATCTTCACTACAACCCTGTGAGGTGGGTGCCATCATTTCCTCCATTTTACTGATGAGAAAACTGAGGTGGAGAGAGGTTTAGTGATTACATGGGGTCACACAGCTATTAAGAGACTGAGGCAGGATTTGCACCCACGTCTGCTTGATTCCAAGTCCAGCACTCTATCCTTTGTGCCACCTAGCTCCCTGGAATCATAGGCACAGTCACTCCAGCCTATCACAGCAGGAACAGTGCTAGGTTTAGAGCTGGAGAACTTGAGTTCATATCCCATCTCTGCTTCTTATTTATTCCCCATGTGATGTGGCTATGGAAAGGAAACTTGGCACAGTGGTCAGAGCACTAGACTGGGAGTCCAGAACACCTGAGTTCAAATCTGGGCTCAGACATTTCCTAACTGTGTAACCCTGGGAAATTCACTTAACTTTATTTGCCTCAGTTTCCTCATCTGTACAATAAGCTGGAGAAAAAAATGGCAAACCACTTCAGTATCTTTACCAAGAAAACCCCAAATGGGGCCCCGAAGAGTCTGACATGACTGAACAACAGCAAAAACAGAAAGAAAAGCTACTAGTTGATGAAATCTCAACCTGTTGTATTTTTTATAACCCACACTGGCAAGTCCTCACTGCTGCTGTGGAAATAATTTGGCCCTCCCCTTACAGTGTTCAGGTACCAGACTATGCCTAAACATTATCCCTTCTTCCTCTTCTCCTCTCCCATAGCTTTCCTTTCCTATTTCCCCACATCTAGTACACTTGGCTCTCATCTTTTGCTCTCAGTTCCTAATACTTAGGACATCAGTCTCACTCATGGGGTGACCACAGATGCCAGAGAAGACAGGGACCTTGCCTTTGAGGCAGAACATACCTACTTACATACATACGAGGGTATATTCCATAGAATCTGTGTGGAACAGGGACTCCCTGGTCAGGTTCAGACCGAGCTAGATGACCTCTCTCCTGTTCTAAGGCTTTAGGATTCTGTGATTCTATCAGGGGTTAAGACTAATATTCAACTGTTGGATTCACCAGGTTATACTGGCCTTTTCTTACATGTTATCAATCTGGCACAAGCTGTATCTAAGTTTGTGTAATAAGGAGTCATGTTATAATTTCTATTCCAAAGGAGGGAACAAGAGTGGGGATGGAAAAGAAAGGAGGAGGAAAAGAAAGAAAAGAGAAAGAAGAGAAAGGGAAAGGGGAGAAAAGATAAATAAGGGAGGTGGAAAGAAGAAAAGTAGAGAGAAGGTGTAAAGAAAGGAAGAGAATTTAGATTTTCGTAGTATTTGGTAGAGGGGTCTAGACTTGTGACTTTGGTAGTGTAGGAAATCCCTTCCACTAACATAGACCAGCAAGTCATATGTAACTTAATGGTTTTAGAGACTTGTCTGCACAGCACCGAGAGAGACAAGCTCCCAAAGAAGGTCTTCTTTCTCTCGGTATAGTGTTAGTGCTCCTTGTTTAATGTAGGACTCAGACTGTTTGGGCTTAGAATCACAGAATAATTGAGCTGAAGGGAAGGTTAGAGATGCCCCGGTCTAAAATTCCTTCATTTTAGAGATTGGGTAATTAAGTGTTTGGATTTAAAATTCTTGTATTAGAATGTAAGAAGAAGTAAACCTAAGCAAGAAAAGGAGCCCCAGAGAAGGTCAGTGACTTACACTAAGAATTACTTGGTGGATGCAAAAGAGTTAGGTCCAATTATAACCACTGTAGCAATTATGTTGAAATTCTATATCAAAAACATTTTAAGATATATTTTATCTTTTCCCCAATTATATGTTAAAACAATGGTTTTTTTAACTTTTTTTTAAAGTTTTGAGCTCCAAAGTCTATTCCCTCCCTGCCCTTCCCCTCCCTCTCCCTGAGCTGGTAAGCAATCAGATAGAAGTTATACATGTGCAATCACATTAAAACATTTCCATATTAGTCATTTTTACCAAAAATGTTTATAAGTTCAAGGAACCTAAGTTAAAATCTCCTGATCTAAAGGGATATGGAGTCATAAACTGGCCTAGAGACAAATGGAGTTATTCTAGGGAAACCACCTGGAGAAGGTAAATCCTGAGTAGAATCTGAAAGGAAATAGACATTCGAGTTGACAAAGTTAGGTTCAAAGTGGAGAATGAGTAAGTTTACATGGGGGCTGTGAGCACAATGGCCTGACCAAAGCTAAGAGTATCCAGCCAGGACAGATGGGAGCTGAAGGTTCCACATGGCAGGGTCAGCTGGTAGAGGAGCCTTGGAGCCCAGGTTAGAAGCGGGATTCACTACAAGAGATAGGAAACTGTAGTGGGTTTGAAAACAAGGGGAAAAATATGTTACGAAAACAGTGTTTGAGGAAGACAGCTTTTAATGATATTATGTAGCCCTTATGAGTACATGAAGAAAGTTCCCAGCCTCCTCCCACTCCACTCCTCCATTTCAGAGGAAGAGGTGTGCTCATGTTCTTCCTCACATGTGCACAATCTGCGCACTGACTGAACAGTAACTGTGGTCACTGCTAGGCCCAGCCCCCTGTCTCTGGGGGCTCCTTCATTAGTCCTAAGTCTTATTAAGTTCCTGTTGCCTGTCTCAGCCAGCTCTCCCTCCTCCACCACCAACCCCCTCCCCATCCATGAAGGTTTAATTGAGATGCCAAAATCAACCCACGGAAAAGAGGGCCAGACCGGAGGTTGGGGGGAGGGAGTAGTCCTCCTGGTTAAATATTTACCAAATGAGCTGGGCAACACCACTGTGCCTCATAAATATTCATATGGTGCCTGTCTGCCTACCCTCCTGAGAGATGTTCATATTCCCTTGCTAGAAGTCTGTAAAATGAAAGGGATGAACAGATTATCTCCCCAGTAAGCCCCTTCTAATTCTAACATCCTAAATTAAGTCTCAAGCACTTTGTTGAGGAAGCAATGGAGGGTTTCTTTACAGGGTAGATTTTTAATTCCATGTAAGGAAAAAGTACTTACTGATAATAATCAGAGCTGTCTTGAAGCGGAAGGAGAGGACAATAACAAATAGCCAGAAGTTACGTTTTTAATGTTGCTTTGAGGTTTGCAAAGAGTTTTAAGCCATCCTGGAGGTCTACATAATGAATGACTTACTGAGAATGTTATAGCCAATGCAGTTATCCTTTCCACATTGAGGGGGTTAGGGTTGCAGCTCCCCCAAGGTCTGGAAAATCTGTGTAAAACTTTTTGGCCCTCCCTTTGTACCAGAGAAGAAGTCTGAATTTTTTTTCCTTTCTCTTTTTCTTTTATGGGGTGTTTACAATACCTTGTAAAATTTCGGTTAAGTATTTGGTCATAGGTTATATTATACAAGACCATACATATATTTTATGCATTTCTGAGTTTCTAAACTTTTTCTGTGTCATCCACTGGCCTTTGTGTGTCATCTTTGGCTTCTGCAAAACTTCGCCAAAATTCCCATTTAATTTCTTATGCCAACCTGAGATATATTGAAACTGCAATGGGGAAAATCATGATGTGGAAAATCGCAATGTGGAAGGGATAACTGTATTTCTCTTCTTGGGCTGTTTAGACCAGTTGCCTTCAATAGTCCCTTCCAACCCTGACATTTTGTAATCCTACATGCTCTGAAGGTTCTCTATAGCAGTTATTGCTAACTTTGTGTCACTGGCCCCTTTGGCAGTCTGATTAACTCTATGAAGTCTAAGCCCCTTTTTAGAATGCTGTTAATACATGAAATAAAGTACTCAGGATTACAAAGGAAACTAATTATACTGAAATAGTTAAGAATTTTTTTTTAAGTTCAAGAGCCCCTACTCTAGAGGTCAACTTGTCCATTCCTTGCCTGCTGAGCTGAAACTAATTCTTTGTAGGTGGGGGATGGGGAGGGGGGAGTCTAATCTTAAACCTTTCCAGTATTCCAAAGACTCGATGCCAAGAAGTTTCTTCTTAGGTCTAGCTCAAATCTTTCCTACTTCATTGAAAGCCCATTTCTCATATGGATCTAGTCACTTACGATATTAAGGACTATTTAAACTAGATTCAGAGGATATGCGGTGGACCCAATATAGAAGGCTAAAATGTTAAAAGGGAGAAATACCTTGCCCATCAATTAGTATCTGAGCAGAAGATGGGGGAGGGAGGAGAGAAACTACATAATGCTAATTCCTCTGTAGGTCTTTAAGTGTACACTTGAATTCTAATGTCAGACTCTTTCTGACAGAAATTCTAGCCCTGCAGCTGTGGGAAGGTGCGCTTGGAGATTCTCATTGCAAGAATTTTTGGTCAATTTTACAAGAGATTAGACCCATAACTGCCTTTAAGCTCTGACAGCCCCCTGTCATGTACTGCTGTATATAATTCCCATGTACAGGGTATGAGGGTCACAAGAGAACCACTCTACCACCTAAAGCATCCCTGGACTAGGAATGAAGATACCTTGAAGATATCCTCTAAATAAAGTCTCATTTGTATTCAGGGTGGCAGGGCCAACATTAAAGCGAGAAAAGAATTGTTGTCTTGTGACTGATACACTAAGAAGTCTTGGAGGAGCCAACAGGAAAGGGGCACAGGCCTTGTGCTCAGCTCTGGTATCTTGCAATCTGTAATGTTAGAGCTGGAATCCTTACCTCAGTTTGGCCAAGCTTATAAGTGACCTCACATTCCTTAGTCCAGGAAACACCTCACCTGCCCAACACTCTACCCCTGACCACAGGGAAGTAGTTCCTGGCAACAGATCTCATTCTGTGGGTCACTGGTAAGCTTCCTCCTCCTCCCCACAACATGCTGTCTCTTGCTTCATACCCCTCTATTTTCGTTTTTTACCTTCCCTTGAAAGAGGAGAAAGGAGGAATTAGGGAGACCAGGGAAAGCAGGAGGGGACCACAGGGGGAGAGTTGCCATATGTTCTCCTCTCCCTAGCCAGGATCACACTTGACTCTTCTTCACAGGGTGAGTCTAGTGTTGAGGAGCAAAGAGAAGGTTAGCCTGAAGCTGACAAAAGCAGAGCAGGACTTGGTGAAAAAAAATGATGCCCTAAGCCAACATTTCTCCCTCTACAAAAACAACCTGAGTCATCTGAGGCTCCGGTTAATTTTGTAACTTTGGAAGAACACGTCTGACTGAGGAGCTGGGCTGAAGGCAGACACTGCTCGTGTGTGTGTGTGTGTGTGTGTGTGTGTGTGTGTGTGTGTGTGTGTGTGTGTGTGTGTGTGTGTGATAGAAAGAGGGTGGAGAGGAGGGAAATGAAGGAAAGAGGGGAGAGAGAGAGAGAGAAAGAGAAAGAAAGAGAGAGAGAGAGAGAGAGAGAGAGAGAGAATTTTTCCCAACTAAATCTGAAAGGAAAGGGTCCCAAAGAGAGATAAAGGTAGGGCAGAACAAGACAAATAAAAAGAGACGGAGGGAGACAGAATGAACAATTGAGAAAGGGAGAGCTCCCCAAAGAGCCAGAAACAGAGAGCAAAATACAGAGGAAGACCGAGAAATAAAAGGAAGGGATAAAAAGTAAGATAGAAAGGTAGAAATATAAGGGCAGTGAGAAAGCCTGAGTCAGAGATACAAATGAAAAGAGAGGATGAAAGACCCTGAAATGGGAAATCAAGGTGGGGAGCAGGGAAAGGAGTGGAGAGCTGCTGTAGTGGAAAAATCCAAGTCTGCCAGTTTCCCTTTATGGTCTCTGACTGTCCCAGCACCTTCTGTCTCCTTCCTGTTTTGCTGTGCTTCTTGTTGACCTGGCAATACTCTAAAATTGAGACAAGTTGGAGGCCAGCAAAGGAACAGTGCCATGGGGATGTGTAGAGTGTGGAAAAGTCAAAACAGCTGTTGTTACAGGGCAGAAAATCTCTCCTGCCTCTCCTTGGCTGTCTGACAGATCAGCTTGGTGATGATGTAAAAGCTCAGCTGCAGAGCCCACTCTGCTATTAAGTCACCCATTTTACTCCATCCACAAAAAGTCAGCATAGAGTGCCATCTTCCTGTTGTGGATGATCCCCAGGAACCCTTTCCTCCAAAATGAGGGGGAAGAAGGTGCCAAACCACAGTGGGATACATGATCAAGGGTCTGCAGGAAACCCTTCCTGGTTTGATTAATGGGATGTAATACAAAGAGTGCAGGAGATTCAGCCTAGTTCTGCCTGCTACCAACCAATTGTATGACCTTGGACAAGTCACCTAAACACCCTGGATTCCAGTTTCCTCATCTTTAATATGAGGAGGTTAGATGCCTTCAAGCTTTAGCCCCCAAGGACAGGGAGCTGGGCAGTCTGATGTCCAGATACCAAGCCTATGAGGAGCCAACCCAAGCCAAGGCTCTGAACTCCTGCCCAAGGATAGGCTTCTTCACTGCAACTGCATTCTTCCTGCTATCTCCCCAAACTCTTATTTTGCTTCTTGTCTTTAATAAGGAAAACCTTCTCTCTGCTGTTTATCTCCAATTCACCCTGATTATATTTCATCTGTGCATAGTTGTTTGCATGCTGCTTTGACGATGAGCTTGAAACCAAAGACTGTCTTCTGCATTTCTTCACATCCCTAGTGCTTAGCACAGTGCCTGGCACCTAGTAGGTGCTTAATAAATATATATTAACTGACTTTCCCAATCCCCCTTAATGCTAGTGCCTTCTCTCTGTTGATCATTTCCAATTTAGCCTTGTACCTATATTTTGTTTATACACAGCAGTTTTCGTGTTGTCTCCCCATTGGACTGTGAGTTCCTTGAGGGCAAGAGCTGGATAAATGCTTTTTGGCTTATCTAAGGAGAATGTTCTTTGGCCAGAGAAAGACAGAACAAAATCAATGCATCTCAAAACTGGAAGGTACCTTAGAGAATGCAATTTGCTCCTGTTGGGGGATGTTAAGGAGGGCACTGATGACAGTTAGTCATGGAGCATTCAAATAAAGACTTCTATATGGAACGATATGGAGGGAGGGGTGCCCTCCTCTACACCCTCATCAGCTTGTCAATGTGGAGTCCAAAACCAAGCAGAGTGCTCCAGATGTCAGATCAAGGTATGTTTTGTTCACTTTTTCTTTACTTACTTGCATACATAGTATATTCCCTGGTACAATGTAAGTTCATTGAGAGTAGGCACCCTCTTAATTTTTTTTTTCTCTTTATATCGCCACCACCCAGCACAGTGCCTTTACTCCTAGAAGGTGCTTAATAGAAGTTTGTTCAGTTGAATACAGCAGTACTCAGTTGACTCACATAGAGTTTACAATTCATTAAACCTCCTAGATCATTTACACATGAACTGTTGTTGCTCATGCCATGCCTCCCTGCTCTTATTTTAATAACATTTATTTTTTTAACCCAAATGTGGGGATTTTTATTAATTTTTATTAACTTTTTTAGATTTGGCCCATCATTCTAGCCTTTTGAGATTTTTTTGTTGGGTTTTTTTTGTATTCTAATTCTAGCATCTAAAAAAGATGACAAACAGGAGGTTGGAACCTCAAATTAGTTGGGAGATGGTAAGAAAGTACCTAGTTCCAAAGTTAAGAGCAGACAACTTGCATCCCCAACGACTGAATCAATTAGCAGATGTATTTGCTGAGTTGCTATCTGTGATCCTTTTAAAAATGGGAGAGGGGCCCAGGATGGAATACTTCCAAATGTTGTTCCACTTTCCAAAAGAGGAAAAGGCTCCACAGAAGCTTCAAATGAGCCAGTGAGCCTGATGAGTCCTGTCAACATTCTAGAACATATTGGAGCGATGGTTTGTGAGCATTTGGAAAGGGAAGCAGTGAGCATTAAAAAACAGCCTGGATTCAAGTTGTACCAGACTAAACTCATTTTCTTTTTTGGGCCTGGCATGCTAGACTGGCAGATCAGAGGAATCCCTCAGACATAATGTGCAAGGGGTTTTAGCAAAGCATTTGACAAAATCAATCAGCAAGCATTTATTAAGTATCTACTATATGTCAGATACAGAGCTAGGCACTGAGGCTACAAAGTCACAAATGAAACAATCTCTCCCCTAAAGGTCACAAACGATAATCTTATGTTTAAGATGGGGAAACATGGGCTAGATAATGGTTCTGTTAGGCAGAGTCAGAACTATGGTCCCAAAGGCTAGCTATAGATGGCCATTTGGAAGGAAGTCTCTAGTGTAGTATTCCGGGGCTCCGTTGCTGGCTTTGTTGTATACAATATTTTTATCAATGAAAAGAGGCATCATGCAATAATTGAGAGAGTAATGAATGTGTAGTCAGAGAATGTCGGTTTAAATCTTGGCTCTGCTGCTTACACGCTATGTAACATTGAACAGTCACTTTTCCTCTCTGATTCTCATTTGTAAACTAGTTTGATTGGACTAGATTATTTTTAATAGTATTTTATTTTTTCCAATTTTATGTAAAGACTATTTTTAGCATTCATTTTTACAAGAGTTTGAGTTCCAAATTTTTCTCCCTCCCCTCCCTAAGTTGCATTATGTGCTATCATGTAAAACATTCCCATATTAGAATAGATTATTTCTAAGATCCCTTGATAAAGAGCCCTAAATCCTATTACCTGTGATCCCATAACTTACATGAAGATAGAGATGACTTACCTACAAAATTTGCAAATGACAAGAAACCAAGAATTATCTGCTAACATGTTGAATGACAAAATCAGTATCAACAAAGATGAATAGGATAGTGTAATGGGCTACATCTACTAGGATCAGATTTAATAGCTATAAACTTAAATGTTTTATATTTTGGTTCAAAAATCAAATTCATATATACAATATGAGGGAAGAATAGCTAAAAAAAATTCATGTGTATAAGATCTAGGAGCTTTAGTGGGTTTAAGTGTTAATAAGAGTAAACAATGGAATGTGCAGGCTGCATTCATTAGAACTACCACCATTTATTAAGAGCTTACTATGTGACAAATGTTGTCCTTAACATAGTGAAGTGCTGGGAAGGAGATGAAATCTTGATAAGCTAAGGTCTCTCTGCCTTCACAGATCTTATAACCTAGTAGAGGATAAGACATCAACAAAGAGAGCTAAAATACATATTACATAATAATTACATCAAAGTAAAATAGTAAAATGCCAATAACAGTTTGAGAAGGAAGGCCATTACTGCTGATCCAAAGGGATCAGCCAATGAATAACAGAAATATAATAACCAGAATGAGGTAGGTTCCTCTGTACTCTACCCTGATGAAACCAGATCTGTTCAGCTGTGGGCGCCACAATTTAGGAAGGGCATTGAAAAACATACATGTCCACAGGAGTTCAACAAGGTTGATAGATTTGGGGGCATTTAACCAGGAGAAGAAAGTTTTTGAAAGGCTGTTATATGAAAGAAAGATTAGACTTGTTCTGCTTGGCTCTGATGTGCAGAACTCAGAACAGGAAGGCAGATATTTGTTCAATAAAAAGGAAAACATCTTAGGAATTAAAGCTTTTCAAAAGCAAAAGAGAGTTCTCCATCACTAGCGGCCTTCAAGAAAACGATGGATGAGTAGTTAAGGATATCGTAGGAGGAATAACTGTTCATGTATGAATGAGACTAGATGTCCTCTGAATCTCCTTTTAATTCTGAAATTTTGTGATTCTCTAATGTTCTTGAATGTTAATGATTTCTTTCCTTCTATGGTATTTCCATTCCTAATCAAGCTTTGCTTAGGGTGATTAAAATAGGAGATGATCTCATGTAATGATCTCATAGAATCCTCACAACCCTAAGAGGGTTGGGGAAGGAGGTAGCATCACCATTTAAGCTACTTTCCCAAGGTCACCTATCAAATGACTAGCAAAGGGGGACCCAGGTCTTTTGACTCCCAGTCTTGTACTTGACTCTTTCTAGTACCCCATCCTGCTTCTTCCATATGACAAGCCTCTCAGTTTCCACTGACTTCTTTTCTTTCTTCCAACTAGTTCTGCCTAGGAAATCCAACAAACATTTACCAAAAGCCTGCTATGTACAAGGAACTATGTGCTGGGGATAAAGATGGAACAGTCATTCACATCAAGTATCCCAGCCTTCTACTGCATGATACAACCTGTGCTCAGAGAAGTATGAACATGCCAACTTGATGAAGAATGAGATAGTGCAGGGCAGTGGGGTGGCACAGTGGATAGAGCTCTGGCCTTGGAGTAAGGAGGACCTTGGAGTTCAAATCCAGCTTCAGACACTTGACACTTACTAGCTCTGTGACCCTGGGCAAGTCACTTAACTCCAATTACCAAAGCAAAAAAAAAAAAAAGAATGAGCTAGTGCTAACAACTAAGGGCATCGTGAAAGACTTCCCATTGGGCATGGTGCATAACTGAGATTTGGAGGAAATTAGAGATTTTAAGAGGTAGAGGTAAGGATATAGAGCATTGACAATGGGCTGGGGGGGGGCACAGTGTATGTAAAGGCATGGAGGCAAGAAACAAAATTCTGAGAATTCCAACTTCAGGAAACAACAAATAGGCTAGTTTGACCAGACTACAGGGTTTAGCATAGTGCCTGGAAATAGCAGGTGCCTAATAAAAGCTTATTGATTGATTGATGTGAAGGAGAATAATATGCAACAAATGTGGGAAAACAGGCTGGTGGCAGAATATGAAGGGCTTTAAATGCCAAGCTGAGGAATCGGTACTTTGTCCTAGAGGCAAAAGGGAGCCACTAAAGTTCTTGAGCAAGGAAGGTGGGGAAGGGAGTAAGCATTTATAGCACCTACTATGTAGCAGGCACTGTGGTACTTTTTTTTAAGCAAATATTATCTCATTTGATTGATTATTCTCACAACAACCTTCAAGGCAGATGCTTAGGTTTTAGGAAAATTATTTTAGCAGCTGGGTGAATAATAGATTAGAGAGGGAAAAGACTAGAAACTGAAAGTCCATTTAGGAGGCTGGAGCAGAGGTGATGCCTAAACTGGTGTGGTTACTGTATGGGTGGAAACAAGGGAACATCTGTAGGAGATGCTATGGAGCTACAATAAATCAATCATAGCAATTGATTGCATATATGAGTGAGGGTGAATGAAGATATGAGGATGACTCTAAGATTGCCAGCTTGGGTGATGGGAAGGATGGTGGTGGCCTCAACAGAAGAAAAGGGGATTTTGGAATGAAGATGGACAGGTTTGGCCAGGGGAGGGTAGATAATGAATTCTGTTTTAGATATGTTGAATTCAAGGTGCCTATGAGATGCCCAGCAGGTAGCTGGTGACGTAGAACTGGGGCTCAAGAAAGAAACTAGTGCTAGCTATATAGGTATAAAAGTCATCTGCAAAAAGGTAATAATTGAGCCCATGGTAGCAGATGAAATTATGGAGATAAGGTATAGAGAAAAAATTGATCCAAAGACAAAACCTTAGGGGACACCCAAGGTTAGGGGATAAGATATAGATAATGATCCAGCAAAAGGAGCCCAAGATAGGTTAAGCACATAAATAGGAAGGTGATCACAAGAGAGTAGTGTCATGAAAACCCAGGAAGGAAAGGAGGTTCAGGAGAAGAGTGTGGTTATAAGTGACAAATGCTACAGAGAAATCAGGGAGGGTGAGGACTGAGAAGAGGGTAGCAGATTTAGTGATTGAAAATTTATTGGTTATCCTGGAGAAAGCAGTTTCAATAGAGTGGTGAGATTGGAAGGCAGTTTGCAAAGGGGTGAGAAGTAAGTAGGAAGAGAAGAAATACCATTGGAAATACAGAATACCAGGAGATACCATTGGAAATGCTAGAGGGAATACAGAACACCAGGGAAACATTTAAATATTTTAAAAAAGGTATATGACACTTCTTCTAAGAGTTTGGCTATGAAAAGGAGGAGGCATATAGGGTAGCTTGAAGATATGATAGGGTCAAATAAAGATATGCTTAAAGATGGAGGAACCTCAGTTTCCTCATTTGTAACATATGGATAATACTTGTAGTAACCACATCTCAGGGTTATGTGGCCCAAATGCTACACTTTATGTGAGCATTTTTGACCTTTAAAACACTATATGAATGTCAATTACTAGAACTATTACTTAAATTTCCCTGAATATAGTTTATTACTTTCTTAGCTCTGTGCTTTTGCTCATACCTTTCCCTGTATCTGAAATGCTCTCAATATCTTCATCTGTCAAAATCTAACATTCACTCTGCACAAATGCCACTTGCCCCTGAAAAAGCCTCCTCCAATTCCTCAAGACAGATTTCATCTGTGCAACATGGCAGAGGAAAGCAGACACTTGAACATGGGTCCTAGCTCTGTCATTTACTAGCCATAGACATTAAGTAAGTCACAGAACCTTTCTGACCCTCAGGATTCTCAAAGTAAGATGGGAATAATATTTAAAACAACCCTGTGAGGCAGGTAGTACAAAAGTTATTCAAAATACAGCTTGCAAAAGTGCTTTGTCCAATATGAAATAGGCTGTACGTGAAATGTGATTCTTCACAATTTTGTGAAGGGCTGTGGCAGTGAACCCATTTGACTACTGAAAACCATCTTCCTTGTTGCTTTATGGATCAAGCTGCCACTGCCTGGCTTGGCCCCTTAGAAGAGACACTTATGGTGACACTTATGAGCTCGCTGTGGGATCAGCTACTGCCCAGGATCCCACTACTCAAGGATGGGAGAAGGGCCAGGAGCAAGAAAGAGGAAGGTCGCTGCTCTGCTGACACTTAGAGCCAGTGAACAACAGGTAGCTTGTCAGCATGCATCCTAGCAATCATTTCAGGAGGTTGATGGGAAAATCCGTGACTAGAGATATTTTAATTTTTTATTTTGGTTCCCAGCAAAAAGGAACAATTATATCAAATGAGGGTTCCCTCCTATCCACTCACCCAACCACCTCCCTAGTTCATGCCTCATCCTCTCTTGTTTGAACTACTGTAATATTGAGCTACAGGGGACCTTGGAGACCATTTAACCTAAACCACTCATAGAGACTGTGGGCCAGGAAGGTTAAATGATTTGACCCAAGATCACACAGGCAGGAAGTATCTGAGGCAGAATTTTAATTCAGGTCCTCTGACTCCAGAGCTCTTTCCCTTGTGATTTCAGGGGGAAAAAAAATGCAACCAATCTCACCATTTCCATTTTAAGGGCTTCAATATGCCACTAAATATTGATTTTTCAGTTTTTTTGGATTAACTGAGACTTGGAATTCAGATGATGCCCTTGCAAATACAGGAAAATTGATGGGGACTAAGCTATAAGATCATAGAGTTAGAGGGGATATCAGAGCCATCTAATCCAACCCTTCATTTTACATACGAGAAAACTGAGGCACATGGTGGTCAAGGGACTTGCCCAAGGAAACACAAGTGGAAGAGGAGGGATTGCACCCAGATCATCTGACTTCAGAGCTAGTACTCTCTCCACTCTACCACACCAAGTTGATTCAGAGAGAGACTGAGGCTTGGAGACCAGAAGGAAAAAGGATTGTCTAAAAGGGCTATCATCCTATTCTGTAACAGACTCAATTTCAAAAGAAGAAAATATACTCTTTTTTTTTTAGGCAATTGGGGTTAAATGACTGCCAAGGGTCACACAGCTAGGGTCAAGTGTTTGGTCTGAGGCCAAGTTCTCCTGACTTCAGGGCTAGTGCTCTATCCACTGCACCACCTAGCTGCCCCCTAAGAAAGTGTACTCTTAACAAGGCTTTTTTTTCCCCCAAGTTGAGAGATAGTGGGTACTGCGTTTAGAATCTGAGAATTCAAATACTGGTTCTGCTACTTCCTACTCACGTGGAGTAACTTAGCAACTTAGGCAAGTTAACTTACTTCTCCAGGTCTGTTTCCTTCTTTATAAAACAAAGGGGCCAAATTCTATAACCTCTAACGTCCCCATCCCGCTTTAAAGCCACTGTCGAGGAGTCTTGATTTTTAGCTCCCAAAAATGTCATACCCATCAGCCTGTAAGACAATCTGCATGCAGTATCTGTGGGTCTACAGTCTAAAGAATCCCTCCTTGTTGTTGCTGTTCACTTGTATCTAACTCTGTGTGACCCCATTTGGAGCTTTCTTGGCAAAAATACTCAAGCAGTTTACCATTTTCCTCTTCAGCTCCATTTACAGATGAAGAGACTGAGGCAACTTAGGGTGTGGAGGGAGAAAGCACAAGGGTGCTGAATTTGGAGTCAGCAGATGTAGGTTCAAAATACTGCTCTTGGGGCAGCTAGGTGGTGCAGGGGATAGAGCACAGGCCCTGGAGTCAGGTGGACCTGAATTCAAATCCGGCCTCAGATGCTTGATACTCACTAGCTGTGTGACCCTGGGCAAATCACTTAATCCCCATTACCTCAAATCCTCCCTAAAAAAAGAAACTGAGGCAAAACTGTGTGACTTGCCCAGGGTCACACAGCTAGTAAGTGTCTGAGGCCACATTTGAACATTAAGAAGATGAGTTCTGACAACAGGACCAGCAATCTATCCACTGGGCTACCTACCTACCCATTAATAAGCCCTTACCAACTCCTATTTGACTGTCCCACTGACCAACCCTATAAATGAAGTACTGAACTCCATGTGCTGAACTCCATTTTGTTTTCTGACCTTCACCTTGTATTCCCTTCTTCACAGAAATAGGAGTTCCCACCTTAGAAAACCCACCAAGAAAGATACCTGCTCCAATCCATTCCATGATCCTTATGTGGTCCCAAAGGCAGGATTAACCAATCGCTTGTTTGGCTTCTGTCACTTCCCACTTATGCAACCCCTGGCCGTTTCCTCTGTGGCCTCTGCCTTTATAAACTCAAGCTCTGCCCCTGATTGGGGCTGCTTGATTTGGGTGTGCATACCCCTTGCAGCCGTGCACTAATAAATCCACATTTTAAATTATGTCTGGGTCTCGCTCGCTGATTTCTCAGTACAACATTAGTAAGACAGAAGCCTTATTTTTCCTGTGACTTCCCAGTCCTGACTCTACCACTGGATCTCTTCCAGTCCTGAAGGAACTATTAGGTAGAGTCAAACGTGCGATTGTTTCCCTGTCTCCTTGAGCTCCAAGGAATGTGTGAGACTAAAATGGAGCATGGAGGAGAGAGATGCTTCACTCCCACATTCTCCCTGGGCACCAAAGCTCAGCTCCTGAGAAACTTTGCCATCTTGGAGTTGGCAGCTGAGTCAGCTGACAAATGCAACATTTTTCGGTGCCACCATCAGTAGCCCAGAGACAAGCCAACGTGGAGATGATTCTGTATGACATAGAAACTTATGTAACTGTGATTCTGAGAGAATTCTAGATGAGATCAAGGTGTTCCCTGAAACCTAGAACAGGAAAACAGAGCAGCTGTAGGCAAAAGCATCCTCTCTTCCACCCTCCTTAGAAGAGGAGAGGTAGTTATCTTTAATAGGTAGTTACTTCTAGGAAAAAGGACCACAAGCAATTAGAACAGGGTCTGATATGGTGGCGAAAGAGATGATAAAGAAAGGAAGCCCTGGCTTAGGCATGGAAATCTGCAATATAGGAATTGCCAACAGATATCTGATTTTGTGATCTAGCAGCTCATTGGAATCACAGATCTAAAGATGAAAGTTACCTTGGGAACCATGGAGTCCAATCCTCTCATTTTGCAAAGGAGGAAACTGGGGTCTAAAGAGGTCAAAGGATCATAGTTGTAGAGCGGAAAGGGACCAAAAGGTGATCTAATCCCCCTTCCCACTTTACACATGAGGAAATACACCTCACGTGCAACGAGATGAAGGTACTTGCCCCCAAGGTCTCATAACAAACCAGGATTCAAACCTAGCTTGTTTGCCTCTAAGTTCAATGCTTTTTGAACCTGGGGGAAGGAGTCCTGAGTTCAAATGAATTTTGAACCTCAGACCTTTACTAGATATGTGATCATGGCAAGTCATTTAACCTCTGTCTGGCTCAGTTTCCTCAACTGTAGAAAGGGGATAATAATAGCACCCACCTCCTAGGCTTGTATGGGGATCAAATGGAGATAGCATTTACCTCAAAGTGCTTGGCACAGCATCTGGTACATGGTATGTGCCTAGTAAGTGCTTGTCACCTTTCTTTCCCCTTTATGGCTAAATGTCCCCTTAACGTACCCCAACACTAGAATCAATCTCTCAATCCCATCTGTTTTTCTTTCTTTTTTTTTTTAGGCAAATGGGGCTAAGTGACATGCCCAGGGTCACATAGCTAGTAAGTACCAAGTGTTTGGTCTGAGGTCGAATTTGAACTCAGGTCCTCCTAACTTCAGGACTGGTGCTCTATCCACTGTGTTGCCTAGCTGCCCTTAATCCCATCTGCTTTTCAAAACACTTTCATATCCTTTATCTCACTTAACCCTTAAAACAATGTCATAAAGTCCAAGTGGGAGAATAATACTGACCTTTTCATAAAGAAAGAAATTGAGGCAGAGCAAGTGAAGTGAGTAGTCTAAAGTCACAATGGGTTATTGATAGGAGTTGGGACCAGAATCTCAGCCCCATTTACACATTCAGTAAACTGATTAAGTACCAACTACTGCACTCCAGGGAAGCTAGATAAACAAGAAGAGAACCCTGCCCTCCAGGTGACGGAGTGCGGGCCCAGACAAAGATCTTCACCCCTTGCCCTAAAGGGAACCTGGCTCTACCGCCCCAGCTCCTCATCTCCCTTCCAAAGCCCTAGCCCTACCTTTGCATCTTTTTCAGATGTACCTTTGCCCCTTCCCCTAAAAAGAATCTGGCTCCCTTTTGTCTATGGGCCCCACCCAGAAAGCTCTTACTCAGGTCTCAAAGGGTTCCTTATCAACTCCCCTTATCTCCCTTTGAAAGCCCTAGCTCCACCTTTTGATCTTATGCAGATGCCTTCCAGTTCCCTTCATTATCTATTCCCATTGTCAATTCAATCTCTCAGAATTTCCAATTGGAATTCCCACCTAGACCCTTTTCCCAGCCCCCTCCTCTGGCCATCCAAAGTTACTTTAGTGTATATAGGATCCACCCTGGCCCCCATTCAAACTCGGAGAATCTCTCATGCCCAAAAGGCTGAGCTTTTCTCAAGTCTGCTAATCCTTATGGGCATCACCTGGCCTATATGTTTTATCTCTAATAAACTTTTTCTCTGGCTGGAAGATTTGAGTTGAATTCATTCAGGCACGGCTTGCATGGCAATCTTGGGGTTCCAGCACCCCAAACTTCTAGACCTCTTCACAGGGGCCTATCCACAAAAACAGGTCACAAATTAGGCTGTGACTCCTAATAATTGGATCTTTCCATCACAGCCTCCCACAGAAAGACAACAACCTGCACTACAGAAAAAATTTCACGTGTGGTTCCTAGGAGTCTGGACAGCTACTATCTAGCCCAATACTCAGCCTGAAAAGTCACAGACTGTTAGTTAGAAGGGCTTATGTTTCCACAGGTAGAATAATACAGAGATTTAAAGAACAGCTCCAGGAAGTAGTACACTGTAGGTGGGCTCGGGCTTAGCCAATAAAAAGTAAGTGGATTGCTCCAAAAAGACCCCAAAATCAAGATAAGGGTCGAGCCAGCTCAGACCAGTTAGGGTCAACCTGAGGACACCTGAAAAGTGCTAGTGCGCCTGCTTAATGAACTTCATTACTATTATCTGACACACGCCGCATAAAATTAGAACCTCATTAACGAGTCATGGGACGTATGACCAAGGGAGGGGGAGCATACTTGAGCATATCAAGGGGAAACATGTAAGGAAAGGTGTAACCTGGGAAGGGCTGGACCAATCCCGGCCTGGGAGGTTTCCGGCTGAATTCAACTGCATAAAAGCACACTTTCCCTTGCACTCAGGGCCCACCCCTCCTGAAGAGGGGTGGAGCCCGCCTCTGGCCAGAAACGTCTAAATCCTCTGGACTTTCTTTATAATAAATTTTCTTGATACTAAATTTTTGGTGTCAAGTCTATTTCTAACACAGACCCAAGAAGCAGAGGGATCGGGGCACCAAGAGTCCGTCCAGTGGCTGAATTTCTGCCTCCTCCCACTTCTTCCCAACAAAGAACAATTCAGGCTCACCCTAACCACCAACCCAAGGACAGGAACAACAGCCCTCTCTCATGCTTGTCTCACACCCAGGGCCAAGACGCTTGTCGGCCAGCCTGTCTCACAGCTGAGCTGTGTCACCTCTTTACGCCTTCCTTTGTGGGTTTAAGATTGGCTAGTCAATTAAGATGATGGCAAACAGGTCAGGGTTGTACCATCCTTCCTAAGAATAATGGGGACTTGTACCTAGGAGGAAAAAGAGAGGAAGCAACCATGGAAAGTGTAGAAGAGGTGAAAACCTGTCGTTTGCTTTTTCTAAGTAGGAGAGAGACCAAACCTGAGCCAAAGCAAGGCTAGTAACTAACCTAGGGCCTGGCCCAGTCTGCCACCTCTGGGAAGGTAGCTTTTTTCTGTTTTTATGGATCAGCCCACCCTTTAATGGTCTCTAAGGGTCCTTGTACCCTGCTTTCTATCACACTCTACCCATTATCTTACTGGTAATTCTAGTTCATTCTAAATTAATGAGTTCATCCCCATTAGCTCTTTTAGTCATCCTGCAAAGGCAGCTCAGTGCCTGGGGATTCTTGAATAGCTGAGAAGGAATTGCAAACTTCTCTCCCCACCAGCCTTCCATCTTCTCTCCTTAATCTGTCAACTTCAGTAAACTCCCAGTCATCAGAACCCATTACACCAGCTCCCAGCTCCCCTCCTTGGCCTCAGCCCTTAGGGTGGCTCCCAAACATCAGCTCACTCAGGATTTTAATTTTAACTTCTTCAAACTTTGATAGGGGCTTTGATAGTAGAGCCCAGATGAGAGAGCAGGGAAACATGTGAAAGTAAAAGGTAAAAAAAAAGAACAAGCAAGGTGTGTAGGTTTGAGAAAAAGTAACTTTGTACAACCATGTGAACTACATGTTTCAGAGCACAGAGAATATGTGGCTCTCAGGGAGGAATAATAATAATTCACATTTATATAGCACTTTAAAATTTACCAACCACTTTCCTTACAATCTTCTGGGGGAGGTAATAGCAGAAGAATAATTAGCCATATTTTACAGATGAGAAAATTGAGGCCCAAAGATATTATAAGTTGTCTAAGATCAAACAGCTGGTATATATTCATATGTTGTTAGAGGCGTATGGTTTTTTTGTGTGTTTTTACAGAAGAGTTCATATCAAAATGTAGATGTAAGCATGTAGGTATAACACTGAGGATGTATTTAATTTGGTCTGGGTATATGTACACTCTTACACTCTTTACCCTCTTCTCCCTCTTTAATTCTGTCTTGTTGGTTCCTAGGTTTGAGTTACTTTCCCTAGTCCAAAGAGAAACCCCCTTTAGGTCATCCCTTCAGGCTCCCCAGTCCTAGTCCTGAGGCAAAAGAAGATAGGTAAGTGAGCAGTGAGGGGAAATCAGAAAGCCTGATGACAGATACTCTGAATTCAAGAGAAGTCATCAGGAGAAGGCTATGGCTCAGAAGGAAGGATGGCATAACTCCACGTCTCTGCTGATAGTCAAACCTTTGTGAAGTGCCATAGTCCCCACTTTTTTGGAGCAATAGACTTAAGACCTCAGTTTCTGGTCTTTCACTGTTCCTTCTCCTAAGTGGCAGCAGGGTCAATGGCTGTCCTCCCACGCCTCCTCTTCAGGGACATCCCTAGCACCCAATTAAGCAACCAACACCTTGGGGGCAATCACAGCCATAGAAGCCCTTAGATCACAACCAGAATACTCCCACCAGCCAAGACCCCAGATTTCTCACTGGCATGGAATGCTCTCATTTTTAAAAAGCTATTTTCTATGGGGCTCCCAGTGTATAAGAATGTGTGTGTGTGTAAGTATGTATACTTGGGGGTACACTTGTGCAGATGTGAGTGTGTGTATATGTGTGTGAGACTGAAGATGTCCATCCTTTATTACTAGTGGCTATCATATGTTTTTGTAACTATATGTGTTAACATTTGTGTAGTCCAATAAATTATAAAAGAGCTGTGGATGGATAATTCTTGAGGATAAATGATCAACACTTTGAAGAACACAGCCTCAGGGGTGGGGATTGGATTGGACTTCCAATCCTCAATTGGATTCAGATAAGGGGCCACACTTGAGGACCTAGAGACCCACATGTGGCCTCAAGGACACAGGTTCTGCACCTCTAGAAGATGAGTCCTAACTAACAAGGTTTGCACCTGGGGGAAGATCATGGAAGAGGGAGGGGAAAAGATTCACCTGGGGTTTTGCTAAATAGTCCACAGCATCAGTAGCTATTGCCACATGGACTGAGATGGGTAGGAGAGGAAGTACTCCCAGAACCATGCTTTGGAACCCTCAAAATCCCCCACACTGAGGCGTGGCCCAATGCCCTACCCACCTAGCAAGTTCTCTGTGTGAAATACTAACTGAACCCAGAAATTGCCAGATCTATTTGAGACATGCTTCTGAATTCACCCTCAGGCTAGAGACTGGAAACTGGTAAAACAAAATTTCAAAGCTGAAAAAGACTTAGAAGTATTATTGGTCGAGGTCTGCCATTTGTTAAAGCTCAGCCAGGCACAGAGCACAGTTAGAGCAAGGGACCCACTTAAAGTTAATGGCAATCAGAACATCAAGCTATTAAACACAGGTTAGACTGGATTTGGAAGCTCCCCTTTATAACCTGCGTGGGCCTCTTTGACCAGCACGAGGGAAATCTTAGAATAAAATTTTCATGCTCTGAAACTCATGAGATCTGTACTGTATGTCTTGCTTCATTTATGTTTCTCCTTTGCTAGTAAAATTCCTTTCTGGAAAACTTCAGCTTTTGTCTCAAGTAAAATTAGGGAAACAAAGAGTTTTGTGGCCAAGCCAGGACAACAAAGGTCCCCTAGAGGCTAGGCTAGTGCTGGTGCAGCAGTAGTGAGAGAGAAGCCCCATCCTTATAGACCCAAGATCCAGGCTTAGGAGAGGCTGAAAGAAATCTCCCAAAAGATGTGGGTTCTCTGGTTCAGCTGACCACAGTCCCCTTCCTGACCTTACACCTCCAAGCCAGACTCCCATTTTCCCATCCTAGCAAGGGGATGCTGCCAATGTATGTCTTGACAGGAGACATCTTGCCATTGATAATGACACTGCTATCAGGAAGAGGGTTATGGGTCCCACCTGCTTTCCCCTGGGCAGTAACCTGACATCACAGCCATCTTTGACCTGGCTCAGTCCTCCTCTTAAAGATTTCTGAGAGAGTCTTATTAAGGATCTGAAAAGTCACCTCATTCAGTTTCTTCTCCCATTCCATTCTTGGCAGCCCAATTAGTCAATAAGCAAGGTCCTAAGCACTTCCAATCCAATCCAACCTAACAAACTTGTAAGTTGGTACTGTGTGCCAGGGATGGGCAAAGACGAAACATTCTCTGACCTCAAAGAGCTTAGATTCTGCTGGAGGGTGGGGCTGCTGAGGAATGGATACAACATACCCATGGAGGGAAAGTCACATAGGGGAAACACTATCAGGTTTTGAGTCCAAGGTCCCTAGCTTCTAACCCTAATTCTACCGCTTACTACCAGTGTGATTTTGGGTAAGTCTCCTCATCTCTCTAGGCTTCAGTTTCCTCACCTTCAAAATAAAGAACTAAATGACGTCTAATCAAATAACCAATGATTCGATAAGCGTTTATTAAGCACTTACTCTGGACCAAGCTCTAGGGTTATAAAGACACAGAAGGAAACAGTCCCTACTGTCATGGAGCTTAGGGAATTAACACAGATAGAGAGAGAGAGAGAGAGAGAGAGAGAGAGAGAGAGAGAGAGAGAGAGAGAGAGAGACAGAGAGACAGAGAGACAGAGAGACAGAGAGACAGAGAGACAGAGAATATCCAGAATATATTAAAAAATGAATAAAAAACCAAATACAACTTAATTAAATACAAGGAGAGAGGAGCCTAGCAATTGGAAGGGACCAGGAAAGACTGTAAAATGCTAGGTTGTTGAGTCTTGAAGGAAGCAAGGAATTCCATGAGGCAAAGGCGAGGAGAGAGTGCACTCGATTCATGGGGGAACACTAAAAGCAAAGACAAGGGATGGGAAATGGAGTACTATGTGGGGGGAACAGAAAGAAGGACAATTTGGTTAGATTGTAAAGCACAGAAAGGGAAGGAATTCATAACAAGGCCAGAAAGATAGGCTGGAAAAATGATATTTAATATCTAAGCTAAGCTCCCCAGAAATGCCCCCTTCTACTCCACTCCCCAGGGGAAAAAATTATGTCTGATGTCTCATAACAGGGCTGTTGGTTGAGGGGGATTTGGAGAGTTTCTTGCCTGATACCTGGGAATGTCTAAAATTAATGAATTTCCTACATTGACTCTGGAGTTAGAAGATCTGGATCTAAATTCCACTTCTAACAATCACTAGCTGAGTCACCTTGGACATGGACATTTCTGACCCTCCATTTTCACATCTGTGAAATGGGGAGGCTGGGTTGGACTAGATGGCCTCTAAAATCCCTCTCAGCTTTAAATGTACAATCTACGATCTAGAAAAAGCATGAGCAGGTAAGTACTTAGAAGCATACAAACTGTCTGTGATGACAGTTTATCAGCACAGGGATCTCAAATGTCAACTACTCCAGCCCCTTCATTTTTCAGAGGAGGCTGCTGAGGCCCAGAGAGGTTGATTAACTGGGCTCAGGTCACATAGCTCACAGACGGCAGAACTTGGGGGGAGGGCCCAAGATCTGATTCTTTCCATTAGACAGACCATGCCAGCCCATCAGAGCCACATTTCTGCTGCCTGGGCACCAGATTTGGTGATTTGGCTGGTTTCCACTAGGGAGTTGTGGCAGTCTCACAGACAATTTGTTAGACAGAAGGTCTTCAAGGGGTGCCTGGCACAAATGCTTCACCAGCTGGCGCCTGTGGGACCTTACCCTCTTAACCTCAACCAGCCCTCAACATTAGAGACTTTGATGGGCTTCTGATTTGGGGCAGCCTCCCCCTACCCTGAGAGGGCCACATTCTCATGGTCCTGGATGGCCAGAAAAATAGTCAAGGACTCAGAAGCAGTCTGTGCCTTTCTCACAGGATCAGAGATGTTGAGCTGATAGGGATTGTTTAAGGTCACTAAGTTCAACTTCCTCATTTTACCCATGAGGAAACCGAAAGCCAGAGAAATGTAATGAGTTGGCCAGGGTTACACAGCTACAGGAGGGCAAGGTTTGAACCCAGGTCTTCCTGTCTACAGGTCTGGCACTCTATTCATTGCACCATGCTGAAGTTTAGAAAATAAGGTTCCCTCACAGGCCCCTGGAAAAAAAATACCATCTACTCTTTAGAGGAACCACGACTAGAACAAAATAATCTCCCTTTCAACTGTCTATGGATGCAAAAAATTATAATAATCTTTTTTTTCTGTCCTGTAGCTATTTCCCCAATCCCCTGGAAGGAATCACACCAAGGCAACCTAACCATAAGGCATCATCTACAGCAAGAGAAAAACAATCACTCTTCAGAATCATAGAATCATACAAAACTCAGAAATCATTTAGCCCAACTCAGGAAACTGAGACCCAGAGAGGTGAAGTGACTTGCCCAAGGTCAGGGAGATAATAAATGGCCGAGACAGGAGTGGAGTCCAGGTCCCCAGATCCTAGAGTCAATGCTTTTCCCATGGTACCACAGAAGCTTCCTTCGCTAGGCTGGATTAGGCTCCATTTTGAGGTTCTAAGCAGGCTATAAAAGAGGAGACAGAGAGAGGGAAGGAGAGGGAAGGGGGAGAGAGGGGCGAGGAAGAAGAAGGAGGAGAGGGAAGGAGAGGAGAGAGCAAGAGGGAGGAGAGGGAGAGAAGAGGAGAGGGGAGGAAAAGGAAAGAAGTAGGGAGAGAAGTAGATGGGTGGAGAAGGGCGGGAAGAGGAGAGGGAGAGAGAGGAAAGGGAGGGAGGACAGAGGGAGGAGAAGAAAAGGAGGGAACCAGAGAAGCTCATTCTGCCTATCTCCCAAGAAGCTATTTCCTTCCCTTCCCATTTCCCTTCCCTTAGCAGAAACCAACTCTCTCAGCATTGCTGAGGTAGATGGGGCTCATCTCTGGAGTCTTTTCCTTTTCCCTGTTTACAGAGTCAAAGGGAGCAAAGGTTGTAGAGGAGGGAGATACTGAGCATATGGTTTTCTCTATAGCTGAGAATGAGGAAGATAGCAAAAAATGGGATCAAATAAAATAATATTTGTAAAGGGCCTGATACATGTTCAGTTGCTTCAGACTCTTCATGACCCCATTTGGGGTTTGCTTGGCAAAGATACTGGAGTGGTTTGCCATTTCCTTCTCTAGCTCATTTTACAGAGGAGGAAACTGAGGCAAATGGGGATAGTTGACTTGCCCAGGGTCTCACAGCTAGTGTCTGAGGCCAGATTTGAACTCAGGAAGATGAGTCTGACTCAGGAAGATGAATGTGTTCTATCCACTTCACCACCTAGCAACTCATTTACATGATCTCATTTGAATTTAAGGTACCCTTTGAGGTAGATAACTATTCGCATTATGATCCTCATTTTACAAAGGAGGAAACTGAGATTCAGAGGCTAAATGACTTGCCAGAGGTCACCCACACATCTAATAATCCTGATGAAGGCAGGATTTGAATCCAGGTCTTCCTGACCCCAAGCCCACCATTCTATCCTCCATAACATACTGCTTCCTTATTGACCTCCCCCTCCAAGTCCCTGCATGGTGCTATGTGAGCAGAACCCATGCCTATACCTTCACCTCATCTTCTAGAATCATACTCTTTAGACCTTGAAACCAAAGTGGAGATTACCAATCCCCTGGAAGGAATCACACCAAGGCAACCTAACCATATTAGCCCTCCTGCCTCGAGGTCTGTCTCAGCTCTGCTATTCTCCCTTATCCCCGATTCCCAAAGCCTGGACATCCATCAGTTCCCTCCTGGCCTTCTCTTTTCTCTGTTTTTCAAGAGACAAGATAATCCCCTTCTGATTTCCAGCTGAATACAGAGTCAAGGGCTGTGGTTACCAGGTTTACTAGGTTTACTAAGAGAGAGAGAGTTTACTAAGGGTGTGAGAACTGGAAAAGGCAGTGATGAGGTCAGAAAAGGGGAGAGCCTCAGCCCAGATAGAATTGGGTCTATGCTGAGGAGGGGGTAGGAGAGAGCTTGGGGGACATCAAATTGGAGATGGGGGTTGGGTATCCAGAATACAGTCTCCAGAAAAGCCAGGGATAACCAGTATCTAGGCAACCATGTGTAGAGGAGGGGGCAGGAGGCAAGGGTGGAATAGAGGTGGGGAGTGGGCAGGAGAAGAGAAGCTGAGTACTGGAGAGGAGTTTCCATGGCAACTACCAGGCAGGTCACGTGAGAAAGCTAAGTTGCAGAAACACATACACAATTTGAGGAAGGCAAGGCAAGGCTAGGGCCAGCCAGGGTGGGGTCCATTCAGGAAAGGAACTGCCTAGACACCCAGCTTGCTCATGGAGATCCACCCCAATGCAATTCAAGTCTCATCCAGCCTTGCCATCCCAGGGAGACAAAGAAGGGGAAAACCGGCCGGCAGCTAGAGACAGACGATTGTACAATAGTCATTCCCTTAATACCTGAGAGCTGGAAAGGGAGGAAGGAGGAAGGGTAGGGAGGAGGGGAAATTTTGAAACATACCCATTCCCCAGGTTTGTCTACACCCCACCGGGCAGCTCATCAGTGTCTAAACTCTGCTCCCCCACCTTGTAGAGGTCCCTGTTTACTCCTCCAGTTGTCCATGTGGGGAGAGGGAAGAGAGGTGCTCATGAGGATTGTAGTGGTCAATACCCCCAGCTCTGCCTGCTCCAACAGTATTGGAGAAAGGAAATGGGAGTCAGGAGGAGGAGGGGAGAAGGCGGCATTCACTCCTGGGTCCAAATGGATTAAAGAGGAGTGAAGCTTCACATTTCCTACACTAGATCCCCAGTGTTCTCTTCAATCTGCCTCTACTCATCACCCTGTAACCAGCTACATCTTTATTACTTAGATACTTGTGTGTACACACACACCCGAGGGCACATTCCCAAATCCATACGAGCTATACGCAGACATACCCTTACCCTTGCGCCACTGACACAGCCCCTAAGTAACAAAGGAAAAAAAATCTCTCTGAAAGAAAAAGGGTGAGGGGGAGCAGAACAAATCCTCCCCACCTCCACTCAAATGCCGAGTTCAAGACAACCACAGAAACCTTTCCCGGTCTTAAGCTCTCCTGTCCCTGGCCCCAACATACCTCCTATGAGCTCCTTTTCCTCTTCTTCAGATCTCCACTTAAACCCCCCCCTCAAAAAAAACCCTGGTTTATATCTCTTAAGGTCATTTTCCCAACTGAAAGCATACCCTTAGCCTTCTCTGACAGAATCTCACCTAACCATCCAAATTATGCCATCAGCAAGTCAATAGATTTCCAAACCATCCCTGGGCTCCAGGCGGCTTCCATCTAAGCCACTTTCCCCTCCCCCGAAACAAGTACAAAACTTTCTCTGCCTTTCCCCCTGCCCACTCCTACTCCTACTTACCTTTCTAGAACCCCAGTCTCCAAGAAAATCCAAGGAGGCCCAAGAAGTCTCTCAGATTACTAGGAGTGATGGGGGTGGTGGGGTAAAATGGGGGTTTGCAAGTAAGCGTTTGCTTTTTTCCCCCACGTCTCTCTTCTTCTGCGTGGGAGTCCAGGCAGTCAGGAATAAAGTGTTCTCTGTGTATTTGTGTGCGTGGCAGGGCTGGGCTGCTCTTGTTAAGTCTGGGGACCCAGATGCATCCGTCTCAGCTGTCTAATGGCTTCTGGGTAGCTTCAGACACAAATGCCCCCTCCCCTTCCTTTCCCCTCCCCCCATGGTCCTATGTACAGTCCTCTCCTCTCTGACTGGTGGAGGGAGAAAGATAAAAAGGCCAGTCAAGCATGGAGCAAGCAACAGGAGCCCTGCCTTAGAGTGGGCGCGGAGGTGGAAGAAAGAATTTGCAATCAGCTGTTGCTTTTTGGTTTTTCTGTGGTAGGAGTGGATGAGAGAGAGGCATGCACACACAATGAAAGACCTAGTGTTTTCCCCCCTCCTACTCTGTCTCTCAGAAATAGTAAACCAACGGGAAGGGAAGGATGGAAACATTTAAAAGCCCAGTACTAGACTCAGACAGCCCACATTAATTAGGAACCTCAGTAATTAAGGGAAAAAATGAATTAAAATTATGAATGACTGCACTGGAGTTACAGGGAGCCCAGCCTTTGTTTAGGAGAAATCTTATTTTCAGCTGTAACTGACCACAGATGACAGTGGTCCTTACCAGGATGGCCAGATGGTTCCAGAGGTTTGCTGTTCAGCACACCTGTAGGGTTTCAGGCACATCCCTCACCCCCGGATGTCAAAGATTCAAGGCACTCAATCTCAAGAGATGTAGCCCCAGCACTGCCAGAAACAGCAACAAAACACTAGAAGTCTAAGTGGAAAAAAGCAAGGACGAGATGGGGACCTCTCTCCTGGAAACCATAAAATACTTTCTAAATAGGAGTTATTAGTATTACTGCTGCCACCACCACAATCCCAGGACTCTGGGGACCATTAGAGAAGAGTAAACAAAACCTCTCAGAGGAGTGGATTTGGGATTGAACTGAAAGCACAGGCCTTTCCCTGCCTGTACTCCTTCACCAGGAGTCAGCCAAGTGGACCATGGTTTTAGAGGAGGGGGGAATTTTACCTTCTGTAACTTGGTGGGGGCAGTGTTCTGGGAAGAGACATGATAACAATAGTCTAAGTTTCCTGTGGAACTCAATGCCCAATCATGCTCAAAGTACTTTATGGAAAGGCAAAGATTGAGAGAAGATGTGACTGAATTCCATAAAATCTCAGACAATGAAATCCCAAATGTAATTGTGCCAAGAAGGAACAAGGTATTGTTCACCAAATCCAGGAAGGTATACCCTTTGTAACATTAGAGAGTTAAGCTTAGGGCCTAGATAAGGAAGTCACCAATCCCCACGGCAGGTAATAATACACTTAGGGAACTCCACATCCCCAGGAGGTACTAATATCTACAGGCATGGATTGAAAATGGATTTGGGTCAATTAGTGAATAATAGATTCATACTTGGTTCCCAAGACATGGTAGAACTCTGCCTAATCCAGGGGTGGGGAACCTGTGGCCTCATGTGGCCCTCTAGGTCCTTAAGCGGGGCCCTTTGACTGAATCCAAACTTCACAGAACAAATCCTTTTATTAAGGGATTAAAGGTTACTAATCTTTAAGGTAACTTCGAGGAAAACAATCCTGGACTTTTGTCAACAGGCAATCATGTTAGCCTAGTAGAATGAATGCTTCTTGGAGGAAGGAACTATTTCACTTCTGTCCTTGTATCCTCACTAGGACGGCAGCTCCTCAAGTGCAGGAATTGTTTCATTTTGTGTTTGTGTCCCTAGCTCTTAGCAAAGTGTCTTGTTCATAGTAGGTACTTAAATGCGCAGTTGAATTCCCAGCACAGGTTGGTACTTCTCTTGGCAACAGTACACGGGGTTGTCTGCATCCATGGTCTGAGCCAGGATAGAGATTTGTATGTTCTCAGGGAAGCAATTAAAGCCTTGGCAAACCAATCAACATCCAAAGCCTGACCATCACCTATGCCACATTTGAACAGCTTGCTCAGTCCTTCTGTGTGGAATTCTTTCCACCCATACATTCTGGGCTATTATCTTTGTCTTCATTTTCTATTCTGGGCATATCCTAAGGCCTGCATTCTGGGCATCTCTTACTGCCATTTTCCAGAACACCTTCTGTAAAAGAAGGATTCATCAAATCTGGGCTGTACAAGTACCTGAGTATGAGAGGATTGCCCGTGGATCAGAGGCTAGAAATAGTATCACCTGTTGGTGCTAATGCCTTTCATGATGAGAATTCCAAAGTCCTTTGCCAAATTATTTCTCAGGGTCACTTTGACTAACACTGCAGGCCCCACCTGGCTTTGATAGAACACAACAATTGGGCTAAGAAATGCCCTTCCTAACCCCTACAAAAAATTGTGAGAACAGATGATAGACCATTAAAGCTGAAATGAACCTAAGATTTTTAAAGACCTTAGAGATTATCTAAGTTCCTAAATTGATCCCTACCCTGTTCCAACACTGAGTGCTTTAGGAGAAATTTGGGGTGAAATCGATGATTAGTATTATTAGTTTTAGTGATCATCTGGCATAGATTGGATTGGATCCTCCAAATTAAATCAAAATATACTTTGATTTTACTGAAATTGAAGTGGATATAGGAGAAGATATCGAAAGCTTGGTTGGAAAATATGATTAAAGCAACAAAAGGAACCAACTCGCAAGCCCAAAACCTGTATATGATCAGTGTCTACCTCCTTGAAGAAAGGAATGGGAAGGTGCTGGATCCTTCAGACTTCTTACAAATGTAGAGAAACCCAAATGTTGCAAGGGCTCTTTTTGTGTGGCTCAAAGAGACACCTCTCTAGCCTTTTCTCCCCCTGCCCTTCTCCAAGGCAAACTTTAATTCCTGTGAGAAGGGGAAGTAAGAAGTTGGGACAGGAAGCCACTCTGCTCTCTGCAGAAAGAGGAGGTACCAGGCTAGAATTATATCTATCTGCTCTCTTGGATATTGTTAGTCTGGGGAATATGATCAAGTTCCATCTAACTGCTAGTTGCTGTGTCATTATTAGGGGAAAAGAGGTCCCAAGCTCTAAATCCAAGGCTTCATGTCTTTCCCACCAAATACCAGTTCTATGAATACACGTAGCGCATAGCAAACAAATCCATTTGTCAGAGAAGGTATACATGGGAAAGTATAATAGGAATGAGGTAACACAGAGACAGAGAGACAGAGAGAGACAGAGAGAGACAGAGGGAGACAGGGAGACAGAGAGACAGAGAATCCTAGATTTTACTCAAGAGGAAGTTCTGCAAAGTCTCTGCTGTTGCCTGCTGGGGATAGGAACATAATGGAGACTGCTAGTTCATCTCCTTCCTTCCTGAAGTCTTTTCCTCTAGTGCCCTGAAGTGGAGTTGGCCTCTTCCATTGTCCTCCTCAAAGCTGGATGCCAGAAGTACCCGAAATAACTCAAAGCTTGAAGATTTTTTAAAAGCGGGATAAGAACTCAAGCTTTCTTGCTGTCCTTAACTCCACTTTGCCCCTCACCTCCACCACTACAGCACTTAAGCTTGAAATCAGGAAGATTCATCTTCATGAGTTCAAATGCAGCCTCAGATGCTTACTAGCTATGTGACCCTGGGCAAGTCACTTAACCATATTTGCCTCAATTTCCATATCTATAAAATGAGCTGGAGAAGGAAATGGAAAACCACTCTAGTATCTTTGTCAAGAAAACTCCAAAAACTCTTTGTCAAGAGTCTGAAATGACTGAACAACAAAAGACTCAAATTTGAGGCGTACTTTACTACCTATGTGACCTCAGGTACTTTATTTAACATTTCTGCTTCCCAGTTCCTCTCCTAAAATTGGAATATATGACTTGTAATGTCCCTTCCAGCTCTAAACACTCTATATATGAAGCTTCTGTCCTGGGACTCTCTCCCCATAGACCCAGGACAGAGCTCTGTGCACAGAGGAGCCATAGTTAACAGTTACCATCTCCCTGACTTATTGACTATATCTAAATTACCCCAGCTTGACTTTCCCTTTCTTCAGAGAATCTTTTTATCAGGATTTCTGGGTGTCTTCTAGCTATAACCTTGGAGGACCATAACAGGCACTTAATAAATGTTTATTGATGGATTATTGATTGATTGATTGATTGAGGGAGGCAGCATGTGGAAAGACTTCTAGACTTGCAACCATGGACAAGTCTCTGAAACTTTCTAAGACTCAGTTTCCTCATTTGTAATAGGAGAATAATAGGGGGACTGATTATTGTGAGAAACATGCTTTGTTATAAAATCACAAAACTTCAGATTTGGAAGAAACCTCGGAGTTCAACCCCTGCAAAAACCAAAGCCTCCCCTCCAATATATTCAACAGGCTGTCCTCTACCCCTTAGAATCCTAATAAGGAAGAACAGGATGACACCTGAGTTTGTCTATTTTACTTGTGGAAAGCTTTAATTGTTTAAAAGTTTTCCCTTACAATAAAACCTAAATTTGTGCAATTGTCCAAATTATCTCTCTACTTTTTGGGGCCTAACCTCTTCTGCCCTTTGCTGAGAATTTCTATACTGGAATCTTCCTTGTACCCCACTTCCCCCTCAAAATACCCTTGGTACACTAGGGAACTTCACATAGCTAATCTTGGCTGCCCTCCTTCTTGTAACACTAAGGATAAGTACCCAGTCAGAAGCATTGAAGTGAGACCCCTGCTCCTTCCCTATAAAATACACAGCCTTTAATTGTCATTGGACACCCTGCTGGGCTATATCCTTTCCTTGGCTCTGATATGTGAGTGTGACCTGACCTAATGTTTGGACATGTTAGCAGCTGCCCTGATTGTAGCCTTCAACCTTCCCTTTGTGCCTATGCAACCACCGTGGGTGTCTCCTTACACCTTCCCTTAAGTGACTGAAAACACAAGGTAATCAAATTTACTGTTTTTATTATCCAGTCTGATTCTTTCCTGATACCTTCTGTAAGTCCCAAATTTCCATAAAAAATATGGACAGTCCACTTCTTGTAATTTCCACTTATCCTCTGGGGTCAAACAGAAAAAATCCTATCCTTTTTTAACTAGCAGACAGATATCATCTCCTTACCACCCCCACCTCTCAATCAGTCTTCTCCAAAGTAAACATCCCCCTTTCCTTCAACTGGTTCTTACATGGCATGATTTTGAGACCCTTCATCACCCTAATTGCCTCCCTCTAGATGCTTTCTAGTTTATCATTGTTGTTGTTGAATCCTTTCAGTCATGTCTGACTCTTCATGACCCCATTGAGGGTTTTCTTGGCAAAGATACTACAGTGCTTTGCCATTTCTTTCTCCAGCTCATTTTACTGATAAGGAAACTGAGGCAAACAGGGTTAAGTGACTTGCCCAGGGTCACACAGCTAGGAAGTGTCTGAGTCTGGATTTGAACTCAGGGAGATGACTCTTCCTGGCTCCAGGCCCAGCACTGTATCCACTTTGCCATCAAGCTCCCCAGTTTATCAATGTGCTTCCTAAAATTCAGCAACCACAACTAAATATGATTCTCCAGGTGTGGTCTGTCTAGAGTGAAGTATGACAGGACTTTCCCTTCCTTAGTCCTGAACATTATGTCTCTACTAATGAAGCCCAAGATTGCATTAGCTTTTTTGGTTGCCGTAATAAATCAGCGATTTACATGGAGCTCATGATTCACTAAAGTCATCAGATCCTTCTCAGACAAATAACTGTTTAGCCACATCTTCCCAAAACTGTCATTTGACAATTTGATTTTTTTGGACCCAAGTGTAAGACTTTACATTTAACCCTATTAAATGTCATCATATCAGATTCAGACCAATATTCTAGTCTATCCAAGTCTTTTAAAATCCCGATTCTATTATCCAGTTAATTATTCCACAGTAGCTTTTGTGACATTTCCAAATTTGATAATCCTACCATCTATTACTTTTTAGTTACTGATAAAAATATTAACAGGACAAAGCTAAGCCCATATTCCTGGGACAGACCACTAGAAACCTTCCTTCAAAGTTGGCATTGAATCGTTAATAACCATTCTTTTGTCCACTCTTTCAACCAGATTCAAAGGCGCTTAACTGCTCTGTTGGAGACTTGTCTGTATTTCTAGTCCACAAGAATATCACAGAAGTCTGTGTCAAATGCTTTGCTAAAATCTTGGTTAAATTCAGTCTGCAGCATTCCCCTGATCTACCAGTCTTTGTTGGTGGTGGTCAGTTGTTTCAGAAGTGTCTAACTCTTCATGAGTGCATTTGGGGTTTCCTTCACAAAGATACCGGAGTGGTTTGCCATTTCCTTCTCCAGCTCATTTGACAGATGAGGAAGCTGAGGCAAACAGAGTTAAGTGACTTGCCTAGAGTCACACAGCTAGGAAGTGTCTGAGGCCAGATTTGAACTCAGGAAAATGGAGTCTTCCTGCCTCCAGGCCAGGCATTCTAGCCACTCGGTGGCCTTTATTACTGCTTTCTTTTCCAGAAGGTTTCACTAACTATCTCTCTATAAATATGTTCTGGAATTTTGCCAGAAATACAAGTTAAGCTCACTGTCTTAGACTTTGTAGATTCTACTTTTCCCTTTTTGGAATATTGAGATAACCTTTGCCTTTCTCCAGTCCTGCTGAACCTTTCCTGGTTTCCACAATCCCTGACAATGGCTCAGCAGTAACAGTGTCCATTTTTTTTGAGTCTCATGGGATATGGTTATTTGGGACTGGTTACTTAAATTCATCAGGGAGCTGAGCATTCTCTATCTCCTTCCTTATCCTGGTTATTAGTTCAATAATGGGATCCTGCCTCTTTTCTTTTGTGTTGACTAGTCCAAAGATCATCCTCTTTAGGAGAAAAAAAACAAGAGTCCAACAGTTCTGTCTTCTTTCTGTCATCCATGATCATTACCTCATCCACTCAGTTCTCTTTTCTGCAATATAGATAAAGAAAATAAAACACATTTTTTAGTTGTCTTTTGCTTTCCCTAATAGGCAGATTATTCTGAGCTTTAGAACTCCCCGTGTTTATTTTTATTAATATGTTTTAATATTACTTTCAGTTCTTAATACATACCTCTCTCTCGCACCCCCACCAGCCAACAAAACATCCCTTGAAAGAAAGAAGAAAAAAGAAAGAAAAAAAAGCCGTTCCAAAAAAGCACTATATCAACTGAATTTGACTAGATATGCAATGCTTCAGACACAGTATCCGACTCCTATGAAGAAGGGAGGTCTCTTTTTTTTTGCAGGGGGCAAACTTGTCCATTGTAATTACAGGGCGTTTGATCTGGGGGTTGTTGACCCCGTTGCTGTTGTTGCTATTTTACCATTTGCATTGATATAGTCACTGTGAGAAAGCTAACTGTTGCAGCGGATATAAAGCCCTGGACCTGAAGTTGTTAATGATTAATAAGGGACCTGATGTTGGGAAGACCTGAGTTCAAATCCTACTTCAGACTCTTACTAGTTGTATGACTCTGAGAAAGTCATTTAACCTCTGTCTGCCTTAATTTCTCCATCTGCAAAATGCAGATCTCCCAGGCTTGTAAGGATTGAATGAGAATGTTTGCCAAGCATTTTGCAAACCTGCCAGCACTCTGTAAATGCTAGCTATTTATATTTTTGTTGCTGTTATTATTTTCTTGGTTTTACACACTTCACCCTGCCTCAGTTCACATAAGTATTCCCAAGCTCCTCTGAATTGTTCATGTTCTCATTTCTTACAGCATATTAATAACCCCATTGCACTAATACAACGCAATTTGTTCAACCATTCCCTAATTAATGACCATCTCATGTGTTTCTAGTCCTTTTCGACCACAAAAAGTGCTGCTACAGATATTTTGATGTCTGTGGTAGCGTTCCTTCTGTCCTAACACTGTCCTTACAAAACAGTATGAAACTATCTATCTATCTCTATGTATGTATTTATCTACCTACCCACCTGCATATATATTTATATCTGTGTGTATATGCGCATATGCATATATGTGTGTGTGTGTATATATATATCCTGTTACCTACCCTTTTTTCCATCTTTTGTACATTTTGTCCAAAACTCTAAGTTGGCCAATGAATTCCTTATGAATCCATCTAGGTCTTTTTAGATAACTCCTCTTAATCATCATCAGATTTCATTTACATCTCTCCTGGACTAGTTTCCTCTGTGGAATTTTAGCCCATAGGATCCTAATTATCCTTTTTCTCAACCCTTTGAAAACATCTCTGCCAAAACCTAGGGTACACAACAGACTGTGTTCATCTTTCCTCTCTTCTATTATAAATTCTGAGATTGAATGTTCCCTTCAAGTTTATTATTACTTCTATCTAAATCAGATCCAGAATAGCAGTTCCCATCATTAGCTCTTCCACCTTTCAATGAATGGAGTTATCATTAAGGTAAGCCAAAAAAATATTAGTGAACCTGCTTTTGGATGAGAGAGTATCAGCAGACACCCATCTGGACAATTTAAGTCCCCATCAGATCATACACACACACACACACACACACACACACACACACACACACACACACACACACATATACACATACACATGCGTGCGCGCACATATCTATGTGCCAAGCTTGGCTTGGGATTGATTTCCAAAAATCCTCAACTATTTCCGCTTCCTGTCCAGGTTTATAATAGATCCTAATGTCAATATCATTGGAAGTAGCTAGGTGGCTCAGTGGATAGAGTGCTGGGCCTGGAGTCAGGAAGAGCTGAATTCAAATCTAATCTCAGACGTTCACCTGGGTAAGTGTGACCCTAGGCAATCCACTGGAGAAGGAAATGGCAAACCACTCCAGTGGTTTTTTTTGTCATGGAACACAACAGAACAACACTAATGTCAATATCACTTCTGTTTCTGCCTCCCTTGATCTTTACCCAAATGCTTTCCCTCTCTGCTTCCTGGCTTTCCTCATATGTGTAAATTCCTCTTGATTGAAGAGGTCTAGGGGTTATGGGGTGCTGGGACCCCAAGATCGCGGTACCGGGCCCTGCTGAATGAATTCAACTCAAATCTTCTTCAGCCAGAGGAAAAGTTTATTAGTGATAAATCACAGAGCCCAGGTGACGCCCATAAGGACAGGTGGGCATGAGAAAGGCTCAGCCCTTTGGGGCACGAGAGATTCTCAGCTAGGTGACGCCCGTAAAGACGAGAGGGCATGAGAGGTTCTCAGCCTTGTGGGCCTGAGATTCTCAGCATCTGAATGAGGGCCAAGGTGGATCTTAAATACTAAAGTAAACTTTGGGTGGCCAGAGAAGGGGGTTGGGAAAAGGGTCTAGGTAAGAATTCTAATTGGGGAGGTCAGAGAGATTGAATAGACAATGGGAATAGATAATGGAGGGAACAGGAAGGCAGAAGTTTGAAAGGCATCTGCACAAAATCAAGGTGGGGCTAGGACTTTCAAAAGGAGATAAAGGAAGTCGATAAGGAACAGTTTGAGACCAGAGAAGGCCTTTCTGTAGCCTGTAGACAAAAGGGAGCCTAAGGCTTTCAAAGGGAGATGAGGGTCTGGGGCCTGTGAGTCAGATTCCCTTTTGGGGCAAAGGGCGAAGATCTTGGCCTGGGCCCTGCCCCCATCATTGATTACAGTATTAACCTGATCCTCCTTTATTTAGCCTAGTCCTTTTGAATATTGTATATCCTTCCAGAACCATAATCCATGAGAGGTCTTATCCCACTAAGTTTCAGTGATACATGTGATGCCAAATTTGCCTCTTGCATTAGTATTCCTAGTTGACCGTGCGTGTTACCCATACATGGTACAAACATCTGGGGCCATGGGTTTTCATGCTGGCTCATGTCTTGAATTTCATCTCTTATGACCTTCTGAGTTTCACTATCTTCTTCTTTTTCCTACATTATAGCTCCAGTCCTCTACTTGCCATACATACACAGACACACATGCAGCTAAGTATAATCCATAACCTTTCACATTCATTTCAGTACAAATAGATAGACAAACATCCCACACATGTCTTGTTGGCACTTTCTTTAGTCTCTCCCTCAAAGTTTTCATGATAGGAAGGATAAGACATTTATTGAGTAAAGCCATTCTCTCTGGGCCTCAGTTTACTTATCTGTAAGATGAGGAGAATTGGGCTAGTCTCTAAAGTCGCTTCCAGTTCTACATCCTATGATGCCATGAAGTCAGGAATCAAATCAAATCCCTAACTTTCCTCTCCATCCCCCAGAAAATTGTCATTTAAATGAGCAGCATTATTTAATGATTACCTACACAAACATGAGTGAGATTCATTCCAAAGTATTAACTCTAACCCTAACCACCCCACCTCCCTAGTCCCTTTGTCAGAAGAGGCAATAATTGCCTTCTTTGGTTAAATCTGTCTTCTAACAGTGTGAAATATCACCTCCTGGGGCTGTCCCTTAGTTACCAGCATGCAGCTCTCAGGGCACTCCCTTAGCCCCATTAAAGCATTTGCTTTTCAATTCTCCATCCACCTCCCCCACCAGCCCAGGGTTCACTTAGACACATTTTGAAGGAGCATTTGGAACAATGAGCACAAATGGGAAGGATAAGGAGCCACACCAGCCTTTGAAGATAATGACTTTGGAAACTGGAGTCATAATGGGTCCCTAGACAAGAGCAGAATAGCTCTCCATTTCTGCTTTTCTTATGTATGAAGAAGATGACAGCCTGTTAGCATAAGCAAGTACTTGACCTACGAACTTGCCTTGAAGAGCACCAGGGGCCTGGCTTTCAAGGAGAAACACAAGCGCTTGTCATCTCCTACTTTCAATTCAATTCAATAAGCATTTATTTATAAAATGCCTGCCATGGGCCAGGCAGTGAGCTGAGAGCCCAGGAGGCAAAGATGGAAAAAAACCAACCTATTCTCTCTCCTCAAAGGTACTTACAATGTAATGGGGAGGTGGGAGCTATGCAAATAAGGTTGATACACAGTACTTTAGAATAAGGGTGAAAGAGGGACAGACACTCAGGTGGAGGAAAGCACGAAGAGGCACCATAGAGGAGGTGACACCTTGAAGGAAGATTTCTTTTTTAATTTTTTTCAGGAAGAAGATTTCAACAGGTGGAGATGTGATAGAAGTGCCAAAGCTCAGAATCAGGGCCATAGTCATGCTTCTGAGTTGAGAAGAATAAATGAGAGACCCCTCAAGAAAGTTACAATTTGAGACTAATTTTATTCCATTTTCTCTCTTTGCATCTCACCCTCCAGCCCTCTGGGATAGGGATGGGCAAGCGGGCAAAAACAGTTATGGGAGGAGGCAGCTAGGTGGCCCAGTGGATGGAGCACCAGCCCTGGAGTCAGGAGCACCTGAGTTCAAATCTGGCCTCAGACACTTACTAGCTGGGCAAGTCACTTAACCCCCATTGCCTTAAAAAAAATAGTTATGGGTGGGTAAATGGTTAGAACTTATTTGCAAGGCTATTCTGGCCTCACAGTACATTGGAAAGCTTCCGGGCAGACCACATTGCAGAGGGGAGGCAGGATGGTATTCCTCCAGAGCATAATAAAGTACCTGTGCATAGTGATCTATGCACACTTTGGGAACTTTTTTTCTTGGCTGGTGGAAGGCAGAGGAGAGAACAGGAAAGGAACTGCAGCGGCCAGAACATTGACACCTTTGGCTGGAGGCCTGGTACCCTGGGCCTGTGGTCAGCCTGCTCTTAGAAGGGTGCCCTGCCTTGGTAGCAACAAGTAATCAAGAGTGCCCTTGCTCATCCGGTTCTGATCCTTTGTCTGGTGGATAATAGAGCATGGGGCCAGGTTGGAAGACTTCTTTGTCCTGCCCTGCCCTTCACTCATACAATTATCTCAATGATAGTCTGTTGTCACTGTCTCTCAGTCTGAAGGTCATGGTTAATGACAAACATTCTGTGCTAATGGTTTTCATTTTACAGGGTCTATAAAATGGACCTGCAGAGCAGCTATCTGAGGGTTTGACAGAAACCACTCATTGCCATGGTCTTGCTCTATGACATCAGATATTTACACAGCCCTTGGAAAAAATATCCTTCCCTGCGGATTTTTAAAGAACGCAATGAATATCCATTTGCCTGAGTTGAGTTCAGTACAGTCTGTATTAGAGGCAAGGGATGGACTCAAAGATTTGATTCAAGGAGCTAAGTCATATAATTGACATTTAGGTATCAGGAATGATGGGAAGCAGATCAAAGCTCTTGCCCATATTTGATAAAAAGAGGGAAGTGAAAAAACAGTGATAATAAAGTCAATTCACTTCAATTGAACAAACATCTAGTAAACATCCACTGTAAGTAAGGTACCAACCATGCTACGCACCAGAAATACAAAGATGGAAACAGGATACTTACTTAGCAGGGAAGACACTACAATAGGGAAAGTGGTTTTCGCAGTATGACATAGTTATTTCACAAGCACTGGAAACAGTCCCTGTCCACTGAATACAACATGTGCAGAGATAAGTAAATACAAAGCATGTATGTGACACATGGCCTAGGACCCCCCCAAAGGAATTCTAGGATCAAAGAGACCTAGTTCTGATTCTGGTGCCTGACTCCCAAAGGGTCAAGTATTGTCCCTTTGGCCCATTCCCCCTACACAGGAGCAAAACTCTCCGAAAATCTGAAAGACGTTTAGTTATGGATTGTGGATTTATAGGCACAGATTCTCCAGATATGGGCATTACAGTCCCTCGTCCCCCAAAGGTTCTGATAAGGGTACAAGGTATGAGACAGCCTTTATTTTGCCCACCACAGAAAAATCGTGAGATACAAGGGATTCATAGGAGCTCACAAACAAATGTAATGTAGAAATATACATCACTCAGCCCATTAGACTTCTGAAAGGTAAAGACACTTTGGGAACCTGAACAAATATGCCCCATTCCCCTCAGTCCAGCTTCATTGGAGGAACTCACAGCAATGACAGAGTAGGCAATATCCTGGGGAATATGGGTGAGGACATGTGCTGTTATAGCTATATTTCCCTCTAGGAGGCCAGGGTCCATCTCTCAATTCAAGAATTCTCAATTCCTTGAAAACTTTGAAACTGATCAGAAAAAACATTCTTAGAAATTGTGGTTGGAACAGAAAGGCAGAGGAAGATGAGGTCCAAGAATTCCCTTTCCTCCTTTCCCTCCCTTCCTCTACTTGAATCTTAATCTGGAAGCCCAAGGGAAAGAAAGTTTAGGGGCAAAAATCAGAGATAATAACCCACATCACTGCATACTCTTATAGTCTATGGGAAAAGGGCAGCTTCCCTCACCAGTTTGTTCTCAGTCATCAATTTTCTTAAAAAAGTCACTGGGAACCAATCAGAAATGTTCCCTCTCAACAGGTCTATCTCCATGGGACATGTCTTTTCCATCAATTTCATTAGGGGAGGGAGGATTCATCAAATTGCTCTGATGGAAGGGGAGGGCTTATCACCCTTTTATGTACACAAAGTTGTATAAAGTAATTGCAAGATGTAGGAAGTCCTAATAAGAAGGCAGAGCAATAGGAAGGGGTGGCTCCTGAGCTATGTTTTCAAGGAAACTAGAAACTCTAAGAGACAGAAGTGGGCAGGGAGAGAATTCTCCTGTCCCAAACCTGGGGGACCACTTGTACAAAGGTCGCTTCTACTAGGAGTAGCTAGCAGGCCAGCCTGTCTGGAGCAGGAAGGGAGTAAGAAGACATAAAACTGGAAAGGTAGACAGGAAACAGAGTTTAAAGGGCTTTGAAGGCCACCCTATGGAGTCTGTTTATGTTTTAACTAGAGTCAATGGAGGGGGCACTTAACATTTTTGAGTACGATAGTGACACGGTCAGATCTGTATTTTAAGAATATTTATTGCTCTCTGAAGGATGTATTCAAGAGAAGAGAGAATGGAAACAGAGAAACCATTTCATAAACTCTTAAACTAGATGCGGCAGATAGAATGCTGGTCCTGGAATCAGGAAGACCTGAGTTCAAATCCAGCATCAGATTCTTAGCAGCAATGTGACCCTAGGCAAGTCTCTTAACCTCTCTCTGCCTCAGCTTCCTCATCTATAAAATGGGGACAATAATAGCACCTACTTCCCCCAGCCATAGAGAAGAAAAGATAATATATGTAAAGACTTTGTAAACCTTAAAGTGCTACATACATGCTCACTGTTATCAATCAAGTATTTATTAAGTGCCTATTATACACTGGCATTGTGCTAAATGTTGGGAATACAAATATTAAAAATGAAGTAGTCCTTGCCTTCAAGAAGTTTACTTTATGTGGGGAAAAGCAATGTAAGTCCATACAACAGTAAATACAAATGGTTCTCTCTTTATGCAAATTTACATTACATAAATTTGACGTTATGTAAACAATTCTGAAAGACACCCACATTCCAAAAAAAACACCTATGTTAACTTTACTGTACAGTACTGTGCTCTCTCTCCACTCTTGCCCCTCAGTTTGGTGCTCCATGGCCTTCGATCCCCCCACCAAAAAAAAAACCCTCCAAGTGAAAGCAGAAGGGCTGTGGGAGAGACATTAGCCCTTCTCAGCCCTCTCAGTCCTGTGTCCAGCCCTGCATGTCTGTCTTCCATCAGTCTGTGCTAGTCCTCTCCAGTCTCTATCCATGTCAGGCTCCCACGTGTCTGCCCCCCACATTCTTCCTTTTGTTTAGTCCAGGTCCCTAAGTGTTCCTCCTCCTGCTCTCACTTCTCTGTTCCCTGTCCCCATGTGTTTTTGAACCATGCACAGGCCCCCTTCTGCCTCCCTCCATCCCTTCCACAATTGGGGGGGGGGAATTCACATGATGTAAAAATTGCTTCACACAGAAGTCTGTGAAATGGTTCACTTACATCCAGCAAGAACTGTTTGTACTTGGTCATTTCAGTGTGGGGAGGCTCAAGCAGTAGGGAGAGGGGGAATCAGGAGAGGCTGTGTATAGGAGCTGGTATTTGAACTGAGCTCTAAAAGGATCCGGGGATCCTAAGAGGTAGAGGTGAAGAGGTGGTGTGTTCCAGGTATGGGAGCCAGCCTGGGTGAAGGAAAGAGACAAAAGAGGGAATGTCACATATAAAGAACAGTGACACTAGTTTGACATTTGATCTTCTGTCCCTGCCTTTTCACAGGCTGACCCTCATACCTGGCATGCACTCTATAGGGGAAGATTGTATAGTAAGACTGGAGAGATAGGTTGAAGCCAGGTTATGAAAGATTTTGAATGCCAGACAGAAGAGTTTTAATTTGATCCTTGAGGAGCAGGAAGGGAAGTGACGTGGTTAGACCTGTGCTTCGGGAATATCACTTTGGTGGCTAAGTGTGAATAGATTGGAGAGGGGAAAGCTTCAAAACAGGGAGGTCAATTAGAAAGCTATTTCAGTAAGCCAGGTGAGAGGTAATGAATGTCGGTGGTGGCTATGAGTGGAGAGAAGGGGATGGATAGCAGAAGGGCTGCTCTAGTAAATGTTTAACAACAGTCTCTCACCTAAACGTAAGCATTATATACTCTTAAATTTAATCTACATCATTAATATTTTCTCCATCACTTTCTTGTCTAGACATCTAATGAAACGAAAAATTGAGCTCTTATTTGTAGCATTTGCTTTTTTCTCAGGTCTAAATTGCACACACCGAAAATTTAATAATCGGCTTTCTAGAGCACACACCTGCTCCTGCCTAATCTTTCTGGCCCATGGTTTTCATTTCCTTCAGGAGACAGAAAAATTTCCATCTGGTTTCTGTTTTTCTTATCTGATTCTCCTAATCAGTCAAAGGGACACTGACTGGTGCCCAAGCCAAAGCTGGCAGGAGGGTACACAACTTCTAAGATGGCATTAGTCTGATAAATTTGATAACTGTTGAGGGTCTCTGCAAGACAATGACAGGAGAAGTAGGACTGGAGAGTGTCAGTCACCAAAGCCGAGGGGACTTGCAGCAAAAAGCATTTTCCCTCTGCTTTGGCTCTCTTTCTCCCCAGAGGCTGAGTGTCCCTTAATATTAGGATTCAGAGGAGGTCTTAGAAGCTCCATTCAAACTGGGTTTATTTTTAGTCCCCTCCCCACCTTTTTTGTTTTTTCTAAGCCTGCTTGGCAAGCTGCTTAAATGCTCCCAGCTGTTATCTGCCAGAGGCCAAACAAAAGGGAAGGTGCTTCCATCCTGAGGGGTGAGGTGGGGGGATGGAAGGGGGAGGGAGGTTAGAGGGACAAATTTTTCCCTTCAGTTAGAGATGACATTGTGAAGTAAGAAAGCCTGCCTTCCTAGAAGATAAGGATTTTGCTCCAGAGTGACAGTTTCCAGGGACTTCATTGAACATCTGCTCAAACAGCTCAGTGTCCCTCTCTTCCAAGGCTTTTGAAGATAATTCTGGGAACCATTCAATGAGTGCCTACTATGACAATGATAATGAGAACTCACAAAGACCACCGTGCAGGTCAAGATGCACTACACTTTTCCCCAAACTTGCAACCTATAATCACGCAACAACAAAAATGAAGACTAGAGCAGTAATGGGTTTTTTAAAAAGCATATTTACTTGAAAAGAAATATGAATTTTCATAGTAAGTCATTTTTATTAAGTAGTAAATTTGTGTAAGAGGGGCGATGTGGTGTAGTGGGTAGAATGTTGAAACTGCGGTCAGAAAATCTGGGTTCAAATCCTGATTCCTGGTAGCCATGTGACTATCAGCATATTATTTAACTTATCTGAGCTCCAGACAATTTTTTAAGAGTTACCTGCTATTATAAAGAGAGTGTGATTTGCATATGTGGGAGAGGCAACATGATGGAGTAGAGTAGGTCAGCTTTGGAGTCAGAAATATCTGGGTTCGAGTCCTGTATCTGACCCATAATGTCTATGTAACCACAGACAGTCATTGAACCTATCAGTTCTCCAAGAAGCCCTAAGTCTATAAATTATAGATAAGTTAAAAATTCACTTGTGCACCGGATATCACAGGAGGCATATTGAGGCAGTCAACAAGCATTTATAAAGCATCTACTATGTGTGCTAGGTACTCTGCTAAGCCACAATACAAATACAAGTGAAGAGGAAGCTAGTCACTGCTCATTAATATTCTGATGGGGAATGATAACACATAAAAGGAAACTGCAAAGCTGGTGTTGGGGGTGCAACCAAGCCAAGACTCCGTGAAGAAAAAGTCTGGAGTGTAGTCTAGTGTGTATATGGGTGTGTGTGTGTGTACACACCCATGCACATGCACACAGCCACACCCACACCCATATACACACCTACATACACATGAACACACACACACACACACACACACACACACACACACACACATTACAAGATAACCTTAGAGATGAAGGCAGGCTTGGTTGGGGAAACCAAGACAGGCCTCTTGCAGGAGATGGTACTTGAACTATCTCCTCCTCCTCCTCCTCCTCCTCCTCCTTCTGCTCCTTCTCCTCCTTCTTCTTCTTCTTGTTCTTCTCCTCCTCCTTCTCCTTCTCTTCTTCTCTTCTTCATATAGAAAGATATTTTGAATCGATCATTTCACTTATTGTTTACTCCTCAGATTGGTCTTGACTCATTACCATGTTTATTCTCATCATCCTGAGTTATAGGGTAATCCAGAGGTATATTTGAATATTTTGTCATTAATTAATAAAAATTACAATCCCTTTCTCATTAATTCAGCACTCGGCTTGGAGCCTTCCTCCACCCTATTTATTAGATATTATTTAATAAAGTAGAGAACTCTCTTTTGCCATAAGTAGTTTCTTATACTTCTCTGTACATCAAAAATAAACATCTTCTAGGATTAATTCAATATTGAAATGAGTGACTGTATAATTTATTAACAAATTAATCTGTAATATCACAAGACCTAAATAAATATTTTCAATATGTTAGCTGTGTGAAAGATCAAAGTCAGAGTCACCTCTCACCACCCCTGTAACTACAGATGATTTCTCCTTACTTCTTCAGTTTTCATCACTCATTTCACTTAAGGGTGCCAGATATAACCCTGCCTCAAAGGGCCAATTGTGAGGGACTCCATCTTCATTGGTAAAAATTAATTACTCAATGCCTCACACCTCCCTGAGGGGCAGAGCTGAGTTAGTAAGAACAGGAAAGAAGAGAGATCTGGTCTTAGGTCTTTGGAGTGGGGAGGGGCAGGACTTCTAGCTTCCAGTATCAAAAGAAAAGATGCATGGGATACCAACCTCTCCTTAGGGCCATGAAGACAGAAAGACTATGGAAAGAATGAGAAGAGCTGGCTGTCTCTATCATGCCCTTATCTCTCTCTCTCTCTCTCTCTCTCTCTCTCTCTCTCTCTCTCTCTCTCTCTCTCTCTCTCTCTCTCTCGGTTGAGCTGAGTTACCTCAATCCCATAAGGAGAACTCCTTCACTCTGCGTTGTTTGGTATATATTCTCATATCCACACTTTCTCTGATTTTTGTTTTGCTATTGATTTGGATAAGTGGGTTTCTTTGCTTTTTGCTATGTGTGCTTTCATTGTTGAATTGGCGTTTGGTGGAAAGGAAGTCAAGCATTGTATATAGAACTTGGAGTCCTCCTTTCCCCATCAAGAAATAGTGGCTGGGAATTTAGCTTGAGCCTAAAAATTACATTCCCTAGCCTAAGAACATTTTATGACAACACCCCTTCTCTCTGAGAAGAGCAGAGGGACCAGTCTCTGGCGCCCAACCTCCTGCTGCTCTTCCTGGTAGAAACCAAAGTCTTTCTTAAAGAAGGGTAAGGGAGAGAAGACACTAAAAAATGTCTATTTTTGCCTCCCTCTGAGCCATTCAGCACCCCCTACGACATAAGCAAAGTCTATTCTCAAGAATTTTCTTCAAAAGATAAAGATTGAAATAATCCTATCAAAAAAATAAGGCCTTTATTCTCTTTCTGTCTTCTCTACCTTCTTTCTATCCATGAGAGGAGAATAGCCTCTTTAGGTTCTCTCAAATCATTACACTAAACAGGAAAATTGACAAATAAAACTATTTCTTCAACATTCCATTTGATTCTTAAAGATACAGTAACAGTAATAATAGTCTCTATAGGAAAGGCTTTTAAAGCAAGTCTTACATTTAATTTTCTTTTTTTATTATGAACTAAATAAATATCAATAAAAATTTACAAAACATATAAAGGACAAAAAGGAGATTTCATATCTAACCCAATATTGTTATATAGAGTTTGATGTTTCCCTCACTCTTTATATTCTTTTTTTAATAATTCAAATTTAACATGGTAGATAAAACATTGCCCTACTTGTCTGCATCCATTTCTGAACTTCCTCTTGTTGTCCATTGTTTATTTTCTAATTATTTAGTCAACCAATAAACAATCAATAAACGTTGTTTCAACAATTATGCTGAACGCTAGGGACACAAAGAAAGGCAAAAGACAGTCTACTCACTTGGAGCTCATAGTCTAATGGGACAGACAACATACAAATAGCTATGTATAGACGAGGTTGTATATGTCTTGGATAAGTTAGGGATGAAGAATAGAGAACGCACTAGTATTAAGGGCCTTTAAGGAAAAGCTTCCTTTAGGAGGTGGAATTTTAGCCAGGATTTGGAGGAAGCCAGAGGAAAAGATGAGAAAGAAGAGGATATTAGGCACGAGAGACAGCCAGTAAAAATGCCCCAAATCAGAAAATAAGAGCATCTTGTTCAAGGAATAGGAAGAAGGTCAGTATTACTGGATTGTAGAGTATGTGAGAGAAAGGGGGAGGGAGGTATAATAAGGCTTCAAAGTATGTGGTGGCAAGGAGAAGACAAATTATGAAGGTCTTTGAATGCCAGACAGAGGAGTTTATATTTCATCCTAGAAGTGATAGGGAATTATTGGAATTGAGTAGGAGGTGATACGGTCAGACCTGAAATTTTGGAAGATCACTTTGATGGCATAATGGAGGATGATTCGGCAACAAATTGAATGTGAGAGTGAGAAAGACTGATGAGTTGAGGATGACACCTAGGTTATAGGTCTAGGTGATGGGAAGGATGGTTATACCCTTGAGAATAATAGGGAAATCAGAAAGGGGAAGGTTTGGGGCAAAAGATAATAAGGTCAGTTTTGGATATATTGAATTTAAAATGTCTATGGTTCATTCAGTTCAATATGTCTGATAGATAATTTGAGATAAGAAACTGGAGATCAGCAGAGAGGCTAGAATTGGATAAGTAGGTTTTAAAATCATCCGCAGAGAGATGATAATTGAATCCTTGGGATCTGATGAGATCACCAAGTAAAATAGTACAGAGGAAAAAGAAAGGAGTGCCCAAGACAAGGCCTTGGGAGACAATCATTAAGGAATGACCCATACAGCAAAATCAACTGAGAAGGAACAGTCAGACAGATAGGAGAAGAATCAGGAGAGAGTGGTCCTGGGAAAATCTGGCATAAAGACAATATCGAGGAAAAGAGAGTGGTAGTCAAAGGCTGCAGAGAGGTCAAAAAAGATGAGGATTGAGTTCATGTTCTTTTCTCTCATTTTTAAAGTATCACTAACATTACTCCTCTCCCCCCGCCACACTTCTTTCTCCCACTCTTCTACACACACAAAAAAAGGAAATATAAAATAACCCTTGTTAAAACAATGTATAGCCATAGAAAACAACATTGGCTATATCTGAAAATGTATGTCTCTTTCTGCACCTCTATTCCATCAGCTCTTGTAAAGAGATGTGAAGTATGATTTATCATTAGTCTTCTGGAGTCCTGATTGGTCATTGTTAGTCAGTCAATAAACATTTATAAAGCCTTACTATGTGCCAGGAAGCATGGTATGTTGATAGTTAAGTCTTTCATAGTTGTTTTTCTTTACAATGTATAGACATGGTATACATTGTTTTCCCACTTCTGCTTACCATATTCATTCAATTTAATTCATTCGGTTCCTCCAAGGTTTTTCTGAATCTGTTCCTTTCATCATTTCTTAAGATGTAATAGTAGTTCATTACATTTTTTAATTTAAGAAGTTTTAATAAACTGAAAGATAAGTAAATGCCACCGATTGAGGAATGACTGAATAAATTATGGCATACAAATATAAATAATTATTACACTGTCACAAATATAAAATATGAGGACTTCAGAGAAACTCGGAAAGACTTATATGACCTGAAGCAGCATAAATCAGAACCAGGAAAACAATCTACATTATGATAACACTAACATAAAAAGAGAAAGCAAAGATTTCAGAACTTTGATCAATGTAGTCATCATTTGTAGATTCAAAAGAATAACAGTGAAACATACTCTGTCCCCAGGAATGGGGAATAGAGGTAGGAAACCATATTGTCCTTCCATTCGCATTCTCTCTCTTTTTTGTGGCTGAACTCCCTGAGAAAGCTGCCTATAGTAGATGCCTCCATGTCCTCTCCCACCACTCTCTTCTTCATTTTCTGCAGAATGGCCTTCAACCTCATCTTTTAATGAAACTGCCCTCTCCAAATTTACCAGTGATCTCTTAATTGTCATATCCAATGGTTTTATTTTTTTTCCTCAATCCTCATCCTTCTTGAACTCTCTGCAGACTTTGATATCATTAATCTCCTTCTTCTACTTGCCACTCACTTTCCTCTAGGTTTTTGGGACACTGTTCTCTCTCATTCTCCTCCTTCTCTTCCTGCTCTTTCTTCTTTGCTGAATCTCCACTCAAGTCAAGCCTGCTAATCATGGGTGTTCCATAGGGTTCTGTCCTGGGCCTTCCAATAGAATAAAGAAGGCCTTTTGCCTACAACTTCTGTGAGCTCTTTGGTTTTATTTTATTTTATTTTATTTTTTTAGAGTTTAATAGTTGGTGTACGGCCTCTGTGGTTCTTCGATATTTTCAGAGTCAACAGTTGTTGCATGACCTCTGTGGCATTTTGGTCACTTATTTTCAGAGTTTGACACCTTAAAATATGTTTTTACCACTGTCTGTCATGAAGAGATGGCCCTTCTCCTTGCTGAGACAAACCCTTCTACATTCACAAGAATCCCATTCCATCCAGTCTTGTCCAGAAGATTGCCCCCCATCATCCCCATTCTCTCACCTAACTTTCATCTTTCTCTGACTATTGGCTGTATGGGCTGCTTCCCTGATGCCTACAAACATGCCCTTGTCTACCTCATTCTCAAAAAAACTCTCACTTGATACATCCATCCTTGCTAGCTATCTTCCCATATCTTTCTTCCATTTGGTGGCTCAGTTCCTTGAGAAATCCACCTAAAATTGATGTCTTCATTTCCTTTTCTTTCACTATCTTTCTAAGTCTCCACATCATTGCTTCTGACCTCATTATTCAATTGAAACAGCTTTTTCCAATGTTACCAATGATCTCTTAATTGCCACGTTTAATGGTCTTTTCTCAATTCTCATTCCTCTTGAACTTTCTACAGAGCTTTTGACCTTCTTGACCTCTCTACTACAGCTTATCATTCATTGACTCCTTATCTTTAATATTCTCTTGACTCTAGATTTTCAGATCCTCATCCCTCCTGCTTCTCCTTCTACCTACCCTGCCGATCCTTTTCAGTCTTCTTCAATGTCTCTTCATCCAGGTCACACCTGCTAATGATAAATGTCCTTCAAGGCTCTGTCCTAGCCCCTCTTTTCTTCTCCCTCTATACTTTTTTGTTTAGTGATTTCAGCAGGTCAAATGAATTCAGTTGTTATCTATGTTGATTATTCTTATGTCTTCTTATACAGCCCTAACCTCCCTGCTGACTTTCAGTCTTGCATCTCCAACTGTCTAGTAGACATATTGAAATGGATTTCTCATAGACGCTTTAAACTCAATATGTCCACAAGTGAACTTGTTATCTTAGAACAGTGACTGGCACATAATAGGTGCTTTAATAAATGTTTATTGATTGATTTCCTCCAAAACCTTCCCCTGTTTCTAACTTCCCAATTACTGTCAAGGGTATAACCATCCTTCCCATCACTTAGGCTTGCAATCTAGGTGTCATCCTTGACTCCACAGTCTCTCTCACCTTCATGTTCGATCTGTTGCCAAGTCAATTCTACCTTCATATCATCTGTTGCATATACCCCTTTATCTCCTCTGACAAAGCCACCATCTTAGTGGAGATCTTCATCATCTCACACCTGGACTATTGGGATGGCCTGACGTCCATGCTTTGTCATGCCACAAGTCTCTTCCTACTCCAATCTATCTTCCACTAAGCTGCTAAAGTAGTCTTCCTAAAGTGCACCCTCCCTACTCCCCAGTCAATAAACTTCAGTGGCTCCCTATCATCTCCAGGATCAAATATAAACTCCTCTTTCTGGCATTCAAATCCCCTCATAACCTGACCACTTCCTACCTTTCTAGTCTTCTTACACCTAATATTTCTCTCCTCACTCCCATACTCTGTTATCCAATTGAATGGGATGTCCCAGTGAAGACTTCTCAGTGTAATTAAGGTATGAGTACAGAAGGTAGTGTGAGAAACGAACTTTCAGAAGTGAAGGCTCCTCAAAGGGTCAAATAATTCTTGACTATTACTTTCAAAATCCTCCCCCACTTAGACCCTGTTTTTAAGCACTTAACAGAAGGAATAAGCCCTTCCCCATCCCCAGCCTGAGCTTCTGGCCTCTTTCCTTGTCTTTGAATTTTGGGCCTGGAATGTAAGCCTCACCTCCCAGTTAAGAAGATAGGAAGAAACTTTGGAGCTTAGAATGTAAGCCCAACCCCAGTTTAGGGGGTAAGGGATAGTGGTGGGTGGAAACTTGTTTGTGTGGTGGGTGGAGGCTTGTTTGCATGGGCGGAGATTTGCTTTCATAAGGTGGCCCCTGTTACTCCGTCTCCCTCTCTCTCCACGTGTATGCAAGGAGCAGACAGCCATCTCTCGAGATTGTAATAAAGGTAACTTTTACTTTCCAGCTTGAGAAGTCTCTGAGTTTAATTTGGGTTGGGGTCGCTGTCCCACACACAATGACATTGAACTCCTTGCTATTTCTCAAAGAAGACACTCCATCTCCCAGTTGTGTGCATTTTCTCTGGCTGTCCACAATTCCTGGAACTCTATCCCTCCTAAATCTCTCTACTTCCTAACTTCCCTGGCTTTCTTTAAGTCTCAGCCAAAGGGTTCAGAAATGCTTTCTCAACCCCACTTAATTCTAGTGTCTTCCCTTTATTGATTATTTTTATCCCGCATATATCTTTTTTTTAAATATGTAGTTGTTTATATGTTGCCTCCTCCAATAGACTGTGAGCTCCAGAGCAGAGACAGTGTTTTGCCTTTCTTTGTATCCACAGTGCTTGGCACATAGTAGGTGCTTAACAAATACTTGTTGACTAGAAGAGAGGGAGTAGTGCTTAATAGCATAAAAAAGCTGCAGAGATATCACGTAGACCAGTGGTGTCAAACTCAAATATAAAAGGGGACTAATAAACCATAAACCATACACAAGGATCATATATTGACTTAGTTTTAAAATTTAATGTTATCTATGTTTTATTGTATTTTTATCTATTTTGTTACATAATTTCCCAATTGCATTTTAATCTGATCCCACTTTGGAATGTTGCAGACAGTATGCACTGCCAGGCATGTTTGACACCTCTGCTGTAGAGTGAGGACTGAGAAAAGGTTGCCAGTTTTAGCAGTTAATAGGTCATTAGTAGAAAGTATTTTCAGTCATGTGGTAAGATTAGACACCAGAATACAAGGAGGTGAAAAGTGAGTTGGATGGTGATGTGGAGGCACTGATGATAGAAAACTTTTTCCCAGAATTTGGTTGTGAAAAACAGAGATTTAGGAGGATTACTTGAGTGAATAGTGAGGTCAAGTGAAGGGTTTTAAGGCAAGCAAGGAAAACAAAAAGAGGGTTTTCTTAGCTATACATTGGGAAAATAATAATAGTAATCACTAGCATTTACAATACACCTTAATGCTTTTTTTTGAAGGATGGTGGAGAATTGAGAATGTTTTCAGGCAATAAGAAAGGAAAGATTGAAGATGACAGATAGAAAGAGAATGAATGAAGGTCCAAACTTCTACAGAGGAAAAGAGGAGATGGAATTAAGGGTCCAAGTAAACAAGTTAGGCTTGGTGAGGATGAGGGCCATCTCTTCCTCAGTGACTGGAATACACAATGTAGTAGGGTTTTGAGGTGGGAAATAGGGGACAAACGGGAACTCACAACATCCTGCATTTTCTCAGTAAAGCAAGAGGCAAAGTCTTTTCCTAAGAGAGATTTGGAAGGCCATGTCTTAGCGGACTGGAAAAAAGGTTTGAAACAGTCTTTGTGAGGAGCATGATAGAGTTGACTATGAAAGAATAAATGGATTGCTATTCAGTAGACAGGTCCCAGTTAAACTTAGACCTCATCAATTTTTCATGGACCTTGCCATTATTATGTGGTATTGAAGTATCTGGTGTCTGGATAGAGTATGGACTTGAAGTTAGGAAGACCTGGGTTTGAATCCTGCCTCTGATGACCTCAAGGAAGTCATTCAACCTTTCTGTGTCTCAGTTTCCTCATCTGTTAAATAAGGAGGTAGGATTTGATGACCTTTTCAACGCTAAATCTCTGACCCTTTGATCTATGGAGACTGAGGTTGCATGACTTTTCCCAGTGGTTTCAGAAGAACTCACGTAGGATGAGAAAAGGCAGATGTGATGAGAGGAGCAGGTGGGATCACATAGGTAAAGTGCTCTTAAAGCAATATAGAAATGCTAGCTTTTTATTATTATCACCCCAGTGTTAGGGTTTGGTAAAGTGTGCCTGGAAATGAGATGAAGAAGCAAGTACAGAAATTAGTGTTTAGTTGAACTGGTCACCTAGAGGGTCCACATGGTGAAGGGAGGAAAGTGAGGTCAGCTTTGGGGTAATGGCCTGAAAGAACAAAGAGAGATGAAAAGAGTGGAGGTCAAATATGTACAAAAATGTTTATAGCAGCTGTTTTAATGGTGGCAAAGAATTGGAAATTGAGGGGATGCTTATCAATTGGGGAATGGCTGAACAAATTGTGGTCTATAAGTGTAATAGAATACTATTGTGTGATAAGAAATGACAAGCAGAAAAACCTGGAAAAATTTAAATGAACCGATACAAAGTGAAATGAGTAGAACCAGGAGAACCTTATATGCAGTAATATTGTTTGATGAAGAACAGTGAATGACTTAGCTATTCTTAGCAATACAATGATCCAAGACAGCTCTGAGGGACTTGTGATAAAAAATGCTATCCATCCCCAGAGAAAGCATTGATGGAGTCTGAATACAGATCAAAGCATAATTTTTTAACTTTTTTATTTTTCTTGTGGATTTTTTTAGTTTGTGTTTTTTAAACAACATGACTAATATGGAAATATGTTTTGCATGACTACACATGTATAACCTATATCAAATTGTTTGCCTTCTCAATGAGAGGGGTGGGGAGGGAGGGAAGGAATTTGGAACTCAAAATTTTAAAAAGACAAATATTAAAATTTGTTTTTACATGTAATTGGGGGGAAATAAAATTCTAAATAAAGTAAAAACAAAAAGACTGGTGGTCAAGCTGAGGATGAAGAATGATTCCAGAAGGCCAGTGATGAAGTATTCTATCCATCTCATGACAGGGAAATGTTGGATGCAGGGTGTAGAATAAAACATTTTTTAGCACAGCCAAAGAGGGGATTTGTTTTGCTTGACCATGCATACTTAATACAGGGAATCTATTTATTTTTCCAATGTGACAAAGGTAAGAGGGAAGCAAAGTATATATTTTTTAAATTACAAAATAAAACTTAATTTTAAAAAGAATTGGTCTAGAAGGAGTGAGGCAGAGAATGAGAATAAGAGTGAGACAGTTATGATCAGAGAGGGAGATTTCAGGATTCAGTATCTTGGTGATAACACAGTAATGGGTGGTGTCAAGATCCAAGCTATGACCATCACTGTGGATGGCTGAGGTAGAGTGAAGATGTAGGTCATGGAAATCAATGAGGTTGATAAACTAGGAGGCCAGTTTGATGCATAAATGCTTAAAACATAAATGTCTTTATGGAATTTCCCTAACATAAAAGGCAAGAGTTGGGGTATGGAGGAAGATGTGGCTCCAGATACTGAACTCATTCAGAGAGGGGAGAAAGTGACCTGGAGGCCAAGAGATGACTGCATCAAGGATCTGTACAGAATAATATCAATAGATGGAGAGAACCAGGAAAAAGGAGGGATTACCAAGTGGTCATGGAAGAGTGAAGAACTGGGAGCAGCTGTGAAGAGGTGATCAGATCTCCTCCTAGGCCAGACTTGGGGTCCTTCACTAATGTCAGGAACTCAAGCTTCTTGTTGGAGATGGCCCTGGCTTTTGTTGTATTACATCTAACAGTGAACTGGGCATAACAAATCAGTATTGCCTGTGTTATAGAATTACAGCAACCACAAGACCTTGGGGCTACAAGGGATCTTACTCGTCTATGAACTGATCTAACCTCTTGGTCAGCACAGGGATAAAGGGAGGACACAAGGTAGAAGTACCGGGTAGCCAGCAAGGCAATGCCTTCCTAGGAGATCCAGGTTTTCATGAGTGCAAGAAGCTGAACACATCACAAGAGGAAGCGGTCTAAGATAATGGGAAGCTTACTCCCTTCATCTTATCTAGGAGTTCTGGATAGCACACCAAAGTTGAGGTAGGAGATAAGGACTGGGGAGGAGGCAAGACTGTGATAAAAGTGGATGAGGCAGCGAGGATTGCTTAAAGAAGAAAAGAGCTTTCTCCTCAGCAAATAGTGATTCTGAATCCTATAAGCAGTTGGGTAGCCATAGATAACTGACTCTGATGCCAAAATCCTCAGTGTTGGGGACATTTCCTTGGTCACACAGCATGATGTTTTGTAAGCCCCTCATATATCCCCATTCTCCCCTGTCCCATGCCAAGTCTGAAGTAGAGAAGCAGAGATAGACTGGGGCACTAGAGACACACCCCATCTGGAGATGTCCAGACCCCCCAGTGAAATCTCTCCCTACTCCACCCCACATTTGTATTGCCCCATAACCCACTTCTAAAACCCATTAGCACAAAATTGCTGCCAAGCCCTGGATTCATAGCTCCTGTCTGCAGGCATGGCCCTCACTTCCCTCCTAACAGCAGTTGGAAGCCATTAGCCAGAGCTGGGCAGGAAATTGCTTTCTTTGTCCTTGCAATCTGTGGGGGGGGGGAAAGGGAGGGGGTGTTTTTCCCACTCTGAATAGACTATTTCTTGCTCTCCTTGAGCAGGCCTCCTGTTTTCTGCACAGTTGAGATTAGATTTCTGTCTTTGATAAAAAGAGGGAGCCTTGTGACAGTGATGTCAGAGAGGAACAAGAGTCAGAATGATCCAGTTGCGGGGAGGGGAGTAACCTTAACGGGGGAGGGGGGGTGGACATCTGTACACCATCATCACCATCACCATAAGCTTCATCAACATTTATTCTTTGCCAAGTGCCCACAAGCCACCCAGCTCAGACTCCATGCTGTACCAGCAGAGTAGAGCTGTGGCATTTAGGCATCATGGCGGATGGAGCACTGGACTCAGAGTCAGGAGCCCTGGGCTCCCCATCAGGGTTCTAATGCTTAAGTATGACCTGAACAAATCACTTCATTTCTCTGGGCCTCGGTTTTCTCATCTGTACAAGGAGGATAGTAGATGCTTTCATTACTGACCTCATGGGGTGGTTAGAAGGAAAATCCAGCACTGTGATTTCATCAGTGGAGAGAAGTCCTGGTGAAGAAACACCTTCTACCACTACAGATTAGCAACTCAGTCTTAGAGAGTTGCCTGGAAGACTGGGAAGCTGAGAGCTGCTCTACACGTATGCCTGACAGATAGAACTTGAACCCAGGTCCATCTCTATCAACTAAACCAGTGGGGTCAAACTGAAATAGAAATGGGGGCACCAATCCCTACATATTAGTTTCATTTTAAAATGTGATACTATCTACTTTTTACTGTATTTTTAAAATACATTTTGTTAAATATTTGTTATTGATATTTGAGGAGTGTAGCCCCCAGACCATATGTCTGATGAACATACATGATGATTACTCGGGGGAGGTCCATAGCAATGCTGACATTGTTTAGGAAGGCACTTTGTAAGCCTTAAAGTGCCAACTAAATGTGAACCATTGATGGAGGGCAATGAATGGGACAAACTCACAGGATAGGTTTCTAGGTTCTTGGATTGACTGGATAAAAATTTGAGTCTATAAGCCAAACTGTACAACCTCATCCAAACACATACAAACACCACCCCCACACACACACACTTGCACAGACTCAACTAAAATGTTTCCATTCTAACTTAATGTTAGAATACATAGAAGTCCTACTAGCATTTGCAGGAGCAAATACTATCTGTGGTCCTCCTTTCTCCAGGGTCTGTTAACCCCTCCATTTTTCCTTCCCTCATTTCCCACCCATCTCCACACTGTACTCTAGCCATCATCCTCATCCTCCTCCCACTGGAAACTTGTACTCTCCCTCCAGAACTCTAACACTGACAGGTGAGCTTTTCACCTTGTCCTACTTGGAACCAAGACTCTCCACTGCTTCTCAATCACTTCTATAACATACTGCTACATGAAACTCCACTCCCCCTTATGTTATCTTCCTCCATTAGGAAGGGAGGGATTATCTTGTTTGCTTGTATTTGTACCTGTGTTTAACACAGTGCCTGGAACATAATAAATATTCCATAATAAATAAAATCGAATAAATGTTCTATCTATCTATCTATCTACCCATCTACCTACCTACCTGTCTCCAGGCACTGCCCCTTACCCCTAACCTCTCTCACAGCCCATGAACCATCCCTCTTCCACTCAGACTTTCCCAGTCTCCCGTCTGGGAAGCACCTGAACTGGTTTTCACAGCCCTGGCCTAGCATAAAAAAAAAACCCTATTGATTGGATTTTGCCTAGCTACTCAGTCTCCACTACAGCTTTTTCTAACTTCTCATGACCTCCCTGGTACTGCCTCATTTCATCTTCCTGCAATCTAACTGTTTTCCTCTTCAGTCCAACTCAATTTGATAACTATTTAATATAGGTGGAAAGAGATGAAGAGACATAAAGACATATAAGATATGGTTCCTGCCTTGTCAGGAACATATTGGGGGGGGGTTATAATCTAGTGAATGGGCAGGACCAATACTCAGGAAAAGTTAATTAGCAAGGCAAAGCATTCATTTATTCAATCACCATTTGAGAGCTTACTATAATCACCATTTATTCAGTATCAAAGCACTGGGTTGAGTACTTTGGGAAGAAGTAAAGTGAATAGTAATAATATTTATATAATGTAATTGCAAGGTACTTTATAAGTAGTATCTCATTTGAGTTTCACAACAATCCTGAAAGACAGTTACTATTATTATCTCTATTTTACAGATAAGGAAATTGAGGGAGATAGAGGGTAAACTACTTGTCCAGGATTACTCAGCTAAGAGGTCTCTGATGCCAGATTTGAACTTGTACTCCTGACTTCCAATCCAGCTCTCTTTCCATTGTGCCTATCCTAGTGCCTAGGTGAATAAAGCCCGTCCTTCCCCTTGATAGCCTTGAGACATTTAATCTGGAAGGAGATCTAGGATATGTATTCAAATCATTGTAAGAAAGTACAATAAAGCATTCTGGGGACAGAGCTATGCTTAGGAGTAGGTAAAGTAGACAGCTGCTTAGGGCATAATTCCCAGGTGGGAGCACACCATAACCAATTCTTTGCACTACATTTCATATGTAACAGCTTCTTTGAAGCAATGACAGTGAAAGCCAGGAGAATGCCAGTAAATGACTTGGCCTGTCCTGGGTTCCGTCCACATGAAGGATATGAGGATATGTAGTATGTAAGGAGAAGGGGCTGGTAATCTAGGTTGCTATCCAGGGGCACTTACTATGTTCTGGAAACTGTTCCAAGCCCTGGGAATACAAATAAAAGCAAAAAGGAAGTTCTTGCCCTCATAGAGCTTATATTTTAGTGGGCAAAGACAACACACCAAAGAAGGCTGAAAATCAGGGGCAAGGGAAAGAAATCCCAAGTATAGCTTGGTGAGAAATGAGACGTGGCTGGCCTGGTTGTCTTCAAATAAAAGTCATAGAAGAAGCTACCCAATCAGAGAGACAGGCTTCGAAGGTGTAAATTCCCAGGCTGGAGTAAGGCTTTGGGATAAAGAGATTTCTGGGACATAGTAGAGAAGTCAGGAGTGCAGCCTGGTGGGCAGACTTTGGATGGACACACACACACACACACACGCACACCCCTGAACCAAATGTCTGGGAAACTTGAGGCCAACTAGACAAACCTGTACTTGAACAAGAATTCCCTCTAGAGATGATAGAAGGGAGGGCAGATTGGGGAAGGAGGTAATCTGAAGCAAACACTTTTGAGGAGAAACAGGGTCAAAGGAGAGAATAGAATAAATGGAGGGTGGGATAGAATGAAGGGAAGTATAGTTAGTTTTTCACAACATGGCTATTATGGGAGTGTTTTGCATGACTACACGTGTGCAACCTATATTGAGGTGCTTGCCTTCTCAATGAGGGTGAGTGGGCAGGGAGGAAGGGAGAAAATTTGGAACCCAAAGTTTCAAAAACAAATGTTAAAAATTGTTTTTACATGCAACTGGGAAATAAGGTATACAGGTAATGGGGTATAGAAATCTATCCTGCCCTACAGGAAAATAGAAGGGGAAGGAGATAAGAGAAGGGAGGGCAAATCAGGGGAAGAGGTATTCAGGATACATGCTGTCTTGGAGTGGGAGAGGGGAGAGATGGGGAGAAAATTTGGAGCTCAAAATCTTGTGTAAGTGAATGTTGAAAACTACAAATAGATAAATTCATTAAAAAAAAAAAAGGATTCCCTCTAGACCAGGGCTTCCTAACCTTTATTGTATCATGGACCTTTTTGGCAGTTGGGTAAAGCCTATCTTCACCCCTTCTCAGAATAATGTTCTAAAACCCATAAAATAAAATATGTGAGATTACAGCCCATATATTTATATTGAAATAACAATGTGGGTTTGTTTGTTTTTCCCATCCAAGTTCACAAACCCCTCTGAAATCTATTAATGGATCACAGGTTAAAGGCTCTTGCTATACAACGTGTGGTGCAAGTGGATAGAGTTCAGGGCCTGGAGTCAGAAAAACCTGAGTTCAAATCTGGCCTGATACATTTTTTATCTGGGTGACCCTGGGCAAGCCACTTGACTTCTGTCTGCCTCAGTTTCCTCATCTGTAAAATGGAGAAGATAATAGTACCTGCCTCCCAGCGTTGTTGTGAGGATCAAATGATATAATAATTGTAAAGTGCTCAGCATGGTTTGTCCTTCATTTTCGAAGAGGACCAATGGCATCAGAAGAATGATGCCTTGACTTGCAAGTGAATTGGATTTAAGTGAGGCAGATGCAAAGTCATCGTCCTCACTCTCCTCCAGAGTTATCAGAGTCCAGTGGCAAAACTGGCGATGCTACAACAGTAATAATTACTGTTGTTGTTAGGTGCCCAACAAGTGTTGATTGGCTTGAAGCCTCCTTCAAAGGTAATGCCAGTCTTTATTCGAAGAATAGCCTTGAGCGGCATGATGGGTAAAATCTGAAATAACTGTGGAAACAAAGGTTTGAGTTTCTGAGCATAATGATTTGTTAAGGAATGTATGCCAATTGCATAACAAATTGGGACCAGGCCTCCTCACTTGGCACTGGACCTGATTTCTTATGCAATTGGCATGCACTGCTTACTAAACCCCCATCTCCCCAACCCATCCCATCCCACTCTTATCTAAGTTTAATTCCTAGGAAGTTTCTCCTTACATTCAAACCGAAACAACCTCTTTATAACTTCCACCCACAGGATCACAAAACTACAGAAATTTAGAGTTGGAAAGGACCCCAATGGCTACCTAATCCTTCCAGGACTGAGCAGAATAAGTCTAATACCTTTTTCACATGACAGCCTTTCAAATGCTTGACTCCGGGTATCATAAGCTCCTCCTTCCTTACTTAAATCTCTTCTTTTTCCCCCGGTAGATATTTCACTTTTTCCAATTACATGTAAAAACAATTTTTAGCATTGATTCTATATAAAATTTTGAGTTACAAATTTTCTCCCTCCTTCCCCACCAAGATGGTAAGCAATTTGATGTAGGTTATGTATGTGCAATCATATAAAACATATATCCATATTAGTCATGTTGTGAAAGAAGACACAGAACAAAAGGAAAAAACTATGGAAAAAAGCGAAAATAGTATGCTTCAATGTGTGTTAAGAGTTCTTCAGTTCAATGAAAGTACTTTGTAAACCTTAAAGAACTATATAAAGGTGAGTTGTGGTTGCTTACTACCTGCACGCCTTGAGAAAAGTCAGTAAACTTTCTCTGGACCTCAGTTTCTTCAACTGTACAGTGTGAGTAGAGGTTGAATAAAATAAACTCTGAGGTACTTTCCTGTTCTAAATGTATTATGATCTTATGATCCTTTCATCACCCTAGCTGCACTTCTCTGGATGATCTCTAGCTTATCAAATAATAATAGAGAACATTTATATAGCACCTAGTTTTTTTCTGGGCCCTGTGCTAAGTGCTTAGCAAATATCTCATTTGATCCTCACAACAACTCTCAGAGGTAGATGCTATTATCAAACCTCTTCTTTAAACCAAATAGTCACAGAGCCTTCTGCCCATCTCATATAGCACAATATCAAGACCCTTTATCATCATGTTTGCCCTCCTCCAGCCTAACAATGCCTTTCCTAAATTATAGCACCCCAACTGGAGCACAATACTTCAGATGTGTTCTGGCCAGGGCTGAGAATTGCAAGAGTCTCCTCCTTGGTCCTGAATACCATAGCATTCCTAATGAGCATTTCTTAATAGAGAGGATAGGAGAGAAAGGACCTCAAAAAATAGCAGAATTATATTCAATGGTCTCAGAGACCAATACATACACATTTGTTCCAGTTATCTTTCAGGCAACACATCCCTGAAAAAAATTACAGAATAGTCCGCTTATGTAGGGAAAAGAACACAAATTACTGGATGAGGTAAGCACACCTGTAATTCTTGCTGCTGGGGAGGCTGAGGCTGGGAGATTTCTTGAGTTTAGGGGTTACAAACTTCAGTGGGCTAAATCAGTTGAGTGTCTGCACTAAGTCTGGCATCACTATGGGGAGGCTTGAGGACTGGGGAAACACTAGGTTGCCTAAAGAGGGCCAAACAGGCCCAGTTTGGAAACAAAGTGGGTCAAATCTCCCATGATAATTACTAGTACAATTGGGCCCACGAGTAGCCCCTGCATTTGCAGCCTGGGGAAGATATGGAGGGCCAATGTTTATAAAAGAAGGAAGGGAAACAAAAATTTAAAGCACAGTCATGTACTGATGGTTCTGAGTAGGGTAGGAAAAGGGTTTTGAGGGGAGGATTTGGAAGTACTGTATCATGATGGGAAGAGTTGAGGGAATTATAAAAGCTCTTGCCAAACTTCTGGTCAGGAAGGTGGGTAGCAACGTATGGTTGCATCCTGCTTTCCTTGCTGAGCTGATGTGGATAATAAGTCTTCTTGAGATGCACATGCAAGACAAAAGTCTCAGTCTCTATGTTATTCTGTACCTCTGGCCCTCTCTACAGGAGAAGAAAGGGGAACATTAGGACTAGAACACAAGACCAGGGACCAACATCCTAAAATGTACATTAGCCTGTGCTTGGCCTTCCCTTTTAATTTATCCCAGTCTCTCTAAGATGGTATCATCACTGCCTCCCAATGTTCCTATCATTTCCTATCATTTCCTATCAATAGCTAGATGGTGAAATGGATAAAGAACTGGGCTTGAAGTCAGGAGGACCTGAGTTCAGATCTGCAGACACTTGCTAGCTACATGGCCTTAGGCAAGTCATTTAATATGTCTGCTTCAGTTTCCTCAACTATAAAATGGGCATCGATATGCCTAGTTGTTGTGAAGATTAAATGAGATTATCTTTGTAAAGCACTTGGAACAGTGTCTAGCACTCAGAATTAAGCTGAGAGACAGTCATAGAATCATAAGAATATGAGAATTGAGAGTGACCTCAAAGATCATCCAAAGTCATCTGGCCAAATCTTACCCTTTTATAGATGAGGAATTTGAGAAACAGATTAATTGACTCGCCCTAAATTGAACAGCTAGTTAGTGGCATGGTCACTTCTATCTGATGCCATCTTGGGCCACTGACAATTGTCTTGACTTTTGTCTTGCCACTGGACTTTGATGACTGTGGAGGACAGAGTGAGGCTGACAACTTTGTGCTGCTCTGCCTCACTTAAATCCAGTTCACTCTCAAGTCAAGACATTACTCTCATGATGTCACTGGTCCCCTTTGAGAATAAAGGATGCAGAAATACAACAATAATTCCAAAGAGTCAGAGTAGAGTGAAGTGAGAAGTGGTCCCTGCCCCCTGACCCTTGGGTATTCTGGACAGAGAGAGAGAAAGAGAGAGAGGGAGGGAGAGAGGAGAGAGAGTAGGATTAGAACCTTAAAAGGTCACGTGGTAGGCAGACAGCAGTGTTGACATAAGGGAAAAGTTTCGGCTAGCTGCAGGGATGGTTCACATGTTCTCCTCAGAGAGATAAAAAGCTGAGAGACTTAGTCGCATCGTATGTCCAAGGACAATGAGAAATATCAGTTCATAAGACATATTTGATCATCTTGCCCTGTGATCCCATAATAAGCATAAATAAAAGGACCACCATGAAGAAAATCGTAGCTTACAAATCAACATCCATTTCAGTTACTCAGTCAATAGACATTTATTAACTGCCTACTATTGTGCTAATTCAAGATACAAAAAAAGTAAAAACAGTCCCTGCTTTCAAGTATCTGACAGTCTAATAGTGGATATGACATGTGTGGATATGACAGCTATGTATGCACAAGCTATAATCAGAATAAACAGGAAATAATCAACAGAGGGAAAGCATTAGAATTAAGAGGGATTGTGAAAAGCTTCCTGTGGAAGGTGGGATTTTAGCTGGAAGTTGGAGGAAGCCAGGATGTCCAGCAAGCAGAGATGAGGAGGGAGGGAATTCCAGGCATAAGAGACAATCAGTGAAAATGCCCCAGAGCTGAGAGATGGAGTGTCTTGTTCAGGGAACAGCCAGGAAGCCAGTGTCTTGGGATCAGAGGGTACCTATCTAGGAGTAAGGTATAAGAAGACTAGAAAAATAGAGTAGAAGTTCTAGGTTATGAAAGACTTTTTATGCCAAACTGAGGATTTTGTATTTGATCCTGGAAGTGATAGAGAGCCACTGGAGTGTATTGAGGTGGATTGTGGGGGCAGGGGAAGGCAGGGTGATATGATTGGACCAGTGCGTTAGGAAAATTTCTTTAATGGCAGGATGGAAGATAGACTAGATTAAGGAGAGATGTGTGGCAGAGAGACTAACCAGAAGGTTATGACAATAGTCCAGGTATGAAGTAATGAGAGCCTGAGCCAGGGTGGTAGGAGTATCAGAGTAGATAAGGAGATTGAAGAGATTTTGCAAACATAAAATCAACTGGTTTTGGCAACAGATTAAATGTGTGTGGTAGGGGGATGGAGGGGAGATCGTGAGGAGTTGAAGATGAGACCCGGCTTGTGAACCTGGGGGACTAGGAGGAGGGTGATAGGGGAGTCTGGACAGGAAGAGGGTTTAGGGGGGAAAATAATGAGTTCGATTTGGGGCATATTGAGTTTAAGGTGTGTATTGGACATCCAGTTGAAGATGTCTTATAGTCAGTTGGAGATGCAAGATCGGAAGTTAGCAGAGAGTTTAGGATTGGACAAGTGGCTTTAAGAATCGTCAGCCTAGAGATAATACTTGAACCATGGGAGCTGATGAGATCACCAAGTAAAATAGTATAAAGGGATAAGAGAGAGCCATATGGGGCACCCACGGTTATTGGGCTTGACCTGGATGGAGATCCAGCAAAAGAGACTGAGAAGGAACAGTCAGATAGGCAGAAAAAGAACCAAGAGAGAACAATGTCCCAAAGATCTCGGGAGAAGGGAGTGACAAGTAAAGAAAGGTAATTAACAGTGTTGAAGGCTGAAGAGAGGTCAAGAAGGATGAGAAAAATCCATTGGGTTTGGCAATGAAGACTTTGGAAAGAGTAGTTTCAGTTGAATGATGAGGTTGGAAACCAGACTGTAGAGAGTTAAGAAGTAAGTGAAGGAAAGGAAGTGGAGGCATCTCTTGTACATGACCTTCTTAAGAAGCCTAAAATATATGAACACTTCAAGAAAAAAATTGGAAGACTTTGGACATGGTGATCACCAAAAAAATGAAACTGACCGTAACTTGTCAAGAAACAAATAATTAGTGATGTAAGAATCATTTCAAATCAGCTGAGTACAGTCACACCATGGACTAGTTAAAGCAAAGCCAAGCTCAAAACCAAATTTTAAAAAAGGCTACAGATAGAAAAAGGCACTGTATACAGTCACAGTAGCTCCAACCAACCTATTATTAGTTAGTATTTAATAATACCTAGCATTTATACAGCACTTTAAGGTTTGAAAAGTACTTTACAAATATCTCATTTTATCCTAGTAAGTGTCTGAGACAAGATTTAAATTCAGGTCTTCCTGACTACAAGCCAAGTGTTCTATCTACTGCACCACCTAGCTGCCTCAAAGTAAGCTATTGACTCTGAAAAATGGACTAGGGATAAAAATGAAAAGACATTGACTGAATATCATCACTTCTTAGAGGAGTTTAACTGATATGAAGCAGCTGCTGCAATGAGGAGGCTGATAGCACTTTAAGGCCACTTCAGCCAGTAAGTGCTTAATCTTCTTGTCAAACAGAGAGACATGGTAGCCAAGGGTATTTGTGAAACACCAAAGAAAATGACAGCAAGCTACAAAATAGCATCTAGCAAAAAGCAGTGGGAAGGAAAATAAGCCTGCAGAAGACCTGACATGAGACCCAACTCCCTAGAGTATCTATAAATGAAACTGGAAGAATCCCAAATAGCTCTGCCCCTACGAATGGAAGAGTTCTGCCAGCATTTCTATAGTTATATATTTCATCACTCCTGACAGTGGAATTACAGCACTGAGATTCTAACACCTCAGTTCCCAATATGTAATATGAGGTAGCTGAAATGACAGTAAAGAATACAAAATCAGGAAGAAGGGCACAACTTGGCCAAAGACACATGCTGAAGGTGACATAATTTTGAAGGCATTCAGGGGCTGATTTTTAAGGTATTTCAAAGAAAGAGGGAATGAGACCCACACTCACACCAAAAACAAAGAGAAAAATATCACAGATGGTGGTGTTACTTTAAAAAAAAGTGGCCCAGAAAGCATTAGCAACTACAACCTATATGCCTACTTTCTCATCTCTATAAATCATCTTGTGCTACTACATAATGTAACCTGACCTACAATGTACTGACTTCCTCATTGGTTCCCTCTTCCTCCTATTTTAGTGACAAGATTTAGTGACAACCTGACCTGTGGTTGTGAATCATGAAACACTATAATCTCTGAAAAACTGAAATTGAGGATCATCTAAAGGATGATGGAGAGAGCCATGGTGAGTATAAGTATTCTTGCCATACATGACAGATATAACCCATCCCCCAAGGGTTCCCTGATCACAGCCTGCAGCATTAACACAAAGAAGGGATTACAAAAGAGACATAGCATAAAGGATGTCATCAAAGAAATATATGCATAATAAATAAGATAGGCTGATCTTCTCTGGTAGAAATCTAGTGTCTGACAAACCTAAAGGTCTACAATATTGGGACAAGAAATCACTATTTGACAAAGATTGCTGGGAAAACTGGAGAGCAGTTTGGCAGAAACTAGGTATAGCACAACATTTACACCATATACCGAGATAAGTTCAAAGTGAGTACACGGTCTAGACATAAAGGGTGATGTGAGCAAAGTAGGGGAGTATTGTATATTTTAGCTTTCGCGTTTGTGGATAAGAAAAAATTATGACCAAAAAAGAGATAACATTATAGGATGTGAGATGGATAATTCTGATGACATCAAACTAAAAAGGTTTTACACAAACAAGACCAATGCAGCCAAGATTTGAAGGAAAGCAGGAAACTGGGGGGGAAATTTTTACAGTAAGTTTCTCTGATAAAGGTCTCGTTTCTCAAATATATACAGAACTGATTCAAATCTATAAAAATACAAGTCACTCCCTAATTGATAAGTGGTCAAAGAATATGAACAGGCAGTTTTCAGACAAAGAAATCAAAGCTGTCTACGTAGTCATAGGAGAAAAAAAAATTATCTAAATCACTATTGATTAGAGAAGTGCAAATTAAAACAACTCTAAGGTACCACAACACACCTATCAGATTGCCCTAATATGACAGAAAAAGGAAACGACAAACATTGGAGATGTGGAAAATTAGGGACACTAACGCATTATTGATGGAGTTGTGAACTGATCCAACCATTCTGGAAAGCAATTTGGAACTATGCTCAGAGGGCTATAAAACTGCATATGTTTTGAGCCAGCCAAGACCACTACCAGGTCTTTACCCCAAAGAAATCAAAGGAAAAGGAAAAAGGACCTATATAAACAAAAAATATTTATAGCAGCTCTTTTTGTGGTGACAAAGAATTGAAAATTGAGGGGTTACCCATCAGTTGGGGAATGGCCGAACAAGTTATGGTATGCAATTGTGATGCAACACTATTCTGCTATAAGAAATGACAATTAGGATGCTTTCAGAAAAACCTGGGTAGATTTAGGTGAACTTATGCAAAGTGAAACGAGCAGAACCAGAACATTGTGCACAGTAGTAGCAATGATAATCAGCTGTGAATGACTTAGCTATTCTCAGCAATACAATGATCCAAGACCATTCTGAAGGACTTGTGATGAAAAATGCTCTCTGCCTCCTGAGAAAGACCTGATCAAGTCTGAATGCAGACTGAAGCATACTTTTATACTTTCTTATTATTCTCGGGGGATTTTTGCCTGCATTTCCTTTTGTAACATGGTCAGTATTGGAAACGTGTTTGCATGAATACACATGTATATTCTTTCTCAAATTTCTTGCCTTCTCAAGTAGGGGGAAGGGAGAGAGTAAAAGAATACGGAACTTAAAAAGTTGTTTTAAATTAATGTTAAATTTTTTTATTTACACGTAATTGAGAAAAAATAAAATTAAAATTAAATGTAAAAAACCAGCCCATTACTTAGTATTGACTGACATTTTATCAGAAAGATCAAAGAAAGATGTCAAATTCATCTTCCTAAGGGCACAAGTCTCATCCAATTTCCCCTCTTCTGCTACTCTCCCACCTATCGCTTGGCAGAGGTGGGGGAAATCTAGTCATTATTCCTCTAGTTTTGTTAGGATGAATTTGTCAACAGAACTGCCTAATCTATTTACAGAGCAAGGAATGACCTACACTGTTAGAGGGAGTTTCCTCTATACAAATGGAATCACAAGACCAGTACCCAAAACATGTCTCACTGCCTATGTGGCTTTGTTTGTCACTTTTCCTCTCTGGTCCTCAGTCTCCTCATCTGTGAAATGGAGGGGCTGGATTAGATAATCTCTAAAATTCCATCCATCTCTAAATCTATGGTCCTTTGACCCCCATACCTGTGCTAGCTTTGAAGATAGTGAACTCAGTCTGTGAATGAAGAAATTGGCTCCCCAAAAAGGGGCCAACAGGCTACTCCTGACATAAGCCACTCCTTCTGACATTACAGGAAATGAAATATAGGGGACCAATCTCAAATCCCCACTCCCCTCCTTCCTTGAAGGAAGCTCCAAGGCAGGAGCTCCTAACTGGGTGGCCCAATCCTTCACTTCAGAGAAAATGTATAAGCACTAGTACCCTGTCGGTAGAGCTGTGAAGTGGTACAGCCATTCTGGAAAGCAGTTTGGAATCATGCCCAGAAATCTCATTATCAAGCTCTGCATGATTGACCCAGCTATACCACTCCTAGGCCTATTTTGCTAAAGAAATCAGAGAAAGAGGAAAAGGACTTCTACATATGAAACTCTTCATAGCATCTCTTTTCACGGTAGCCAAAAATGGGAAACTAAGGAGCTATCCTCCTGTGAGGGGAATGGCTAAACAAATTGTGATATATGAATATAATGTAAAATATTGTGCCATAAGAAATGATGAACTGTACAATTTCAAATGAAACTGGGAAGACCTTTATTAGAATGTAGAATGTAGAATGAAGTAAGCAAAACTAGGAAAACAATTTATAAAATGATACAACGTTATGGAGAAAAACAAGTTAGACTTTATAATGTCAATCAATGCAGTAATAAACTACGAATCTAAAAGAATGAAGAAGAAACCTGTTCTTCACCTCTTGGCAAGAGAGAAAATGAACTTAAAATGCAAAAAGAGATGTCCATTTTAGGATATGGCTAATGTGGGAATTTGTCTTGCCACACTATGTGGATGTATACTGAGAGATTTGTTTTTCTTTCTTTTTTTTTCAATTTGTTCAATGGTGGTGGGGAGGTTAGCTGTGGGGAATGAAAGAAGCAAATTAATAATAAAAAATTTGTTGTTACTTAAATAGACATATTTTGTCTTCTCTTTCCCTTCCAGAACAGCTTTGGGACCCACTTAGAACAGACTCGGTGAGCTGAGCTTTTATTCATAACTGGCACTTCAGAGATGAAAAGCCTGGGTTATGATGTAGGGAGGAGGGGAGAGAGTAGGAAGCATCTTCCTCTTCTAGTCATACACCCATAGCACATGGAGATTGGGGTGGTGACTGATGGGTTGTGGGCCCAAGCCAAGGTCTCCCATTTGTCTACAGGCCCCAGCCCCTTATTTCCCTTTGAAAGCCCTAGCTCTACCTTTTGATCTTATCGAGATGTGCCCTTGGCCCCTTGCCCCAAAAAGAATATGGCTACTGTTTTAGGTTCCTTATGGCTCCCCTTATTGACTCCCCTTATCTCCCTTTGAAAGCTCTAGCCCCACCTTTTTTATCTCATTCAGATGCCTTTCAGTTCCCTTCATTATCTATTCCCATTATCTTTTCTATCTCTCAGAACTTCCAAATTGGACTTCTTACTTACACCCTTTTCCCAGCCCCCTCCTCTGGCCACCCAAAGTTACTCATCCTAGCCCCTATTCAAATGCTGAGAATCTCTCATTCCCAAAAGACTGAGCTTTTCTCGTGCCTGCTTGTCCTTATGGGCGTCACCTGGCCTATGTGTTTTATCTCTAATAAACTTTTTCTCTGGCTGGAAGAAGATTTGAGTTGAATTCATTCCCATCTTGGGGTTCCAGCACCCCAAACCTCTAGACCTCTTCATATGGTTCCCTGACTGGGAATCGAAGCTGACAGTCTTAGGTGGTATGAGAGGCTTTCTGGAAATACCTCTGCCACAGGAATGGCAGGATTCTACAACTGAGGGCAACCAGCCATTTGATATACAGTCTGCAGGGAATTTTCCACTTTCTGCATTTTTCTAAAAGCCCCTGGTCCCCACCTCGACATTGGATCACTCAGTTTTGGGGAGCTTGCTATCCATAACACTTAACCCCTATACTAGTAGGATATTGTGGAGAAAAAAAGATGCAAAGACTCAGCATATAAGACACAGGAGTTCACAAAAACTCTTCTCCAATTTCCTTCCAACAGCATAAGGAATCTTTTCCAAAGTAATTATGGGAAACAATGGACTGTTGTATGTGGGGTGGGTGTGGATAGGGGTAGGCAGTAAGTAAAGAAACTGGCCACTCATGAACAAATGCCTAGATTATAATTGTAGCTGACTCTTACTCCAAAGTTCCACCCCTATCCCTACTCCAAGGAAATTCATCAGAGTCAATAGAGAAGTTGTCTTCTATTGCAAGTGACCACCTGATTACCTCAGTAGCCCTCAAATTCAGATGCCTCATTGTGATGTCACTCAATTTCTCCTCACCTGGATACTGCCATTTGCCTTCCTCATTCTGCTGAGCTTGGATAAGGCCTGGGCGGCTCTGTCATAAATACTTCTTTCCTTGATTTTTTGAAGTCTTCACTCACCACTCTGAAACAAATGAAAGTTTCTCCCTTCCGTAAGGCCCAAGCCCCTGATCTTTCCCTATGCAGCTCCTGGGAACCAGACCGAGCCTCCAGAGACTATGTGCATAGGCCCTGGAAAGTGTCTTGCTGTTCAGCATCTTAGTGGAAACGTCACAGCAGCATTTGAATGCTGGAAGTTACAAGATTTTGCAAGCCCTTCAAGTACAAAAGAATGGGGGAGCATGGGAGCAGCAGCAGCCCTAGAGAGATAATGGGGAATCTTGTGAACAGCATGGCCTTGGCAACAGTGGGTCAGCCCAATAGTTTCCTTTTCTCACCCCAAGAGGAGAAAGGAAGAGAAGAGTCATTATTAGCATGGTACAGAGACAGTTCTCCATCGAGGCAGCCCTCCTGCCATGGGGCTGAAACTCCAGTCAAATTGCAGAGGCCTTTCAAAGCCTGGAGGAATAATTCCCCACTCTCCTCCACTTGTTTGTTCATTAGCAGGCATTAATTTATGGTTTGTTTTCTTGTCACGTACTAAAAAGCTATAAAGCTTTTTGTTTCTTACTGACTTTTGCTTTTTCTATAAATAGTTGGTCAACTGAGATGTTGTTGTTCTTCCTTCATTCTGGAAAAGGACCAATGACATCATAAGGGTGATATCTTGACTTGTATGTGAATTGTATTATTTGAGGCGGATTGGAGCAAAGTCATCAGTCTTTCCTCCAGAGTCACAGAAGTTCAGTGGCAAGACAAAAGTCAGACAACTGGAGATGGCCCAGGAGGTAGTGGGTGACCTTGGCCTTTCAAATTGAGGTCTTTCCCAGGTCTCAGTTTATCTGAGGCAATGCCCATTCAATGACTAAAGGCTAGGTAAGAATTAAGATGGCCTAATTTACCATGACAAAAAATTCAAAGTCTCCGGCCAAAGCAGAAAATAATTTCAGAAAGTAATCTATACTCATTCTAAGCCATCAGAACCTAAACAATGAGCCATAGAGGCTTGGGCTTGAAGCTACTGTTAGCCATTCAATGAAAGCCAGAGTGATTTTGGGTTTAAAGATATAATCAGGTAGTTCAATTTGAAATACAATGGGCTTTTTTTCCCCTTTTTTGGTGAGGCAATAGGGTTAAGTGACCCGCCCAGGGTCACACAGCTAGTTAAGTGTCAAGTGTCTGAGGTCAGATTTGAACTCACCTCCTCCTGACTCCAAAGCTAGAGTTCTATCCACTGCGCCACCTAGCTGTCCCAATGGGCTTTTTTTTAAAGGCCAGTTTTTACAGAGCTGTATTTCAAGAAATTCATAAATGAAAACTGCATAAGACAAAAATAAATTATCCCAGCTCTTTGAAAAAAATAAAAATTAATTAATTAAAATTCAAATAAAAAACTAACCCCTAAATCCTAAAATATCTTACAAAATATAAACAATCAAAAATTATATTCCTATGGACAGAGTATCTACATGTAAGGATATGGAGCTCCAAGTGGAGAGAGGGACCACATACGGTGAGAGAAGAAGAAAGATGAAAGAAGGAGGAGGAGGAGGAACATTCCCCTACCTCTGTTCAGATTGGCAGATTAGGTTCCCAGAAGAGAGATGCTACTACTCTCAGGGTTCTAGAGATATCTCTCAGAGACTATGTCTCTCCTACTATAGGTTTTGAGTGACAAATGCAGTAGTTCTCATTGACAGTCATCCAATACTCTCATTTAGTTTTTATCAGTTAGTTTTTATTAATTAATTAATTATTTTAATTAGTCAGGTTTTACTCAGTTTTATTTCAGGAGGAAATTTGGTTGAATAAATCAATGTACACAAACTGGAAGTTCCTATTTGTAGCTTAGGGGGTGTGTGTGCATGTGTGTCTTTATGTTCCCTGAGGGCTTAATGCGCTAGTATTTTGTTTTATGACTGATTCTATAAGTGTTTCAACAAAGATAAATTTAAATCTAAACTTGGACATTCATTTTCTTTTCCTTCAGAAGAATAAGCTTATGTTAAGTCATGTGGGACTGAGATCTAGTTCCTGAAGCTAAAACTTCATCCCTTTAGCCAGAGGTGGGGAGAGTAATAGTGGGTGGCTCTTACTTTGGGTTTCATTCTCCACCTTGACCCAAGATCCTTGCCATATATATTCAATCAACCAACCAGCATTTGAAAGTGCTTATTACACGTCAGGCACTGTGCTAGCGACATCTAGTGGTTTTACCCAATGTACCAGTTCCTACTACAAGATGACCTAGGACTCTGCATGTTCTGAGCTCTTGGAAACTAGGTCCCATGATTAGGTCTTCTGGGGATTTGACTGTCTGCTCTGAGAAAAAGAATCATACCTTGGCACTTGATGGAGACGTCACATGTCGCATCCCACTCCCTACCTCCCCTCACCCTACATCTCCCGGAGGTGATAGAAATGACAGAAAAAATCTTGGAGTTCACCTACTTTCAACTACTTAAATTTTCAAATAAGGAAACTAAGGCCTAGAAAGATTAAGTTACTTACTCAAAGACACATGAGTTATAAGTGGCAGAGCTAGGATTCAAAGCCAGGTTCTCCAACTCTGAATCTAGCTCTGCTCCTAAGAAAAGTTATTCTTTCCATGACATTAACATAGCGAAGCAAACTTGGGGAGTCTTGCAATTGTAACAAGACTGTGTTCCTGAGCATTCCATCACTAATGTTTGGAGGGATAGGATTTAAGGATTCAGTCTAGGGTAAATGAAGGTAAAAAGAATAAGTTAGAAAAGACAAGTTGGAAGGCAATGTGGAGAGCATCAAATTTGTAATCATCAGCACAGAATAACATGATTGTAGAGGCCATCCAGTCTAACATACACCTGAATACACTTTAATATACACCTGAATACACTTTAGAGGCCATCCAGTCTAATACATACCTGAATAAAAATTCCCCAACAATATTCTTGACAAAAAGTCATCCATATTTCTTAAAGACCTTTGGGGAGGGGGAACCTACTACCTAAAGAGATGGCCCATTCATTCCATTGTTGGCTAGTGCTAATCGTTATGTAGTTTTTCTCCACACTGACTGATATTTGTCACTCTGTAACCACTATGCCAAATTAACAATTCTGCCACTAGGGCCAAGCAGAAAAGGTTTATTTCTCTTCCACATGAGAGTCCTTAGAACCCTTGAATGAAGTTACATGCCTCTTCTCTTGGCTAAAGTTCCTTCAACTACCCCTCACATGGTATGATCTTGATACTAATAATTTGGTTTTCTTCTTTCTTTTTTCAAGTCAGATTAACCAATGGTTTAAGTATTTTTTTTTTTCATAAAACCAGATCCTAGTTTTATTTATTCAGGTTTTTTTTTTGCTTCAATTTTATTGATCTCTGATTTTTAGCATTTCTATTTTGGTATTTAATTGGGGATTTTTAATTTTTTTCTTTTTCCAGTTTTGTTTTTAGTTACATGCCCAATTTATTGATCTGCTCTTTCTCTCTTTTACTGATGTTGATATTTAGAGATACAAATTTGATATGTTGTCTCATTATCATTGTTATCTTCAACGAAATTAATGTTTCTATGATTTGTTCTTTGACTCATTCATCCTTTAGGATTAGAATGTTTACTTCCCAATTAATTTTTAATATATGCTTCCACAACCCTTTACTGACTGAAATTTTATTGCATTATGGTCTGAAAAGGATGCATTTAATTTTTCTGCATTTGTTTGTAAGTTTTTTATGCCCTAATAAATGGTCAATTTTGTGAAGGTGTCATGAGAAAAAGGTATGCTTCTTTCTATTCACACTCAGTTTTTCTACAGAGGTTTATCATATCTCATTTCCCTAAAATTTAATTCATCTACTTAACTTCTTTCTTATTATTTTATGGTTAGATTTTTCTAGCTCTGAAAGGGAATGTTAAGGTCCCCCACCAGTATATTTTTTCTATTTCCTCCTGTTACTCATTTAACTTTTCCTTTAAGAATTTGGATGTTTTTCCATTTGGTACATATTTGTTTAGTACTGATATTTATTTCATTGTCTTTGGTACCTTTGAACATGATGTAGCTTCTGTGATTATTTCTTTTAATTAAATCTATTTTTGCTTTTGCTTTATCTGAGATCATGATTGCTACCTCCTGCCTTTTTTTTTTACTTCAGCTAAAGCATAATAGATTCTGCTCCAGCCTCTTATTTTAATTCTGTGTGTGTCTCTCTGTCCCAAGTGCATCTCTTGTATATAACACATTGTTGGATTCTGGTTTCTAATCCATTCTGCTGTTTCCATTTTATCAGTGAATTCCTCTTATTCCCATTCACAGTTATGATTATTAACTGTGCATTTCCCTTTATCCTATTTTCTTTTGTTTATCCTTCTTTATCTCTTTTTATCTTGTCCCTCCTCAAAAGTCTGTTTTTCTTCTGGCTACTGCTTCCCTTAATCTGCCGTCCCTTTTATCACCCCTCTCTTTCTCTTTTTTCCCTACTAATTCCCTATTGGGAAGGTTAGATTTCTATACCCAAAAGAGTGGGCGTATATTTTCTTCCCTCTTTGAACCAATTCAGATGAGAGTGAGGTTCAAGTGTTATCTGACCCTCCACTTTCTCCTCCACTTAAAAGCTCTCCCTTGCAAACTTCTTTCATGTGAGATAATTTTCCCCATCTTTCCTCTCCCTCACCCCTTCTCCCAGTGCATCCCTCTTTCTCATGTGTCCATTTATTTTTTCAGATCATCCTACATCCTACATCACTCCTTTGCCCTCTGTCTATGTAGAGTCTTTCTAACTGCCCCAATAATGATAAAGTTCTTAGGCATTATATGCGTCATTTTCCCATATATGAATGCAAACAATTTAACCTTAAATTGCCCCTTATAACTTTGCTTTCATGTTTACCTTTTTATGTTTTTCTTGAGTCTTGTATTTGAAAATTGTATTTTCTATTCATTTCTAGCCTTTCATCAGGAAAGCTTGAAAGTTCTATCTTTCATTAAATATCCATTTCCTATACGTAGGATTATACTCAATTTTTCTGAGTAGGTTATTCTTGGTTGTAATCCTAGCTCCTTTGCCCAGAATATCATATTCTAAGCCTTTTGCTCCTTTAATGTGTAAGCTGCTAAATATTGTGTGATCCTTACTGAGGCTCCATGGTATTTGAATGGTTTCTTTCTGGCTGCTTGAAGTATTTTCTCTGACCTAGAACTTCCGGAATTTTACTATAATATTCCTGGGAGTTTTCATTTTGTGACCTATTTTAGAAAATGATCAGTGGATTCTTTCAATTTCTATTTTACTCTCTGGTTCTAGGATATTGGGGCAGTTTTCCTTGATAATTTCTTAAAATATGATGCCTAGCCTCTTTTATTTTATCATGGCTTTCACGTAGTCTAATAATTCTTAAATCATCTCCCCTTAATCTATTTTCAAAGTCAGTTGTTTTTTCAATGAGATGCTTTACATTTTTCTATTTTTTTCATTCTTTTGACTTTGTTTTATTGTTTCTTGATATCTCATAGAGTCATTAGCTTCCACTTGCCCAATTCTAATTTTTAAGGAATTATTTTCAGTGAGATTTTGTGTCTCTTTTTCCATTTGGCCAATTCTGCTTTTTAAGGAGTTTTCTCCAGTTTGTTTTTTTTTTTTGTGTGGGTTTTTTTTTGTTTGTTTTGGTTTGGGGTTTTATTTTTGGCCTTTTACAAGATGTTAGTTGTCTTTTCATAATTTTCTTTCATCACTCTCATTTCTTTTACCAATTGTTCTTCTATCACTCTAATTCGATTTTTTGAAAAATGTTTTAGCTCTTCCAGGAATTTTGTGACCAAAAATGCTCCTCCTGTCCTGGAACTTCACCTTGGATCTGGGAATAAGCAATGGAGTTGCCAAACAGTACCCGGTCCCGTGCCCAGTGCTAGCATAGGGGTCCCAGGTAATATCTTTCTGACCAGTTGCCTAATCCTCTTACCATTTCTGGCTTGAGAACTCCTGATGCTTCTGTTGCTGCTGTCATTGCCTACAAGGCCAGAGGCTATAACATAGCTGGAGTTACAGCAACTTGTGTACCTGGCCAGCCACCCATCCCATTGTCACAGATCTCTCCTTCCAATTTCCTAAGTTATCTTGGCCTGGGAAAATGTCTCACCTGAATATTTTGTGGTTTCTGTCATGCCAGAATTTGATTTGAGGCATAATTTTAAAGTTGTTTGGAGGGGAATGCTGGGAGTGCTCACCTGTGCTTCTTCTACTCCACCATCTTGGCTCTGCCCTTGTATCCAGAATGAGCTTGAGCATCTTCACCACACTAGTTGCACTACTTTTTACTTTCTCCTACTTATTACCATCTTTCCTAAAACATGGCAACCAGAATTGAACACAATATTTCAGATGTAGTCTATAATCTTGTACAGCAGGATTGTCACATCCAGAGTCCTAGATAGCATAGTTCTCTCAAGGCAACCCAAGATCACCTTAGATATTTTAGCAGCAATTAAAAAAAAAAAGCTCTAAAACCCCCCAAACAAACAAAAAAATACCTTTTCTCAGATAAACTGCCATCTCCCCATTTGTTACTTGGTTAGTTGATTGTCTACACCCAATCATGACTTGACTTTACATTTATCTCTACTGGGTTCCATCCCATCAGATTCACCCTAGTGCTCTGGCCCAGGGGTGAGGAATCTGTGGCCTTGAAGCCACATGTGGCCTTCTAGATCCTTAAGTGTGGCCTTTGGATTGAATCCTTGGCCTTGAGGCCACAGGTTCCCCATGCCTGGGCTATCCTGTCAAGATCTTTTGGCATCCTGGCTCTGTCATCCAATGCACTAGTCACCCCTCTCAACTTTGTGTCATCTGCAAATTTGATATGTATCATTTATGACTTTATCCCAGTAACTGACAAAACAAGTTTAAAAATACGTGCCAAGCAAAGATCTCTGGGGTGCCCCACTGAAGACCTCCCAAGATGCTATCTTTAATAACTACTCTTTGGGTCTGAACACTTAATCAGTTTCAAATATGTCTAACTGTACCTTTTACCCAGACCACATTTCCTCATCTAATCCACAAAAATACCATAAGAAAGTCTGTATTATTCTTGTGGTCAAGATGGAGAGATGAGATTAGACAATAATAAAATTAGTTGCAATCAGGGCTGGTTGCTAAATTTAGGTAAACCAAATTACTATGCTGAACTAAATAGACTGCTAAAATGTAGGTAGACTATCTGCAGCACTTTCCCGATTTTGTAAGTTGGCCAAAAGTTAAGTGAGATTAATTTGATATGACATGTTTCTGATGACACCATCCTGGTTTTTTCTGATCTCTACTTCCTTTTCTACATATTACTAACCATCTGCTTCATAAGGCATTCTAGAATGTTTTTTACAGGAATTAAAGTAAAACCTGGAGTGTACACATTTTAGTCTCCTTCCTGTTTTTGTTTTTTGTGGGGTTTTTTTTGCTAAGCAATGGGGTTAAATGACTTACCCAGGGTTATACAGCTAGTAAGTGTCAAGTGTCTGAGGCCTGATTTGAACTCAGGTCCTCCTGATCCCAGGGCCAGTGCTCTATCCGTTACTCCACTTAGCTGCCTCCTCTCTTTTCTTTCCCTTTTTTTTTTTAAATTGAGATGTTATCATCTAGTACCATGGTACCTCTGTTCTCTACAATCTTTCAGCAGTCACATCCACTGTTTTTTTCAGTACCTATCTGGGATATAGGTTGGCTAGGCGTGGTGATTTTAACTTATCGAGGGCAGGTAAGTAGTTAAAACCTTGCACAAAACAGATGCTTAGTAAATGCTCATTAATTGACTGACTGACCTATTATCCACTTTTTCTCTAGTCTTTTCTAGCCTAAAGATTATTCTATTTGGGACATATAGTCAAAATAAGAGTTGACTGAAAAAAGTCTGCCTTCTCTCTATTATGTTTCCATTTTCCAATCCACCCTAAGAACACTTCTTTGATCCTCTCCTTTTACAAAATAAAAAATTCTTGTCATCCTCAGCTTTTTTTGAGATTCCCAACTTGAGCAGCTCAATTCCACATCATTCTTATAGGAACTGGCTGCACTATTGTCTCTTTCTTCCTACTTACAACTCTTATCTCCATATTTTATACATGTCTTTTGAAAATCTTGGGTTGGCAGTTACACATCTACACATCTACATTGGTTTGTTGAGACAACTCTCTCTTTTTCCTTGTCAAAGGAATTATTTTTCTTTATGTCTTCAGAATTTCATTCTTGAGAGCTTCTCCCCAATTTTAGGCCGTGGGATTGGATATATCCTTTTTTCTGAACACTCTGATCTCTGCCCTCCAAAAATTCTGGGCTCATGTCAGACTTTGCCCAGATTTCCCTTCCTTCTCTATCACAAATTCTAAGATGGACCGGCCACTTCCTGCTAAGTCTCACCATTTCTGCCCCAGCAACAAGTTCTTAAGTCTTATTGAGGAGAACCTGGTCCATGCTAGCATTTCCCTTTACTGGTTGCTTCCCCCATCTTTCGAATGATTGAATTATGATTAAGTCCAGCCAAGAATATAATAACAGCTCTCCTTTTGGCAGAGGGAGAGAGGCCTCACAGATGGCCAGATAATTGAAGTCTCCCATCAGTACTATCTAAGGCCTTAATGCCAGGCTTCAACCTATTTTTCAAATGTTTCATGTATTTGGGCATCCTGTCCAGGTGGTCTATAATGCAAGGGTCAAATACGGGCTGCAGGCCTCGCTGCTTACAACATTTCCCAGTAGATTCAAACCAGATTAAAATGTAATTGGGAAATATTTAACAAAATAAATAAAAATGCAATAGAACACATACAATGTTACTACGTGATTTTCTAAGTCAATATGAGGCCAGCAGCCTCATTTCTATTTGATTTTGATACTACTGGTCTATAGTATTCTTAAGATCAGTTCTGCTGATTATTTGGTATGAATCCTGGCCTCTCCAGGCCTCAGTTTTTTCCTCTATAAAACAGACTATATGAATAAAATTATATATGATTTTGTAAGGTCCCTAACAGCTTTCAGGCCCAAAGATCCATGCAATGTCCCTTGTAAGGTGGAAATAACACAGATATAATGGGCCATAGGTGTAGCTTTTGATGATCAAAGAAAGACAGAGATAGGAGTAATAAGGAAAAAAAAAAGCAGGACTGGGTTAGGAACAAAATGAGGGATGTTTGGGCTTCGTTTTGTCAATTCGACTCAAGAAATATTTATTAACTACCTACTTCGTACCAGGCACTGTGCTAGGAACTCAAGATACAAAGACAAAAGAAAACAATTCCTGCCCTCAAAGAGCTTACATTATAGTGGAACACGGAGGTCGAGGGGGAATAAGCACACCGGTAAGTAAATAAAAATATGTATGTACAAAATAAATATAAAGTAACTTCAGGGGGATGCTATCATTGGGAAAAAAAAATCAGGGAAGGCCTATTGTAGGAAGTGGCATGTGAGCTGAGCCTTGAAGGGAGCTACAGATTCCAAGAGGTGGGTGAGGAGAGAGAGCATTCCAGGGCAAATCAGGGGCATGAAATGTTGAGAGTGTAAAGGGGAGGAATGTGCCATCGGTCTGGAACAATGGATTGGAGCCAGGCTGTGAAAGGCTTTCAACACCAAGGAAGGCTGTATTTTACCTTTCAGCGGCAGCATTAAGGGAGCACTGAAAGGTTTCTTGAGCGATGGGAGTTATGTGGTCAGAGCTACGCTTTAAGAGTCTCCATTTGGCCGTTGTGGTGGAGGATATATCAGAGAGAGGAGAGAGACAGGCAGCAGGCAATAAGAAACAGAGTAACGGTGGTGTGAATGGAACAGGGGGACCAGTGACTCTGAGCTTGTGCACCCGGTACTTTTGACAAATAGGGAAATCAGGAGAAGGGATAGGTTGAGGGGGACAAGAAGTTGGAATCTGGGACTGTCCCGCCAAGTCCTGGTGTCATGTCGTAGAAACATGGCTGGGCAGCCTCATGACTATTAATAGGGGCCATCATAAAGCTGCCCCAGGCTAGGAAGGAGGCCTACCCTGGGGGTCAGTGACCCAAGATGACTCCTTGAGGTTAGACAAATTTTATTGTTGAAGCATCTTGTGTGATATAGCTGCCCAGGAAAGGGACTGTCATCCCTCACAGAGACATTAGCCAGCGCAACTCATGGCAATGGCCCCTGTGTTGGCAAAGACGTACTAGTGCTCAAACAGGACTTGGTTTTCCTGCTCTGATTCTTCTCTTGGCAAGAGATGACCTCAGCCTGAGCAGGGAGGCCCCAGCTCCTCATGGGTAGATCATGCTCCTCTTCTTCATGTGCCGCCCCCATCTTCTGGCCTCAGAGGCCAGTTTGGGAGCAGGAGGTAGCTCTTGGGAGAATGAGAAGTATGGGAGAAGAGGAAAAGATGTTCAAACATTCAGCATCTGGACAGAGATGAAAGGCAGGCCGCACTAGTGTTTTCTGGGAGCAAAGCCAGCTTGGATCCTCAGAAAGAGCAGTGTGGGGAGGTGAGAGCAGGGGGAAGTATGTCCAGGCTTTCCCTCCTTGGCATTGGAGCACACATAGGTGCCACGTTGTCAGACCCAAAGAGAAGATGAGGAAAGTATAGATGGAATCGTAAGGCACTGTAGGCATGGGATAGGCCCTTGATATGAGAGATATTCCAGTCCAGTAGGATTTTGCCATGGATTCTCAGAATCCTGGGCAAGGGTCCACATCTTTGCCACCTCCAGCCCTTGAATCTTCCAGGTAGGGAAAGTGTGGTTCACTTGTTGGCAGCCAGAGTAGAAGCCAGATATCTCAGAAGCCTGGCAGGTCTAGAGGACCCCCAGTGGGGATCTCTTGGGAAAACATTAGACTCTGAGTTCTAGCCAGATACCTTCTGGCATAGTCCAGCCACAGACTGTGGATGCAGGAGAGGCTGGGAGGAAAGAAGCCATCTCCGAGATTCTGTGAAGGCCTTGATCTCAAAAATATCTAACTCTTTTCCAACTCTTTAAGAAAAAAAAAAGTCAAGTCATCCCTGACATGGCTGAGGAGCAGCTTCCATTGACAGTTAAGAGGTTGGATGGCCAATGTAGTAGACTGAAGCATTAAGAGGACAATGGGGAGAAGTGTGGAGCACCTTTACTAGGTAACACTGTAGATCTAGCAGAAACTTCCTTCTGGAAAAACATTATCCAGGGCAGCTAGGTAGCGCAGTGGATACAGCACAGGCCCTGGAGTCAGGCTGACCTGAGTTCAAATGTGGCCTCAGACGCATAATACTTAGTAGCTGTGTGACTGGACAAGTCACTTAACCCCAATTGCCACACACACACACACACACACACACACACAACACACACACACACACACATACACACAAAACCATCATCTAAGCACTAAGGGAAGATTTGCTTCAAGGGCCCTCCACACACACCCCAGTGACCCTCTATGTGCAGCGTGCCTACGGCTTAAAGAATTTAGGTGCCATGCCTTTGTCAGCTTGTCTTTCTGCCACGATCCAGAAGTCAGCAAGACAAGAGCAAGAGAATAATCCAGGTCATTGAAGGTATCTCCAGAGCTCTTCCATGATCCTGTTCACTGGATCCACCCACTTAGGCTTCCATGTCAACCCTTCTCCTCTCTAAACTGGTGTGGGCATTCCCTGTTGAAAAGGTCCACGGAACTCAAGGTCAACTCTCCCAATATTTTCCAATTTGGTTAGAAAATTAGGTCCTTTTCCATTTTACAACAATGCTGCCCAGGCTTGGGAAAACAGGGACATGTACACACATAAGCATACACACGTTAACATGCACACACACATCCATGTCCCCATTGAATGAAATAATAAAATTACTGAAAAGCATCTTTTGGGCCCACATCTCCAGGTCATACTGGAGAAATCCTGTAGCTTCAGTCACAGGTAGAGCCTTCATAGTCAATGCTGTGAGATGGTCTGGCTTGTCATGCCATTTATTTAGAACTTCTGGCCCCGCACCTCACCCTGAGAATAGAAGAAAAGTAAAGTACAGAGCAGGTTAGAAGGGCACAACAGGGCCTGGAATTTTCCTTGCCCTCCTTAGCAGGGATTTGTTCCCTGCCTCCCAGGAGAGAAGATAGTGGGCCCCATTTCAATTCAACTCTAGAAATACTTCTTTAACACTTACTATGTGCCAGGCTAGTGCTAGGCAGGGTAAAAACTACAACCGAAAAACAGGCCCTGCCCTACATTCAACTATACACAAACAGGTAAATACAAGATAATTTGAGGAAAGGGAAAGAATTTGGGAGAGATTAGGAAAGGCTTCATGAAAGTGGCTCATAGCAGAGCCTTGGGAAAAGCTAGCAGGGATTCCAAGGAGTTGAAATAAGGAGGATAGTGGTGCTTTCTAGGCTTAGAGAGTAGTAAAGGCAAAGGTAAGGGGATGGGAGGTATTCCATATTTTAGGACACTGTAAAAGTGACCACATTAAAGTATAAATGTCCATTTGGTTAGGATCCATGCCGAGGAAAGGGGCTCCTTAGATGTCTGGGTGGCCTGTCTCATGCCCCTAGTTCTTTCACTTGTCATTCTCCTACCTCTGAGACATTGGAAGGGCTAGGTATAGGGGTGTGCTAGTATATGTTTAACAACTGGCTCTCCCCTCCAAAAAAAAAACACCCCAACAACAAAAAGCAGGTATAAGACATTTTTAAACCTCATCTGCATCGTTAACATTTTCTTCATCACTTTCTTAAGTCTGGACAATTGACAAAACAATCAAGCAAGCTCTAATCTGCCTATTTCTGAGGTGTAAATGCTCACCAGAAAATTTAACAATCCACTAGCATGAGCTGGCTCCAGCACACCCCTGGCTGGGGATGGTTTTTCCCTTTTGACCACTGGAGACAATAAGGCACAGAGACAGCAAATACTCTGTCTGATCACACAGCAAGTTGGGGCAGAAACCAGATCTCATGACTCTTAGCCTCCTTCCTGGACAATACTGAATTTCCAGCACAGAAAGGTAAACTCCATAGCAAGCCTCACCTTTCATGGCCCAGGGGTGGGGAACCTGCAGCCTCGAGGCCACATGAGGCCCTCTAGGTCCTCAATTTTGTTCTGTGAAGAGTTCTGCACTTGAGGACCTACAGGGCCTCATGTGGCCTCGAGGCTGCAGGTTCCCCACCCCTGGGCCATCCTAACTAACAATGTAGGTGTTGGGCCTGTGGGCCTGCAAAGGACAAAGATGACATTTCAGGTTAGCACAAAAGCAGGGTCCCACCATATTTTCCTAGTAGGGAAGCAATGAAAGGAGAATGGTCTTTAAGTGTGATGAATCCTTAAATTTTTGCCAACTCTATGTTTTGTAACTTGTTAAGCCACTATCATGTAATATAGCATATGATCATTTGAGGGTTTTGTCTTATCTTCTTTTAAGACTGAAAATTTCACAAATGCAGAAACTGGCTCTCATCTCAACTTTGTATACACTCTAGTGCTCAGCTCTACACACGATAGTACATCATACATTTCTGTTAAACTGAATTTTATTTTAACCCCACCATTTTTCAGTCATTGTATTATGGCAGCATGAGGTAGGTGGCATAGTGGATAGAGCACTAGACTTGGGAGTCAGGAGACAAATTAAAATGTGCCTTCAGACTCTGACCAATTCATTTAACTTCTATCTGCCTCAGGTTCCCCATCTGTAAAATGGGGAAAATAAAAGCATTTGCTTCTCGGGGTTGTTGTGAGGATCAAAGGAGATAATATTTGTAAAGTGCCCTGTAAACTAAAGTTTAAAAAGTGCTACATAATAATAAATAGTAACTATAGTAATAATAATAAATGTTGGTCAGATTAAGGGGGGCAGAGTTTTCTGTCCTCACCTAGTCCAGGAGTGCTAGCAGAGTACCTAGAGGTCCAGAACTGACAGGATTAAAGATTAAAGACTAGTACCCATGTTCTCTTGGTTTTGCTCATTTTGTTCTTCATTATTTCATGCAAATCTCCATTGATCATTAAGCTCATCATTTCTTTTTTTAAAATTTTATTAATTTATTTTGATTTATCAACAATCACTTCTATATTCTTTTGAGTTGAAAATTTTTCTCCCACTTCCTTCCCACCACCCTCCCCAAGATGGCACACAATCTAATATAGGCTATACATTTACATTCCTATAAACATATTTTCACATTAGTGAAGTTGTAAGTAAAAATTAAAACCAATAGGAGAAGCCATCAGAAAGAGGAAACAAAACTCAACAGAAGAGAAAAAAATGATAGCGATTCAACTTCCATAGTTCTTTCTTTGGATGTGGATAGCATTTTCTATCACGAGGCCTCTGGAGATGTCTTAGATCCTTGTATTGCTGACAAGGGTTAAGTTTATCAATATTAGTCATTGCACAACTTGGCTGTAATTGTGTACAACGTTCTCTTGGTTCTGCTCACTTCACTCAGCATCAGACCATATAAGTCTTTCCAGGTTTTTCTGAAATCATCCTGTTCATCATTTCTTATAACACAATAGTATTCCATTACATCCAAATACCACAACTTGTTCAGCCATTCCCCAACTGATGGGCATCCTCTCAATTTCCAATTCTTTGCCACCACAAAAAGAGCTGCTATGAATATTTTTGTACATGTAGATCCTTTTCCCATTTGTATGATCTCTTTGGGATATAGCCCTAGAAGTGCTATTGCTGGGTCAAAGGGTATGCACATTTTTATAGCCCTTTGGGCATAGTTCCAAATTGTTCTCCGAGATGGTTGGATCATTTCATAACTCCACCAACAATGCATTAATGTTCCAATTTTCCCATATCTTCTCCAGCATTTATCATTTTCCTGTTTTGTCATGTTGGCCAATCTGATAGGTGTGATGTGGTACCTCAGAGTTGTTTTGGTTTGCATTTCTCTAATCAATAATGATTTAGAGCATTTTTTCATATGACTATAGATGGCTTTAATTTCATCTGAGAACTGTCTGTTAGTATCCTTTGACCATTTATCAATTGGGGAATGGCTTCATCATTTCTTATAGTACAACAGTACTACATCACAATCACATGCCACAGCTTGTTCAGCCATTCCTCAATTGATGGACATCCCTGAAATTTGCAGTTCTTTGCCACCACAAAGAGATCTGCTATAAACATTTTAGAACATGTAGGTTCTTTCACTTTTTTTGTAATCATCTTTGGAAATAGATCTAGTAGTGTATTGCTGGGTCAAAGAGTATAGGCAATTTAATAATTCTTTGGGCATAACTCCAGATTGCTCTCCAAAATGGTTGGATGAGTTCATAATTCCAGCAACAATGAATTAGCTTCCCAATTTTTCTTTGTCACTTTCCCCTTCAATCATTTTAGACAATCTGATAGGTGTAAAATGATATCTCAAGGTTGCTTGAATTTACATTAGAGCCATTAGAGCATTTTTTTCATCTACCTATAAATTGTTTTGATTTCTTCATTGGAAAACTGCTTGTTCATATCTTGACCATTTATCAGTTGGGGAATGACTTGTATTCTTATAGATTGGACAAAGTTCTTTATATATTTGAGATATAAGACCTTTACCTGAGAAACTGTCTATAATAATTTTCCCCCAATTTTCTGCTTTCCTTCTGATCTTGGCTACATTTGTTTTATTTGTACAAAAATTTTTCAATTTACTGTAATCAAAATTATCCATTTTATACCTAACTTTGCTCTCTGTCTTTTTTAATTCATAAATTTTTTGCCTATCCATAATTCTGGTAAGTATTATGTTCCATGTTCTTCAAATTTTCTTGTAATATCTCTCTTTATATCTGGGTCATGTATCCATTTTGACCTTATCTTGGTAAATGGTGTAAGATATTGGTCTATACCCAGTTTCTCCATACTGCTTTCCAGTTTTTCCCAACAATTTTTACCAAATAATGAATTCTTATCCTAAAATCTTAAGTCTTTATACTTGTTTATACTATATTTTCACATTAGTGAAGTTGTAAGTAAAAATTAAAACCAATAGGAGGAACCATCAGAAAGAGGAAACAAAACTCAACAGAAGAGAAAAAAATGATAGCGATTCAACTTCCATAGTTCTTTCTTTGGATGTGGATAGCATTTTCCATCACGAGGCCTCTGGAGATGTCTTAGATCCTTGTATTGCTGACAAGGGTTAAGTTTATCAATATTAGTCATTGCACAAATACAAGGTTATTATATTTATTTGCTGCTATAAATTGTATGTCTATTTAGTTCCATTGATCTACCTTCCTATTTCTTAGACAGAATAGTGAAGAGTGAAATCAGCAGAACCAAGAGAACATTGTATACAGTAACAACAATATTGTTTTAAGAATGACTCTGGGCAAATAAGTCATTTTGACTATTATAAATACCCAAATTAACTATGAAGGACATATGAAGAAAGATGCTATCTGCATCCAGAGAAAGAAATGATAAATAGGAGTACGTATAGAATAATTTTACATATATACCTATGTGTGTCTAATGGTAGCCATCTCTGGGGCAGGGGTGGGGAGGTAAGAGAAGAAAAGGGGGGAGGAAATTTACATGATAACTTTGTTGTATATTTAAAATGAATAGCAAGTTTACATAGTGGATTTGTGATTTCAAATGCAATTATCTTTTTATTGTATTATGAAAATGCTTGTTTTATGCCATAAATTAAAATAATTAATTAATTTTAAAAAGAAAATTCATTATTATAATAAACTTATTATTATCTGTTTTATAACAAAATATACTTCATTAAATATTTAACAGTTTTCAAATGTCAAAGACAGAGAGAGAGAGAGAGAGAGAGAGACTGGTACCCAGCAAAGCTGGGGTGTGGGATTATTGAAGAGTAAGGCCTAGGGCTCAGTCATGAATACCCCACCTCTCTCTGGAGGGAACGCCTAGTTCTCTCACCTCCATTTTGCTGTAAATCCAATGAAGTACTTCTGTCACTTTGGTGTATACGCCAGGTTTGTTCCTCTGGCCACAGCCTGTGCCCCAGCTGGTCACCCCAGTGAGGTACCATCGGTTGTTCCTCTCACACACCAGTGGCCCTCCACTGTCCCCCTACAAGGAGAAGATAGTGGTCACAGACAAGGAGGGACACCAGATTCTTCCCCAGGTATCTTGGGTATCTTGCTATAGGGAAGCCTGAGTCTCCATTCCCCCATTTCCTCCCCACTCTACTCTATCCCCTGGGACATTAGGATCCACCCTCCCTTCCCACTCACCCAAACAGGAGTCACTGCCTCACCTGGCAAGAGTCTCTCCCTCCTCGGAGGTCCCCAGCACACATCATTCGAGGAGTCAGGTAATTGTCATAGACCAAATAGTTATTGCACTGCTTAAAGTCGATGAGATTGACTTGAACTTCCCGTAGGTAGGGGGAAGTCTTCTCTTCATGGAAAAAAGCGTGAGAGAAGGGAAGCAAGGGAGATGGGGAACGAAACCCAGAGTTTGATTTCCAGCCCAGCTTGGCCCAGCCCAACCTCCACAGTGCCCATGTCCAGGGAGGCCTCCTTTCATTGAGGTTTTCTAAGTATTACTGGTCCTCGTACTTGACCCTAGGGCCAAGCAAGCCCAAGTGGCTGAATGTATACTCCCCAATACACACATCTACCAGATACATTCTGATTGACATAAATGTACACACACACACACACACACACACACACACACACACACACACACACCCCCCATACTTTGATTTTGCATAAACTCATCCACAAAGCACCTTCACACACCTGCACTGATCCTCGAAAGAGTTCCATGAAGTAAGCAGGGCAACTATTCTCATTCCCATTTTACTGATGAGGAAATTAAAGTTGAATGAGATTGCCTTAGGTCACCTGACTAGTATCCTGGGAGCCTAACCCAGATCTTCTGACTCCCAATCCACTGTCATATACTACATTCACATACACATGAACCCCAAAATGTGCTCTGCAGTTACACATGCAAACACACAAAAAGAAAACCAAAATTTACACAGACATATAAACACAGACTTCTTCGATGGAGGCCAGGTGGCCACCACCCTCCTTCTGTTCCTGTCCCTCGGTTTCGCTCCCCCCCAAGATTTTCAGCCTAAGAAGCAGTAGGGCACAATCACCATCATCATCATGATAATAATTATAATTTTTTTATATTGTGTCCTAAGCATTTTGTGCAAAGCATTTTCTATCATGTTATCTTACCTTAACAACAACCTTGTGAAGTAGGTGCTGCTAGTATCCTCATTTTACAGATGAGGAAACTGAGGCAAACAGAGGTTAAGTGACTTGCCCAGACTCATACAGCTAGTAAGTGTTTGAGGCAGAATTTGAACTCAGGTCTTCCTGATTTCAAGTCCAACACTCTATTTACTGCATTTAACACCAAGGAGTTAAAACTGAGCTTCCTGGCAAGACTACTGGCTCCCTGTGGCCAGTGACCTGCAGAGGTGACTACTGCTGGGTCCTCTACCCTCCTCCTGAGGCAGATAAATTTCCCTGTAGGATACTCAAACCCATAGCTCTAGTTGTTTCCCTTGCTTTTCTAAGCTCATCACAAGATCCCTAATTAGATTCTGAGGAGTAGCCCCCCTCCCCAGTCTTATTTCCCACAGGGTATGGTCAGCTCTGTACATAGTTTACCTCTGGTTCAGGGCAGGGAATTTAGGAAGGCTGTGTCTCAGGCTGCCTGCCTCACTGCCCCCACAATCAGCCACTGCCTCAACATCATCTCTGGCTCCTTACCATCCGTCTCCTTTGTCTTGCCAAAGCCTGTGATCCAGCAGGTCTCATTGAGACTGAAGGTCTGTCCATGCATGGGGAGGCAGGCAGGATGGACGTGAGCTGCAATAAAGACGGCAAGGAATCAGCCCAAGACCAGCACTGGAGTTTGGTCGTTTGTTTTAATTTTTTCTCATAAGTATGGAATCTACCAAATGCCCTAAAAATCCTTGTTCTTCCCCACCCCTATCCCCCACAGATCTCAGAATTCTTGGGAGACCTGAGACTCACTCCTTCCCCTTTTCCCAAGCAGGTCTCATGGCTAAATACTCGTAGGCCTCCTCTCCCCTTTATCCACATACAGAATCACATTGAATTTGAGAATGGGAAAAAACCTCAGTGGCCATCTAGCCAAGCCCATAGTCATCCATACTTTGGTTTCACCCCAGTCCAAAGGTCAGTCCTTAGGTCACCAAAAGCATGACAGGATTAAGTGTGTGGTCTGTGGACACTGAGCAGCCTGCAAGGGGCTCACTCCAGTACCCTATGGCTCTCTTGTACCATACTTGCAATAGAGGGACATCTACTTGACAGAAAGCACACAGGACGTGTGTTTTATAGCCACTGGACACTTTTTGCACTCTTTTTGTTAGACAGAAGAAAGCAATAGCTTGAACTTCTGGACATCCAGGGCAATGGTCTGGTCTCCTAGGGCTGTGTCCATTCAGCTCTGGTGATGGTTTTCTCCCTTCTCCCTGGAATTAATTCCAGGCCATATGACCAGAGTAAAAGTCTTCTGATTCTATTTACGTAACTCTGACTTAGGAAAATGTAGAGGGACGAACACTGAACTGAGAGTCAGAAGATCTGGGTTCAAGGCTATACTTTGACATTTACTAATTATATGTAATCTTAGGGAAGTCATTTCTACCTCCCTAAGCCTATTTTTCAGATGAATATTTGGAAGGTAATTATTTGATCTCTAGTCCTTCCTATAATATGGTTTTGAGCATGTTAGTAGGCACTGAAAAGGTTTATTAAATTGAATTCCAATCCTAACAAACCTCTCAAGAATGGGTCCATTCCACTGTCCTTCTCTTTTATCCCTTGTGTTCCCCATAGGCAAAGTGTCTTTTCCCTCCAGGCTCCTTCTCTTCTCTTCAAATGTTTGTTTAAACCTTTCCATTACAGACTTTTCCTGCACAAGGATGAATGTTGCCCTGATGGTGGTCTGAACACGTTTCAGAGATGCCAAGCCATCACAGTCTCTTGAGACTCTCCCTCCATGCCTAAACATCAGGCCTGAGTGAGACTGAATCCCTCAAAAGGGGACCCTTAAAAATGGGAAGCACCTAGGCCAGGTTTGTGATGGTCACAGGTTCTGGGTGGGGACCCCTGGTTCACTCTATGCCCCACTTCCAGTCCCTCCATGCTCACCAGGACTCAGTTTCCTCCTCATTCCAATGGACTAATTGCAATGATTCATGGCATCATTTTCATAATTAAGGAGCCAGATACTAGCAAGTACCCCAGGCCCAAGAGCATGACAGGGGCAGGATTAACAAGGTTAAGATTCCTGGGACTCTGGCTCCACCCTAGGACCTCCTGCTAGTACAAGTGTTAGACACAGAACAGGCCCTACTCCCACCACACCTTCCATTTCTCCATCTGCATACCTTTGTAGCATCACAAGATCAAAGATCTATGGATGTAAGGCACCCCCAACCCTTTCATTTTGCAAATAAGGAGAGTAAGGCTCAAGGAAGCTAAGTAATTTGCTTATAATCATACAGGCAGTAAATGTCATTGGTAAGATTTGAACCCAGGTCCTCTCTCTCCAGAGCTACATGTTCCTCGTATCCTGTACTCTCATTTTACAGGCAAAGAATCTGAGATTTAGTTTAGTGAAGTGATTTTTCCAAGGTCACATGGCTAGCTAGTGACAGGACCAGGCCTAGAACCCAGACCTTCTGACTCCAAAGCATTCTTCCCACAACACCAGGATTGACCATGCTTCCATGGTCTTCTTTTTTCCTGTCCTCTTACCCAATTCCTTCCCATCCTTCAAAATTCAATTCAAGTGTCTCCTCCTCCATAAAGTTTCCCCTGAGTAACACAAACTACCATGATTGCTACCCCTCCTTGGAACTTCTGAAATACTTACTGCCTGACTCATTCTTTTGGTGCTTATCAAAAACTGCTTTATGTTGCTTTACTATATACATCTTTTTAAAAAATTAAATTCTATTTTATTTTCAAGTCTTCATTTTCTCCCTTCCACTCACATACCCCTCTCCCCACCATAACCCACTCTTGAAAGAGAAAGAAAAACAAAACCAGTTACAAACACTTAGTTAAGCAAAACAAATTTCTGCGTTGACTATGTCCAAACCGAAAAAAAAAAAGAAACCTCAATCTGCACTATCTTTCTATCTGGAGAAGGGTGGTATACTTCATCATGGTATTGTGTAATACACATGTCTTTCCAGACATTCTGAAAAGCAAAAGTGGAATTATACCCCCCAAAAAAGTCACTGTCACAAAATTGTTCATATTATGTCCCAAAGAGAACAGAGAAAGACAAAAAGGACCCATAGGTACAAAAATATTCATAGCAGTTGTTTTTGTGGAATGTCAAAGGATTGGAACAAATTATAGTATATGAATATAATAGAATGCATTAGAAATGATGAAAGAGATAGATTCAGAGAAACCTGGAAAGACTTGTATGAACTGATGCAGAGTGCAGTGAGAAGAACCAAAAGGAAAATTTATACAAAGACGAGAGTATTGTAAAGACAAACAAATTTGAAAGACCAACTATAATTCCAGAGGGCTGATGCGGAAGCATGTTGACTACCTCCTGATAGAGAGGGGACGAACTCATCAAGGGGTACAATAAGTTTTTGGACATGACCAATGCAGGAATTTGTTTTACTTGACTAGGTCTATTTGCTTTAAGGATTAGGTTTTCTCTTCTTTTTTCAATGAGAGGCAGGGTAAAGAAAGGTGGTAGTGAAAGAAAACAAATGCTTGTTAATTGAAAAACAAAAGAAAAGTTGGGGAAAAAAAGAAAATAATAATGTGTATGCTTTATGTTTCCAGCTGAATAGAAAACTCCTGGAGTCTAGAAATCACAGAGAGAAAGTAAGAGAAAACAGCTTCTGTGAAAAAGATCTAGAATTTTTAGTGGAATGCATGCTCGATATGAATCAACAGTATGACATAGCACTCCTAAACCTGATAGCCCCTTGAATACTTCAGGACCTGCTGTTTCATTGGTGAGGACTCTCTCTCTCTCCCCATGGAGTTTACAGCCCCTCTTTGCCGTAGGATGTTAGTCTTCATGAACTCCTGTGGCCCCAAATTCAGCACCTGGCTCAGCATCTAGCTCCAGAGTCAAAACCTTAGTTAAAAAACCTCCATAGACAAAACGTTTCCAGCTGACTAGGAACTACCGTGACATGTGCTCCATTGGCCAGGGTCATCTCCGCACTACAATTCGATCTCAAAGAAGGACTTCAGGCAGAGGTGGCCTACACGCAATAGTGGGCTATATCAGTATAAGCATAAAGTGAGGTGAAAGTCCCACTAAATTCCACCCTCACTGGATTCCGCTTTGGAGTATGACGCCCGGCTCTCAGTACCACATTTGAAGGACTGTGAGGAAATGGAACATGACCCAAAGAGGGGGAATAAGATGGGAAGAGAACTGGAAACTGGGCCGTAGAAGATGTTGGAGGAACTGAGGATTTTAGTTAACCTGGAGAAGAGGTGACTTAGAGGAAACACGATAGTTGTCTTCAACTATCTGGAAGAATGTCACCTGGAAGAGGGATTAGATTTGCTCTATGTGGGCCCCAAGGACAGTCTTAGATTTCAGCTAGATGTGATTAAAATATCCCTTAAACAAACAAACAAACCCAAAAAACCTGTTTGAGAAGGAGATGGAATTTCTCAACAAGTAGTGAGTTCCCCATCATTTAAGTAGGTGGCTAGGGGCTAGTTGACAAGTAGGGGCTAGATGACACTTCTTTTGCATATTGTCAAGGAAATGAATACTCAAGCACCAGCTAGGTGAGATGACCCCTGATCTCTGCTTGTTGAAACCCTGCCCATTTTCGAAGGTTCTGCTCTAATGCCACCTCCTCCTAAAACCAGTCCAAAGTGGTCTGTCCAAAATTTGCAGAGCACTTTGAACTTTTCTTAGTTTTCATTCTATTCATTTCTGCATGACATCTATTATATAGTTATGACATATCTGTGTATAAAATACCCCCATATTAATTTCTGATAAATTCTGTAACTGCAAGTGTTGGCACCAGATCCACCATTAAAATATAAGCTCCTTGAGGGCAGGGACTGTTTCACTTTTGTCTTTGTATTCCCAGTGCTCAACCAGTGTTGGCACAAAGTACGTGCTAAATAAATATTTGTGGATTGATTCATTGATATGTGTCGTATGGCCTTTGCCATACTATATCATGGGCAGCCCAGTGTTACAACAGGTAGAGTGCTGCGCCTGGAGTCAGGAAAACTTAATTTGGACTCAGGCACTTGCTAGCTGGGTGACCCTGGGCAAGTCACTTAACACTGTTTGCCTCAGTTTCCTCATATGTAAAATGAGCCAGAGAAGGAAATGTCGAACCACTTCAGTATTTTTGCCAAGAAAACCCCAAATGGGGTCACAAAGAGTCAGACATGCCTGAAAAATGACTGAACAACAACAATAAATATGACATCATCACGAATGAGATTATATAGTGCTTTAAGATTTGCAAAGCTCTTGAATACATTTTCTCCTTTGGCCTTCACAGCAAACCTACAAGGCAAGTGCTACAGGTATTATTATTATCCAATTTTACAAATGAGGATACTGAGGCTTGGAGAAGGTAAATAGTTGCACCAGAGCCACATAACTAGTGTCAGAAGTGAGACTGAAGGCCAGTTAGTTATTCCTGTCTTCAAGCCCAGCCCGCTATTCACTCTACTATGGGAGCAGGGGCTGTGTCTTCATTCTCATCACACTCTTTCCCTCTCCCGCTCCCCACACACCCCCGTGTTTTGCACATAGTTAATGCTTAATAACTGAGTGGCTTCATGGAGGCTGCCACACTGAGCTTCATCCTTCTCTGGTACCATCCCCAGGGAGATCTGGGAGGGACAGTCTCAAGACTGTCTCACTCACCAGAAAGGGTCAGGGGTTTGTCAAGCTTCATGAGAGCGATGTCATAATCATCCTGCTCATCAGAGTAGTTGGAATTGATGATGATCTGGGCGACTGAGGCTGCTTCAGGCAAGTGCAGCAGGTTAGTAGTCCCAGCATACACTTTCCAGCCCTCCAGGATCTTCTCTCGGGTCCTGTCAGAGAGAGAGAGAGAGAGAGAGAGAGAGAGAGAGAGAGAGAGAGAGGTTGTCAGCAGCCACCCACCTGCCCAGCCTAATTAGCAGCATCCGCTTCAAGCAGATAACATCAGTTTGTGCCTATGGCAGCCTGATTAGAAGATCAGTGGCGAATGGGATGGCTTGGGAGGCGCCTTCTAGGAACAGAGTTTCCAGGGGTCCAGTTACTCTGAGCTCCTGTCCTTTACTATACAGCCCCTCTGCATATGCAGAGTACCTGCTGTTACTTCAGCACCTCTTGCCCTCCCCTTCCCCCACCAAAAAAAAAAAGCCAGAGACTAGGACAGCTGTCAGTCCCTGCCACCCCCTTTCCTTGTATCACCTATGCAGGGATGCAAGTAGGAAAATTTCCCTATGAGCTCTGATTCAGTGGTTGCTGCCACAAACAAGCCTCCTTTAGTTTCATTTCACAAATGTAACCTCCAACTTCTTAGTTGTGTTGAAGATACTCCTGCCCCTCCCATCTTCCCCTCCTGTAGGGGAAGTGCCTCCAATAGGCACTAAATCAATGGTTAAAGACTGACTGAGTGGCTTCATGGAGGCTGTAACACTGAGCTTCATCCTTCTCTGGTGCCATCCCCAGGGAGATCTGGGAGGGACAGTCTTGAACTCACTCACTCACCAGAAAGGGTCAGGGCTTGTCAAGCATCATGAAAGCAATGTCATAATCACCCTGCTCATCAAAGTAGTTGGAAGAGATCAGGAGTAGTTTAGGGGAAAGAATGTTTAATTTGGAATCACAAGACCTGAATTTGAATCTTAGCTTTCATACTTGCTACTTTCAGAATCTCAAGCAATCATTTAACCTCTACCGGCCTCAGTCTTCTAATCTGCAAAATGAGTGCATTGGACTAGAGCTCTAAGATACCTTCTAGCTCTAGACCTGAGGTTCCCAAACTTATGTGGTCTACAGCCCCCCTTTAAAAAAATACTCAGTGTCCTCCTGGAAATCTACTTTCTTTAACCCTTTAACAGTTTTTTTTTAATTTGCATCATTCAAAAAATATAAAACATATTTTTTTAAATGACACATCTTAAATTTAACAATTTATTATAAATTTGTGGGTTTTTCCTACATTGAAATTTTGATGATGCAATATTGCATCATGTAACCATATAGTATCATACTATAAACAAGTCATTACATGCACATATTCCTGCCGATTCATACCGGACTTCCCGACAATGAGCGATAAGCTCGCCTGCCAACACTTTCTTGTTAAGATCTATTGGCAGACTTGACCATTGATCAGTTATAACTTGCATTTTATATGTTTATTTGAAAAATAGTAATCACTATGACTTTAACTCTGTTACACAACAGATGAAACATGTAAAATTGTTTTTTGAAGTTTTCATCTCTTCTCTTCTTTCCTTATGATTCCACTGCCCCCTGATTTTTATACAATGCTCCCCAGTTGCACCGGAAGCTACTACTACCCCCCTGGATTGTTCCAGCACCCCCAGGAGGTGGTATCGCTCACTTTGGGAATCTATGCTTCTAGACCTATGATCCTATGAGTCATGTAATTTCATCCTCAGTCTATAAATTAGATGAGGCTCCTGAGAGAGCAGCAGCAGCATCTTCTAACTTTGCAGAAGTCATCTAACCTAATTCCTGACTGGGAGCATGACTTTATTTGAGACAGCCCAGATGCACGGGGGGTGAGAGGGAGGGGAGGAAGATTCTTCATTTGGGAGTGTGCCCTAGCCCTTATTAACCATCCCACTGCAGTTTGGAAGCCCTCTGTTTCCTCCCCTGCCCGGTCCAACCCAGTCCACCCCCACCCCATCCCAGATCATCACTTACACAAAGAAGCAATGGGCAGCTGTGAGCACCCACTGGGCATCAATGAGGGTGCCCCCACAGATGTGGGTTGTGCCGAACTGGAGACTAACTTGCCAGGGCCACTTGTTCTCAGGGGCCAGGGCCCCACCCACAATCCGCCCAGTCATGACCCTCATACCACAGCCTGTGAGGGAAAGAACAATGGGAGAGACCCTAGAAACTCTGATTCTTCCCCATTACCCTCATTCCTCAACCTAGGCACCATGCTGTTCCCCCTTCGGCCCAGGAAGGGCTGAAAATGCCCCACCCCTGCAAAACACACCTCCCACACTTGCTGCATCATGTCCTAAATATGACCTGGCTTTATCATTTCCTAGTCCCACATTGCAAAACTTCAGGGACCTGCCCTGGGCATCAGTCACTTTGAGAGTTATCTAATATTTGGAGATTCAAATGAGATAACACATGTAAAGCACTTTGCAAACCTCAAAGTGCTACATAAATGACTATTGTTAGTTTTATTATTCTCTCTGACCTCAGAAGTCTATGGTACTTCTTCCCCTTTTCAATCTAATTTTAATGCCCCTCTTGAGCAAGATATAATTAGAGGAATAAATCTGTTTTTAAAAATAATCATGTGATATACTTCAAAGCCCAGATTAAATAAACTTTGGATTATATTATATTTTTTATTATCCACTCCATAGCTCCTTTCATTTAGGATAAGTAACTGAGGGTTAAGTAAGACTCCTTATACTGATTTAGCATGTCCAAACAATACATTTCATCAGTGAGTTTCTTTGTAGGTAATATGCAGGGGTGCAGTAGATAGAGTGCCTGGAGTCAGGAAGACTCATATTCATGAGTTCAAATCTGGCCTCAGATACTTACTGGCTGTAAGACCCTGGGCAAGTCATTTAACCCTATTTGCCTCAGTTTCCTCATCTGTAAAAAGATCTGGAGAAGGAAATGGCAAACCCCTCCTGTCTCTTTGCCAAGAAAACCCCAAATGGGGTGGTGAAGAGTCAGGTATGACTTAAAAGGACTGGATAACAACAACAACATGTGTTGGTAAATGTTTTAACAAGGAAAAAAATATTTTTTTAAGTAATCAACACGAACACTTTCTGAGGTATAGAAAATCAACAAAATAACAACTCAAGCCCTGATTTGTAGCCATTGCCTATTGTTAGAGCTGGCTCAAGCACATGCCTGCCAATAGGGGAGCAAACTTCAAATCACAGACTGGGCAGACTTCCTCCAGAGGTCAGTGGCCCAGAAGCCAACAAAGAAGTTTACACTTTAATGATGAGGGTGGAGGGAGCAAGCTCTAGGCTAAGTGAGCCTCTGGGTACTCTGCCCAGTGCCATGGGTGCCTATGGCCTGACCCTGCACTAAGGCATGGGACGACATCTAGATCCGGACTAGGATTCCTGCTTACCCCTGTTCCTTTGAACAGTGTTGTCAGACTCAAATAGAAAAGGGACCAGTAATCTGTGCACAAGGATCCCTGCAGGCCATATATTGACTTAGTTTTAAAATGTTACATTATCTGTATTTTATTGTATTTTTATTTATTTTATTATATATTTCCCAATTACATTTTTGTCTGGGTCAGGCTGCGTTTGAGAGTAAGCTACATGTTTGACACTTGTGCTTTATGATACAATAGATTCAAATTTCCCTTCTGGGCCGAGTATATTAAGCTTGGCACTGGCTAGTCAATGGAATGTGAAGCCATCACATCATAGTATCACACTGAGGGATTCTAGCCCTGAATCAAAAGCCTGTTGATCTCCTCTACCCTAGCTTGCATGCAACCTGTAATGTTATTAGTAAAAATAACAATGGCTAACATCTACAAAGTGCTTTAATGTTTGCAGACTGCTTTATAAATGTGATTTCATTTGATCAGCATAACAACCCTATTATTATTCCCACTAGATGCTTTTATTATCCCCACTTTACAGATGAGAAAATGAAGGCAACCTGAGGTAAAGTGACTTGTCCAAGGTCACACAGGAAATGGGCATCAGAAGTGGGATTTAAACTCAGGACATCTGACTTTTTCTCCTGCATCTGAGCAATGTTAGAGTGGAGGTAAATTGTCCAAATAATAATTGTAATAATGACTCATGTTTCTATAGCCCTTCACAGCTTACAAAACACTTTCTTCACAATAGGTCTATGAAATAGGTAGTGTACATATTATTATTCCCATTTCACAGATGAGAAAACTAAAGCTCAGAGAGACAGCATAGAATAAAGGATAGGGCACTGGTTTTGCAGTCAGGAAGAACAGAGTTTAAATTCTGCCTTAGACAGTTATTGGCCGTGTGACCCTGAACAAGTCATTTAACCTCTGTTTCCTCATCCTGTAAAATAAAGGGATTGGACTTAATGGCTTCTAAGTTTCTTTCTAATTCTAATTCTATGACCCTATAAATGGCTCACACACAGTCACATAACTACTAAGTATCAGAACTACAGCTTGAATTCGTGTCTTCTGATTCTTTCGGCTACTGCCTTGATGTTCCATAATAAAGCCTCATCTTTCACATTGTCTCTGGCCCAGAGCCACTGAAGCCTGGCCACCCACTCCCCTCGACGACCCTACTGCCGCTTTTAGCCCAAGTCCGGTTCCTAGCAGGTGCCAGGTCTACCCTGAGCCAACAAGAAGGGAATCTTCTTACGGGTGCACTGAAGAGAGACGAACTGATGGGAAGGGCAGTCAGACCTAGAGAAGGAGATACACAAAGAGGTGGGAAGCGAGAAGGACAAACCCGCCTCCCCCAGGAGCCTTCCTTGATTCACCACCAGTCAATCGTCTGCATTGCTACTGATGAGGCCATCCTGTCAGAATTCACTTCCCACAAAAATCTGTTGAAGTTGTACTTGGCAGACAAAGCTGACTCCCTGCCAGTAGAGCTGACTGTTAACCACTGCTCTTAGTCATCTACCCTTTCTCACCCAGTTGCTTTTGTGGCTGAAGACCTGTGTTTGCCAGGATAGATGGATTCCACAGTTTCTCTCTGTGTGAATCTGATTTGTGGAATCTGTGAGGGTGGTGTAGTTGAAGGGGTACTAAGGTAGGACTCAGAAAACCTGCATTAGAATCTGCCACCTCCTGGCTGTGTTACGTTAGGCAGATTGCTCTGCCTTTCTGTACCTCAGTTTCCCTATCTCTAAAATGAGGGGATTGGACTAGTTGATATCTCAGTTCTCTTTGAGTTCTAAATCCTACCACTGGGTGAATCATGCTTATCTTCTAATGGCTGAGTCCCCTATTCACTGCTGTTAGTATTCCTCAGTCTAGCTCCAAATAGGCGCTCAGGAAATGCTGTCCATTGACTAATAGTAAGGTCCTGGTGGTTTCAGGACCAAGGTGTATCAGATAAACCCACAGGTAGAAACTGTATCCAAAGCATAGTTGGGAACTCACCACACAAGCCCTGCCAGTTCTTAGAATTCCCTCCATTCTTCCGTCCCACTAGTATATTCACCCTCCCCATTCTTCTATTCAAAATCCACTTCCTCCTAGCAGATTTTATAGTGTAAACATTGTGATGTTTACCTTGGCATTAGCCTTATTAAATGTTATATTGTGCTCGTGAGGTCAGATCAGCCACTCTGTCCTAAATGTCAGCTTCCCAGAAGCCCAGAAGGTAGGAATTATGGCCATGTCCATCCTAAATAGGCATTGCATATGTGCTTGTAGACCATAAAAGGAAGGGGAGGATTGAATTTCCTGTGACCTCCATAGATGTCACAAAATCATAGACTAACAGAATCTCAGAGTCAGAAGGGCCCTGCTAGGGCACAGAACTGCAGTTACCTAGGGTTAGAGCCAGAAGGAGTCTTAGAGGCCACTTATAGACAAAGAACTTGCTACCCAGAGAGGTTATGTGACTACTCCCAACTATAATTGAACAGGAATCCCCTTGATGACCTTCACAACAAATCATTATAAGCAGATCGCCTTTTTTTTTTAATAGCTCTAATTGTTAAGAAGTTTTTCCTGCCATCAAGTTTAAATTTGCCTCTTTGCAATTGCCCTTACTCCTAGATCTGCCTTCTAGTGATAAAAATAACCAATTCAATCCCTTTTCTAGATAAAACCCTTCCTATACTAGAAGATAATGATCATGTTTCCTCTCCACCTCCTACTCCCCAACTAGCTGGGGACCCAACTGGAACTGGCCAGTGGAGCAACACAGCTTCCTTCCTTCCTTCCTTCCTTCCTTCCTTCCTTCCTTCCTTCCTTCCTTCCTTCCTTCCTTCCTTCCTTCCTTCCTTCCTTCCTTCCTTCCTTCCTTCCTTCCTTCCTTCCTTCTTTCTGTCTCTCTCTCTCTCTTTGTCTTTCTGTCTCTGTGTCTGTTTCTCTCTATCTCTGTCTGTTTCTCCCTCTTTCTCTCTGTCTCTCTTTGTCTGTCTCTCTGTCTCTGTCTCTCTTTCTCTGTGTCTCTCTCCCCCCAACCCCACCACCGTGCCACACTGTTGACTTATATGTCCATGGCTATAATCCAGGAGTCTCAAGTTCCACACCTAATCCAAGTTGGAGAAGATTCCTAACATAGACACTGGTCCTCTTGCCCTCTGGCCCACCTGATAGGTGAGAAAAAATGGAATATGGAGGGACAGGTGGCCTCTAGACAAATTGGTAGCACTCCTCCTCGACCCTTACCTGTTGATGCTTTCCTGGATGGTGTTGTTGTATTCAGACACAGAGTAACTACTGGTGAACCCTTGGTGAACAACTTCACCTGTGTGGTGAGCACTGCTAAGACAAAGGAGAAAAGAATGAGGCCCCTTGAGCCACTTGTCCCTCCCCCATGACTCTGAATTCTGACACAGGCCTGAAGTCAAAGGCTAAGCGTTCCAAATCATAACCCCTTAACATGGATGGAACCCCTTCTTATCCCCTGCCCAGAGCATTTTTGTCTATTGTCTTATTTCATCCTTACAGCATCACTGAAAGGTAGATAAAGCAGAAGTTATTCTTCCTATTTCACAGATTAGAAACTGAGATGGAGAGAAGATAAGGAGCCACTCCCTCTACTCCCTACTGAGAAAACTTTAAGTTTCAATACTGGCTTCTGGGAAAACGCCCTTCTGACTTCTGGAGGAGGTCTGCTCGGCCTGTGATATGAGGGACATCACTCACATTCTCTAGCATCAAAGAAACTCACTCATTAAATGAATTGCTTGAACGTGCTTTGTCTGGATAAGGAGTCTTAGAGCCACAAGGGTGAGGGTCAGAGGACTGGTCAAAAGTCCCAGGCCTGGTCTTTTATGGTAGCTTATCTCCAAGGAACACAGAGTCCTCCTAATTAAGGTTTCTGTGAGAAATGCTTTTGGTATTGTTAAGCTTTTTGGTGTCATAAATTTCTTTGGCAGTCTGGTGAAACCCATAGACTCCCTTTTTCAGAATAATGTTTTAAACTTTTTAAATATATAGTTATCAATTTTTTTTTAAAAGTTTTGATGAAGACCTCAGATTAAGAACCCCTGACTTACACAAATGTTCTGTCACTTGGCTGTGCCTGGATTCAGGAAGACCTGGGTTCAAATCTAGCCTCACACATTTACTAGCTGTGTGACCCTGGACAAATCACCTGACCTGTTTGCCTCAGTTTCCTTAACTGCAAAATGAAGTTAATAATAGCACTTACCTCGAAGGGTTGTTATGAGGATCAAATGAAATAATTTGTGAAAGCATTCAGCACTGGCCCTATATCAACTCTTAGTTCCTTCTCTTTTCTCATCTTCCAAGATCCTTTTCAAGACACAGACACCTGTGCCCATAAACACATTCAGGCACATTCAAGCATTTACATGCTTGACCAGTCCCATGCATAGTCCTATACTGGTGATAGCAAAAACTCAAAAACACAGAGGGCAGAAGGAGAGCAGATATTTTGGCTATAAATCACGTGATACTATGAATCCCAGGCATTATCTATACGTACTTCAACCTAGTAAAGCAATTACTTTGCTCTTCCTCATAGAGGTTCCCAGCATCCTTGGTCGTCTCTCCCCACATCTCATTTCCCTTCTAAGACAACAAGATTATAGGATTTGGATCTGGAAGAAGGCTTCATGTCACTTCGTCCAACCCTACCATTTTGCAGATAAGGAAACTGAGGCCCAGAAATGTGAAATCATTTGTCCAAGACCTTATTTAAGGTCCTTCTATTGCATGAGACTCATTTAATCACTGAATATCAGGTGTGAAAGGGATATGAGAATTCATCTAGTCTACCTCACTGGCCAATATAAGAATCTTCTCCATGACATCTCCAACAAGTTGTGATTGAGGCTTGACTCCAATCATCTCTAACGGTAAAGTGTTCCCCACTTTCAAGGTGGCCAGTTAGACTCTTAGACAGTTCCATGGTTAAGAAGTTCTTCCTTAGGCCAGGAAGAAGGTCAGATAAGCAGGATGGCTTTGAAAGTTATAGGTTGATCTTACTACATGCTTTTTTTTTAAAAAAAGCAAGTTATAGATACTTGAGACCTGCAAATTCATGTACAACCCTCTTCCTGTTCTACTACGTATATACAAATACAATATGAATTCTATTTGGTGTTTGTTAAGATCAGAATAAAATTTAGAATTAATTCTTAAAAATGTTCTTCCATAGACTTATATGAACTGATGCAAAGTGAAGTGAGCGAACCAGGAGAACATTGTACACAGTAACAATATTGTAACAGTAATCAACTGTGAAAGGCTTAGATGCTCAGATCAAGACAATGATCCAATTTCAAAAGACCCTTAATGAAAAATGCTATCCACTTCCAGAGAGAGAACTGATTAACTCTGAGTATAGATTGAAGCATACTTTTTTTACTCTACTTTTCTGGTGGGTTTTTTTTTTATATGTGTATGTGTTTTCTTTTTCAATTTGGCTAATATGTTTTGCATGACTTTACATATATAATTATTATTATGTTACTTGCCTTCTCAAGGGGTGGAGAAAAGATGGAGAGGAAGGAGAGAATTTGACACTTGAAATTTTAAAAAATGAATGTTAAAAAATGTTACATGTAATTGGGAAATATTTAACAGAAAAAATAAAAATATATTTACAGTAAAAAAAAAAGTACTTCCTCATATGAAACTAAAATCTGCCTTTCTGTAGCTTCTGTCCATTTGTCCTAGGGCCCTCTTGGGACCCAGGAAATCATTTCAGGATGGGTCCTTTCATCCCTGTGCTAGAACTCGTTCAAAAAGGTTTTGGAAAACCGATTGTTTTCAATGTGAAAATTTAATGCCTCAGAAATGAGCAAAAGCTACAAGTCAGGGCTTGGTTTATTGTTTTGTTGATTTCCAGACTTAAGAAAGTAGTAAAAAAAAATGTTAATACTGTTGATGAAACTTTAAAATGCCATGCATTGTTTTTCCCCCTAGAGAACTAATTGTTAAGTATTTACCCTTGAGTCCTTTTGATCCCAGCCATCCTATTAAATAGCACAGCAGCCTCTTCAGAGAATGCTGTACAGCAAGACTCTGGCTTTCACAAGTCTTGGAGTCAGGAGGCCCTGAGTTCAAATGCAACCTCAGACACATAACACTTACTAGCTTAAGTCACTTAACCCCGATTGCCTCCTCCAAAACCAGAAGTCTTCTTAGGCTAATATTTAGCTACTACTAGGGTTAGAAAGCTTTGGAAGCTGAAGGGGAGGTGTTGGAGGGAAGGTAATAGGACATAAAGGCAAGAGGGCATGGGCAAAGGTGGAGGATGGATGAAAGGACATAGTACCTCTGAAAACCAAGTTGTTGGCAGATCTTTTCAGAATAGGAGTTGTTCCAGCCATCACTGCAGACAGGCAACCACTGGCGATGGACTCCAGAATAGAGTCTAAGCAGAGACTTGTCCCAGTCAAATCTCACTGGAAAGAAAGGAGAAAAGACCCTGAGTCTTGAGATCTATGGGCTTACAAGCCATCCTCACAGAACAGAAACTAGGAGGAAGGAAGAGCTAGACACACTGAGGGCCTGAACTCTTGTTTGGAGAGGTAATCAGGAGCCATTCTAGGAAGCTCTTTATTAGCTGAGGTCCAGGCATCCTGAGAAAGTATATGAAAGTGAGAATATCCCTCAGTTGCTATGTTGGTTAGTTTTCCTGAAACGCTTTTTTTCTTTCTCCTTTTTTAATTTTTGTGACACGGGATGGCTTTCTGGGGAAGGGAGATTGAGTCAGTTAGCCAACAAGCATTTATTAAACTTCTACTATGTGCCAGGCACTGTGCTAACTGCTGGGGATACAAAGAAAGGCAAAACAACAAACAACAACAACAACAACAACAACAACAACATCAAACCTGGTCCCACCTCTCAACGGGGTCACAACTTAATGGGGAAAACCCCATGAAAACAACTACGTACATACAAAATATATACAATCTGTAAAATGAGCCGGAGAAGGAAATAGCAAACCACTCCAGTATCTTTGCCAAGAAAACTCCGAATGGGGTCACAGAGACTCGGACATGACTGAAACAAGTGAGCAATGACAATAACAACAACAACAAAAAGTGGGTGGGGGTAGTCTCAGAAGGAAGATTAAGGGGGACTGGGAAAGGATAGAGGAAATGAAGATGATATAACAAAATCAACGAAATCATTATAACAAAAAAAATTTTTTAGTTGTTCTTTAAAGAAAGAAAGAGATTTCCTGGGTCTTAGTTTCCTTAACTGTGAAATGAGGTGTTGGACTAGATGGCCTCAGATGTCCTTTCCAGCTCTAAATTGATGTCTGCACTCCTAATCCCCTAGGCCATTGGCCAGACTGTCTGTACCTAGGAGAGCCACAGCCACTCACTGCGGGTGGGCTGGAAAAACTGCTAAGGAATACTGCTCTGGGAAGAGGTGTGAGGCCCACAGAAGAGAGAGCAGGGACCTCCATCTGGGCCAAGTTCATAAACATCAAAGGACATGGCATCCTAAATTTGGAACTGGAAGGTACTTTAGAGACCAATGAATTCAACCCCCCCACTTTTTTACAGAGAGAAAACTGAGGTACACTTTGTCGATTTGTCTCTCCCCCGCACACACACACACATAGGCACACATGTGGGTGGAATATGAACACATGCGCATGCATAGATATTCACAGACATGATTGTGCAGCACCCTGAAGGAGGATGGGGTGGGCATAGGAGCCTTTTGTTTGTCCCACATTCATCTTCACACTTACAGACCCCCGTGTGTACCAGGCTTAGGCAGGATCATTCACATTTACAGCCAGAGTGCTGCCCACCCACCCTGACCCCACTTACCACAGCCCAGCTCATCACTTTTAAACTTGCAGTCCACAACTCCATCACAGCGCACGGCATTCCTGTGGCAGCTCTCCACGGGCTCCTTGTACTTGATTGCTGTGTGGCCCTTCCAGAAATAAACTGGAAAAGGAACAGATGTGTCTTTCACTGTGAGGACTGAGGACCCAGGAGACTCAGCAGTCAAAGAACCAGACAGGGAGCTGGGTTCCTCTGGGACTCTGGGGTTCTCCTTCACCATTGTCAAAGAATGGATAATCTGCAATGCTCCCCAAAACTCTGTATGTAGCATGGAAAGCAATCTCAAGGAAACTGAGGCAAGTCATTTCCCTCACTCTGGGACTCAGTTTGTGAAATGAAAGACTTGGACTGGTAGATTTCTGGTGTCCCTTTAAACTACAAAGGGTCAAGGAGGCAGGGTGGAAAAGTGGAGAGAGAGCAATGAACTTGGACCTGCAAAGATCTAGGTTCAGATTCTGCCTCTGACATACTAATTGTATGGGCAACATACTTAAACCCTCTGAACCTAGGTTTCCTCATCTGTAAAATCAGGATGTTGATATCTATACTACACACCTCATAGAGTGGTTGTGAGGTCTAATAAAGTAGTGTATTTATGATAATAGATAAGGTAAAAGTGGAGTGAAAACTCTAAATGTTAATTTTTATTATAAGTAACTATAAATCCAGACTCATTGGAGGAGAAGCCCTCTATGCTGTAGATGCCATACATCCCAGGTACGTCTTTTAGTTCATCAGGATCCATCAGACAGAAAATCCTCTTGGGATACTTCCTATACACTAACACATACTAACTCTGTCCACCTAACTGGCTCCCACCATCTTCCAGAACCTCAAAAGTTATTGGGTTCTTTTCTTCTTTCTATCCATTCAATGAAGGGGCCCCTCAAAATTTTATCCTGAGCCATTTAAATTCATTCCCTCATTAATTGTATTGCATTATCTCTAAAGCCCCTTTTGATTCTAGTGATTGATGACTACAAGTGGTAGACAATGTAGCATAGTCAATAGAGAACTGGCCCAGAAGCCGGGAGAATCTAGTTTCAAGTCTCAACTCTGAAAGGTACCAGTCTATGTGACCCCAGATAAGTTATTTAATCTTTCAGTGTTGTAGGAAACTCTCTTAGACTCTATGTTCCAAAGAAGCACTGACTTGCATTGGTGGAGAGAATTTCCTTACCTGTGACTTCATCAACAAAAGCACAGATACACTTATCCATTAATCTTTTGGTGAAGGAAAGCTCACCTATGACCACAATTGTAATTATCACCTCTTTGTGATGCATGGGATCATTTTAATGACTTAGAAATCTCTAAGTGGTGAGATGAATGCCATAAGCCACATACCACAATCCATCCCATTACTTCTTTGGTCATACCTTGTCTGTAACTATATCCAGCCCTGAAGTTTCATCCAAGTTCTAGTCCCTGTTACATCAAGTGACTCCAGGGCATCTCCACATCCTCATCATCACTCACATTTCTGTAGCGCTTTTAAGGTTTACACCTTCCTCACCAAAGCCCTGTGAGGTAGGGATAGTGAATATTATTATCTCAGTTCTACAGATGAGGAAACAGATTCTGGAGGATTGAATGACTGAAACTTATAGGTATGGAGCTTGGATTCTAACCTGACTACAAGTCTACAACTTTCTACTACACAATGCTATCCAGTACCTCCTCCCAATGAACACAACTGAAGTCATAACCCCACCCTCCAAACCAATTCCCTCTCCTAAATTCCCTATTGCTGATATAGCTGCTGCCATTCTCCCAGTACTACATCTGAAAGCTTGGCTTTGACTTTTCCTTTATTTCATACTTTCTAGCAAATCTGTTGCCAAGACCTGTCAATTCATCCTTTGCAAATCTCTTGAATTAGTCCTTTCCTTTCTGTTATCAATACCATCTCTCTAATCTAGACCTTCACCTCTTGGATAATTGTTAGAATCTATTGATCAGTCTTCCTGACTCCAGTCCCTCTATTCTCTACGTGCCCCAACCCCAAACCAAACCACGTTGAATACCATCTAATCAATTTTCTTTAAATGCCACTTAAATCATATCACTCCTTTTCTTAAGAACCTACAATCTCTCACAGCATATCAGATCAAGTCCAAACTAAACATACTGAGACTCAACTATGAGTCCATAATCTGGCCCCATTTTACTTAAACTAAACCTCTCTCTTATCACTCTTTGTTCCATCAGGAAGAGCTGCCTCCTCACTGACCACTGAACTGACTCCTATGTTTATTTTTACTTCCTTCACTATCGATGGAATTGTACATCCCACCTGGAATGCCCCACTTGGAATGCCCTTTTCTCTTTCTTGTTACCTATCCAAAGTATTGCCTTCCTAAGTCTACCTCAAGTCTTCCTTCTTCCTTGAAGTTTTCTCCTACAAATTCCTCACCCAAATGTCTGGTCTCAGATATTTCCTAGCTGTGTGACCCTGGATAATGCTCTTAACCCCTTTGAGTCTCAGTTTCCTCATTTGTAAGATAATAATAATAACAGTAGAATAATAATAGAATTTATGTAGCACTTTAATGTTTGCAAAGCACTTTACATATGTTACTTCATTTGATCCCTACAGTCCTGCGAGGAAGGTGCTATCGTTAGCCCCATTTTATAGATGAGGAAATTGAGAGAGTTAGAGGGCAAGTGACATGCATAGGATTACACAGCTAATAAGTGTCCGAGGCAGTATTTGAACTCAATTCTTCCTGACTGCAAGTCCAGTATTCCACTGTTCCACCTTGCTGTCTCCCGATGAGGATAAGAGACCAGTAGTACCTATCTCACAGGTTGTTGTGAGGAGCAAACAAGATAATGTATGTAGGTTGCACTGCAAACCATTAAGCACTACATACATGCTAGCTATTATTATTATTGTTGTTAGGGTAAGAGTTGAGTGGATGGTTCCCTGGTCACTGCCTGTGAAGGAATCACAGTATTTCTGAGTTGGAAGGAATCTCAAGCCATCTAGGCCAACCTATAGTGATCCAGAATCCCCTCTACACCACTCCAGACACATGGCCGTCTAGCCCTTGTCTGAAGGCCTCTAATGAAAGGGAACCCACTACCTTCCAAGATATTTCATCCCACTTTGGGATAGATCTAATGAGTACACGCATGACCTTGCCTGCCCAGCCCACCCATCAGCGGCAGGACTCACACAACAGGATGAGTGCGACGACCAGGGCAATGAGCAGCAGGACACAGCCAACGAAGGTAAGTCTTTTCTGGCTCCCCTGCCAGGTGAGCTTGGGCATGGACACACCTAGGAGTGGGGTGGCAGCAGAGGAAGGTGAGGTTCTCGGGAGGGATACAGGCACCATGGAAGAAGGAGAAGGAAACAAGACTGGCCCATTTGGGCCCGGTTAGGGCTTTGACTCTTCACCCAAAAAAAAAATCCCTCAACTAATTGAATGATTGACTGGAGCTTTCCCAAATGACTACCATTTAATACAAAGTACCTGGATGCTTGTTCTTAGTGTTGGGAGACCAGTTGGGTCTCGGACAGGTAGACAACGTGTCTAGGGTATTAGGGCACAGTTGGGATGGGCTAGCAGAGCAAGCATGAGTAAGACTTGAATACTGTCAGAACCAATCCTAAGTAATCCATTCAGAATGACTAATTTTCCTGTAGATCAGTAGTTCTTAACCTTATTGGTATAATGAACTCCTTTGACCATCAGTTGAAACCTATGGATCCCTTTAATGTATTTAAATAATGGAGGGAAATGCCAAATTTCATTTAGAGGTTATCAAAAATAAAGATGTAATTTCTTTCTTATCCAAATTCACAGACCCTCTGAAATCTATCCACAGACCCCTACAAAGAATCCTTTGCTGTAGAGGAATTACCCACCCCCATGGTCTGGGCAAGCCATGTTTCTCTCCTTATGTCAATCTCCTCCAAGAAAGGAAAACTTTTTCTCTTAGTCCTTCTTCACAGGTGGATCTTGCTCACCATCACTTCAACCCACAGCCAGCAGTATGTGGTACCAGGTGGACCCCCAGCTAGTTGAATAGGATGACCCAATGGAAAGAGCTGTGGTCTTTAATTCATTTCCTGGTTGTAATGGATTATCCCATGCCCAAGAAATCAGAACATCAGACAGACCAATAGCAGCTAAAGTTCTTATCTGTCTTACGGGGATCCTGCATTCCCCACCCCCTGCACTGCCATCGTGACCATGGTCTCCTATCTAATTACTTCTTCAATATCTCAATAAATACTCCATGACTGATTGATAGAACTTCATTGCCAGCTCTTCTTAATTCTCCTAACACATATAAACACACCCAAATTCAAGAAACAGAATCAATAGCAGGATGTCCCCCCTCTTATATGGGTTCAATATGTCTACTGTTTCCCTATGGCCCTCAGTCCAAATTTTGTTCCCTCCAACCCAATATCCCGTCTTACTTCTGCTTTCTGGGGCTGCCCGTACGGCTGGAGATGACCTTGTGGGAGTTGATCTGACAGCAGATCTCACTGGGGATGATCTAACCAATCTGACTGAGGATGCTCTGGCAGGGGATGACCTCACTGGGGATGATGCGATGGATGGTACCCTGGAGGGTGATGACCTTAAGGGGCATGATGCGATGGATGGTGACCTGGTGGGTGATGACCTTAGGGGGGATGATGCGACAGATGGTGACCTGGAGGGTGATGACCTTAGAGGGGATGATGCGACAGATGGTGGATGGTGGACGGTGGACCTCGTGGATGGTGACCGGGAAGGCAAGGCATTCTGAAAGGAGAGGAGATGGGTAGGGCATTTTGTGCATTTTCCCTGAGCTTTCAAATGTGTATAACCGCCAAATATTCCCAAACCAGGAGACAGAAGCTACACAAAGAGAGTCTGTAGTTTCTACCAAATTTCTTCATAAACAAAGGTCTGAGATGGGCATATCTTCCAGCAAGAGCTGGAATTACCTCAGAATCACCATAGCTGCCCCGCAAACTATCATCTCTAGGGATCTGCAAAGGGTAAGATGGGCTCCCAAGGGCAATGGGGCACTTCCCTCAGGTCTGCGGAGTAATCTGCCTTTTGGAGACTTTTCTGTGCAGGGGAATTAAAGCACCCTAGACCAGGCTACCAGATACTAGACATAGCCTAGTGTCTTGGCATTAGAGGAATAGGCCCTGTCCGCTGAGCAGAGGTTACCCATTGTAATTTAAAGAAAGCCTGCAGGCCATGATAGATAACATAGATAGATAGATAGAAAGATAGAAAGATAGAAAGTTAGATAGATAGATAGATAGATAGATAGATAGATAGATGATATACAGTCAGACAGATGATTTAAGTGAGGCAGAGTTGTGCAGTCATCAGCCTCACTCTCCCTTTCAGAGTCATTGAAGTCCAGTGGCAGGACAAAACTCAAGACAACTGGCGATGGCCCAAGATACAGTGGATGACCTTGGCATCTTTGATGTCTGACCAAGCTCTAAGCGCTCCACAGTGCCTGCTTCAGCTGCCTTCATGGCCATTGGAACAAATTGTTCTTATCGACCCATTCCACAAGGGAAGTCTTCACATGCTTGGAGTAAACATCCCTCTAACTCACCAATGGGTTTGAGGCCTGTTAGTTGCCCTAAACCTGTCTGCCAAGACAGTTCACCAGGGTGTGGCTGCTGCACATGCTACCACTTCTTGGAGCGACATGTGAGAGTTGGGTGAATCAGGTGACACCAAAGGTGGATGAGCAGCCTGAAAAGGGCTCAGCAAGCCCTCACACCTGAAATGCTAGTCCTCTCTGAATACCCCATACACCTCAGATAGATTACACACACACATACATACACAAATACATACATAGCATCTACTTCCCAGGGCTGTTGTGAGGATCAAATGAGATGATATTTGTAAAGTGCTGAGCATATGCCAGGAACATAGTAAGTCTTAATAAATGCTTGTTTCCTTCTTTCCTTCCTTTCTCCCTTCCTCTGATCCTTCCTTCCTTTCTCCTTCCTTCTCTCCTCCCTCCCTTCCTCAACTCTTCCTTCCCCCTCCTTTCTTTCTTTTTTTCTCCATTACTCCCTCCCTTACTCCCTCCTTCCCTCCTTTCCTTTCCTCTCTCCCTCCCTTCCTTCCTCCTTTTTTTCCTTCCTTCCATTTATTAAGTAATTTCTACATGATACTAAGCACTGAGCAAAACACAAGCAAATGAGTCAGTCTCTGGCCTAAAGCTCACTTTCTATTTTTATTTTATTTTATTTTTTTAATTTTTTTTTCCATATGCTTTTGAGTTGAAAATTTTTTCTCCCTTTTTCTCCCCCCTCCCACCCTCCCCAACACAGAGCACAATCTGACATAGGCTTTACATTTACATACCCATTGAACATATTTTCACATTAGTGAAGTTGTAAGTAAAAATTAAAACCAATAGGAGGAACCATCAGAAAGATGAAACAAAACTCAACTGAAGGTAAAAATAAGTGAGAGCGATTCGACTTCCATAGTTCTTTCTTTGGATGTGGACAGCATTTTCCACCCCGAGACCTCTGGAGATGTCTTAGATCCTCGTAATGCTGAGAAGGGTTCAGTTTAACATTCTTAGTCATTGCATAACGTGGCTGCTATTGTATACAAAGTCCTCTTGGTTCTGCTCACTTCACTCAGCATCAGACCATATAAGTCTTCCCAGGTTTTTCTGAAGTCAGTCTGTTCATCATTTCTTATAGAACAATAGTATTCCATTACATTCATATACCACAACTTGCTCAGCCATTCCCCAATTGATGGGCATCCTCTCAATTTCCAATTCTTTGCCACCACAAAAAGAGTAAAGCTTACTTTCTAAAGGGGGAAAATGATGCAAAAAGAAAGAGTTGGTAAGGGGAGGTGAGGCGGGTTGAGGGAGGAGAGGGGCACGGCTGTGGCTATTGAAGAGCTGGAGGATACAGTGAGGGAGTAAAGCAAGAAGTGACATGAGTGTGACTGGGGCGCCTCCTGAAGTGATGGCCAGGTCAGGGCCTGGGACTCACCAATCCTGAGAGCAGCCTCAGGACACAGACAATGGGCTATGTGCCCGTCACAGCTACCAGCAGGCATCAGCACTAAGAGCAGCTCTGCCCTGAGGAGACCAGGAGACCCAGGGCCTGGGTGGGGGTGGGGCTTCTAAATCTGAGGTACCATAAGTGAGAAAGCTAACTGGACCTTGGCGCCTGCAATTGTCCTCGGCTAGCATTTTAGAAGATGCTTCTCCCCCTCTTCACCCACTGCTGAACACTTGGCATAGAGAATATCCAATTTCCCCTTCCAAGCTCTGGCTGCCACCCTGGAGCAATGCCAGAGCCGGTGGTGCTGATACATTCCAAGCTGCCTGGCAGTTTTCCAGCATCCAGGCATGCTGCTCTCTGGTGATTCTCTCTGCCTGTGCCAGGCACCTGCTGCAGCTGGAGAGCATCTCCTCTTCCTCCCTCCCAAGCATCTCTGTAGGAACAGGAACAAGAGACCCAGCAGGCCAGCCCATGTGTCCCTGTGTCCCTTGTACCATTTCTGATCCAAGCTGCTCGGGCTGACAGGTGGATGAGGTAGAACTGAGAGGAGCAGGCTCACAGGAGCCCAAAATTTAGAGCTGGAAGGAAACTCAGGAAGCCATCTAGCCCAACTCCTCATTTTATAGCGTAAGAGGAATTGAAGCCCAGGGAGGTTATGAGAGAGGTGGCCAAGGTCACACAGGTAGGAAGTAGCAGGGCCAGGATGAAAATCCGAGTGTGCTAACTGCAAGTCATGGCATCCTTCCACTGTACCAAGCAGGTGGTTTGGGGAGGATGAAGAAAGTTGACTATGAGATCTAATCTGCTGTGCTATGTGAGTTTGAAAAAAAAAAAGTCACCTCTCTAGGTCTCCATTCATTTTAAAAGCATAGTAGAAAATCCCTTATAATTATTTCACTTTATTACTAGGGCTAATAATTAATAAAATGGTCTATCTAGTTATTAAGGTCCTTGCCTCAATCCAACACTAGCATCCCTTTGGGGTAGGAATCCAAGTACTTCTATCATTATTGTTGTTGCTATCTTATTATTGAGATATTAAGATGACACGGTGGTAAGACCTGGATTCAAGTCCAGCCCATGACCCATACTGGCTGCGTGGCCCAGGCAAGTCCTTAACCTGATGGCGTTCACAGGTAACACTCCTAGACTAAATTTTGCAGTGGCAGAAGTTTTCTTATTGCAAGTGCCCTATCCAGGTGGAAGCAGACATCCAATCCAAAAACTAAATCTTTTGATTCACATCTCTGAAGGTAAATGATGTAGTCATTTCTTCATGGTGAAGTTCTGAGGAAGGAAGGGCCTCTTTGGGATAACATCCCAGGCCCAGGAGTGGGGAAATCTGGGGTCCTATGCCATATTCCACTGGCTGAAGAAGGGGTTAGGAGGCTCAGTGACTTGGCAAGCATGTTGCTGGAGCTAATTACTGAATGTTTGCTAGTGGTGTTGATTTCCCGAACGATTTTCTCAAATGAGATATCTGTAAAGCACTTAGCCCAGTGCCTGGCACATAGTAGGCACTTAATGAATGCTCTTTTCATTCCATTGTGTCTGGCTTAAAGTGCTTACAGATATATTTGTCTAGCTGCTGATGATGATGATTACTGACCCATCGAAGGGTGGTTTTCTTAGCAGGGATTTTTTCACCTGGGGTAAAAACAGTTGGGGGAATGGGGAGAGATGAAGAGTGGTGCAGTATGAAAGACGGTCTGGGATCCACAATCCAGCTCTAGAAACCTCTCCTTGATTTGGCTTCATCCTTAACTTTCATTGGGTTATGAGGAACAGGCCACATGGGAGAAGGACCTCTCTCTCTCAAATCCTCTGAAGTCCCACTTTCCCCAAGCGGGAATGGGATGGGTGGTGGAGGAGCTGCAACACGTGAAGCAGGGGCAAACCAGCCTCTGGACCACATCGAAGAAGAAGCAACTCTCCTGGATGTTGACACTTAGGACATAGCCTTAGTTGTCCCATCCTGGTTCGGGTTCTGCTCTCATAAACTAGAGACTGGATTTGCAGAAACCTTCATAGTGAAGCCCTCTGAATGAAAATTTACACAGGGGAAGGATGTGTGCCTCCCCCATACATTTTCATCCTCCTATTTTCACAATCACATAAATCATTAGCCGTGGGATAGTGACTAAGCCTTGAAATACTTTTGCCAGAGTCCCTGAAGCATCTGCACAGTGTCCTAACACCATAGGCATCTGCCCAGCCTGCTCTGACCCCTTTCCTCTCTGTGTCCAACAGATGAGCCTTCCCCTGGTCTTGAGGAGAAAGGGGATGTACAGAATCTTCTCTGAACTGTCCCCTGAAATATAAGCCAGGCATCTGGTATAGTGTTGGGGGTGGGGAGGTGGAGTAACAGTATCTCTGATCCTTTGGGCTGGGGATGGAGATTCTCAGGTGGACTCCCCTTTAGTTCCTCCTGTCACCCTGGGTCTCCTTTCATCCCAAGAATTCCAGCCTGGAGAAACTACAGGAAGGGGGTGAGAAGGGCCTCAAAAGAACTTCATCATCTTTCCCTCCAGGGTCATTTTCCTCTAGCAAATAAGCAGGTTTAAAATATCTCTCCACCCACTGTCTAGGCTCCAGCAGGAAGTGGAGGTGATAGGCCCAGAGGTAAGGGAGGTATGTAAGGGGTGGAGTTATCAAGACGGTCCCATTTTCCCTAAAACAGAAGATGGTAGGAAAGGCCATGCTGAAGGTGAGCCCAGAATAGCTATAGCCCTGGCCTTAGCTAGCCAGAGGAAGGACAGAGTTCTCAGAACTAGGAGGTTAAAAAATAAATAAGCTGCTGGTTTCCTGTTGTTCATTGTGAAATGTTCACAGGCCTGGAGGGTGGAGGCAATATGCCAGGAATGAGGTCCTGTTCTGGGAATGGAGTATATATATTGAGGAGGTCAGGGAGTGGAAGGGAGGAAGAGAATAAGAACCAGAGAGAAGAGAACACCTTAGAATTCAGGACAAGGGTTCTATTCTACCCCAACTCTGGAATTCCCAAGACCCAGCTTTGGGCAAAGGTAGCCATGCTCAGGGACTCCCAGCCACAGAAGAGCAGGCAGCCTGGTTTGCAAAGCTGTTTGGAGGGGGTGCGGGGAGCACCATTGGAAGACAGCACAGACATTAGCCGCCTCCATTTGCAGAATCCCTCTTTGGTAAAGGACTCAAACAAAGCTTCCCCAGATTCCAAAGAGCTGAGTGAGAGAGATCTATGTCTCTCTCATGGGGACATAGTGGTAAGGAGAATAGAATCCCGGAGGGAGGAGGTAGATGGGATGTACTGGAGTGGCTTTGGATTCAGAACACCTGGGCTCAAATCCCTGCTCAGCCCTGACCAGCTGCATGACTCTGGGCAAGTCTCAACCTCCCTGGGCCTCAGTTTCTTCATAAGTAAAATGAGTGGATTGAACCAGACAGTTTCTCAGGGCCCTTCTAATTCTAACCTTCTATGAAATCCTCAGTTAAAAAGAGTGATATCAAGGTTTTCCAGTACAAACATGGCTTTGGGGGTGGAACTACACCCAAACTGTTCCAGAATATACGTAGAGTGATCTAGTTTGTAGGACCCACCTAGGAAGCCTAATATATTGCACACAGGGGACACTTGATAATGAATGCTTGTTTAATGAGATTCCATGGCCTTCCTCTTCACTTCTAGTACTTGGCATTCCTCCAGTCCTTCTTGAGCTCTAAACTACAGCAGCATTAACTAAACCGAGTCTCTTCTTCCTTCCTCGATAAAGACGGGGAGTTCAATTCCACAAACATTTATTTTTACAGTATGTAGAGGATTGCCCTAGGAGTAGGAGGTACAAAGAGAGAAAAGAAAAAATAAAACAAGCAAACAAAAGTAGTTCCTGTCCTCAAGGAGCTGGCGCTCCCCTGGAGTCTAGACATGGCTGGTGAGATTCCAGCATCTTGGCCAGAGTCCTAACTTCTTCCCCACCCCTCCCCCCAGGGCCAGCTCAAACTGATCCATCTCTGGAGACCCTAGGGGTCTTCATTTATCTATTCACTCAGAACAATTTATTAAGTACCTATTTTGGGCTAGGTAGGGGCAGAGTAGGGGGTAGAGGGGGCTAGAGTCAGAAAGACTTATCTTTGTGCGTTCAAATCTGGCCTCAGACATTTGTCTACTAGCTGTGTGATCCTGGGCAAGTCACTCAACCCTGTTTGCCTCAGTTTCCTCATCTGTAAAATAAACTAGAGAAGAAAATGGCAAACCACTCCAGTGTCTTTGCCAAGAAAACTCCAAATGGGGTTATGAAAAATTGGACGCGACTAAAATGAGTGAACAGCAACAAAATTGTGCTAGGTACTTTGTTAGATTCTAGGAATACAAAGATAAAAACCAAAACAGTTCCTGCCCTCAAGGAACTTACATTCTAAAACAGGGGTTATTAATTTTCCCTGTGTCATAGACACCTTTGACAATCTGGTGAAGTCTATTGACACCTCCTCAGAATAATGTTTTTAAATGGATAAAATTAAAACATATAGGATTATAATTATATTAAAATAGTTATCAAAAAAATTAAGTATATGGACCCCCTCAGGTTAAGAACCCTTGTTCTATAAGATGAACCAACATGTACGCAAATTAGGTTCTAAGTGCCAGATGACGAAACTTCCTGGTCTTGGGAGTGTGCATAGGACTCAGAGAGACTGACTTGCCTCTTCTGTCAGAAGTAGGACTTGAACCCAGGTCTTCCTAACACTGAGGCTAACTTTTCAACCACTATACCACACTGCCTCTGTGTATGTGTATACAAAATATGTACAAAGTAAATATAAAAAGAATCAAGAAGACCCAGGTTCAAAATCCTGCCCCTGACAAATACTGGCTCTATGATGTTGAGCGAATCATTAAACCCCTAATGTGACCCAGGTAACTCTTAGACTTCGAGTTGCAGAGAAGTTGCCAATCTGCACTGGTAGAGCTAGTTTCCATACTGGGAATCCCTCCATTTATGAAATCATAAATTCCAATTCATCCTCCCCATCCCCCATCCCTCAAAGAAAACCCGAAGGAATTTGAAGTAAGGAGAGTGCTAACAGAGGCCTCTCACAGAAGGAGCCCCTTGAGTTGGGCCCTGGAGGAAGCAAGAGGTGGAGCTAGGGAAGGGGAGCCTTCCAGGGAAGGGGTGACTGCCCAAGGAAAGGCATAGAGATGGAATGCTATGTGTGAGGAGCAAGTCAGACAATTTGCCTGGGAAGTAGACTTGAGGGTGAGGCTAGTGTCTTCTGAGGTCTAGATGAGGGAAGATATTTCTAATGGGTCCTAAGTAGAACCCAGTGGGACTATTAAAATGCCTCTTTCCAGAGGAAAACAGCAATGCCCAAGAGAATACCACCTGGAATCAGGCTGATGACAATCATAGAATCATAGCATTTAGAGCCAGAAGATACCTTAGAGGTCATGTGATCCAACCAACAACCCCTGGAGTGTTGTTTTCACTTTTATTTATTTATTTATTTTGCATGTAATATATGATATATAAATAATATGTTTATTTTACAGAGAAGGAAACCAAGGCACAAAGTCTTCAAGTGCCTTGCCCAGATCGCACAGCGACTAAAATAGCACCTAGATTTCTGACTACTAATCCATGGCTCTTTCCACTACACTATATTCACCCTTTCATATCATTTTACAATTTACAAGATTTTTTTTTATAACAACCTTGTAAGGCAAGTCATAGCAAAGTATTATCATTCCCCTTTTGTGGGTGAGGTAACTTGAGACTCAGAGCTGTCAAGCGACTTGCCTAAGGTTACACAGTGACCTTAGTTCTAGTGTTAGAACTAGGATTTAAGCCCCAAATCTTCTGTTTCAAATCCAGCATTCTATCCCCTACACTCAGAACTTTGTTGATCTTAGAGTGTTCTATAAATACAAGCCACTGTGAGTCATTCATTCACTTAACCACAACAATAACAACAAAGGACTGGCAGTAGGAAGGCTGTTGAAATAGTCCAAGCAGATAGCAATGAAGGCCTATAGTAGGGCAACAGAATTAGGAGTCAAAAGGAAGGCCTGTAGATAATTTTTTTTCAGGCTTCAAGAGAGTAAAGAAACTGCCCAAAGTTATACAGCAACTACGACATCTGTGGAGCAGTGGGGAAAGCCCTAGATTTGGAGTCTGAAGGCCTGGGTTGGAGTCCCAGCTCTACCACGGATAAATAATCTGAGTTCACAAACACAGAGAATTTCAGGGTTGGAAGGGACCTCAGATGTCACTTAGCCTAATGCATAGCTGAACAGGAATCCCCTCTAGAGCAACCCTGATAAGCCATTCAACAACTACTTGAAGACCTCTACTTTGGGCAGTGCTAATTGTTAGAAAGTTTTATTTAAGCCAAGCCTAAGTCTACTAATCCACTTCGCTGAGACTTCTCCCCATCGCTCCTGGTTCTAGCCCCTTACACCAAGTAGAACAAATCTAAACCCTGTTCTCCACGACAGCACTTAGAGACAGTTATTTTGTCCCTTCTTAGTGGTCTTTTCTAAAAGTCAACTGTCTCTTGCTCCTAAAACCACATCAGTCCTTGTTTGGCAAGATCTCAAGGTCCTTAATCATCCTGGTCATACTGTCTATATGAACATGTCTATGACATACTTGAGTTTGTCTATGACCTTCCTAAAATGTGGTCCTCAGAAAACCATATTCCAGATGAGGTCTGAGCAGTGTAGAGGACCAGGGGACCATGACTGGTCCCTTTCTCAGTACTGGGCAACTTTTAACTCAGCCTAAGTTTGCACTTTCTTCTTGGCTGCCATATGATACCACTGATTCATATCGGGGTGGCAGTCTACTAAACCCCCCTGATCTATTCCAGGCAAACCCCTGGCTAGCTTTACCAGCTACATCCTGTATTTCTGAGGTTGTTTTTTTTTAAATCTTTTTAGAATTTTACATTTATCCCCACTAGAGCTCATTAAAAAAAAAATTAGTAAATGAAAAAGCATTTATTGAGAATTTATTAAGTGAAAAGCACTGAGCAAAGAGCTGAGGACATAAATAAAAGCAAGATAGTCTTGCTCTCAAGGAGCTCACATTCTAACGGAGAAGACAATACATATAGGAGGTCTCAGCTGCAAGACAAAATTAAGGCATTTGAGATGCTTTTGGATCTTGACTCTTGGCATCTGATGCGTTTGCTATTCTTCCTAGCTTTGTGGCAGCTATGCATTCTCTGTGCCTCAGTTTGTTGATGTGAAGCAATTAGGCTAAAAAATATCTCTAAGGTAAGAGTGTCCTCAAGCTCTAATCCATATTTCAGGTCAGGGTTCTTCCTACTCAACCCACAAATCTCTACTACCACTACCACTACAACTAGCACCTGAACTACCATAACTAGGGCCACTACCACCACTGCTACCACCACCTACCACTGCCACCTTGCTACCACTACTGCCACCATTACCATTTCCCAACATTGCCATCTTGCCACTACTACCACCACTATTACTATTACTACTAAACTGTTACTACTACCACCACTATTACTACTACTACTACTGCTACTTATTATTATTATTATTAAGTTATGGATATTTTTAATGAGCTTACAAAAATACATTCATAACCTAAAACTTTTTAAATTGAAATTACAAAAAAATACAGTTATTTTAGCTACTTGTGCAGTTGTCCTCAGAATATTAAATAGAAAATAATAATAACAGGATAATGACTTGCCCTAGGACCATTTCCATTTGGATTCCGTAGAAAAAAATGAGAAGTTTTGATTATTATTATTAATCATTGAACCGTTGTTTTGTTAATATTATTACTAATACTAATTAGTATTACTGATAATATGATTAACAATAATTAGTATTACTAATAATAATAACAACCATTCACTTTTCTATAGTGTTTTCCTCACAGCAAACCTTTGTGGGCAGGTAATGCAAGGTTTATTATTCCCATTTAACAGATGAGCAACTGAAGTTCAGAGAGATTAAATGACTTGTTCCTGATCGCATCACTAGTAAATCACAGGCCCAGGATTTGATTCCATTGAGCTCCCTCAGAAACATGACAGGGGAAGGAATAGGTACTGAAAAGAATAATGAAGGTAGAGAATTGGTGTGTGTCCTTTGGCTCCTTACAGGCCTCAGGGACATAGAGGACCTTCCTTCCCGAGACTGCATGGCCTTGCCCACCCACCCACCATCCTCATTTCCACCTCTCTTCCCTAAAAGTTTCCCTATCTGAGGAATTACTCTCTCCCCTCCTCTCTCTGAGGCAGTGACCCCTATAGCTCTCTGCCTTCCCCTTGCTGGTATCCAACTCCTAGACCTGAGACCAGAGACATACTATCTTAGCAGTGAAAAAGATAGTGGTCACAGACTTGCCTCTCCCCCAGAGAAGAGCAAAGAGAGAAGCTCTAAAAGAAAACAGAGAAATCTCTTCCATACCCACACAGCTTGCTACTTTTCAAAGCACTCACATTTAAAATAAATTATTGCATTTTATCCTTCACAATCCTGTGAGAAAAATAGGGAAGATCATACCCATTTTACCCATGAAGAACTAAAGGCGTAAAGAGATTAAATGATCTGCCCAAGCTATTATTTAGTAGCTGAACCAGGATTAAAATTCTTAATTTTCAACCTAGTGCATCTTTGAGGGAAGATTTTCCCTTAAGTAGCAATTTGCCTTTTGCCTATTATCATGGTAACCTGGTGCTTTTCTGCTTTTACAAGGGAAGAAAGAGTAAGTAGGTCCCTGGCCTCTCTGCACTTCCTGGGGACTTGCATTCTCTGCCCCCCCCCACCACAGTCACTTGCTCTAGGAAAGGTTTCTGACCCTTGTGCCTTCTAAGGAAAGAGGTGAAGACTGCATTCTCATAGTCCTGGGGCCAGGCCACCAAGAGAATTTCCCAGAAACTTCCCAGATGCCTAATTACTTTTTCCCCCTAGAACCACCCCAAACCACTCTTGTTAGATTGTGAATATACTTATCTGTGCATGTGTCCTAATCCCTTATTTAACTATAAGCCCCATAAGGCCCCCTACGTTACCTAGGCAGGCAACTGGGCTAAAGTGGAAAGATCCCTAGTCTTGGAGTCAGAGGATCTGGGATCCAGTCCTAGCCAGAAGACTTAATAGCTGGGTGACTGAGGGCAGGACCCTTGATCTCTTTCTTTCTCCACCTATAAAATGGAGATACTAATGCTTGGATTGTGGGCAGCTAGGTGGCGCAGTGGATAGAGTGCTGGGACCAGAGTCAGGAAGACTCATCTTCCTGAGTTCAAATCCAGCCTCAGACCTTACTAGCTGTATGACCCTGGGCAAGTCACTTAACCCAGTTTGCCTCAGTTTCCTAATCTGTAAAATGAGATGGAGAAGGAAATGGCAAACCATTCCAGTGTCTTTGCCAATTATTAGACACAACTGAAATCACTGAACAACACCAATAGTGATTGGATAACCTCTCTCACTGGATTGTTATAGACACATTGTTTTGCATGCAGTAGGCACTTAATAAATATACAGTAGAATTTCACTGTGACTTTCTGGGATCATAGATCTGGAACTGAAAGGAACCTCAGAGGCCATCTATTCCAACCTTCTTGCTTAGTACTTACCAGCTGCATGACCCTGGGCAGGTCACCTCACCCCTGTTTGCCTCAAGTGTTCTCATCTGTACAACTGGGATGCTAATAGTTCCTACCTCCCATAACGGCTATGAGGATAAAATGAGATATTTGTGAAGTGCTTTGCAAATCTTAGAGTGCTATATGAATGGTTTTACTATGATTTCAGAATTGAGGAAACTGAGGTCTAGGGTGGTTAAGTGACTTTGCTCAAAGTCACACAGCCAAGATTTGAACCCAGGTCTTCTACTTGATAGCATTGCTTTCTCCACGTTGCCTCTAAACGAAGAGGTAAGGCCTTTGTGTAACACTTTCTGTACTGTGTACCAGGAGCTGCCTCACGCTTTCTGCTCAGAAGGAAGAAGAGGCTATGGCATGGGAGAGGCAGGCAACAGTGTCCAATATGACCCACAACACTCCATCATATAGCCTCAACTGGATTAAAATGTAACTGGGAAATATGATGTAAATAACAATACAACCTAGATAATGTTAGTTTGTGCTTTTCTAAGTCAATATGTGGCCCACAGGGATCCACTTCTATTTGAGCCTGACACCAGCCACATAGCAGATTTGGAACTAGGTTTGGATCCTCACTCTGCTATTTCCTACTTGTGCCAACATGAGTGTCACTTTCTCTTTTGGCATCCCAGTTTCCTCTTCTGTAAAAATAGAGAGCTGCAGGACCATATTACATGATCCCAAAGTTTCCTTTTGACTCTAAATTCCACAATCCTCTCCTGATAGTGGGCGTGGTGGTAGATGGATGGGACTAGAATGCACTTCCTCTCTTATGGTGACACCCTCCATCCCCAGCCCTGACCACTTGGGTGGTTCCTGCGTAGGGATGGAAGGGGGAAACTCAAACAACCATCAAATAACAATGTTAGCATAGAGAGCAACTTTAGCAATCATCTAGTATAAGAGTTCTTCACCTGGGGTGTTTGAACTCTTTTAAAAAATTTTGATAACTAATCTCAATATAATTGCACAATCAGAAAGGTAGTGTCAGAGGTGAAATTTAAGCCAAAATCTTCTGCTTCCACAGCCAGCATCCGCGTTCGTGTCTTATTAGGTAGTTGGTTAGACAGCAGGGCTAATGAAGTTGAGATCGTAGGTTAGATTCCCTGCAGACTTGTTAGCTTTGAATAAAGAAATGCTTTGCTCCTGAGTCACTTCACAGGTGAGGGGAGTATGGCGGGGGGAAGGGGTGGTGAGAGAACATGAACGATTAAATGTAAGGGATGAGGGAGTGACTCTTCTTTACTTGTCTGGGACATTAATCTGACTCGGCGCTTGGAAGAAAAGCAGCTGCTGAAGTAAGCATCCGAGGTAGAATTTGAACGCATATCCTCTAACTCCGTATCTAATATTTATTTCACTGGACTATTCTATAGCTGCACGTTCTGAAATGTTGTCGTTTTTGTTGTTCAGCCGTCTCTGACTCTTCGTGACCATGTGAACCACAGCACGCCATTACTGGCTATGGGGATTTCTCAGCAAGGATACTGAGGTGGTTTGCCGTTCCCTTCTCCAGAGGATTAAGGCAAACAGAGGTTAAGTGACTCACACAGCTAGTCAGGTAATCCTGACTCCAGGCCCAACACTTTATCCACTGAACCACCCAGCTAGTTGCTGAACCACATCTGGTAGGTTTGAAAGGATATACTTTACTCTCTCACCTGCCACTTGAGGCTGAGGAGAAGAAAGATTAAAGAGGACAACTTTGCTTCCTCCTAAGTACAGCGGCTGACAAAAAATAAGAAGAGAAGACAGAAGAGATTTCTCTGCATTGCATGAGAATTGTTGTTGCAAAGGGGAGAAGAATCCTGCCAAAGGAACGCTGGAGGGGTTTTTGCCAATATTACGATAAATGTCACCGCTTTTTCCAAAAGGAATGTAACACTACTTCAGCTGCAGGCAACAACTAAACCGGAGACTGGAAGTGATAGGTACTATATCTTGTCAAGGATTAGGCCTAGCTGAGCAGTGAACAGATCATCAGAGAAGCATCTCCACAGCTAAAGTCACCCAGCAGCGACTGTGCCCAGAGAGGTGTTAGTTAGCCCAGCCCAGCAAGGATTGACCTAGCTTAGTAGTACAAATATCTGGCTCAACACAGAAACTACACTCATCAGGTAACTTGGACGGACAATGCCTAAGACAGTATGGAGATATCAAAATCTTTAGTTCCAGAACTCTGTACCACCACGGTCACAAGAATTCCCTAGATATGTGCCTTAATACCCCGGTACCTTAAATGCATGCCCACTCCTCCCAACAGGCAGTGGTAAGTGCATTGGTGGGAGCATGTGATTCAGGTTTATGAGTGGGATGTTATGTAACTATTATGTGTTCGTTTTAGACATTTAGTATTAGTTAAAGTTAATGGAGTATTAGAGGCTGGTATACTAATGGGAAATACCCTGGTAGGGGTAGAAGGGGGGAGGTCCTGAACTACAGTGTTAGTAACACCCACAGTTGTCACTTCTAGGGCTCTGACAGTATTGAGTATAGCAGATGCCCTCCCCCTGATGAAACTCCTACTTGCTAGCATGGAGGCAGATTGAGGGGGAGAAACAGTTGCACAAAGAGAAAAGTGGAATTCCTCTGGGAGCACAATGTTGCAATGCATTGCCTTGAATAACTCAGAGGGCATAGTCTGATAATCAGCCAGCCAGATCATTCTCATAGAGAGACATCCATCTGGGACCAGTGATCCGAGGGTCCAGAAACCTCAGGAAAGATGCCAGGGCTGAAGAGGACCTCCCAGAGCACCTCCTGGGACTCGGTGTCTGTGCTTCAATAGAGAGACAGCTACTAAGCAGGGCAGCTGTATGTGGCCAACCCATAGGATGCTCTTTCCCCCCCAACATTCACACATTGAACATAACAGCCAGAGGCCAAGTTCCTAGACCACCCACTAGTGCCTTGCTGAAGGTCCTATTGCCTCCTAGTGATTCCCTAAAGAGATAAAAGGACACAAGGAACATCAGAACCTTCCACTGTGAACTTTCTTCAACCCTGGATGCGTTCTGGAGTGGGGAGGGAGAGAAAAGGGAACTTTCTCCTCTCCTGGAAGCCCTAAGGGCATCAGAAAGGCCTGGCATTCCCTATAGTGAGTGTGTGGAGCCCTTTGACTGTGGAAAGACAAGCAGAATTAAATCAGGTTTGGGTTGGATTGGATTGCACAGAATTGGACTGGCCCAGACTAGGTTGAATAACAGTTTCTCTCTTTTTGGTGCTCCCTACCAGAAACAAACAAAAGCCCCAAGACAATCGACTCACAGCCAGTTGACTCTTCCTAGCCCAGGCATGGAACCTCCTCATGCTTTCACGGCCCTGGACAGAGTGCCCTTTCTTCTCCTACCCTTCAGAAAGAGCACAGTGCCTGTATCCCCATAGACCCAGGGATAATATGGATGCTAGTGGGGATTAAAATGTCAGTCCTTTACTCTTGATTCCATCTCCTCCCATCCCTCACCCCCAGAGTGGAGTCAAGGATGCCCCCACGCTGTCACTGTCACCCATAAGGCTGAGTAGGATTCGGCCCTCCGAGCCCCAGGGAGCCAGACTGTCCCTATTCTCTGGCCCTGGTACTCATCCTACCCCCACCCACCCTAAACAGCTTCCTGCATGCCCTGGATTGTCACCTCCACCCCCAATATTGCTGCACAAAGGGGCAGATACATTTCAAGACAACAAGCCATTTAAATGTTACACAAATCAGAATTCCTAGATGTCACCGTAGGAGTCATACACCTACACACACACACACACAAAACTATATTGGCTGTTCAGTATAAAAGGATGAATCCACTAGGGAGAAGGGGAACCTGCAACCTAAGCGAGATGCCTACATAGGATTGACAGCTTCAGATGCAGGGAGCTGCCATCAGGCTAACCCAACTCTACCTCTCCCAAGTACGTGGCCAGCGGCCTGGGAAGAACTTACATTTTGTATGCTTTGTGAGACAGGCAGCATGGGACCTCTAATAGACCACTGCACTGGTAGTCAGGGAGTCTGGGTTTGAATCCTATCTGAGACGTGTACTAGCTATGTAATGCTGGTCAGATCATCTAGTCTCTCTGAACCTCAGTCTCCCCATGTGTAAAATAGGAATGAAAGTAATAACCCCCGCTTAGAATCACAGAATTTTAGAGTTGGAAGGCTCCTCAACAGTTATTTAATATAACCTATACCCCCAAGGAGAATCACCGCTGTGAGACAGAGAACCCACTTCCTCCTGAGAAAGGCCATTTTGGATAGCGCCAAAAGCTGTCATCAATAGAAGTTTTTTCCTGACATCAAGTCTAGATTTCCACTTCATAGTGCTGACTTGAGGATCAACAGAGATTATACGTAAAGCTCTCTGCAAACCTTGAAGCGCTATATAAACATTCACTATTACTCTGGGGGAAGTGGAGAGGAGGGAGGGAACCACAGCAGCAGGCTTAGACCAAGGGTTTTCTATCTGATGGTCTGACAGCTTGGTGGCGTGCCAGGCCTGGTCTTGGGAGGGTGTCTTCAGCTATCCCCACAGGCCTAGAGTCTTAGCGTTATTCGGCTCAAAATAGACCCTAATAAAACCTGGCTGTTTTAAGGTGATGTTTGAAGAAGGTCTTGTTCTAAGAGTGCTTGATATAAGAAAAACTAAATTTTGAAAGCATGTGAATTCATGGGGTGATCATTCTTTAAGCAGGAATTCAACCTAAAGAAGGCCCAAAAAGCAGTGGTAAGATAAATGGTAAGTATACGGATGCTGTTAGCTGGGTATGAGAAGAGACATCAAATTCATCACCAAGGTCACATATATTGGGAAATGGAGGCTGGTCAGCCATGAAGGGGAGTGAGAAAGATAAGGCAACATCCCTAATCTTACACTGCACCCCCGACTCTGATATTGGAAGAACTAGAGGAAGGCCACCAACACCTTGGGCATATCTCACAAAGTGCACCTGTGGAAGGATGTGGACAAGAATTAAGGACAGTACAGGATGAAGAAGTGTAGGCAGGTTGGAGCCTAAAGTGATGGAGCCAGAACCCAGTTCATGGATCATTTCCTGCCCACCTAGCTGCACTACTTTGGGACTCCTCTGACCCACTTCTCCACCATGCCCAGGAATGTCATCATTGGGAAACCCCATCATCCTGCAAGATCAAATCAGCCTTGGTCCTCATACCTCATCACTACCTTCTCCTCCTCTGATTGGAGAGTGGAGCCATGAACACTAAAACTCCCATTTAAGTAGGGCGCTCAAGTCAAACAACACATTTCTCACCTGACTGCACTATATAAGGACTTCTTGGATTTCTCCACCATGCCACCTCGTAAGGTACCTTCTCCTCCCCCTTTTCAGTTTCCTTTTGTGTTTTATCTTTACTCATTAAATTGTAAGCTGCTTGAAAGCAGGGACTGTCTTTTTTTTTCATATTTTTATTCTCAACATTTAACACTGGGCCTGGCCCAAAGTAGGTGCTCAATAAATGTCTTGACTATAGGTACATCAAGGAGTCAAAATATTCACTTTACAAAAGAATTCTTTGCTTAACAAAATTGTCTGCAACAGTTTGTTTGAATATCAAGTTCACTTCATGTATTAAATTATATTTTACTTGCAAAAACTCAATTTGCAGACTGTTTTACATTTTTTCCCTTACTACCTGCCTGACCTTCAACAGACCACTTAAGGCTTCTCTAGGTCTCAGTTTCCTCATCAGTAAAATGAAAGATGACAAAAAGACCATCAAAAGAAAATCTATTCTATGAGTGGAAGTTTCCACTGTGCAGTGGAAGGGCCCTAGCTTTGGAGTCCGAAGAGATACATTCATATTCTGGTTCTGTCACCCACTATTTGTGTGGCCTGGAGCAAGTGTATAACGCCTCTGGTCTCAGCTTCCTTATCTGTAAAATGAGGGGGTTGAACTAAGATCCCTTTCAACTCTAAAATGATTATCTTTGAAAGGCCAATAATCCAATTCTTTGACATTTGAAATGTCCTGTTTTCCTTCCTTGGATATAGAAGGGAAGCCATCCCATCTCCTCTTCCACACTATCCCTGGAGGCTCTAGTGAAAATGTAATGAATGGCCATCATGAATGGACAACAATCTTTTTAAGCCACCAGCTCGCATGCTGTCAGAGTGAACACCTATGACTGTTCTTCTGTTACTAGTAGGACACCACGGCACGTAAAACTTAAAGTCGATGGGTCATCTCTGTTCTTCCTCAACCCCTACCTCACCAGCATGAGCCTCCAGACTGTGCCTTCCAAAGGTTTTAAAGAGCCCAGCCTGCAAGCACCCTGGAACAATATCCGATGGAGAGGTGCCACGCCAAACAAAGGGATGAACTCAGAGACCACAGAGGAGGGAATTAAAATTGCTCACCTCAAGAGTGAAAGTTTGCCACTCAGGGGCCTATGTGGCACCTGCCATGCCACATCATGGGGCACCTAGGAATTAATTGTTCACTAGTCACCACTTTTCTACCAACAAGAACAATCCCACTCTCAGCTCTTACATGTTGGAAATGAGTGTCCTTAGCAAATGTTGACCCAAGGTCACTCTCACCAAGCAACCATGTGTCATGAAGCCTCCAAGTCCAGCTCTCCTACACCTCAGGCCTGCCCCTTTCTCACCTATTGACAAGCGATTAGCAAGTTCCACTCATTCAACTAAGTGGGACTCCAAGATGAATTTAGCAACCTGGAGAAGACAAAAGTAAACAGAACACAATTCATTATGGACAAGGAGGTGCCTACCCAGAGTAGGGGGGGAGGGGGAGAGGGGGAATGTAGCCAGAGAAACTAAAGGGAAGGATAGAAGAGTGACAAGTCTGGTAGAAAAGGATCTGGGAGTCAGAGTGAATAGCAAGCCCCACTCCAAATCAGCTTCGTACCTCTGTAACCATGGGTGTTGTGAGGCTCAAATGAGATAATGGATATAAAGCACTTCATAAAACTTAAAGTGCTACATAAATGCCTATCATTATTATTATTATTATTAGCCTCTAGTCTGGTGATGACTTCATTCTCTGAGCCTTCTACTGCACTTCATTGAGCTCAAGCAAGGCTTATAGAACAATACAGGGGTGCTCTGGTAAATGTTTAATACCCAGGCTTGGGGAAGGTATGTATGAACACACCCTTTTAAGTTTAATCTGTATTATTAACACTTTTTTAAATCTAGAAAATCAACAAAACAATAAATCAAGACTTGACTTATATAGAGATTGACCACTTCGGAGGTCTAAATATTCACACTAAAAATTTTGCAACAGGCTTTCTCAGGCTGGTCTGAGTGGCGCTAATACACACCACATGCATAAGGAGAAGTAAAGCATAGAATAGACTAGGGGTGGGGAACTATCTCGAGGCCATGTGCGGCCCTCTAGGTCCTCAAGTGAGGCCCTTCGACTGAATCCCAACTTCATAGAACAAATCTCCTTAATAAAAGAACCTAGAGGGCCACATGTGGCCTGTAGGCCACAGGTTCCCCACCCCTGGAATAGACCCCTTTAAAATCACTATTTCTTGGGCTTTTTTAGAGTCCCAGTACAAGTGAAGAGATACTAAAGAAATGTGAGGAGTAAGTGGGATGGGAAAATATCTCTGAGAAAAGAGTCAAGGAATTGGAATGATTTCACCTGAAGAAGAGAAGGCTGAGGTATCATTTACCAAAGACCTTTGGGTTCACTCTACCTTCTCAACTGCCTCATTATGGAATGGAGGTGATCCAGAGTTCTCAAAGGTTCCTGAAAGACCAGGCCTAATGGGGTGCTTGTTGTGCTAGGTGGTGCAAAGAACATAGCGCTGGGCCTGGAGTGAGGAAGACCTGAGTTCAAATCTAGCCTCAGACGCTTAGAACTCTGTGACCCTGGGCATGTCACTTAACTTCTGTCTGTCATTCGTTTCCTCCCCTATAAAACAAGGATAATACTTCACAAGGTTGTTATAAAGATTAAAGGAGATAGTTTGTAAAGTACCTGGTACATAGCAGGTGCTTAATAAATGCTTACTACCTAACTAAATCCAGCAAGCTTTGTCACCAGTTTGTGGACCATCAGGTGGTAAAGTAGTTAGTTTTTTTTTTCCTATAACAATTCTCAAAGATCATCTCCTAAAGCTCAGAGAGGGTTGTAGAGAGAGTAATCACAAGGATATCAGATATTTTGAAATCTGAAAAACTGCCTCAAGTACCTAGGGCAAAGTGGTTTGGTGGAACAGGTCACTGAAGGCAGAGGACCTGGGTTCAAATCCTAATTACCAACTGTGAGGCTTTGGGCAAATCATTTAACCTCCCTGGACCTCAGTTTCCTCATCTGTAAAATGAGCTGGAGAAGGAAATGAAAAATCACTCCAGTATCAAAATCACGAAAGGGATCACAAAGAGTCAGACATGATCAAAAACTACTAAACAACAGCAAAATGAGAAAGAGCTTCCCAACATCATAATAGCAACAATTATTAAGTGAGAGAATGGTTGGCCAAGGAAGACCGTGAAACCTCCTTTAAAATTATAAAAAGTTATGAAAGAGTCACATCTATCTGAAATGGTTTAAATGTCTAGAAGCAGAGATGAATGGCATCCTCACTAAAGGTCCTTTCCCATCCATGAGTCTCTAAACCCCAGAAAGGTTATAATCAACACAGATCGACAAGTAATTGGAAATAACTAAGCACCCACAGGGTGTAAAGTCAGTATGTAGCACTTAAAGAAAATGCATGAGCTTGACCCTCCCCTCACCCCAGCCTGGTTACTCCCACTGACCAAACCCCAAATCTCCATTGGTTTCTCTCCCCCATCAACTCCTTCCTGAGAAAAAAAGAGATGGAGATCTCTGATCAAAGTAGCCATTACATGTAAAAAGCTATATTCAAAATTTAGGAAACAAAGAGAGAGAGAGAGAGAGAGAGAGAGAGAGAGAGAGAGAGAGAGAGAGAGAGAGAGAGAGAGAGAGAGAGAAGAGAGAAAGAAAAAAAGAAGGGCAGGGAGAAAAGGAAGGAAGGAAAGAAGGGAGGAAGGGAGGGAGGAAGGAAGAAAGGAAGGAAAAAAGAAAGGAAAGAAGGAAAGAAAGCAAAAGAAAGAAAGAGAAAAAGAAAGAAAGAAAGAAAAAGAAATCTAAGGCAAATGATGAAACCACATGATTCTGCTTCTCCTGAGCCTTCCTTCCAAACCCTCCCTGGAATCTAACCACCTCCTAGGAGGAACTAGCTGAACAAGGTTTCCCAGAGTTAGCTTACCGGGTGGTTGTCACCCTCCATGATTTCAGGTGGGATGAAACCTCCCCAACTCAGCTGATGAGCGGATCCATGTTGTACTGGACTCTGGTGTCCCAGGTACAGGAGGGGAAAAAAGAGGCTGGTTCAAAGGCCTAAAGGGCTGGTCCCCGTCAGAAATGGGGCGGGGGAGCAAGGTAGTTGGGATGTATGAGGTAATGTGATGTATAAACAACAAGGCAGAACTAGCTGGACCTGTCCCTCCACCCCTCCTCCAGCTGGATCCCCAGTTACTCAGTGAATACTAGAGACTTTGCCTGAAACTATCACCTTAGCGGCACCTTTGGGTGAAGCTTTGTGTGGGGGTGTGGGCCTGGTACTTAAGAAGAAAGAGCAGGAACCTAGAGAAATGTAGATAGTGTTATCCCCCTCAGCACCTAAAAAAAAATATCCCCCACCAAAGCTTCTCCAATATCACCTAGTTCACATAGCAGGCATCAGAAGAGATCCAGGCCAGAAGAGGCTGAAACCTGTATTACTGCCTGTGTTCCATCTCAAGCTTCAAAATCCAAAGAGATAGACAAAGAAGCAGTGTGGTATGAGAGAAAGAGACCTGGAATGAGGGAAGACATTAGAGGGACCAGAGTTTGAATCCTACTTTGGTTCATACTAACTGTGTGACCATAAGCAAGTAACTTAACCTTTCTCAGCCACTATTTCTTCATCCATTAAAGGAAGCGGGGCGGAGGTGATGAGGGTGGTTGTGAATAAGTTTGCAGTACTTGCCTTTCAGAGTAATTGTGAGGAAAGTGCTTTGTAAGCCTTTTATAAAGCACTATAAAATTGTGAATTATGATTATTATGATGATTATTAATATGAAAGAGGGAGTTATCCAAAATTGCAGTAAGAAAGGTACAGCTGAATTTCTAAGAACCTTCCTATTGATCAGAGCTTAAAAGACTCTAGGATAAAATGTTATCCTCCTGAAGAAATTCAGCAGAACCCTAGACATTTTTTTTTAATCACCTAGGACAAAGAGTTAGGGGTGTGAAGGGTGTTGGTGGTACAGAAGACCATCTAATTGGGTACAGTCATTCAGGGAAAAGGGCATCTCTGTCCCCTAGAAAATCTGGCCCTCACCCCTGCTAGAATTTGGGAAAAAGGCAGGCTCTGGGAAAAGGGGACCACAGTGATAGGGCCATAGAGGTAGTACCAGCCCATAGATTTTTGGCATGGGCTATCAGAGTTTCGGGAAGGCAAAGTACATGAATGGCCCCAAACAGGAAATATAACCATCATTTCAATGTCAGCAGCCAGGGGCAAAATTCTTTTTACCCCATGCTAATTACAGCTAGGTATTACAGGGCAGCTAGGTGGTACAGTGGACAGAGTGCCAAGCCTGGAGTTAGGAAGACTCATCTTCTGAGTTCAAATCTGGCTTCAGACACTTAGTAGCTGGGTGACCCTGGGCAAGTCATTTAACCTTATTTGCCTCAGTTTCCTCATCTGGAAAATGAGCTGAAGGAAATGGTAAATCACTCCAGTATCTCTGCTAAGAAAACCTCAAATGGGGTCAGAAAGGGTCAGATGTGAGTGCAAACAACTGAACAACAACAAAATTACAGCCTGGAAATTCAGCAGTTCTCATCTGCATGGGATCATGTGAGAGACAGTGTGGTATGGAAGAATCGCTGTACTGAAAACTAGGGGACACCTGGCTTCTAGTCCCAGCTGCCTTGCTCCCCATATGTTTATGTCCTTATCTGTAGAATTGTAGAGAGTCAAGGGGATTGGACTATATGATCCCAAGGCTTCTTTTAGTGTTTATATTCTATGAAATCTGGGTAGGGAAGTGAAGAAGACGGCACGTAGAGGGTCCAACTAAATAGGGGAGTTTAGAATTTGGGGTTATTTTTAAGTGCCATATCCCGTTCCCATCAAGAATGATCACTGTGAAGAGAATGGAATTTATGCCCCCTATTCATGGCCTATTGATCTCACCACGCTATTTATAGATGTGACCCATAAGATTGTGGAGTACTAGACAGGCAGAGCTGAGATGGAAGCACCTCGCCAGGCCCTTTTCCCTTCCTGCTCTTCCTCACTGTCTGTGGGACCTGGAGAAGCTAACCCTCACCCAGAGGAATGGCCACTCTGGCCGTCTTGGAGACTTCCCTTCTATGCAACAATCAATGGGGGAAATGGAGGAGAAGGAAGGAGGAGCAGACAGATATAGCTTCCTTGAAAAAAATTAAGCAAATCTCTTTGATTCTAGGACCTAGAGCTAATCTTCCAGAGGCTGGGACCAAGGCTACCCAATAACTCTATTCACCCTGGGGAAAGGGGGATGAGGGAAGGACAGGTTCCCCAAAAAGCCAATGGATATATGTCCCATTACCCTCTACAGGAATCATACATACTCATCTGCATGTATGCACGCTGCTCACATGCGCGCGTGTGCACACACACACACACACACACACACACACACACACAACCAAAACCCTACCCTTGTAGCTCCTGTGGAGCCCTATTCCCAGCCTTCTTGGCTGATCATGGCAGTGTGGGAGAGGGAAAAGAGCACTGAATTTATAGTCAGAGGGTTCAAATTTTGCCTCTGACCTTAGGCAAATCATTTAACTTCTCTTAAGGAAAAAGGCCTGAGTTTCCTCTTCTATAAAAAGGAGAAGTTGGAACCTCTGAGGTCCCTTCCAACTCTAAGTCAATGGACCTAAGATGACAATCACCCACCAGCACCTCTATGTCTTAAGACTATTTCTAAATAGCTTCAGAGCTCTCCTTGGGTGACAGAAGACAGAGGCTCATGCCCAGTGACTTCTGAAAGAATCTAACTTTTCCTACTTCTTGACTGTGAGAGAGGGAGTCTCACTATGGCCTCAGCCCATGGACATCCTGTTCAGGGAGCCACCATTATTGGCCAACAATACAACTTGTCTAGATACAATTATTCCACTCTAATGGACTGGTATCTAATGGACTGATATTTATCCTCAACCCCCTACCTTCCCTCCTTCTGCACCTAACTTCTGGTAGGTTTCACTCCGCCTGATTTCACCAGCTGCAATCCTGCTCCGTCTCATCTCTGATCTCTCCCTTGGTCTACCTCCCTTCTCACCTCCTGAGAGAGGAACAATGAGTCTTTACTCATAGGTTCTCTGCTCTGCCACGCCAACATGCCTCCCATGTAGGGTGCCCAGCCTGCCCCAGAGAACTGAACCTGTCGACCTAGTTGGGTAATAGGCATTGTGGCCCTAGCTTCCTCCACACTGGGCCGTTAAAAATAAATCATCATCAACACCCTGTGCCCTACTGGGGGAGGGAACTCCATCAAGAAGGCCCAGGTTAAAAATAACACTCACCTTTTATTCCCTAGCTGCTTAGGACTGCCCTTCCCTGGCAGCAGAGACACAGGCCCTCACCCTGAAAACCATGCCCATTTGTTCTCTGGCCATTTCTACTTTAGGATTTTTTCCATGTTGAGTCCAGGAAAGTTTCACATTAAATAATTATTATTATTATAATTATAACATTGCAACTGTGATAATGAACTTCTGTTTAAGGTAAACTAGGCATTAGGTCTAAAAGAAATCAGGCAGTGGGTCAGTGAGAAAATGGCAGACTCTGCCTTCTTGGGCACTTCTACAACCACTCCCCAAGGTCTTGGAGAAAATTACTTTCCTGGGGACTGCAGCCTCAGGAATGTCATCACAATTGCTGGCATTCATATAGCGAGCATATGATAGTCCAGACAAACTCTCTGGTTTATGGACCTACCCTCTCTTATGTCAAGCTGTCTCTGCTCTTCACGTTCCCCCTGTTTCCCACATGACACCCTCCCCAGCCTTCCCTTTTTTTGGAAACTTCTATGCCTCATACTTTTAGAGCAGGGCCTTTTCTTAGCCAATATCTAGAACAGGGATGAGGAACCTGTGACCTTGAGGCCACTTGTGGCCTGCTAGATCTTTGGGGTGCAGCCCTTTGACTGAGTCCAAGTTTTATAGAATAAATCCTTTTATGAAGGGGATTTGTTCTGTGAAGTTTGGAATCAGTCAAAGGGCTGCACTTGAGGACTTAGAGGACCACGTATGGCCTCAAAGCCTCAGGTTCCCCACCCCTGATCTAGGGCCTTCTTTCAATGACATGAGAAACAGGAAAACAATCAGACACTCCAAACTGAGACCTCCCTATAAAACTTGTGGAAACTCTCATCTCCCCTAGGGCTGCCCCGATGGAGTGTGTGCTCACTACTCACTACCCTAGTGTGGGAAGTTGACAGTTGCTCTAGTTTGGAGGTGTCAATGGGCCTTCTTGGTATGGGAGAGCCAATCCCCAGCTGTCTCATGTATTAACCAGGAGAAGGGATAGAAAATAATACAATTAGTTAATACATTTATGTAGCACTTTAAGCTTTGCAAAGCACTATACATCTTAACTCATTTGACCCCCACAACAAGCCCTGGGAAGTAGGTGTTGAGGAAACTGAGGCTGAGAAAAGTTAAGTGACTTGCCCTCAGGATTACACAGTTAAGTGTCTGAGGCATGATAGAAATCAGATCATCCTGACTCCAAGCCCAGCACTCTATCCATTTTGATACCTCAATGCCTACAGAACAGAGAACTGGTGAAGCCAGGTGTACCAAACCCAAGAGGCTCCACCTGGGCATCATTCACTGAGCCCTTCTTCCACCTGCTGCAGCCTGAAGACCACCACCTCTCTGGTTGTATCTTTCTCTAGTTCCCTCAATGGCCCACATTCTTACCTCTAGGTGTATTGTGTTTGGCCCAAAGCCTTACCTTACTCGGTTAAAGGGCACCATCATGGGCCTTAATGCTTGAGTCATTTACTGGCCAATCTGATTCTTCTGTGAAACTGTCACAGTGGACTGAGACATACTTCATAGTTTCTAAACATTTCTCATACATCATCTCATTTGGTCATGCAAGGGAAGTGATAAACAGTGGGGAAAGCCCTAAATCTGAATTCAAACACTGTCTCTACACTTTACTGCCTCTGTGACCTTGGGCAGATCACTTGTTCTCTCTCTGCCAGAGCTTCCTCATCAGTTACATAAGGAAGTTGGCCTGTGAGGTCTCTTCCAGCTCTAAATCTATGACCATCTGATCCTCTCACACACACACACACACATACACACACACACACACACACACACACACACACATACACACACCCATTTTAGAGATGAGGCCCTGAGGTTCAAAGAGAGTTCTAAAGTTGCCCAGCTATTAAGTGGAAGGGTTAGAATTCAAACCTAGGTCTTCTATACTTTCCACTGAGGTACCATAGCTGTTTCATGTAGCTGCCTCACGTTCAGCTAACCCCCCATTGGTCAGCCAGTCAGCCAGCAAGCATTTATTAAGTGCTTACTGTATGCCTAACTCTGGGGGTACAAAGAAAGGCAAAGACATCATTCCTGCCCTCAAGGAACTCACATTCTAATGGGGGAGACAATATGCAAATAACTACATTCACAGTCTCTACATATACGTACACATGCACACATATATGGTAAATGTAAGATAATCTCAAGAGGTTGTTATTGTTGTTTGTCCTTCGTTCTCCATGAGGACCATGACATCAGGACGGTGGTGTCATGACGTGCAAGTGAGTTGGATTTAAGTGAGGGAGGGCTGTGCAAAGTCATCAGCTTCACTTTCTCCTCCAGAGCCATCTGGGACCAGTGGAAAGATATAGATCAGGACGACTGGAGATGACCCAGGATACAGGGGGAGACCTTGGCCTTATTAAGACAGGTCTCAGTTTGACTGAGGCAATACCCATTCAGTGATTAAAGCTGAATAAGAAATGAGGCAGAAAATGGCCTCAAGAGGAGTAGGGGTAGGAAAGGACTGGGAAAGGCTTCCTGGAGAAGATGAGATTTGAACTGTGTCTTGAAGGAAGCTAGAAAGTGGAGGGGAGGAGGGGGAGCATTCTAGGTTTGGGAGACAGCCAGTGAAAATTTCTGGAATCCAGAGGTGGAACACCGTGTGTGAAAAATGGCTAGAAGGCCTGGTCAATCTTAGAGTACATGGAGAAGAGTTGATTATAAGAAGACTGGAAATGTAGGGAGGGACCAAGTTGTAAAGGGATTTAAATGCCAAATAGAAGATTTTGTCTTTGATGCGGACAGCGATATGCAGCCGCTGGAGTTTTATTATTCAGAAGATGGTGGGGGTCAGACCTGTGCTTTGGGGAAATCACTTTGGCAGCTGAGAGGAGGACAGACTAAAGTGAGGAGAGACAGAGATGGATTAGAAAGTTATTGTAATAGTCTAGGTCAGAGCTTCTTAATCTTTTTCCACTCTGGAGTTGGCATTGCGTGGCCCAAGGGCATGTACAGTGCAAAGTGCACATGCTTCATACTCAGAACCAAGGTTGCAGTGAAGTTGCCCAATGCAACATGGGCAAGCACTGACAAAAACACCTCAGATTCATTACACATTTGATTTTTAGTTAATTTTTGGTTATTGCACATTCAGAAACCCTTTGCTGTTGCCAATTTTTTTTTTAGGCAATTGGGGTTAAGGGACTTGCCCAGGGTCACACAGCTAGTAAGTGTCAAGTGTTTGGTCCCAGGCCAGATTTGAACTTAGGTTCTCCTGACTTCAGGGCCAGTGCTCTATCCACTATGCCACCTAGCTGTTGCCAAATTTTTCGAGACTCTACATGGGGTTGCAACCCACAGTTTAAGAAGTGCTGACTAATAATAAGGGCCCCTAATGAGGGTAGTGACTGTTTGAGAGAGGAAGACATATAGGAGAGTTGTCATAATGGTTAAAAATGAGAAGATTGGACAACTGGTTACGTTTGTGGGGTGAGAGAGAGGGAGGAACCAAGGATCCTGGGCTGTGAGTCTGGGTGACTGGAAGAATGGTGGTATTCTCTATAGTATAAGAAAGTTGGAGATAGGGAAGAGTTGGGGGTGGGGAGGGAATAATGAGTTCCCTTTTGGACATGTTGAGTTTGAGATACCCATAAGCATCCAGTTTGAGATGTCTAATAGGCAGCTGGTGATGCTGAGCTGGAGCTCAGGAGAAAGATTAGGGCTGGATATACACATCTAGGAATCGTCTAAATGGAGATAATAGTTGGATCCATGGGAGCTAATGAGATCACAGAGCAAGACAGTGTATAGAGGAAAAAGAGTAGAGGGCAAAGGAAGAAGATCATTCGATTGAGCAAATGAAGGTATCATTGGTAACTTTAGAGAAAGCAGTTTTAGTTCAAGAATGAAGTCAGAAGACAGGGGCACCTAGTGTAAATAGCTTTCTTGAGTTTGACCAAGAGGAGGAAGAGAAATAAAAGATGATAGCCATTGGGAATGGTCAGATCAAGCTAGGATTTTTTTCTTCTAAGAATGGAGGAGACAGAGGTAGATTTGTAGTCAGCAAGGAAGAGGCTGGTAGATGGGAAGAGACCGAAGACTATACTCAGGAAGATAGGGAGATATGCTGGAGAAGATGAGATGAGATCAAGGGTGCATGTAGAAAGGTCTGCCTCAGCGAGGATTCTTCTTGTGATCCAGGAGCGAGGGGGAATTCTTGGGGGAACATGTCTGAGTGATGTGAAATAAGGAGGAGGTAAGAAAAAAGAGCTTTCAGTTACTAGCCTCCAATCGTTCCATAAAGTATGAAACTATTTCATTGCATGAACGATGAGAATGAGACAATCTGGCTAACTGAGACAGACAGGGCAGCCAGTGAAGGCTGAAGGCATCACTTTAAAGCTCAGAAGTGGGAGTTGGGGTAGTGGGCAGTTGCACCTACATTTAAGGGTGGAAGGAAAAGACTGAAGAAGATCAACTAGGAGATAAGATTTGAATTAAGAATAAAAATAGGGGCAGCTAGATGACGTAGTGGGTAGAGCACCGGCCCTAGAGTCAGGAGGATCTGAGCTCAAATCCGGCCTCAGACACATAACACTTTTTAGCTGAGCAAGTCACTTAACCCATTGCATAGCCAAAAAAAAAAAAAAAAAGAATAAGAATATAGGGATCTTTGGGGACATAGTAGAGAGACTTTATACAAACCTGGAGGCCAATTCTATGCTAGCAGAGCATAGAATTATAGATTCATGGAATCTTAGAACTGGGAGGAATCTTAGAGCATCTCATTTTACAAGTAAGAAAATAGATCTGATGAGGTTAAGTGACTTGTCCAAAGTCCCACAGGAAGGTTAGTGAAGCATGATTATTCTCCATGGCAATCATACCTTATACTTGAAAAATACTTATTTTTTTCCAAAACACTTTCACATCCATTATCTTATTTGATCTTCACAACAGTCCTGTGAAGTTAGACCTAGAAGGTATTATTATTCCCATTTTCTAAGAGGAGTAAACTGAGGACCAGCTACCTCAAGTGACTTGTCAAAAGTTCATACAGCTAATTAATAGCAAGTGTCTGGACTAGGCTCTGGTGTCTTGACTTAGCCCAATTCAGCACTTACCCACCTCAAGAACTTAGAGGTATATCCCAAACACCCCTAACTATTCTCAACAGTCAATTATACTTATATCACCCCAAAAGTGAGCTACACACTTTCTGAAGCTATTCATATTTTCAGTTTATGTCAGATACCACTATATCAATTGTGCAAATATACAATGAATAATGCTTAGTAGTATTTTAATTATTTTTTCAAACCATGCCCTTTTCAAATTTCACAGTCACCGATTATATCCAATGTTATTAAATTATAGCAGAATTTTATTTTCTTTTATTTCTTAAAGTCTGTTTTCACTCTCTAAAGAAACACTAGGCAGGAAAAAACTCTCAGCTAAATTCTTGATCCCTTTCTCTAAAGCAGGGGTGGGGAATCTGTGGTTGAGACCTGCTCTAGAGAAAGGTTTCCTTAATTTCTAACAGAACCATCCCTCAAATTTTCTTCTATCTTTAGTACCTCTTCCATCTTCCCTGCCACAAGCACCAGCCTAGAATTCTGGATACCTGGATCTCATCCTATGCCATCCCAATTCCGCTGGCCTAGTTGGGAACAAATATCAGCTGTAATTGGCAATTCTGTCTCCCAGGGCAAGTAGCACAAAAGTTGCCTGTGGTGAGGGCAGTGTATCTGGGATAGGTTTTGGATATAAGGTCCTGTTTGAGGAGAGAGCCCAGGATGCTATTCCATGGGAAAGAGGCAGAAATCACAGGACTTCAAGAACGGGGAGACTGCCTTCCAAGAGAAGAAGCAGAGCCAAGGAGGGAGCTTTTAAAAAATTTTATTGTTGTCTTTCATTTTTATATCACCAAAACATCTCTTAGTATACACTCACTTTCCTTTTCCCAAAGAGTCTTCCCATAAAACGAACATTTTTAAAGAAAAAAAAGAGGAAGAAGAGGGGGGAAATCAGCAAAACAAATCAATATGCCCCCAAAATCTGAAAGTATTTGCAATCTGTGAACCTGCCACCTCGGGAAAGGAATGGGATGGGGGTGTATCCATATCCACTGACCCAGCATTTTCCTATTAGGCATATATGCCAAAGAAGTCATCAATAAGAAGAAAGCCCCCTTATAAACAGAAATAAAGGAACTGGAAACAAAAGAGATGCCCATTGATTTGGGGAATGACTAAATAAATTGTGACACATGACTGTAATGGAATATAACTATGCTGTAAGAAACACCAAATATGATAAATATAGGGAAGCATGGAAATAGTTATTCAATCTGATACAGAATAAAGGAAGCAGGGCAAAAAAAAAAACCTAAAAAAACTAAAACATACAAAATGACAATGTAACTGGAAACAGCAACAAAAATCAAAAGTCAATGTTGCAGAATTATAATGAACAAGCATGACCCAAAGAAAGAGAGATGCTAAATAATTATTCTTACTAAGTGATCAGTATAGCTGTTTCTATCTGCTGAAGAAACACAAGTGATATAAGTATCCTATGAATTTTGGCACCCCTGAAAAAGTCGCAATTGTCCCACCCTAGTTAAAGCTTTGTTTTTTCTCCCTTTCATTCAAATAAGAAACTGTAAGAGTTGTTCTTTTTTTTAAGTTTTCCTGAGGAATTGAAATAAAAAGCAACCTAAGACAAAATAAGTACAAAAATTTCAGGAAGCTAAGTTTATATGGGGTTATTAAACTTTTTAATATCGTGAATAAGTAAGAAAAACTCATAGAGGCAACCATGGAACCCCAAAATGTCACAGGGATGTTCCAGGCATAACTGATTCTGAGGTGACAGAACAAAACCATTCACACTCCTCCTAACACAATAGGTGCAAAGATCCAGCAAATAAAAGAGGTGCTGAAGGAGCACAATGAGCTGAGGTAGAGTCTAACTCAGACTAGACAGTATGGCTACAGTCAGCAGACCAAAAGCACTGCAGCCACGTGGCTGGTTGGCAGAGAATAGGCCAATGTGGGTAACTACAAAACCAAGTGAAACCTTGACTGAGTCACTAGCCAGAAGAGGGTGGCATGGGGCAGTAAAACAGGACCCACAGGTGCTCTGGGAGATCACTTGGCAAACAAGCTAGACCACACCCTGAAAGCCATCCAACTTAGGAAGTAGGGATGGGCTCTTCTAGAAGACAGATCATCTACATCTAGAGTAAAAGGGGATTTTTGCTGTTGTTGAGTCCTTTTAGATGTGTCTGACTCTTCATGACCTCATTTGGGGTTTTCTTGGCAGATACTGGAGTGGTTTGCCATTTCCTTCTCCAGCTCATTTCACAGATGAGGAAACTGAGGCAAACAGAGTTCAGTGACTTGCCCAGGGTCACACAGCTAGCAAGAATCTGAGGTCAATTTGAACTCAGGTCCTCCTGACTCCAAGGCTGGCACTCTACCCATTGTACCACCTAGCTGTCCTGAAGGGGATTTTAGAAACCGTCTAATCCAACCAACCCATTTTATAGATTAGACCAAGACTGAGTGAAGTAGCTCGCACTGAGGGCACACTGAATTTTTGTCAAGTAGCAGAACTTTGAAATCTGGGCCTTGGGATATAAATCCAGCATTTTTTCTACCTTATTTTCTTCCCTATTTCCTTTTGCCAAGAGAAACATATAACAGAGAAGGAGAAGAAACTTGAAGAAGAAAACCCTTCAAGGGGTGAAAGAAACCCTTTGGCAGAGTCACTGTTAAACAAAAGATTTCCTCCATAAGATCTCCCTCTACATATGCAGCCATGAATGATCCTGGGGCATTTTCTGGGCCCTTCAAGGAGGCAGCAGCCAAGAGGAAGATACTAGAGTCAGAGATGAGACAGCATCTCCCCAGCTACAGGACTGGGAAGTTATTTGTGGTATACAGACACCACCCAAAGGGAGGGGAAGTCTCTACACTGAGACTAGAGGCCACCTATGAAACGTCCGATTACGACCCAGAATATTGCCTGGGAAAGTTCCGAAGCCTGGTTTTCATTAGTGGGCAGCCCATAACAGAGCTCATCACAGAACCAACAGGTCAAGAAGGGCTTGACTTGAGACCAAACACACAGCAGAGTTGCTGGAAAGTTTGACTTTCTGACAGCAGATTTCCTCATAGGATTTTTCTCTGATGTAAGGCCTTCTCATCAGATGGCTTTACCAAGAGAAGTCCCCTAAATTGGTGCAAACATGGCCACTGCAAGCTTTTGTGCTTTCCTGTGGTTTATGTTGCCATTTCCTTTTAATTCTCTAACAAAACAATTTAAGCTCATCATATTTTATTTGAATTAAAGAGAAGAAAAGTATTTGTCTATTCTTAGACCAAGAGAACTGGAGAAATCCATGCACCACAGTGGTCAAGTGGTGGAAGAGAAGAAGAAAGGTCCAGCGCCTTCCCCAGATCTGTCCTCAGAACTAACCCCATCTCTGTCTGCTGACATCCTATCTATCCTTCAAGGCCCAGCTCAAATGCTACCTCCTTCATAAAGCCTTTCCTCATATGGACATATAACATTTGATAATCTCTTAGGGACTTTTCATATTATAATTTGTATTATATTTATCTTTATATATGCCTCCAATGTACCTAGTAGATCCTTTTAGTGGACTTACAGGGGGTGGGGAGGAACCAAACAAGAATTGCACAGGATGAAGAGAAATAGGGGGACTGAAATCTGAATCAGTGGAGGGAGAACCCACATGGATAAAATCAAATTCCATCAGTAAACATCTTTTATCTCCCCCTACTAGGCTATAGAAGGCAGGTAGGTGGCACAGTGGACAGAGTGTCGAATCTAAAGTCTGGAAAACTCCTTTTTGTGACTTCAAATCTGGCCTCAGACACTTCGGAGCTTTTTGACCCTGGGCAAGTCACTTAACCCCACTTTCTTCAGTTTCCTCATCTGTAAAATGAGCTGGAGAAGGAAATGGCAAACCACTCCAGTACCTTTGCCAAGAAAACTCCAAATGGGGTCAGGTAGAGTTGGATATGACTGAAACTACTGAGCAATAACAACACTAGGCTGTAAGCTCCATGAGGGAAAGAACAGTTTCTCATCTGTCTTTTTAACTCCCCCCATACCTAGCACAATGCTTTGTATAAGTAGAAGAAATGAATGCAAAGTCTTATATGCAGCAGGTGCCCAGTTAATAATTGTGGATTGATTTATATGCTTTGTTTGATTCCTGTACAACATTCATCATCTGGCACAGTGGCAGGCACCCAGTATGATATGTACAATAATTACTTAATTAATTGACTAAATTGTACCCACTATAATGGAGGATAATTACCTCAAAATATCTCTCAAATGAATGGACCACAGATCTGAGTCAATATGACATTTCTTAGATTCTTAAAAGTAGCCAGAAAGAGGCCTTCTGCATATGCTTATTCACTTAAATCACCTGACTTTGGAGAAGTCCTTTAACTTTTGGTTTCAGAGCCTTTGGTAAGCTCAGATTCCGAATTCCTCTGCTTATAGACTGTATTCTAACATCCCAGTGGCCAGAGACATCATTCAGAATTTTGATACCCAAGGGTAAAGTCAATTGATCAGAGATAGGAAAGAACAGAAAGCAATCTACCTGGTCTGGTACAGATGATCTGGGACAGAGGGAAGCCCTTTTCTTTGCTAGCCCCTGTGGCATGGCTAACAATTCCCAAATTTCTAAGTCCCAGGAGAAAGCTGGGGAAGGTGACGGATATGAGCAGGACCAGCAAGTGAGGTGGAACCCTCAGGGATGGCTGGCCAGACCACAGCTGCAGGAAGGAAGCATGTTCCCTAGACACTGATGCCCTGGGACAATATCCTGGTTGTGCCACTCTCGTTACAGCTTTGTCAATGATTAGAAGCATCTCCAAACTGCCTTCACTTGAATCATATGGCTGAGAACATATAAGATTCTATGGAGTCTCTGCACACTTTGTCTTAGCTCATCTTAACTCGCTCTAAAGCATGTGTGTGGGGGGGTGTTGTGGTTGTTGCTGGAGGTATGGATTAGAGGCTATGCACAGAGCATTCTACCCTGAGAGCTGCTGCTGCCAATTCCTGTATCCCCAGTCTGTGGTTCCCCAGATCTCTCTTCTCACCTCTCAATCCTGTCAAAGCCAGTTCTTCAAGTTTAGGATTTACTGACATGCAAGGGGGTGGTGCAACACTGACTCCTCATCAGCCTCACGTTCAGTTTAATTATCCCAATGTAGAAATGATACAGAGGGGATAAGGAGGGAGTAATTATTCAGGTGGAGCAGTACATACTGGGAAGACTAACTGGATACTTTGCTTGCTGTAGAAAGAAACAAACAGGGGGAAGGAAGGAGGGCTAGAAAGTAAAATTGCCTATTGTCTATCATTTCCAGTTGGGGATTTTGTCCCCCCTCTTTGAGATACATGTCATGACTTTTCCAAAGACTCAAGTGACTGCCTAAAATTCCCAGGAACAAAGCTACAACTTCTAAAACACTCCACCTTCACTCCAAACACACACATGCCACACATACACCCCTAATCCTGGGTTCCCTAGGACTTGTGTGACCAGAGGCCTATAAGGGAATATGTACTTAGTACTTTTCTATGGAAGAGCAGAGGCCTGTGATCACTGTCTAGTGATTCAGCTTCCCTTTCTATTAATTAATCAATAAATCAGCAAGCATTTAGTAAGTGCGTACTATGTGCCAGGTACCATACTGAGCAACTGGCTAAAAATAAAGTCTGCCCTTGAGGTGCTTGTATACCTAGTATTTTCCCCATAAGGGGAGAGGGGTTATGTAAAGTGGTTGGATGTAGCTGGGAATGATGTGACCCTTTGGCCTCAGTGGAGAGACAGAATGGCAATTCTATGTTCTTAGACGCTCGGGTCATGCCCAAGATGAGGGCATTGAGGCAAGTTGTATCCACATGCCTAGACCATTAGCTATCAGCACAAGTGTGATTAGGAGGCCATATCACACTTGATCAGGTGGGGTGGGGATATTGTGTGGGCCGCCCCAGCCCCCGGTGTTGGCAGGAGGGTCAGTATGACACATCCTCCTCTTACCCCAGTGCAAAGAATGTAGCCAGGATTTCTGGTCATCCTCGAAGTCCTGAGCTGTGTCAGAGCCAGGCCCAACCCCTGACCTGACCACAGAAACCCCCAGTAACTGCTCTTGTTGAGGGAAAGGCAGAGGGAAGGAACTCCTGAGGCCCAGCACCTAGGTGTTATAGGCTAGGCCAGTGAAGCCTAGATTGCTATAATTTCATATTAATAATCAGCTAAAGCCACATTCATCCAAGCTACAAAAAGGTAATACTAATAATGAATGAATGAACTAGCTTTTATTAAGCACCTATTATGTGGCAAGTACCATGCTCGGTGTTGGGGATCTAAAAAAAAAAAAGTGAGACAGTCTCTGCCTTTAGGGAGCTTATATTCTAATAGAGACATACCACACATATAGAGAAGTGGGGATCAGAGAAGAAGCTTTGTTCTGGGGAATCACAGACCCCTCTACAGGGATAGCTTCCTAATCAGTTTGCTATCCCACTCTCCAAGGTGGCTGTTCCACATCTTCTCATCTCTCCTCAAATTTCTTATGAGATATAAAACAGAGAAAGGAAATTATAGTTACCTACATGTTTAATGAGGATTGGAAAAAAAATGAATAAAATATTAGTGAAGAAGTCACTACAACAACTTCATATGAAAAAAGACTGTACACTACGACAACGTAGGATTTAAGCCAGAAATTCAGGGTTGGCTCAATATTAGGGAATCTATAATAGTTATTATAGGTAAAAATAATAACAAAACAATATAAAATCATATAATTATGTCTGAAAAAAACCTTGAAAAATGCAATACCCATTATGTTTTGTGTGTGAGAGTGTGCAATATTCTCACAATCCAACAAGAGTAATTAATAGTTTTCCAATTATTTAGGTCTATATGTTTCTATTGAGGGTTTTTAATTGCATTCATATAATTTCTATGTGTGTCTTGATAGCTGGATTCCTAGTATATTAAACATCCTCTAGTTACTTTGAAAGGAATGTATTTTTCTTTCTCTTCTAGCAGAGTTTTGCTCCTAAAAGTGAATAGGCTGATGATTTTTGTGGGCTTATGTTATATCCTGCTACTTTGCCGAAGCTATAGTTTTAGTTAATTTTTAGTTGACTCTCTTGGGTTCTCTCAACAAACCATAATATTATCTGTAAAAAGAGATAATTTTGTTTCCTCTTTAGCTATATTTTCTTCACTCTATTTTTTGAGGTTTTCTTGTATGCTATCATTTCTAGAACTATATTAAATAAAAATGGTCAGAATGGACATGCTTATTTTATCCTTGATCTTACTAAGAAAAGCTTCTAGCATTTCTCCATTACCAATAATACTGATTCTTGGTTTTAAACAATCCTTTTTTCCAATGCTTTTTAACTTTTTAAAAAGCACAAGCCCTGGAGTTAGGAGGACCTGAGTTCAAATCCAGCCTCAAACATTTACTAGCTGTGTGACCCAGGCAAGTCACTTACAATACTACCTAAATAATTTATAAAGTCCATGCCAGATTGATCAAGCTAGCAAAGGGTTACTTTGCAAAACTAGACAAAATAATTTTAAAATTCATTTGGAGGAAATAGGCCAAGAATCTCAAGAGAAATGATTTTAAAAGTGGGGAAGAAAGGAGCCTAGCAGTACCACATATCAAACTATTCTACAAAGCAGTAACCAAAACTATTTAGTACTTGTTTAAAAAAGAATAGAAAAGCTGATCAGTGAAACAGATTAAGTGCAAAAAACCCAAGAACAGCTGAACATGATTTGATATTTGATAAACCCAAGGGTACCAATAATTGAAGCAAGGATTCACTATTTGTTTTTTTTTAATTTTGTTAATTTATTTTGATTTATCAGCAATCACTTCCATATGCTTTTGAGTTTAAAATTTTTCTCCCCCTTCCTCCCCACCACCCTCCCCAAGATGGTGCACAATCTGATATAGGCTATACATTTACATTCCTATTAAACATATTTTTACATTAGTGAAGTTGTAAGTAAAAATTTAAACCAATAGAAGGAACCATCAGAAGAGGAAACAAAACTCAACAGAAGAGAAAAAAAAGATAGCGATTCAACTTTCACAGTTATGATTACTATCTGTGTCTTTTTCTCCATCCTTTTCCCCCCTGTTTATGCTTTTCTTTCTCCTTTCTCCTTTCCCCGCCTCACTAGTGTTTTGCTCTTGACCACCGCCTCGTTCAGTCTCTCCTCCCTTCTATTATCCCTTTCCCTTTTCTTCCCCTTTGTCCTTACTGCTTCTTCCCTCCCTTCTCTCCCCCGTCCCTTTTCTTTCCCCTTTTCCCTCCTGCTTCCTATAAGGCAAGTTAGATTTCTATACCTGATTATGTTATTCCCTTCTTGAGCCAAATCTGATGAGAGTAAGGTTCAAACAATGCTCACCCCCCCCTTCTTTCCCTCTGCTGTAATAGGATTTTGTGTCTTTTCCTGTAATGTAATTTGCCCTTGTCTGCCTCCTCCTTTCTCAATACATTTTCTAAGATCAGACTAATCCACTTACTTGGATCCATTTAACCCACTTGATTAGATTTTTTTTTAACATTACATCAAAGTCAACTAATAGCTACCCCCTTTATGTATACTCCTTTAACATGGTGTAATAACAATACAGTTCTCAAGGGTTGCAAGTGTCATCTTCCCTTGTAGGATGGAAACAGTCCACCCTTATTAACAACATTTTGTATCTTTCTGTCCCATTTACCTCTTTATGTCTTTCTTGAATCTTGTACTTGAAGATCAAATTTTTTGTTGAGCTCTGGTCTTTTTATGAGGAAGGTTTGGAAGTCCCCTATTTCGTTGAATATCCATCTCCTCCCTTGAAAAATCATGCTCATTTTTGCAGGGTAGTTCCTTTGCCTTACAGAATATCCATGCCCTGCAGTCTTTTAATGTAGAAGCTGCAAGGTCCTGTGTAATCCTGACTGTGGTTCCATGATATTTAAATTGTTTCTTTCTGGCTGCTTGCATCACCTTCTTTTTCATCTGATAATTTTGAAATTTTGCTATTATATTCCTTGGCGTTGTCAATTTGGGATCTCTTTCAGGTGGTGAGCAGTGTATTCTTTCTATGGTTATTTTACCTTCTGGCTCTAGGACTTCTGGGCAGTTTTCCTTTATGATTTCCTGAAAAATACTATTCATCATGATGTTCAGGTAGTCTCTCCTGAATTTGATTTTCCAAGTCGATTGTTTTACCGATGAGGTATTTTCTGTTTTCATTTATTTTTTCATTTTTTTGTTTCTGTTTGACTGATTCTTGCTCTTTCATTAGTTTCCATTTGTCCAATTCTAGTTTTTAACAGATTGTTTTCTTCTGTTAGTTTTTGTACTTCCTTCTTCAATTGGCCAATTGTATTTTTAAGAGATTTGTTTTCTTCAGTGTACTTTTTTTCCAATTGGTCAATTGTATTTTTTAAGGACTCTTCTGCCTCTCTCATTAGACTTTTAAAAAATCCTTCTTGAGCTCTTCTAAGAAGGCTTTTTGGGCTTCAGACCAGTTCATATTCCCTTTTGATGTTGCAGATGTGGGTTTGTTGACAATGTTGTCCTCTTCAGAATTTCTGTCTTGATCTTCACTCTTCTCATAATATGAATCTAAAGGTATGTTTCTTTTTACTCATGGTTTCTTTATTCCCTGGACTTTAAAGAGATTGAGCTCTCCTGCTGGGGAACAGAGGGCACTGACCCAAGCTTCTTGTGTTGGGAGCCTAGGTCTTAGTCACTGGCTTTGTGTGCTGGGTCCTCTTATGTTGGCAATTGGAGGCTGTAGGGTTTTGGCAGCTTACCTCGTATTGGGCTGGAATCAGCAAGGCTGGAACCTTCAGGCAATTCTAGGTTGCCTGCTTTTCCTTTAGCTTTCTTCAGCTGCTTTTAGATGGGTGCTGCAGGGTGTTTATCTGCGTGGGGCCCCTTGCAATGCTGCCTCCCTTGTTTCTGCTAATGCACTAGGAGATTCCTTTGTGGTAGAGTGTCGAGGCACCTGGTGGTTTTCTGAGCTGGCTTCCACCAGTTCCCCCACCCTCGCTGAAGCACTCAGGTCCAGGTGTTGGTGTTTGCCTGCTCTACCACCTGGGCTTCAGGATCTCTTCCTGGTTGACAATTGGAGGCTGTAGGGTTCTGACAGCTTACCCGGTGTTGGGTTGGAATCAGCAAGGCTGGGACTTTAGGAAGACACTAGGTTGCTTTCTTCAGCTCCTTTCAGATGAATGCTGCAGGGTGCTTATCCGCCTGAGGCCCTTTGTAGTGCTGCTTCCCTTATTTCTCCTGAGGCACTGGGAGACCTGGTTGCTGGGCTGCTACACTGCTGTTCCCCATCTTTCTTGTAGTTCAGCTGCTCCAGTGTTTTGTTTTGTTTTGTTTTTCTGGGGTGATATTTTCTTGTTTTCAGAGGTTGATAGGGGAGGGTGAGAGCGACTACCTTTTTACTCCGCCATCTTGGCTCCCAGAAGCAGAAGTCCCCCAAGGATTCATTCTTTGACAAAAAGCAATTGGGAAAGCTGGAAAAAATCTGACAGAAATTAGATTTAGACTAACACCTCACACTACGTACCATAATAGTTCCATAAGGCCATAAATTCCAAATGAATCCAAGGCCCAAATATAAACGGTTATATCATAATCAAATTAGAGGAGCAGTGAAGAAGATACCTTTTACACCTATGTATAGGGGGAAAGTTCTTGAAAGGGATAGAGAAGCCCATAAGAGATAAAGTGGTCAGTTTTGGTTACATAAAATTGAAATGTTTCTGCGCAAACAAAATCAACAGAGTTAGAATTCAAAGAGAAGCAAACAGTTGAGTGGGGGAAATCTTTGTATCACATTTCTCTAATAAAAGTCTGATATCCAAGACACAGAGAATTTATGTAAGTATGTAAGAACATGAGCTATTAAATTAATCAACAATCATAAACCAATCAACACCTATTCAATCAATAAACATTTATTAAGCATTTTCTATGTGCCAGACACTCTGCTTAGCTCTGAGAATACAAAGGGAAAAAAAAGCAAAAATCTTCCATACCCTCAAGGAGCTTACATTTTAATGGGGAAGACAGAATGTAGAAATCAGATTGCAAGAGATAAATGTAGAGTAGATGGAAAAGTAGCCTTAGACAGAAAGGCATTAGCAGCTAGGCAAACCAGGAAAGGCCTCCTGGAGGAGGCGACCCTTGAGCTGAACCTTAAAGGAAAACAGGTTCTGAGAGTCAGAGAACGGGAGGGAGAGCATTCCAAGCACAGGAACAGCCAGTGCAAAGGAATGGAGTCATAAACAAGATGTAGGTCAGTGTGCCTAGACACGTGGGGTGAGGGTGAGGAGTTGAGAATGATGTCAAAGTGATTTGAGAGGACGGTGGTGCCATCAACAGTTAACAGAGGAGGATTTGGGGCACGGAGGAAAATGGTGATACTATTTTGATACTATTGATGAAACTGTTTTTAAAATGGTAGTATTTTGTGCATATTGAGTTTGAGATACACACAGGAAACCCACTTTGAAATGTGCAACAGGTAATGGAGAAGTAGAACCTGGGAGAAACGCTTGGACTAGATAAATCGATCTGGGAATCATTTACGCAGAAGGTGATAACTGAAGCTATGGCATATGACGAGTTCACTAAGGGACAAAGTATAGGGAGAAAAGAGAAGATGGACCAGGGCAGAGCTTTGAGGGACACAGATAGCGATCAAAGGCTATAAACACATTTTTCAAAAGAAGAAAAGCATGCTTTCAACAACCATGTGGAAAAAAATACTCAAAATCACTCATAATAAGGGAAATGTAATTAAAGCTACTCTTGGGTTCTATCTCATACTCAGATTAGCAAAGATGGCCAAAAAAGGGAAAATGACAATTTCTGGAGGGGATGTGGAAGGACAGACACATTAATACAGTACTAGTGAAATTTACTGCAATTTGGATCTATGTCACAAAAGTCACCAAACTGTGTATACCCTTTGACTCAGAAATACTTTATACCCCTCAAAGAGATCAAGGAAAGAGGGAAAAGACCCAAACGTGCAACAATAATTATAGCAGCACTTTGTTTTAGCAAAAAAACTGAAATGAAGTAAGTGCACATCAAATGGGGAATGGCTGAACAAATCATTCTATTGTAATACATAATGTAATTGTAATATGTAATATTCTATGTAATAGAATACTGTTGCACTATAAGAAATGATAACAGGGACAGGTTCAAAGAAACCTGGGAGCAGAATGAATTGAGCAGCACCAGGAAAACAATTTATATAACGACTACAGAAAACAACTGTGAAAGAAAAACTTAACGACTATGATCAAAGCAATAACCAATTACAACTCTAGAAGGCTGATAATGAGTCATGTTTCCTACCTGTTGGGAAAGTTAGTTAGTCCTATGGTCATGAACTAGAGGGCAGAATGAGACATACATTTTTCAAACACAGCCAATCTCTGAACTGGTTTTATATGACTATGCTTATATGTTACAAAGGAAGGATTTTATTTTTCTTTTTTATGGGAGGTAATTTTTAATGGGAGGCTAGTGACAGTGATACCAAAAAAAAAAAAAAAAGAAAGAAAAGAAACACAAAAGCATCAATTTATCATAAAAAAACCCAAGAGAATGGAAGGGAAATCAGGAGACGCAAACAAGCAGGACAGTGGTGAAATTACTATGTTAAATTCAAATTATAAGAAACAAATGTTGTATGTAAAGAAAAAAAAGCATAGGACATAATAGATGTATACTGTTTCACATGGGGCAGCTATGTGGGCTGGACCTGGAATCAGGAAGACTCATTTTTGTGAGTACAAATCTGACCTCAGACACCTACTAGCTGTGTGACCCTGGGCAAGTCACTTAACCCTGTTTGCTTCAATTTCCTCATCTGCAAAATGAGCTGGAGAAGGAAATGGCAAAACCACTCTAGTGTCTCCGCCAAGAAAACCCCAAATGGGGTCACAAAGAGTGGGACATAACTGAACAACAACTGCTTCATATACAATCCCCTTCGTTGTTTTCCTTCCTTGTTGAAGTTTTTAAAATTCATAATAGAAAAGAAAGTGAGAGTAAGGAGATACAAATGGGTGGTAAAAATGCCCATGCTGAGTAGGCCCTGTGAGTGACTGGATGGAATCTGAAGCACAATCTGGAGTGGGTTAGGTGAGCTCACACTCATTCACTGGTCAGCAGAGCTCAGCTGCAGGACAGACATCTTGGCAGATGTTAGGGACCTGAAGACAAAAAAAATGAAATTGTCTCTACCCTTGAGAAGCTGACATTCTACTGGGGAAACAGATCTAAATACAAACTTAATACCTGTGTGAGACCACAGGCAAGTCATTTTATTTCTTTGAGGCTCAAATTATAAAACTACATCATTTATGAAATGAAGATGATAATACACAACACGCAGCCTACCTGACCCATGAGAAAACTGCTTTGCCAAGCTTAAAGTACTTCGATAAATAGGACTGACTAGACTCATTTAATGGAGGCAGCAAAGGTTATGGCCAGTGCCCCATGTTCTGGCCTCTCCGCAACACTGCTGTAATAAACCTTTGCCACATACTTCATGCCCTGGAGAAAAGGGACCACAGCTGTGGGTATAGTTATTGTCACTATCCTAGGATTATAGATCATAGATTTAGAGCCAGAAAGGACCTGAGAAGTCATCTAGTCCAATCTCCTTCATTTTACAGATGAAGAAACTGAGGTACAGGAAGGCAGTGACTTGTGTAAGGTCACATGGGTGGCAAGTGTCAGCGGTGGGATTTTAAGTCAGATCCTCTGACACCGCGGCCTGTCCTCTTTTTACTGTATCACAGTGCCTCTTGTACCTTTGCACAAATTATCCTATGCCTGAAATATTCCCTCCTCACCTATAGCTGCTTTAATCCTTCCCAATGCAATGTACATTGTACCAAGTGCAAGGTAATGTGCTATGTCCTGGGATTACGAAGACAAAAAATAGAAACAGTCTCTGACAGTTTACATTATAATATTACACTGGAGAAGGAGAAAGAGAGGCAAACAACCGAAGCATGCATATGCATAAATATGACATACATTGGATATATACATAGTATAAAGCAAAGGCGTGTGCAGTATTCAGGTAGCAGCCTTTTCAGGCTGCTCGTTCACCTTTAGTGTCCACCTTCCGAAACTCTCACCTGTGGCTCCAAGAAGCTCAAGCAGTGCAGTGGCCACACTTGGGGAAAACTGTCTCAGTAGATGGGAGAAACAGGCCTCAGACCCATCTGAGAGTTAGGAGGATGGCCACCCACCCCAAGCACGTGAAGACTTCCCCTGGTGGAAAGGACAGATGAGAACAATTTGTTCCAATGGCCATGAAGGCAGCTGAAGCAGGCACTGGGTCAGGGGAGCACTTAGAGCTTGGTCAGACATTGAAGATGCCAATGTCCTCCACTGCATCTGAGCCATCACCAGTCATCCTGACTTTTGTCCTGCTGCTGGACTTTGATGAATCTGGAAGAGAGAGTAAAGCTGAAGACTTTGTGCAATTCTGCCTTACTTAAATCCAATTCACAACAAGACATCACCCTGTGACATCATTGCTCCTCTTTTAAAATGAAGGACAAGCAGCAGGTATAAACCACATCATGCCTGGTGAATAGGAGTGGGGGAAGGATGGGAGGAGGAAGGGAAGAGAATAAAGGAATAAGCATTTATATAGCACCTACTATGTGCCAGGCACTGTACTAAGAGCTTTTTTAAAATATCATTTCATTTAATCCTCACAACAACCCTGAGAGATAGATGCTATTATTATCATCCCTATTTTAGGGTGAGGAAACAGGCAGACAGAGGTTAAGTGACTCGTCCAGGGTCACACAGCTACTAAGTATATGAGGCTGAATTTGAACTCAGGTCTTCCTGATTCCAGGGTCAGTGCTCAGTCTACTACTCTATCAATTGTCTCTATAGGGACTGGAAATGTGATTGCATTAGTACAGGAACTCCTAGGACAGGCAAACAATGTAAGAGAGCAACTTCTCTGCAACTTATATTCTTAGAGGAGAGAGTCTTAACCTGGGAATCCAAGGACCTTCAACAAGTCTGTGAATAGATTTCAGGGGAATGAGAACTTGGGTGGAAAAAAATGACATCTTCCATTCCACTTCTTATTTAAATTTAGCATTTCCTTCAATGATAATGTAGGCAACAGTAGTATTAGGTTTCAGTGGTCTTCCCAAGGAGTTCATGACACTAAAAAAACAAAAAAACAAAGTTAAGAACTCCTCTCTTAAAGAACTGCCCAGAACACTAGGGGTTAAGTGATTTACCCAGAGCCACTCAGTAGGTGTCAGAGGTGAAACTTGAACCCAGGTCTGCTTTTCATACATCTGGCACATAGCAGGTGTTTAATAACAAATGATAATTTTCACGGGAGAGAAAGAGCTCCAACAGATGGAGGGGTAAGGGAGTACCAGGAAAGGCTTCCTATAGGAAGGCTCGAACTAGCTGAGTCTTGAAGGAAGCTAACAATTCTAAGAGGTAAAAGGGGAAAGGGAGGGCATTCCAAGCATTAGGGGCAATCTGTGCAAAGGCTGGGGGATGGGAGATGGAAGATGGAATACCTAGTTTGGGGGTGGTAAATAAGCCCATATGATTGGAACATATGGCACTAAGGGGAGTGATATGGAATAACCTCGAATGACTACGTCAAAAGAGCGTGAAAACCACAGGATCATTTGGAGAATCTTAGAACCAGAACAGACTTCAAAAGTCGCCCGGACTAAGCTCCTCATTCTACTGACAGAGGCCAATAGAGATGAATTCCCTTGCTCAAACTCATGATCATACAGTGATTGTCATTAGACCCTAAATCCAGTCAGTGATCCTTCCAGTCTCCTGAGCCCTCTTCTGTTTTCTCTGAAGTGTCGGCCGTTCAGGATTTCAGGGGCCTAAAATCTTCGGGAGAAAGACTGAGATGTGCCCAGAAAACCTGGAAGATTGCCTTGTATGTGACACACATTTAATAAATATCGACTGAGTGAATAGGTGAAAGAATGTTTGTTGAGTAAATGAAAGAAGATACAGCACCTTCAAATGGGGCCCAGGCACCCCCAGGAAGACCTAGGGAATGACAAAGTGGCACAGGCCACCTAGGGCTCAGACAATCGAACCAAACAACAACAATGGAAAAAAAAAAACCCTACTAATCATGAGTCATTTCCGGGGAAGGAACCCAGAAATTCCCATCTGACAGACCAGAGAGTGCTCTAAGAGTGGCTGGGTCTGCCACCTAGTGGAGCTTTGAGAAATTACTCCTCTAAAACTTAAAGACTTTCATCCAGAAAAGCAAAGCAGCTTAGAGAAATATCAGCATCTTAGAGGCCCGTTACAGGTGTGAGGATATAGAGACAATGGGATGCACAAAGAAAAGAGGGTGCAGCATAGGTGATGCCTTGATAGAGGAAGGGAATAAACATGTATTAAGCACTTACGATATGCCATGTAGGAGCAGCTAGGTGGTGCAGCCCACAGAGCACTGGGCATGGAGTTAGGAAGACGCCTCTTCCTGAGTTCAAATGTGGCCTCAGACACTTCCTAGCTGTGTGACCCTGGACAAGTCACTTAACCCTGTTTGCCTCAGTTTCCTCATCTGTTGGAGAAGAAAATGGCAAACCCCTCCAATATCTTTGCCAAGAAAACCGCAAATGGGGTCACAGAGTCTGAAACAACTGAACACTTTACAGACGTTATTTTATTTGATCCTCACAACAGCCCTAAGAGGTAGATGCTATTATTACCCCTGTTTTACAGGTGAGGAAACTGAGGCAGGCAGCAATTGCGTGATTTGCCCAGAGCCACATAGTAAGTATCTGAGGCTAGATTTCAACTCAGATCTTCTGACTCCAGGCACAGAACTTTATCCTCTGTGCCCTGCCTCAGTTGAGGCAGCATGAGAGGTTCTGGCTACACAGATCCACAAAGAGGAGATGAACAGAATCACTTAAATTTGAGCATTGAAAGGGACCTGAGCAGCTATCTAGTCAAATCCGTGCCAAAAAGGAACAGCCACTATACCAAACCCAACAAGTACTCAGACTTAGCTTGAAGATCTGCAGTGTGGGGCAGCCAGGTGCCACACTGGATAGAGCACTGGCCCTGAAGTCAGGAGGACCCAAGTCCAAATCCGGCCTCAGACCAAACACTTGACACTTACTAGCTGTGTGACCCTGGGCAAGTCACTTGACTCCAATTGCCTAAACAAACAAACAAAAAAATAAAAAATAAAAAGATCTGCAGTGGAGCCCACCATGTCCCCAAGGATGCCCATCCCGCTCTTGGACACTCTTGTTACAAATTTTTTTCTGACATCAAGCCTAAATGTGCCTCTTTGCAGCTTCTACCTCCCATCTTTCTCCTTCTGCCCACTGGGGCCAGATAGAACAAGTCTAATCTCTCTTCAAGTACTTGACGTTAACTATCATGTCCCCACCCTAGCCCAAGCCTTTCATCCTCTGAGCTAAACATACCTTTCTCCATTAATCTCATATGAAATGGACTCAAGGCCCTCTACTATCCTGGTTTTCCTTCTCTGGATGCTCCCCAGCTTCTTAAGCCCTTTTTAAACTGTGGCACCTAGAACTGAACCCAGTGTCCCCAATGGGATCTAACCAGAGTCAAGCTCAGAGGGATTCTCACTTCCTCATTCCTGGAAGCCAATTCAAATTCTTTTAATGCAGCCCAAGGTCACACCAGATGTTCTGGCTGCCATATCATACTACTGGCTCATAATGAACTTGAAGCCACTAAAAACTCCAGATCTTTTTCAGGAAAAATGTATTCTAATACGTGTAAGATACTGCACTTATGTCTACTGAGTATCATCTTATTTTGAAAATAATTGGACAGCTAGGTAATGCAGTAGATAGAGCACCAGACCTGGTATCAGGAAGATCTGAGTTCAAATCCGGCCTTAGACACTTAATATCTGTGTGAACTTGGTCAAGTCCCCTAATCAGTGGGGATAATAATATTAATAGTACCTACCTCCCAGGGTTATCATGAGGAACAAATAAGATAATATTTGTAGAATACTTAGTACAGTGCCTGGCACATATTAAGCACTAAAAAATGTTAGCTATTAAATCTAGCCTTAGATACTTACTAGCTGTGTGACCTTGCCCTCTATTTACTTCAGCTTCTTCATCTGTAAAATGGGAATAATAATAGCACCAACTTCCCAGGGTTGTTGTGAGCATCAAATGCTATAATAATTTTAAATCATTTAGCATAGTACCTGGCACATAGTAAGTGCTATATACTATTATATTTATTATTATTATTATTATTATTATTATTATTATTATATTATATTTATTATATTTATCCCCATGTTCTAGCCTGTCAAGATCTTTTTTGGATTCTGACTCCCACCCAGGTATATTTCCCAGCTTCATGTCATCAACGAATTTGCTGAGCATGCCATCTAAAACGTTTCATCATGCAGGGCCTAGCACAGACCCCTAGGCTACTCTGGTGGAGGTCTTTTGCTAAGGTAACATTGAATGATAAATGACTACTCTCTCTGAGTTCATCTGAATGCAATGGCATCTAATACACATCTCTTCATCTTTTCTACACATCAAGGATGAGATGGCTTATACTTTGCTAAAATCTAGGAAAACTCTACCTATAGCACTTCTCTGAGTTACCAATTGAGTAACCTTGTCAAAAAAGAAAAGAAAGGGGGCAGCTAGGTGGTGCAATGGAGGGAGCACCAGCCCTGGATTCAGGAGGACCTGAGTTCAAATCTGGCCTCAGGCACATAACACTTACTAGCTGTGTGACCCTGGGCAAGTCACATAACCCCATTGCCTAGCCAAAAAAAAAAAAAGAAAGAAAGAAAGGAAAATAACATTATCCTTGCATGACCAGGCCCCGATGAAGCCAATTGGTTTTTTGTAATCACTACTTCCTTTAATCCCCTCCTTAACAATCATTCTAGAATTTTCCCAGGAACTGAAGTCTAGATTACTGGCTCATGGATTACAGATATTGTTCCCTATCCCTTATTTGAAAATCAAAACGTTCATCTTTTTTCAATTTTCTGTCATTTTTCAAACATCATGGTCTCATCTGGGAGCATACAGATAGAGCTGGAAGGGACTATAGAGGCAACCTAGTCTGACTTCCTCATTTTATAAATGAGGTAACTGAGGCTTAGAGAGATGGAGCCATCTGTCCATGGTCAGACAGGTAAGAGTCAAAAGTAAGATTTGAACCCAGGTTCTAGGACTCCTCAGGCAGTCTTCTTTCCACTGTACCACAATTCATTTGAGCCAGATAACTTGAATTCACTGAGGGCAGTAAATGCTCTCTATCTTTTTATCTATCTTTGATATAAATTCCCTGATAGCCTCTTTGTTCTATCATTTCCAGTATAAAGGTCACTTTCCTTGGCAGGAGAAAAAAAAGATGAAAAATGAAATGGTTCTATCTTCACTCTGTTTTTAATTATCATCATTCCAGACACCTTAAACAGGGGTTCTACACCTACTTTTATCTTCTTCTTTCCCCCAACAGAGTTTTTAAAATTTTTCTAACCTTAACTTTCCTTGCTAACTTCCCATCATTCTGAGCTGTATCACTTCTGACTCTTTTTCTAGGACTATGACCCAAGCCTGTAATCATCCTCTGTTGCTGGCCCTCACTTCCCTCTGCTGTACATATAGTATTAAAATCTAAAAAGTTGGTTGATGAGAGTACCCTGTGCATCCACATCAGTCACTTTAGACAACTCCTCATTGGAATGGTTTCTCTTAGTGTCTTCAGAATCTTCTTCTTGAGAATTCCTCTCCCAGACTAACTTGTAATCTAGAGTTTTAGTCTATGGTATTTTTCTATTACTCCTTTGAACCCTCTGAATATTCTTTCCCCAAATACAGGGTGCATGTCATGCTATTGCCAGGTTTCTTTCTCCTCTGTCACAAACTCTAGAAGGTAGTGGTAGCTTTTCTACTAAGGTCCTCATCATGTCCACCCCAATGATCAATTCTCCCTGTTGGTGAGAATCGGATTCAACATAGAATTACCCCCTTGTTAGTTCCTCTCCCTTCTGAAATGTGAAATTATCAGTAAGGTAAATCAAAAGATTGTTAACTATTCTGCTTTTGAAAGGGGAGGGGGAATAGAGAGACAGAAACAGAGATGAAGAGAGAGAGAGACAGACAGACAAAGACAGGGGGATGGAGGGAGAGAAAGACAGAGGGGGAAGAAGGAGAGAGAGGGAGGAGAGAGGGAGAGGAAGAGAGAGAAAGACATAGGAGGAAGAGAGATAGGGATGGAAGAGAAAGAGAGAGAGGAGAGGAGGGGGAGAGAGAGAAGGAAGGGTAAGGAAGGGGAGAGGGGAGAGAGAGAGACAGAGACAGAGAGACAGAGACAGAGACAGAGACAGAGAGAGACAGAGACAGAGACAGAGACAGAGAGAGAGACAGAGAGAGACAGAGAGAGACAGAGAGAGAGACAGAGTGCTCCAGCAGATGATATCTGGAAAAGTGGGTAACTTATCACTGTGATATCATGCCTCTGAGCCAAATTTAAGATATGTTTCCTGAACCCCTAATCTGTTTCTTCAAATTGGCAGCTGCCTGAACCAGGACTTCCACCAGAGTACTAAGGGGATCCAGATGATAGAAGAGAAGCTAGCATAACATTAGTCAGACTAACTTATATGTGTTGTTGAGCAGAATATGTGCTGCAGAAGAGAATGTGCCAAGCACTTTTCTAGGTGCTGGAAATGTAGATACAAAGCCAGGAAGTCCCTGCTCTCAGAGAATTCTCATGAATTAAGAGAGACCACACACAAAGGAGAGTTAAAAAGGGAGGATGGAACGGTCCAGTAGTCTTGAGGGTGTAGAGACAGAACTGGTGGCAAGGTCAGAGTGTCCTTGGGAAGAAGTGTTGGGAAGGATAAATCATCATCATCACCATCATCATCATCATCATCATCATCATCATCATCGCTAGTATTTATATAACCCTTCAAGGTTTGTAAAGGTCTTCACACATGTTAACTCATTTGATTCTCACAATGACCTTATGAGGTAGATGCTGTTATCATTCCCATTCTATAGATTAGGAAACTGAGGCACAGAGATGTTAAGTCCAGGGTCACAGAACTAATCTAAATGTATGCGACAGGAATCAAGCTCAGGTCTTCCTGACTCTGTCTAACCTCTGTGTCACTTGACTGGACAGGGTTCAGGAAAGGAGGCTTTCCTTGGGGGAGAAATTCCTAAGCCAGTTCAGGTGGGACCTTCTGGTGTCCCAGTGGTGGTCTCTGTGTGGACAGGGTTCTGGCCAGGAGGAATGTGGGATGTTTGTAGAGATACCCAGGCTACGCAGGTAGTTAAAAGGAGTAGCAGCACAATCATTAAAGGATGATTGAGGTTAGGAAAAGTCTCTGTGGTTTAGAAAGGAAACTTGGCATAGTGGCTAGAATGGTGGATTCAAAGACCAGAGAGCCCTGTGTTCAAATACAGCTCTGACACACACTAACTCTGTGGGCACGAGCAAGTCTGATCCTCAGTTTCTTCCTCTGTAAGATGGGTATAATGATTCCCCCATGACATATATATAGCACCATATCCATATCAGTTATTATAATTAAGGGCCTGGGTCTTCCCGGTCTTATATCTTCATCTGTGGTGACTGCAGGATGTTTACAGGTGATTGTATAAATCCAGCCTCATGTTTTGTTCTATGAGTCAAAAGGTGAGGAGTAAAGAAGGGTGCAGTGGTGCTTCAGAAGCAACCAATATAGGCCTATCTGAATCGTACCAGCCAAGCACACTCCAATTCCCCCATCATGCCTGTGGCTTTATATATTCACGTCTGAGACTTCTCAGAGAACCCCTAGCCTCATCCTGATTCAGGCCACCTGCCTCTAACCTCTGTCTCTGTCCTACTGACTTCTCCATACTGGAATCAGACTAAACTTAAATTGAAAGCCCTTCCCAGGCCATACATGCCCTCCTCTGGCCTCCTGTAAGTTGGGCTTCCTGGGGCTCACACAATGCGTCATTACTGGCCACAAGATCGGACATCATGGAAAACAGACTAATCACATTCCTCAGTCAATGGACTTCTCTCCAGCCACAGATAATCTTCCTGGACTCTTTCCTCAATGGTTAGCCTACGCCTACCCTGTCATACTCTCCTAGCAATTCTGAATCCCCAGCTGTCATCGTACAAACCCCATTCCCCATCCCCTACTGCCCACTCCCTTGCTCTCATCCACCTCAAACTTACCCCAAAAATGTTCCCATCCAGATCTACCCTCCTGTCCCATTGTGCTCTCGGGAATGCACGCTTTGTACTTCAACTTGCTTTCATCTTAAAACTTTTCCTTCCCTGCTTCCTCCGTCTTCTGGTTTGTATTGAGACCTAGCTCTCTCCTGCCAACATGGTATCCCTGGCAACCCTTTCCAGGACTAGTTGCACTTTTCATTCATACTCTCAGACCCACTGGTCATAATGGGGAAGTTGGAACACTCTTTGCTCTTCATGGACACTTGCAAGCTCTCTGGCTACCACCAGCACTGAGTAAGATTCGTTCAATCAAAATTTACCACCCACTCAAGGTTCTTGCTGCTGCTATCTACCAAGCTCCAAGATCTCCTTCCTACCCCAATGAGAATAGTCCTTCTCTCCTCCCCAACTCCTGCTCTCATATTAGGGGATTTCAACATGCATTTTGATGCTCCCCCAAACACTCTGACCTCCCAGTCACTTAACTTGCTCATTCACTATCACCCACTCTTTCACCTTACCATTCTCTTATCTTCTCTGGTGGAATCCTTGAATTGGTTCAAGTCTACACTACTCATTATTTAATTCCTTGTCCCTTCATCTTCATCAATAATCATGCCTTGACAAGTTCTAACCTCAGATTACTCCCATCCTCCAATGTCTTCACTCTAATTCATGCAGTGCTGCAGAAACCTGGAGGAAATCAGGAAATTGTTCAGACTGGGTCCACTCCGAAAATTTATGGGATATAATCTCAACTAGGCCCTTGCTGTGGCAAAGCAATTCTTTTATACCTCCCTAGTGGATTCACTATACCACTCACCACAGAAGCTAACCAAAATCTCTACATCCCTTCTCAAGGCCCCCATGGCACCTCCTTACCCCACCCCCTCATCCCAGAACCTTGCCTTATGTTTCACCAAAAAAATTGAAGCCATACACTGAAAGCTCTCTCTTCTCCCCTGCTCCTGATCTCAGACCCCTTTGTTCCCTTCCATCTCACACAGAGGTGGCTCTTCTTTCTGCCAAAACAAACCCTTCTATAACACCCTGGATTCTATTCTATCCCATCTTTTCCAGCAGATTTCCCCCTAAATCATCCCTAATTTCTCACTAGCATTTAATCTCTTCCTATTTACTGGCTGCTCCCAGCTACCTTCCCCATCCTTTAAAAAGTCCTCACTTGATCTGATCATCCTTGCTGTCTATAATCCTACGTCTCTCCTCTCTCCTGTGCCTAAATTCCTTGAGAAGCCTTTCTCCAGTTGGTTTTCTCTCCTTTCATTCTCTTCTCAAGCCTTTGCAGTCTGGCTTCTCACCCCACCAATCAACTAAACTACCCAAAGTTACCAGGGATCTCTCAATTGCTGACCCTAGTGGCCTTTTCTCAGTCCCCATCCTTCTTGTCCCCTACGCAGCCTTTAATACTGTCGATCACCTTCTTCTCTTGGATATTCTCTCCTTTCTGGGTCTTCATGAAACTGTTCTCTCCTGTTTCTTCTCCTGCCTATCTAGCTACTCCTTCTCAGCTTCCTTTGCTAGTCTTCATCTTAGTCATACACAACAGTAGATGTCCCCCAAGGGCCTGTCCTTGGTAGTCTTCTCTTATTCCTCTATACCAGGGGTGGGGAATCTGCTCTATGCCCTCTCATCTTATCATCTCATCAGCTCTCAATTCAATTATCATCTTCATGGAGAAGATTCTCAGATCTATCTCCAACCCTAACCTCCCTCCTGAGTTTCAGTCTCACATCACCAACTACCTCTTAGACATCTCAAACTGGATATCCTATAGACCTCTCAAACTCAGTGTGTTCAAAACAGAACTCGTTATTTTTGCCCCCAAACCCTAAACTTTTTTTTATTACTGTCAAGGGCATCATAATTCTCCTAGTTGCCCCCAGCTCACAACCTCAGTCATGCTCAGTTCCTCACTCAAACTCACACAGGATGTTGCCAAGTCTCATTTTTTCTATTACACAACATCTCTCACATACATCTCCTTTTCTCCTCTGAAACTGCCTCCACCCTAGTACGGGCCTGCATCACCTCATGCCTAGACTATTGCAATAGCCTGCTGGTTGGTTTTCCTGCTTTGCCTCTTCCCACTTCAATTCATCATCCTCTACTCAGCTCCCAAAGTGATCTTTCTAAGGAGTAAGCTTGGCCATGTCACACACCCCTACACACAAATACTCAATAAATTTTAATGGCTTCCTGTTACCCCCAGGATAAAATTTTTTTAAAAACCTCTCTGTTTTGCTTTCATAACCTGGTCCATTCTTTCCTTTCCAGTCTTCTTACACTTCACTCTCTGTGCATTCTATGATCCAGAGACACTGACCTTGTTGCCATCACACACAATACTCCATTTCCCAATTCTCTGTCTTTTCACTGACTGTCTCAGGTGCCTAAAATCCTCTCCTTGCTCACTGTTGCTTCCTGGAAAACCAAGCTTCCTTCAAGATTCAGCTCAAATCCCATCCCCCAGCCCTGCTGGTTAGTGCTTTCCCTCTGAGATTACTTCCCAATTTCTATAAATCTTTTTTGGTCATAACTGTTTGCAATTTGTCTTCCCCATTAGAATGTGAGCTCCTTAAGGGCAGAGACCACGTTTTTGTCTTTTTTTGTATCCCCAGAATTTTGCACAGTTCCTAGCACATAGTAGGTACTTAATAATGATTGTTGATAGTGATGATGATGGGAATGATTCCCAGAGGACAGGTGCCCAACAGTAGGCATCAGGATTCCTAAGTAGCCTTATCAAATGTCGTCCTCCTTTCCCAACACACACCCCATACCCTAACCCTCAGAGGTTGAATTTGTTGGGGGTTTTTTAAGATATATTAACCAAATCATCTTACCCAAGACATCCCAAATGGGATTTGGGGGCCTATAGTTCAGGCAAAAGGAAAATGAAAGAAGGCTTAAGACCAATATTCAGTATGGCTGAAATGATGATAATGGACGACAGAGAGAAAGTAGAACTAGTCAGTTCATTCTGCTTATGGTCTTTTTTTCCTACCAAAGTAGAATGATCTTCAGATAGGGAAGAACAGAAGAAAGATGGCTAATAAGGAATTGAAAACTGAAATAAAAGAGATAGCTTAGAAAGCACTGAGGTCCCCTCAACAAGTTAAGGTCACCAGGAGAGGACAACCTACATTTATGGGTTGTGAAAGAGCTGGCAAGTGAGACTGCAAAACTACTGTTGGTGAACTTTTAGGAATCTTAGTAAATAGAAGAAATGCTGCAGGAACAGAGATAGTATTCTAATGGTGTACAGACAGTGTGCTAATTTTGAGAGACAGACAGACAGAAGGTGGATTCTTCAAACCACAACCTAGCGAGATTGACACTGATTCCTGGAAAAATAAACCCAAAATTTATTATTAAAAGAGACATGCAGTGATTCCTAAAAGTCAACATAGACTCATCAAGAATAGGCTATTGCTAGTAATAACAATAATAATGTTTTATTGATGATCACTTTCAATGACTCCCCCCGCCCCCAACCCAATAGAACTCCCTTTTGTAATAAACAAATTCAGTCAAGCAAAATAAATTAACATACCAGCCAGGTCTGAAAATGTATGCCATTCAGAGGTCAAACTTATTTCTGTCAAGGATCAGCTTCCAGGCACCTAGGTTTATAACCTCAGAGCCATCCTCAACTCTTCACTCTCGTATCTAAACAGTTGCCAAGTCTTCTTAATTCTCCATGCTGAGGAAGAGCACATGGCAGATTAGCATTAAGTTGCACAGTGAGCTCCATACCCCCTAAACCCCTCTCAAACAAACCTAGAAAAGGCACCAGACCAAAACCTGATGGGAAAATACAAGAAAAAGTCATAGCAAATAATTTTTTCCCATCTAGGTTGGCATAGGAAGACAGACAGAGAGATCTGGGGGTGCTAGGGATAGAGTCTGGCCAAGAATGGCCAGGTAGAGGATTCCAGTACACCAGGCAGAAGCTGTGTATTAGAGCAAGGGGCAGTCCCAGACTCATTTTAGGGCACCAAGACCTTGTGTAGGATATGGAAACAGGTGCCAATAGGCAGCTAGGTGCTGTCCTCAATACCATGTGACTGGTCACAGATGAAGCGTGGACTGAGGAGGGGTTAAAAAGAGGTTGTGGGCCCTAGGCAATGTATGAAGAGAAGAAGAAGTTCAAAAGCAAGCAGCAGCAGCAGCAGTATGATTCAGATCCCAGGAGCAGAATAGGTTCTCAATTATAGCCTCAAACCCAATCTGAAGCCTCCCAAGAAACAACTAAGGCAGAAAACCCATACCAGAAGGCAGCTGCCAATTCTGTCAATCTGAACAAAGCTTTCTGACTAGCTGAAAGAAGCAGGCTCCAGCAGCAATCTACTTTTTCTCAGACCCAAACCCAGGACAAGAACTTGCAGAATCCAGATCCAGGAGGCAGTAATCAGACTTTGTCCTGGATCAGACTACCTTGGGAGCACTGCCAGCTTGCAAGTTCCCAGCCTGATCTGTCCCTGAGGTCCTGGAACAGCACAATATTCAATACCCCACGAAAGCAGCAATAAAACCAGTCCAGATCTTCCCTGAAGAAATGCACAGAACCTAGACTTAATATCAATTCTGAAATCAGGAAGTAGGCTGGAAGAATGAACAAACAAAAAAGAACCCCACCATAATGAGATATTGTGGCGGTACAGATGCTCAAGACACAAAGCCAGAAGAGAATGACTTTAAAATATCTGCAAGCCTCTGAGAAAACCATAGGTTAGACACAAACTCAATGAGAATTCCTAGAAAAGAAGAAACAAGAGACTTCTTAAAAAAGAATAAAGAAAAAGGGCTTTTATCAATGAAATGAGAATGTTAGAGGAAAAAAAAATAGGAAGAAAGAATTAAAAAGTGAATTAACAAGAATTACAAAACATAGCCTAAACAACATACTCCTTGAAAACTGGAATGAACCAAACAGAAGCCAATAATTCTATATGACAACAAGAAAGAGTAAGACCAAGTCAAAAGACTGAAATAATAGAAGAAAACATAAAGTATCTCATAGTAAAACAACTGACCTGGATAACAGATAGAGGAGGAAAATATTTAAAAATCATTGGATTATCTGAATGTCATGACTTTAAAAAAAATTAAAAGCACAGACATCATATTCAAAAAATCGTAAAGGGCAAAACCAAGATGGCAGAGTAGAGGCAGCAACCCAGCAAACTCTCCCGACATTTGTCTCTAAACAACTTTTTAAAAAACATATAAAATCTAATTCTGGAGTGGCATGGCCAAGAGAGAGGGAGGGGTAGGGCACAAAGATATTTTTCCAGTCCAAGACAACTCAGGAGATTGGCAGGAGAGGTCTGTGACATAAGCACGAGTGCTAACTCAGAAAGCACCTGACAGTAACATCAGCGGTGGGCCTCCGAGGCAGCTATGACAGTGATGGTGGCAGCTTTGGAAGCTCTCAGCCCTGTGACAGTAAGGGGGTTGAAGATTTGGCCAGAAAGAGATTACAAAGCACTCAGAGCTAACACCGGGCGCAGGACCAGGAGTTGCAGCTGCATTGCCAATAGGGCAGTTTTGGATCATAGTTCCAGGGTGGAGAGGAGTACTTATGGTCACAAGGGGGAAAGGACTTGGAAAAGAGATTGAGGGGGCAGAATTTAAGAATTATTGGACTACATGAAAGCCATGATCAAAAAGAAAGATCATATACATCATCTTTCAAGAAACTATCAAGGAAAACTGCCCTGAGAGTCTAGAACTAGAAAGTAAAATAGAAATTCAAAGAATGCACCAGTCACCTCCTGAAGGAGATCCCAAAATGAAAATTCCCAGGAAAATTATAGCCAAATTCCAGACAAGGAGAAAATATTACAAGCAGGCAGAAAGAAAAAATTCAAATATTTTGGAGCCATAATCAAGATAACTCAAGATTTAGCAGCTTCTACTTTAAAGGATCACAGGGCTTTGGGATATGATATTCCAGATGGCAAAGGAGCTAGGGTTACAACCCAGAATCACCAAAACTGAGTGTAATCCTTCAGAGGAAAAAATGGATATTCAATGACATAGAAAACTTTCAAGCATTCCTAATGAATAGACCAGAGCTGAATAGAAAATTTGATTGTCAAATATAAGATTCAAGAGAAATATAAAAAGGTGAAGAGGAAAGAGAATTCATAAGGGATTCAATAAGGTCAAACTGTTTATATTCCTTTATGGGAAAATGATACTTGTAACTCCAAAGAACTTTATCATTTTTAGGGCAGTTAGAAGGAGCATACATAGACAGAGGGCATGGGTGTAAGTTGAATATGCTGGGATGATATCTAAAAAAAATAAAATAAAATTAAGGGGTGAGAAAGACCAATGCATTGGGAAAAGGGGAAAGGGAGAGGTAGAATGCAGTAAATTATCTCACATAAAAGAGGCTTGAAAGAGCTTTTACAGTGAAGTGAAGATGGGGGAGGCAGGGGTTGGGGGAAAACACCTGAACCTTACTCTCATCAGAATTGGCTCAAAGAGGAAATAACATAAACACTCAGTTGTTTATAGAAATCTATCTCACATTACAGTACAGTAGGAGGGGAAGGGGACAAGAGAAGGCAGGAGCTGACAGAAAAGAGGGCAGTTTGGAGGAGGTGGTAGTAAAAGGCAAAACACTTTTGAGAATGGACAGGGAGAAAGGCATAAAAGGCATAAACGGGGTGGGGGAGAATAGGATGGAGGGCAATACACAGTTTGCAATTATAACCATAAAAAAAATTACATCAACTTTCTCTGATAAAAGTCTCATTTTTCAAATATGTTGAGAACTGAGTCTATATATATATATATATACACACATATATACACATACATACATACATACATACATATATATATACATACATACATACATATATATATATATATGTATGTATGTATGTATATATATACACACATATATATGAGCCATTCCCCAATTGATAAATGGTCAAAGTATATGACCAGGCAATTTTCAGATGAAGTAATCAAAGGTACCTATAATCACATGAAAAAATGTTCTAGATCTATTGATTAGAGAAATGTAAATTAAAACAACTCTGAGATATCACTTCACATCTTATCAGATTGGCTAATATGACATAAAAGGAAAATGACAAATGTTGAAGGGCATATGAGAAAACCAAGTCACTAATACATTTTTGGTAGAGTTGTGAACTGATTCAACCATTTTGGACAGTAATTTGAAATTATTCCCAAAGGGCTATAAAACTATGTGTACCCTTTGACTCTGAAATACCACTTCTATATCTGTATTCCAAAGAGATTTTTTTTAAAAAAGGGAAAGTACCTATATGTACAAAAATATTTATAGCAGCTCCTTTTGTAGTGGAAAAAAAAAAAGGAAATTGAGAGGATGCCCATCAATTGGAGAATGGCTGAACAAGCTATGGTGGCATATGATTGTGATGGAAAACTTATGCATTCTCAGAAAAACCTGGACTTACATGAATGGATGCAAAGTGAAATGAGTAGAACCAGGAGAACGTTTTACACAGTAACAGCAATATTTTATGATTATGAATAACTTAACTATTCTTAGCAACACAATGATCCAAGACAATTCTGAAGAACTTATGATGAAAAATGCTATCCATCTCCAGAGAAAGAACTTAAAGTCTGAATGCATATCAAATTATCCTTTTTTAAAACTTTCTTTATTTTTGTTTATGTTTTGCATAACTACCCATGTATAAGCTATATCAAATTGCTTGTCTTCTCAGTGAGGAAGAAGGGAGAGGAGGAGACAATTTGGAACTCACAAAAATTTTAAAGAATGTTAAAAATTGTTTTTACATATAATTTGGGAAAATAAATATTTTAAATTAATAAATATGTTAACCAATATGACAGAAACATTCATTCGATATACTTCTGAATGCTAGAAATCATTAATTATTATTGCTATTTTTTTTAGGCAATTGGGGTTAAGTAACTTGCCCAAGGTCACACAGCTAGTAAGTGCCAAGTGTTTTGTCTGAGGCCAGATTTGAACTCAGGTCCTCCTGACTTCAGGGCCGGTGCTGTATCCACTGCACCACCTAGCTGCCCCAAAATTATTAATTATTATTATTTATTAATCAAATGTGTATAAATAGTAGTTTATATTATCTACTAAACAATACAATCATTAACCCCACTAGGAACAAACCACCAACCTAATTTCTCAGGATTCCCAGTAAGGATGTATCATACTAGTACTAAAGAAGATTTCCATTCTATTCAACCAGAGGGTTGTGCATCTACCTCCAAGGTGGTTGCCTGGCAAGTAGGTAAATATGTCGATCAATCAGCTCTGCTCTAAGCAAACGCAGGCAATGCTTAAGACTCAAGTGGGAAGGAACTCAAGAGTCAGTCTTGGTCACAGCCCAAGAGCAGGCTGAAGACTGGGACCTCCAGTGGATTTCTTATGGTTCTAGCTATCGGAATTAGCTGGTTACACCCAAGTTCTGATAAGTGACCAGTGACCTAATTTGTCTACCAATGCTGTTCTCTATGCCAGGAATACCTTCTCCCATCAGTTCTCCTTGCAGACATCCTACTCATTCCCCAAACCTCATTTCAATGCTGCTTTCCCTAGGAAGCCTTTCCCAATCTCATCAGCTAGAAGTGATTAACTCAGATCGTCCACAGCTCAGTTCATTTGCACATCATAGGAAAAGTTATCCTTTATCTCCCTGGTCCATAGTCACAAGTTTTGGTTGTGTTTTGGCAGGGAGGTGGGGGGGTTATAGTAGCAAAGAACTGCAGACAAAGTATCTGTCATTTGGGGAACAGCTAAATATCATAATAAGGTAATAATAATAATAAGTTCTGATTTACTTTCTGAGTGTTTGGTATCTCCCATTCTTTCAGATATCTTGAGACAATCCCTCAATGCCACCGATTTGATTTAATTCAACAAACATTTATTAAATAACTAGTATGTATACAGTGTTGTGATAGGTATTTGAAATATAAAACCAAGAGCAAAACAATCTCTGCCATCCAAGAGCTGGATGAAATGCAATTCTACTAGAGAAATGCAATTTGTACACAGATAAGTAAGCCTATGACCCCTTGGAGAGGTAGAGTTACTGGGAACAGGCTTTATTCTGGAAGCGCATCCCTCCCAGGAACAGCAGGGGCTGATCTTCCAGGTTCTGAAGAAGTGGTCATTCCAAAGAGAAAAACTTGGGATTGTGTAGCAGTTCTTCAAGTCTGGCATCCACCACCCAGAGGGATCCCACAGCCACCCATTACATATTCCAGGATGATCCTTTCCTCACCCCAGTCACATCTTCAGAAGCTCGTATGTTTTTATGGGCAAAGGATTCTGGAAAGAATGCAGCAAAATATGTTATTAATACATATCCCGTGTGGGATAATCAGGGGAAGCTTACCCGAAGAATGGAACCTGAGATGAGATCTTAAGGATTATATGGATTCTGGAAGATGAGAGAAGAGGAGGGAGTGCATTCCAGGCATAGGATACAACTTATGCAGGTGCATAGAGGTAAGATGATAGAATGATGAGTTCAGGAACAATGTGTGAAGAAAAGTATTAGAGAATAAGGCTGGAAAGGTAAATTGAAAGTCATAGAGGAAGATTCAGCAAGACTCAGCTACTATATATTCGATGAAAGGGTGGGGTGGGATTAAGGGCATAGAAGAGGGCAGAGTCAAGGATAACTAAAGTTGCTAACTTGGGTAACTGGATCATGGTCACTTTAAGAAAAATGGAAGTGAGATGAGCTCATGGTGAAAGATAATTAGTACAATTTTAGATATGTTGAGTTTGAAGTGCTAACTAAACTTCTAGGTAGAGATCTCCAGCAGGCTAAAGGACTTGAATTTTAAAAGATTCATCCTGGAGAGAGATGACTATTGAATCCATGGGAGCAGTGAGAGAATGTAAAGAGAGGAGAGCCCAAGACAGAACTCTGTGGTTTAGGAGGGAGGAGAGGAGAAGGAAGAGAACTGTATTAGGATGATGATCCAGTAAAGGAAACTGAGGAGGAGCAATCAGGCAGTTAAAAGAAGAGCCAGAGGAGAGGAGCAGCATTATGAAAGTTAAGAGTATTCAGGATGGGGCCAGCTAGGTGGCACAGTGGATAGAGCACTGGCCCTGGAGTCAGGAGGGCGTGAGTTCAAATCTAGTTTCAGACACATGACACTTACTAGCTGTGTGACCCTGGGCAAGTCACCTAACCCCAACTGCCTCACCAAAAAGTAAAAAAAAAAAAAAGGAAAGAAAAAAAAGAAACTTGTAAAAAAAAAAGTAAAAAAAAAAGAATATTCAAGATGAAGGGATGGTCAACAGTCAGTCAGTCAATAAACATGTATTAAGTACCTACTATTTACCAGGCATTGTGCTAAGCTCTGAGGGGGAAAAAGAATGGAAAAAAAAATAGTCCCTCTCCTTTGAATGTAGCAAACAAGCTACATACAAGATAAATAGGAAATAATCAACTCAAGGAAGTATAAAAGTAGCAGAGAATTAGGTCACAGAGGCTGAAGCCTGAGAAATGACCATTGGATTTAGCAGTTAAGAGATGATCATCTAGAAAACATTTTCCATGGTGGTGAGGTCAGGAGTCAGATTACAAGGGGTTCAATGGGTGTTGAGTAAGACAGAAGAGGATGTGAACAAAGATAACTGTTTTCTAAACAATTGCTCTCTCAAAGGTCACCAGTAACCATCTAATAACTAAATCCAATGCCCTCCATCTTCTACCTCACTGACCTTTTTGTAGCATTTTGAAACGCTGATTTTCCCCTCCCACCAAACACTTTTCCCTGTCTTGGCCTCAGAGACTCTACAATCTTACATCTCTTCTATATGCCTAATTGCTCCTTCTGTCTTCCTCACAAGCACCTCATTCTCTTCCTGACAGCCCTTCATGTTCACCTATCCAGAAGACATCTCCACCTGGAGGGCCCACCAATACCTCAAGTTCAATGAATCCAAAACCAGGAATATCTTTTCCCTAAAACTTGCTTTCCTCTCTGAATTTATGATTACACAACCATTCATTCCATCTAATGAGTTCATAACTTTTGACTCTTCTTTCTCCCTCACCACTCAGATTCAATATATCTTGTATCCAATATCACTCTATTTTCCACTTCTACCACTCCACTACAGAGGATGGTAGGAAATAAATGTTTATTAAGGGCCAAGCACTGTGCTAAGCACTTTACAAATATCATTATCTCATTTGATCCTCATAATAACCATGTTATACATGAAGAAACTGAGGCAGACAGAGGCTCAGTGACTTGCCTGGGATCACGCAGCTAGTAAGTATCAAAGGCTAGATTTGAATTCAGGTCTTCCTGACTCTAGGCCCAGAGCTCTACCTATTTTTCCACCTAGCTGCCTCAAGGTCACACAGCATTCCTCTTAACACCCACTTATAGTATTGTAAAAAACTCCTTACAAGTTTTCCCACCTCCATCCTCTTATTTTTCCAATCCAATCTTTCCAGTCTCCACATCACTAACAGACTCACCTTACCCATACATAGAGTTATGCCATTCTTTATCTCAAAAATCTTCAGTGGCTTTCTATTGTCTGTACACTAAAGTTCGAATTTCTTTGCTTGACATTCAAGGCCTTACACAATATGGCACCACCTTACCTTTTAACCCTGATTTCACACTCTCTTCTACATGCTCTACTCTCCAACTAAAACAGACTGACTACTCTTTCCCCTGAATACTTCCAGAGCTTGCCTGCCTCAAAACTTTCATTCATGCTGTTTCTTATGCCTATGATATCACACCTTTCCCATCTTAAACTGTTGAATTACTGTTGTCTTTTAAAATTCAATTCCCAAAATCTTCCCTGGTTCCCTCCAATGAATAATGATCATCCCCACCCCAATCCAGACCCATAACACTGTGTTACATATTTCTCTAGTTTTTTTTTTTATGTAATGTTGTATGATGCAACTCTACATCATGGGTTATTTATTAGATTGGAAACTCAATGAAGGCTAGAACATTGTCTCACTGAAACTTTGTATCACCTCCAGCTCCTAATATAATGTCCTATACACAGTAGGCACTAAATAAATCTGTTAAATTGACTTATAGAAAAAAACTCTTTTTATTACACTAGTGTTAAACTGCCTGAGAATATGGTTCCTGTTGTGATGGCTTATTATGGCAAGAGACAAAGGGGTAAGAGGTGAGGATAAGTAAGAGGGGACCCCTATGTCCACTAACCCAGGATCACAAGATTTGAGAACTAGAAGAGGCTTTAGATATCATCTGATCTAGGGATTCTTAATCTGGGGCCCACAGACCCCGTCCCCCACCCAAGGATCCATGAATAAATTTTAGGGGGGGGTCTGGAAACTTTTATGGGAAAATACTACATTTTTATTTTCACTAACCTTTGGTTTCTTTGTAGTTCTGTGTATTCTGTTTTATGCATTTAAAGCAATTATTCTGAGAAAGGGTCCATAGGCTTCACCAGACTGCCAAAGGGGGTCCATGTCACAAAACAGGTTAAGAATTCCTGATCTAACCACTCATTTTACAGTTAAGAAGAGTAAGTGCTTAATAAATTGAAACCAAGTGACATAAAATTACTCACAAAGGGTCACATAGATGACATTGCTGAGATCAGAACCTAGTCTTTCAATTTGAAATCCAAGACTCTTTCCACTAGTCCAGCTATAAGCAACAGCCTCAAATGATCAGAGGAAGTTGTAGAAACAAGGAATTCTGCTTCTATAAGTACTAATTTGGACTGGTTCTTGGGCAGATTACCCAAAGGTTAGCTGGGACAGTCAATGAGTTTCACATAAATGTTGAAGTGGCAACTGGATGAGTATTATTCCCCAAAAGGTCAGGAAGCCACACACCTGGTTGGTGGTGTGTGAAGCTGTCATTTTCTGAATGTCATTTTCTGAGTCCTTGGCCCCTCTAACTTTCATTTTCTTCTAAATTTTAAGACTTTTTCAATCCACTTGAGAAGCTGCTCTCCTCCTCCAACCATTTTCACACACCCTCAACTTCCTCAGCTAACTTCTAGTTATTATTTCTTATATTTCTTCTTCATTTCCACTAAAAAGGAAATGATTCTTTAATAACAAAGCTTGGAAAGAGTTTTGGCCCAAAGGCAGGGGAATGGATCTGGTAACCTCTGTGGATTTTTCCAGGTCAGGAATTCCAGCCAATCAGTATCCATGGTTCCAGAATAGAGTGGCAAGTGTGTTCTACTAGGGGACAAGGAAAAGACTAGAGGCAGAGGGCTATGTTTCATTGTCAGCCAACCAGGGCTACTTGATCCAAGGAACAGAAAGGAAGTCTTCTGGCTAGGGAGATGGAGCTGCCTCGTGAAAGTGGATAAGATTGACCAGTCACCTTGGAGTACCTCTTACCTTAACCTCTTCTTCTCAAAACCATAGAAAGATGTCTGCTAGGTCAGACCTTAGGGACAGTGACACTCCATCCACATTATCAGAACAACTTTTAAAAAAGTACCCCTCTGTGTGGGGTATTGGGCTCCAAAGTATGCAGAGATAGGTACAGCCTCTGCCCTTGGCTGGCTGAAGAGGAGGAAAGAAGGAAAGAAGTTGGGTGGGCCACAGGAAGCAGTCCTTCCCTTCTGATGGAGATGGGGAGGCCAGCTGGTAGAATCAAGTGGTATGAATGATGAAGGAGGAACACCTTGGAACACATGGGCAGGAGAAAGGGCTGAGAAAGAGCATTTCAAGAAAATTTCAGAGGCCATAAGCCAGTGGGACACCAGGCCATACAACTGCCACTGCAAATTTGAGGAAAGCAGCAGCTCCCCCACCAATCAGGGCTCACTCTTCCCCCACATCTCAGAAGGATACACTAGAGTCTAAAAAGTCTACAATGGGCATATACACCTGGGAACTCGTGGAGGAAAGCCCTTACTTATCAATCAACAGGCATTTATTAACCTTTTCTATATGCTAATCTTAGCAGGCCTGGGCAGTGTGGGGCAAACACTATGACTCATTCTCCTAGCCACGACACAGACTCAAATTTTCCTTAACTTTGACTGACATCCCCTAAATCTTCCCATACCAGATCTCTAAGATCTATCCAACCCAAAATACCAGAACCAGCAGGATTGTGTTTAAGTGTTTTCTCTGCTTAAATATAAGCCTTAATCTGAGGGGAGGCAGAGAGGTGGCTGGTGATGAGGTGGACAAAACTCTTGTCAGGAAGATCTGAGTTCAAATCCAGCCTAAGACACTTACTAGCTGTGTGACCCTGGCCAAGTCACTTATCCTCTGTCTGCCTCAGTTTCCTCAACTGTAAAATGGGGATAATAATAGTACCTATCTTCCAAGGTTGTTGTGATGATCAAATGAGATAATATTTGTAAACCTACACAGACACAGCATAGCATGTAGAAGGTGCTATGCCAATGGTTATTCCTTCCCACTCCCTTCTTAGCTTTTGTGCCTGAGGAAGCCAGGGAGTGGCAATTAGACAGTCAATCTCCCCGCGTATTATACTCAGGTAGATAATTGACCTGAAAATTCAGGTCTGGGTGAAGGGATGCGCTTATCTTGTATTCATATCTCCCAGACAGTTTTGAGGACTGTGAGGTGGTCAGCCCCTTCTCAGGGAGGGTGGAAGCTAGGTCCTGCCTTGTAATCTGTCTGGTGTGCTAGAGTTGGAGGAGAGGAGAGAGGGATTGTCCTTCCTTCTCTCCATGAATCCAATTAGCCAGAAGGTTGCTAAGTATTCACCGTCTCTTCCTCTACCTCTTTCCTTACCCCCAAACTATGGTTCTCTCTCGATGGGTTTTATTTGCAGCTATGACGCATCAATCACAAGGGGCTGGAACTTCCCCAATGAGTAGGCCCATGAACAGAAACAGGCTTGCTTATTGCTACATTCTCACATCAGCTTCCTGCCTATTCCAGCTCTTATCCCCTCCCCCCACAACATTCACTGGGGGGCGCTGCTCCCAAGGTCCAAGACAACGAAAAATAAAAAGATAACCCACAACCTGCCTCAAAAACTCTCAGATGCTGATAGAAGAGACTCCCAGAATCTCTCAGAGAGTACCACCCAGCTGACCTCCTTCTAGCCCCAATACTGAGAGGAAGTTTATCATCATGAGAAATGTAGACCCTGACCAAATGACCAAAGAGCCACAGCAGCTCTGCCAGGTGCTGTTAATCCTAAAAACCCCAAATCCAGAGAGCTCACAGATTGTCAAAATCATAGTTAACTCTACAAATAAAATAAAAAAAATAAAACCAAAGAGCTAACAGTAGTTATAAGCAAAGAGCTTTCTTTATTCCTTTCAAGAAAGGAAACTATGCACATATGTCCCAGGGCATCCCTAGCAGGAGACTGACTTTGGCATGGATATGTCTCAATACTTATACCAATGGCTCCGCAGGGAGCTGCAGCCCTGACAATGAGGGGTAACAGCAACAATGAAACAAGTTTGATTCATAGCAGGGCTTCATGAACAGAACACATGTGCTACAGGTGCTTGCCTGAGCTCAGAGACCACCTGGGGCTGGTGTAAAACAATTCTGGGATTTTGCTGTGGCTGAGATCATCCAGAGGGTAGCCACAAAGGATTGTTGATATGCCAAACTTGCTGGACCTTAACTCTGGAAAACAGTGTCTCCTAATAGTAAAAAGAGAGGATTAAAAGAGAGGGATGGTCTTGGCATGGTGAACCTGACAGAAACTTGTCAAACGTGGAGACAGGAAGACCTGGGTTCAAATACCACCTCTGAGACTTAGTAGCCAGTCACTCTGGTGACCTTGGGCCAGTCACTCTGAAACTCAGTTCTTTTATCTGTAAAATAGAAATGATAATACTTGTAGTATCTATCTTATAGGGTTATTGTGGGTATTGAGAGTTTATATGTGTGTGTGTGTGTGTGTGTGTGTGTGTGTGTGTGTGTGTATATATATACATATATATGTATATATATATATATACATATATATATATATATATATATCCATATTGTACTCTGCAAACTTTGAAACACTATATGAATGTCAATTATTCTCTCTGCTCATTCTTGGCTCTGACCTTATGCTTTCACCTAGAACCTGTTTTTCAGTCACTGAGCTGCTTCTCATCCCTCTCTGAAGTTCACCTGAATCTTGATTCTTCCTATACTGGGTGGGACCACTGAAAACTAGGTTTCCCAGACATACCAAATCTCACTTATCTTCCACATCCTGTGTGCACCATACACCAGTGTATGTGCTTCAGAGGACAAGGAACAGGGACAGGCTGGATAGCATTGCTAGAATCACAGAATGTTAGAGTTAGAAGGCACCTTTTTTAGGACACTGAAAATAAATAATTAGAATGAGGAGATACCTGGGTAAGACGTCAGCAAAGTCTCCAGCCCCGCATTCCTCAAGTTTTATTTCCCCTCTGCTCAGATCTCACCAGTGGTCCTGGGCTTTCCCACACACTAGCTAACAGAGGATATGTTCTTTGGTCTTTGGCCTAGTCAGAGGGGAATTTCCCAGAAAATGCCAGCTCTCCAACTCACCAGGCCTGGCTGCATCAAAGGCTGACCAAAGGCTCACTCTTAGTAGAACCAATAGCTGGAAGGGTCTATCTGTCCAAATCCCTTCATTTTACTTGTGAGGAAATGAAAGATTATAAAGAGAAAGTGATTTGTCTAAGGTCCTAGAATTATAGGCTTTACAACTGGAAATGACTTCAGAGTCTATCTCAACTAACTGCCTAATTTTACAGATGAGGAAACTGAGGCCCAGAAGGGTTAAATGACTTGTCCAAGGTCATTGACATGGGTAGTAATAGTCAGAGGTGGGACTTTTAACCTAGGACGATCAGACTCCAAAGCCAGACTCTTAGGTTAGCCCTTTATCCATTACACCACGATGCTTCAACAATAAACTACCACCACTATGACCACTTGCATGTGAAGGTTCATGAGGCACAGTAGATAAGTGGCAGTGCCTGGAGACAGAAATACCTGGGCTCCACACATACTAATTGCATAACCCTGGGCAAATCACTTGACCTCTTAGTGCCGCTGGGCAACCAAGAAACTACTTCAGTGGCAGGAGGTTTTCAAACAAGGCATTCTCCACACCAATAAAGGCAGAGGAACATACACACACACACACACACACACACACACACACACAAACCTTCATATTTATATAGTGCTTTACATATAGGCTAATTAGACACCTGTTAGCTGTGTGATCTTAGGTACTTTAATCTCTCCAAGACTCAGTTTCCTTATCTGTAAAATGAGGTGGTGGGCTTGATGACTTCTGAGATTCCTTCTACCTCTAGAATTCTGGGGTCACCCTGCATTGATAGAGGAAGCTTCCAAGAGTAGCCGAAAAATCCCATGCCAATGAAATCACAGGTCACTTCCTATTCTTATCCTTTACATACATTCCATATTATCTAATTCTCACAGTTGTCCTGTAAGGCTTCCTAGGAATTGAGAAAACGGACATCAGAGCCCCAAGGTTCAGAGAAGATACAAAGTCACACAGCGAATGTCAGCCTGGGAACTAACAAATTACTAATGATTCTATCTTCATGTTAAATTAACCCTTTACATCATATATGCACATGTATACCATGATTCATCCTTGCAGATGTATGGCCATATACGTGGGACTTATTCTTTTTTTTTTTACTTATTCTTTAAAAAAACAAGTTATTGGGGCAGCTAGGTGGTACAGTGGATAGAGCACCAGACCTGGAGTCAGGAGTACTTGATTCCAAATCTGGCCTCAGACACATAACACTTATTAGCTGTGTGACCCTTGGCAAGTCACTTAACCCCATTGCCTAGGCCCCCCCAAAAAAGTTATTGCTATCTTTTGTTTTCATATTACTATCATGTCTGGATATAACCTTCCCCCTCTCCTACCCAGCAAACCATCCCTTGCAAGGAAGAATAAAAAAGAAAGGAGTAGGGGGGAACTATTCAGCACAGTCACATACTCATACATATATCCTCCCTTGTCAACTGTGACTTTCAAGGTAAGGTTACCCCCTTCCCCACCTCCCCACTTAGAGCCAGCAAAACTCTTTGATTTACTCTTTCTTTTGTATAATCCTTGCCCCTCCAAAACTGTTGGTGACTGGTCAGTGCCTCAGGAATAGAGAAAAAGAGAGCCAGACAGAGAGGGATGAGGGGTGGGCATTATTTCCAGATAGCTGAAGCTTAAGAAGTCCAGAAAGCCACATATATGGCATGAAAACTCAAGAGAGACTGCCCTTAGAATCAGAAAATCTGTTATTAATTACATGACCTTGGACAAGCCACTTACTCCCTCTATAATTGCTTTGGATCACTTTAATTAATTATATATTATCTTCTTCAGAGGTTTACTAACAGGACCAAATGAGATAATGTATGTAAAGTGTTTTGTAAATCCACTACAGAAATGCTAGCTACTGTCATCACATTATTACCTCATTCTCAAATTTTTCAGTGGGATTCAGAGAAAAACTCCTGGGACAAGTAACTAATCTACTATTTTTTTTATTTTATATTCAATGTTCTACAAACTATTGCACAGGTGGATAAAATAACCACTTTTGGAATGAATAAAAGTATTAGGATGTAAGTTCATCTTCTATAGGCTTACTGAAAGCATCCTTGCTTCAATTTCAGTAGCAGACAGAACAACAGGGAATGAGATACACCTGCTCCTATTATCCCATAATGTTGATGTCCTCGGCTAGATTTATATTTTGAGAGCTCTTCTTTGCACATAGCTTGGAAGCTTTAAGTACTTGATATGGCAACATCTATAAAAAAACAGTTCTTTAAAAAAAAAAGGAAAAGGGCATGTATATATGTGTAAAGAAAATATTTTAGCAGCTTTTTTTTGGTCACAAAGAACTGGAAATTGAGGAGATACTCATCAACTGGGAATGGCTGAACACATTATGATATGTGATGGAATACTACTGTGCTGTAAGAAACAACTGAGTAGAATGCTTTCAGAAAAACCTGGAAAGACTTACATGAACTGATGCAAAGTAAAATGAGCAGAACTGGGACACTGACACAGTAAAAGCAACATTGTCCGGTTATCAACCCTAAATGACTTAGCTATTCTCAGCAATACAGAGACCCAAGACAATTCTAAAGGACTTAAGATGAAAAATGCTATCTCTAGAGAAAGAATTAATAGAGTCTAAATACATATTGAAGCATACTTTCTTATTTTTCTTGGACTTTGGAAAGGGGGGGGTCTATGTTTTCTTTCACAACATGACTAATATGGAAATCTGTTTTGCATAACTGCACATGTAACCTATATCACATTGCTTGTTTTCTCAATGGGGAGGGTGTGGAGGAGAGAATTTGGAACTCACAATTTTAAAAAATAAATGATAAAAATTGTTTTTACATGTAATTGGAAAATTTTCTTAAGTTCTTAAATTCACTGTATTACTAGCTATGCTATAATACTATACAATTTATACTACACTATGCTATTAATACAATGTCCTACCCCACTACTGAGCAAGAAAATTTCTCTGCCCTGCTCCAATTCCCCCTTTTTTTTAGGAAAGGGGAGAGGTAGGTCATAAAATTAGCATTTACTAAAAGCCGGACTATTAGCGAAGCGTTGTGCTAACCCTAATTGCACTTTACAAATATTATCTCATTTGATTCTCGAAGCTACACTATTAACACAATCCCTTACCCCATCACTGAGCAAGATCTGTTTATGACTTTTTTTTTTCCGTTGAAGGGAAAACAAATGGGAGTGAGGAAAGACAGGGTAGGATTAGGCCCTGGGATAAGGTCCTCCTAGAGACAATCTGTTCTGCAGGAAAAGTCAGCGTATCACTATTGACCAAATCCCAGCTCCCTCCACCCACCCCTTAGCAACCTCTTCAACCCCCAAAGTGTAAGGATTTAGTCTTCTGAAGTCCGAGGTTTGGTTAAATGCTGCCAAAGTATAAAAACAAGTTTGGCCATGAAGAAGAGATCTGATAAGACGCACATACACCCGCCCTGCCCCCTTCCATCCCCTTCCTTTGCTGGGGTGAAAGGGAAGGGGAGGTCCACGGTTTGGAGCATTGCACATAACGTCAGGTATTTTCGATGTTGATCGCTGCGGAATTTTTTTGCTCCTTTTCCTCTTTTTTTTTTTTTAATTCTTCATTACAAGGAGGGGAGAGGGAGGTGGAATTAGAATCTAGGAGATGTAAAAATGTATCCTTAAAAATTAAAATTTTAAAAAGTTAAGATCCCGCAATTGTCCCAACTCGCGAAGGGCTGTCTCAGCATCTGGGAATGGACGGGAGTCTGGTCCAGCTGCAGCTCGCTGAGCAAGCGCGGTGCTGGGGAAGCCTCCCGGGGCCAGGCAACTCCCAAAGGCTAAGACGAGCGCAGAAGAGAAGCCACGCCCTCAGGGACAGACGTCAGTCCTCTCTTGCTCAATTTCAGCTGAGCCGAGAAAGAAGAGGTTTAAGTGACTGGCTGCGGCGCAACAGTCCACACAGGGAGCGCTCAACAGACAATGCTGTCAGCCCCAGGATGATGCTGCCTTGGGTGGTAGCATGGACGGCTTCACTATTCCTCCTCTCCTGCCTCCAGATCTCGGGTAAGGCTGCCCCAGCGAGCCACCCCTGACCCCCAGCTCCTTGGACAGGGCTCTTCTTCCCACCCCACCTCCCAAAAAAACACAGCGCCCCATACCCCTCACTCTCACCCCAGTGGGAGCTCATAGTCCACACTCACCACAGAGCTTGAAGGCTTCCCCGACCTGATTCCCATCCAAAGAACCCTCTAAGCAGCTTCGAGGAACCTAATGGGACCTTGAATACAGCATCCTTATTCTTTCATTCCAACAGGAACTGGAAAAGGTTAAGGTTGGTTTGAGGCGGCAGGTAGAGGAAAATGCCCGCTTTTCCTCTCCGCTGAACCCCCACATGCAACCTTGACTACGGCTCTGCTTAGGCTATGAGTCTCAAAAGATTTGCTTATGTGCCTTTCATGGAATTTGCATGACTCAGACAGACTAAATTCAGTAACTTTAACAGTGTCTTGGGTCTTAGATCCTCTTTGCCCCACCTCAGTTAACTCCCATGCATTTCTGCCTCCCCCACCCCATTCAATTCATGTCCGTCTAGCCTGCCCTTCTCACTCAAGTGACGCTGACTCCTCTTCCCCTCCTCCAGCTTACCCCTAAATAAGACCCAACCTCTTCATAATCCCCTATGCCCCTACATACCCACTATTGCCTCAGTATAAAGGTTTGGCCTTAGTTAATGAGTTGCTTTTACTTTCCCCAACACTCACCCACTGCCCTGCCCCTCAGAGTTTCTCCAACTTGGATGTAAGCCCTTAAGAGAAGAAAAGAGAATATAAACAAAGTTTAGAGGAGCAAAGAAAGGCAGATTATTTCCACATTAACAGCCAAACAAGTTCGGTACTTACCCAGATCATCATTCCCTACACTGTTCTGATATAATCCTGGTGTCTCCTGAGGTGACCTAGGTGGTTCTCTTGGAAGGCTTCAATGTTCATGACTCTTTCCTCTCTAAACATTAACAGTGAACACGTGTATCAAAATACTTATTTTGTTTAGCAGTTAGCTTTATGAAAATAGATTCATGTATTTTATTTTGTTCCAAATGTTACTGCCTTCCCCTCTCCCCAACTAGCATTACTAGATGCTATCAATTGATCCCCTGGCCAAATATCAGGTTTAACATCAGGCACCAAATCTTCCATATTGACAGGTTGTTTGGGGTCAGTTTTCATCCCGGCGTTTTAGCATTTCGTACTCACAAAGACTGGAGGATCGAAAACAGTGTCAGAAAGAATCGGAGGCAGGGACTGAGGTTCTTTTACTAATATTGTGAGTGAGATTGAGGCAGAGCCAGAGAGGCACACAGATGGGTGTTGTCAGAGAGATGCTGAGAGATGAAAGCAGTGTGGTCATGCTGAAAAAAATTCTGGGTCTGGAATCAGAGGACAGAGAAGTTCAAATCCTGCCTCTTACTCTTACTGCCTGCATGACCTTGGGCAAATCACTTAACCTTTTAGACTTCAGTTTTCCTCATCTGTAAAATAAAGGCTTCTGAGGAACATTCCAGCTTGGAGTTATGAGCCCTAATGTCAAAGATTCAGAGATTCAAATATTCTAGATACTCAACGGGAAAGACATTGCAAAGTGATTTAGAAAGAGATACGGGATTTATTGTCAGAGGGGAAGATACAGACAAAACAGTCTCATTTTGTCAGACTGAAACTGAAACCCAAAAGGACAGGGAGAAATTATTTTCAGAAGAGACCAAGAATTTGGAAGAATAAAAGTTCAGGAACTTCAAAGAAACCAGGGCAAAAAGATATAAAGGAAGTACATTCAGCAGTATAAGGTGAGAGCAAAGTGTAAAATGGGTAATTTCGATTTTTGTAAATTAAAATGTTCTTGTATAAATAAAACCTATGTAGCCAAGAATAGAAAGATTGCTGAAAATTGAGGGAAAAAACTTTCATAGACGATTTCTCAGATAGGATGTAACTGGGTTGGAGTGCTGCTGTGGTGTAGGAAGTAATGAGCGGGTTGATTTAGAAAAACATGGAAACACTTGGACTTACGAAGGAAGATGCTACCCACCTTCAGAGAAACAGGTGATGGGAGGAAAGAAGCATAGTGATGTCTTACATATATGTGTATGAGTGTATAGGTGTATATATCCACGCTTAACTGTAGCCTTCTTGGGGTGAGGGGAGAAGAGGAAAAAAAAGCAAAAAATGCACACAGAGAACAAAAGAAAACCAACAAGGAAGCAAAGCTGGGCAGCTTTGAAAATAGTGTGTAGTATTTGTTATATAGATTTTCTTGAAATGGAAATTTGTTGTTTTATATTGAATCTTCTCTTATGGTCTGCTATGTACGTGGCAATTTTTTTTTCTTTTCTCATTTTGTATTTAAGTTTTTTTTTTTAAATTATAATAAGTAGGAGGCAGCTAGGTGGCGCAGTGGATAGAGCACTGGCCCTGAAGTCAAATTCAACATGAGACCAAACACTTGACACTTACTAGCTGTGTGACCCTGGGCAAGTCACTTAACCCCAATTGCCTAAAAAAACCCAAAAACAAACAAAAAAGATTACAATAAACAAAAAGAGCCTGAGAGTTCTACTGCATTATATCATAGCTATTAGAGGTGGGGGCCGCTAAGTGGCACAGTGGATAGAGCTTTGGCCTTGGATTCAGAAGGACCTGAGTTCAAATTCAGCCTCAGACACTTGACATTTACTACCTGTGTGAATGTAGGCAGGCCAATTAACCCTGATCCTCACCAGAAAGAAAAAGAAAGAAAGAAAGAAAGAAAAATAAATAAATATTAGAGGTGAAAGGAATGTTCAAGCAGAACTTGTAATCGTCTATACCAGGGTTTCTTAACCTTGTACCATGGACCCTCTGGCAAATCTGAGGAAGCCTATGGACCCCTTCTTAGAATAACATTTAAATACATAAAATAATATTTATAGGGTTTCAAAGGAAATTAATTATATTGAAATAGTTATCAAAATGTATATATTTTTAAAAATTTATGGATCCCAAGCTAAGAACACTTGATCTAGAGACCATGTGCCTAGCCCAGAAAGCATATGCCAGATGTTCAACTGCACGAATGGAGCACACATATAACCCCAGACTCCAAGAGGACAAGGTCTCAAAGGTCTATTCCCCACATCCAGCAGTAAGACCAGGTCAGAGCCAATAAGGTTTGCTTATTGTGCAAACTTTTCCAAATCAATCCAAGCTAATAGGTAAATTTAGCCTGTATGTCCATGTCACATGAGGATTAGTCCAAGGAATCAGAGATGTTTAGTTGGGAGAAGAGAAATTCATGAGGGCGAATAACAGTAGTCTTCAAAAGCCATCATAGAAAGGCCATCATAGAAAGAAGAGTGAGACTTGCTTTTTTTGGACCCAGAGGCAAAACTAGGCCCAGTAGGGTACAGGTTGCATAGAAGGTTCAGGCTCCATGTCAGGAAAAACTTCAATATTAGAGGTGTCCAAAAGTGTCCTATGCTGTCTTGGAAGGTAGTGAGCTCCCCATTGCTGGAGTTCTTTAGGTGGAAGCTGAATGACTGCTTCTTGGGTGTGTTTTAGTAGGAGTGCTTGTTCAGCCAGGGGTTGGACTAGATGGCCCCAGAGAGCCCTTCCAGCTGAAATTTTGTGATTATAAGTTCCCCCAGTGGGCAGAACCTTCCATAGAATGTTGGAAAGAGATACTGGGTCCTGTCAGTAAGGGGCTCCCAGGCTAATATAGGAAAAAGGAGACAGCAAGAAAACAGAGGGAAGCTAGGGGGTACAATGGAGAGAGTTCTGGGCCTAGAGTTCAAATCTGGCCTCAGACACTTCCTAGCCCTGTTACCCTAGGCAAGTCACTTACCCCTGTTTGCCTTAATCTTCTGGAGAAGGAAATGGCAAACCACTCCAGTTTCTTTGCCAAGAAAATTCCAAATAGGGTCACAAAGTGTCAGACACGTCTGAGAAATGACTGACCAACAGGAACACTAATGAGAAAGTTAACTGTGAGGGGCAGCTGGGTGGTGCAGTGGATAGAGCACCAGCTCTGGAGGCAGAAGGACCTGAGTTCAAAACCTGCCTCAGACACATGATACTCACTAGCTGTGTGACCCTGGGCAAGTCACTTAACCCCAATTGCCACACACCCCCAAAAAACATAAAAGAGAAAATAACTGTGAATTAATTTAGTATGAATTCTGTATGAAGTCACATGATATAGTAGAGGGGGAGGGAAATAAAGGGGCCAATGTCCAAAACCCAGCTTTGACTCTTCCTAGCTACCACTGGGCAAATCACCTAACTCTTCTGGGCCTCAGTTTCCTCATCTGTAAAATGAAGAAGTTAGACTAAATCAGAGGTTCTTCCTATTTTTGGTGTCATGGACACTCAGATTTAAATGCATAAAATGAACTACATAGGATTACAAAGGAAACAAATTATTTTAAAATAGCTACCAAAATGTATTTTTGAAAGAAACTTTTAAGTTCTCACACCCCAGGTTAAGAAGCCTTGAATTAGACGGTTTCTAAAGCATGTAGTGCCTATCATCATTTTCTCTTCCTGCAGAGAATCATTTCAAAGGAATCTTGTATTAGGTACTCTCTGTCAACAGGCAATCAGCTTCACAAAACTTATACGAAAACTAGGCTTTTTACAAGAGAAATGAACCTGCGTGTGGGACCCAAAGAGTTCACAATCCATATAGAAGTCTGCATTTTTATAACAGCAGGACAAAGGAGGGAGGAGGTACCAGGAATCTCCACCTAAAGGGGCTTGCCATGGGAGGGGGAAAGGTGCAGAAAAGGTAGGAAAAGGACAAAACCCCTCCTGAAGGGGAGGAACAGGGCCACGGCAAAAGTGGCATTCTTTTCCCTTGGGAACTGTTACACCATGAGGATAGGATGGTCTGCATATCTACAAGGGTCCCAGCTGCACAAGTGGCTTCTCAGCCTAGTGCAGAATGACTGGCGCCTGTCTTGACAGCCGAGGACAGACAGAGAATCCAGCTTGGGATGCAAACAACAATTTATGTCAGCTCCAGAGAAAGGGGAGGGGCTTCATCTTTGATTCAGTCACGGCCTCCTGCATACTCTGGGTCCAGTGTTTCTAGAAAATATGGCAACTCAAAGAGAAAAGTTCAGGGGACCCTTTAACATTCCTTAACATCTCACAAGCTAATAAGGTTCAGAAAGACCTGGAATTACCGCCTTGTCCACACATTTGCTCCCAGGCCTTCTCAGGAAATCATCTTTGTGGTTCATTCTTCAGAAATCTCTGGGGAAAAATGACTCAGTCATTTCTCTTGTCTTATATTCCAGGGAGGAAGTTATTTCTAATGCCAAATCTGAATTTTCTCTAAGGTGTCTCCAGTTTCGTCCAATCATTTTCAGTCATATCTGACTGTTCATTGAAAGAAATAATTATTAATAGCCAATATCTTGGTGAGATTCAGAGCCCTCCCTTCTTCCAAAGTCCTGACTTTAAGTTCAATGTTTTTAAAGACATTATTGATAATTAGATTGCATTAAATCTCCGGATCTTGGTCAGAGCCCACCCAACCTTCCTAGGAATTTAATCTAAAGTGGGGAAGCTCATTGTGTTCTACTCAAGCTTGGATGAAGATAGATCCTTTTGTCTAAATAGCCCAAGGCTGTGGTGGTCTGAGGAAAGACAATTTCTCTGTCCAAGGGTGACATGATGTCAGTAGCGACCCCTCATTGCTTGCAAGGGTATATAAATTGTTGGCCTGCCACCGTGGTTGTCTTTGGTCTGAGAGAGATGGCCAAATGACCATCCTTTTACTAATAACCTGCTGACCTTATTTAAAAAATGATTAAATTACCCAGAAACTGTTTCTTAAACCTTTTTAAATGACACATCATGACCTCATTTGGGGTTTTCTTGGCAAAGATGCTGGAGTGTTTTGCCATTTTTTTCTCCAGTTCATCTTACAGATGAGGAAACTGAGGCAAACAGGGTTAAGTGACTTGAGTCCCACAGCTAGAAAATGCCTATGGCCCCATTTTAACTCATGAATATGAGTCTTCCCGACTCCAGGCCCAGTGCTCTATTCACTGCACCACCTAGCTGCCCTAATGTGTTCCCAGTGCAAATAGAAAATAGCAGCCCACTTGTACCACAGGAGATAGCCTGGTGTAATATAAAGGACACTGGATTGAGAGTTGGAAGCCCTTCGATTAAATCCCAGTACTGCCACTTAATTTTTCTGCGATGTTAGCCAACTCACATTCCTCTGCTCTGATCATTCCCTCATTTCTTAGTGAGGGAGCTGGACTGCACAATGTCTAAAATCCCTTCTAGCTCTAAAATACCATAACCCTCAGAGGACTAAGCCGCAGGGGTGTGTGCACAGTAGGAGGACAACATCCCTTGAGTGGTCAAAGGCCTGCTTCCCTGTTTCACCAGGGATACCACCTCCTTGTCTGTGAAATATTGGTCTGCATCTCTGTCTTTCTAATCCAAAGGTGCTGCTGCTTCTGGGGAGACTCTCTGGACCACATCCGTGCCTGAGTTGCCTGCCCCTTCCTCTCCCAATGAGACACAGCTGCCTAGTCCCAAAAATGTCCGGTTTAAAGCCATCATTTTCCACCATATTCTCCACTGGGAACCAGGCCAGAATCAGACCCATAACATCTCCTATGAAGTCCAGTACATGAGGTAAGACATGGGTGGGTTGAAAGTGGGAGTAATCAGATCATCTGGGCCCCTATTCCATCCCTTTTTGTCATAACATCCCCAGACAGACGCATAGGACACCTACTTATTAAGTGAGACTAGGCATATAGAATGGGCAGTGTCACAGAGTAGAAAGAGCTCTGGACCAGAAGTGAGTCCTGGGTTTAAATTCTGCTTCCACTGTTTACTAGTCAGATGACTTTGTACAGGCCAAGTGATTGCTTTGTGCCTCAGTTTCCCTATCATGAAGATGGGGATAATATTACTTGCTTTAACCCCCGGAGTTGGTGTAAGGAAAGAATTTTGTAGAGAAGCAACATGGCACAGAGATCAGGGTGCTCCACATTCAGTCAAAGGACCTGGGTTCTAAATACTGGTACTGACCCTTAATAGCTGTGTGACCTCAGTCAAGTCACTTCACCACTCTAAGCCTCAGTTTCCTGAACTGCAAAATGGGAGGGGGGGGAGAGGAAAGGCATTTATTAAGCATGCCTTATAAACATTATCTCATTTGATCTTTGCAACAACCCTGGGAGATAGGTGCTATTATTATGTTCATTTTGCTGCTGTGGAAACTGAGAGGTTTAGTGACTTACCCAGGGTCACACAGCTAGTGAGTATCTGGGGCTGGATTTGAACTGAGGTCTTCCTGACTCAGGTCCTGTACTTTATCCCTGGTTGGACCAGATGGCCTCTAAAGACCCTTCCAACTCTAACCTTGTGAGCCCACGATGGACCTTAAGGGGTGCCCTAGAAATGCTGTCCGTGGCACCATTCAAAGGGTAGCTCTTGAATCCATCAGATACCTAGCACTGGGGCTGTGTTGGAGGATCCTTAAGATAAGCCCCATGCCACCAAAGCCTTTATGGCATCATGGAAGAGCCAAGTCAAAAACCCATGACACAGGGTGAGGCAAGCACGTGCTAAGTGGCCAACACTGACTACACAATAGACACTCAGGTAATGATTAGGAGGACTGACATTGATAGAGGGCCTTAAGTTCTGCAAAGCCCAGTGCTTGGCACATAATAGGAGTTTAATAAATGTTTGTTTATTGATGGATCAGTCAGTTGATTGTATCATTAGAATCTGGAAGCCACCCTATGAGGGTTCAGAGAAGGAGATTACTGTGAGATACAGTAATCATTAGATTGTAAGCTCCTTGAGGGCAGGGAGAGAATGTGTTTTGCTTCTTTTTGTATCTCCAGTGCTTAGCACAGTGCCTGACACATAATGGGTGCTTAATAAATGTTTACTAAATTGAATTGAATTGGACAAGTAGAACTTGGCTGGCTGATCAGCGACTCCAAGAGAGACACTACAGATGGGGAGCCCCAGACTGAAGGAAAGTGTCTAGGGGTGGAGGGCAGAGACAACTCTGGGGGGAATCCCGTTGTTGGGAGGAGGCCCAGTTGAGGGAGAACTCCCTCCTCACAGGGAGTTCATAGTGTGGGGGAGGAGACGTGGGGCTTGGGAGTCAGAAAGACTGGGAGGGAAACCACAGAGGGAGATCCCAAAGAGGGTGAACCAGGGCTAACGGAGAACCCTCCAAGAGAGAAAGAAAAAGAGAAAGGGGCTAGGAGTTCTAGGTTCCTGCTTTGGCCCAAAACCCATGCTTCCTCTTGAGAGACCTTTAATATTTCCTCCCTAGGTATGGGGAATCCTGGAATCCTGTCCCCCACTGCAACAGGACCCCACATCTCTCCTGTGATCTGACCCTGCCAACCCTAGACCTTGATGAAAAGAGCTACTATGCCCGTGTAAGGGCTGTTGGTGGTCACCAGATGTCTAACTGGACCAGAACGGATACTCGACTCTCTAAAGATGATGGTACTTTTCTTACCCTTGGCCTAAATACATTCCCACCAGGAGCCCAGATTTAGAGCTCTTCTTTGATCCATGCTCTCAAACCTTTCCCAAACCCTAGCCAAGAAGAACAGTGGGGTAGAAGGGTCTTAGCTGTCTTTCAGAGAAAGCTCATCAAAATCATGCAAAAATAATTCAATGTTTGAGACAGGAATGGGGGCTAGTTATTCCAGAAAAGAAAGGGTTAGGGGGACTCCGTGAATTTGTAAGGACCTTTGTAGCCTAATGATGCTGTGATTCTGCCTCTTGATTCCAGTAATTCTTAGGATAGACCAGCTGAAGCTACAGTTGAGTGGCAACACTATCCTGGGGAAAATCCTGCCTGCTAGGCCCCCAGGGGCCATTGGAAATATTTCCTATGAAAGCCTCTTCAAACACTACCGGGAATATGATCTTTCCATCACCATGGAGTCAGAAAATCATAAGGAAAGGGGAATCCAAAGAATGGAGGTAGGGGTGCTATTCCAGAGGCATGGCTATAGCCTATAGACATAACCCTGTCTTAAAAAATTCATTGTGGGACAAAACACCAGCAAGAGTAACAAACAGATCATTTGTCCAGTGGCCCGGGGTGGGGAATGTCAGCTGAAGGTGGGGAGCTGGTCCCTGCCCGTCAGTGCTTTTTTATTTGTGGCTTAGGGTAGAGGAGAAGGTTAGGGTCATTGAAGAAAGGGATCAGTAGTGACTGATCCATGGCACCAAAGACCTGACCTTCTGGAGGGGTCTCCGAATCTGATTCTAGTGCTATCTTTCCTCTTATCATCCCAACACTACAGATTTAGAGCAGGAAGAGATTCTGCAGGTCATCTGATCCAGCTTCTTTACAGAAACTAAGTGACTCACCCAGTGTCACAGAAAAGTAGTACCAGAAATTGAGTGCTGTAATACCTGCACTCATCCGCCTCACTGCTCCATAGATCCTAAAGTCACAGTCGTCATAGAAGCACAGGGCTTTATTGATTAGTTGGAAGCCAGCCTAGAACAAAAGATTGTCCCCAATCCTGTAGCTAACCAGTGTTTCTTTTAGCCCATCCAGATTTTCAGAAAGATAAAAGGTGAAGAATTTAACATCTTGGTCACCGAAGGAAAGCTGGTCTGCATCAGAGTGAAACCTGTCATCAGGTCCCAGACTAACAAGGGACTGTGGTCAGAGTCGAAGTGCATCACTATAACTCAGCCATGTAAGTGAAGGTCAGGTCTCAGACTCAAGAGGGTAGGGAAGATGCTGGGGAAGGACTCCAACCATACTGGAGTGGGAAGAGGAGAGCTAGGATTCTCCCCACTCCAGTCTATCTTCCACCTAGGTCACAAGGTGATTTCAGAAGCAGGAGTCTGAGCATGTCAGTCCCCTGTTCAATAAATTCCCTATTCCCTTTGAGGTCAAATGCAAGTTCCTCTATTTAGCCCCAGTTCATTTACAGATGAGGAAACTGAGGCAAACAGGGTTAAGTGACTTGCCCAGGGTCACACAGCTAAGGAAGTGTCTGAGGACCTATTTTAACTTAGGTTTTCCTGACTCCAGGCCCAGCACTCTAACTACTGCACCACCTAGCTGTCCTCAAATGTCCCTAGTGCAAATAGAAAATAGCAGCCCATTTATACCACAGGACACAACCTCATGTAGTGTAAAGGACACTGGATTGGAAGTTGGAAGACCTCAGATTTAATCCCAGTACTGCCACTTAATTTCTCTGTGACTTTAGCCAACTCACTTCCCTTAGTCTGAGCATTCCCTTCCCTGGCGCAGAGCTGTTTTTAGACTCATTGCCCATGATTTCCTTTTACAAACTTTAACGTGCAGCCAGACAGGCCTTCTTATTTTTCTTGCAAGGTTCTGTTCTATCTCCCATCTCAGGTTTCCTTTCCATAGGCTCTATTCCATGCCTAAAATACACTCCCTCCTGCCCCCCAATCCAGATTTTCCTTCAAAGAGCAGCTCAAATGCCACCATCTACATAAGGCCACTAAGTAGCACAGTAGATAGAGTACCAGGCCTGGAGTCAGGAAGACACATCCTTCTGAGTTTCAATCTGGCCTCAGCTGTGTGACCCTGTGCAAGTCACTTAACCCTGCTTACCTCAGTTTCCTCATCTGTAAAATAAGCTGGAGAAGGAAATGGCAAACCTCTTCAATGTCTTTGCCAAGAAAACCCCAAATGGGGTCACCAAGAGTCACACATGGGTAAACAACAAAAACACATAAGGCTTTTCTCTAGCTTTTCAATTCCTCCTACCTGCTTTGTTGTCCCCCCCCGCCCAAAAAAAAAAGTTACCTGATACCTATTTTGCACATATTTAGATGTCTTCATGTTATTTCCCTCAGTGGACTGGAAGCTCCCTGAGAGCAGGCACTCTTTCATTTTTAGCTTTATATCTATCCCCAGCACCTTGCACAATGCCTGGCTAAATGTTAGTCAATGCTCATAGATTGATATCATGTAGGCTCAAAGAAACAAAACTGGCCTTTTTCAAAAAATCCATCTATTTCCACTGTGTCCTCTACTAAACCCTATTCTTCCTTGCTGTCCTTCCCTCCATAGGGTTGCACTGTCTCTATTATCAGAACTATGATAAAGCCCCACTAAGATGGCATCAACTAGTCAACTAACCAACCATTATGTATTGTGTCTCCTTGCTATGTGACAGGCACTCTGGCATAGGGGGGTGCTATCTGGGATACAAGATATGCAGGCTATCCCTTTCCCTCAACAGACTTACAGTCTATTGGGAGGACAAGACATAGCCACAAGAGGAGATAAATGACAATGCAAGCTAAGTGTCTAATGAGCAATGTGGTGCAAATACATAGGGCTCTGAGGTCAGCAAAGAACAATAATAATAATAATAATATATAATAATAATAATAATAATAATAACTAGAATAATAACATGGTGCTTTAAGGTTCACAAAACACTTTACAAATAGTATCTCATTTTTATCCTCAGTCACCCTGGGAAATAAGTGCTATTAACATCCCCATTTTACAGTTGAGGAAACTGAGGCAGGCTGAGATTAAATGGCTTGCTCAGAAACGGACAGCTAGTAAGTATTTGAGGCTGGATTTGAACTTATAGCTTCCTGACTCCAGGTCTAGAACTCTATCTCCTGTGCCACCTGCTTGCACTCTGAAGAAGTCACCAACAGGTGACTCATTAGGACTCATTTCCCCTTGATTTAAGCATTGGGAAGTCTGGGGATGTGGAGTGAAGAGCACAAAAAAATTAGGAGACATGGTTCCCCAAGCACGGACCAATTATAATAATGCAGCTTTTATGCTTAGAGTACTCTAAGAAAGCACAGTAATAGAGTGATCAAATCTGGTTGGATTAAGCAAGAAAGACTTCTTGGCAAAGATGAATTTAGAGGCAAGAGAGGGGCCATAGCAAACAGAGACATATCTGGAAGAAGAAGGCACCATGGCATAGGATCAGTACTGTGTGACAGTTGCTCCACAAAGCCCCAAAGTGCCAGTAGTTTCTATGAAGTCTCCCTAGCCCTCCAAGAGAATTAACCTGTCTGGGCCTTGCTTTAGATCTCACAGTGACAACCATCAGTGCCTTCTTTGCCTCCCTTCTGACAGTCTGCCTTGCTGTTGGCTACCTGAGTATTCGACGCTACATAAGAAAACCCAAGAAGCCACCTGAAGTCCTGGTAAGTAAGATCCTACTACTGATATTTTGACCCCCAGTGAGGACAACTGCACTGGCCTCTTTCTCCTGGCCGTTCCAGAGCTGCCAACAAACTTGGGAGAATTCAAGGTTACTTAAGCTATCTAGTCTCTAGGCTTCCAAGACAGTTAGAAAACAGAAATCTTAAAAGACGAGTCTTTTTGTTTCAACGGAAGGCAAGGGTTGAAGTGGGTGGGAAATGAGGAAGAGCCATGAGGAAGAGAGAGGGTTTACTAAATAGCATTTAAAAATGTCATCATACCCCAAAGTACTGAGAAGATGCTGAGATTATATTTTGAATTGCGTTTTTATTGAAGTTCAGCTTTTGAGAGTTAAGCAACATCTGTGAATATGAGGAACTCTGGCCCTTTTCTGTGCCTTGGTTAACATCAGAGAATGGCTGCTCCAACCTCGTTACCTGGTTTCACTGTGACTGGCTGACTTTGGGGTTGGGTTTTTTTTTTTTGGGGGGGGGGTTGTTCATTTTTGTCCTGACCTACAATGTCAATAGTTTGGCACTCCTGGTCCCTCTACTAATGCAGGTCACCAGTTGTTCTGCAATTTATTGTCTTAAAGAATTGCCTAAGATACTGAGAATTGCCCAAGGTTATACCCAGTTCATATTAGAGACCCCATCTGAACCCAAGTTTTCCTTACTTCAAGGCCAGCTCTCAATCAATCTTAACAAGTTTTTATTAAATGCCTACCATGTGCCAGGCACTGGGGATACCATTACAAAGAATGAAATAATCCCTATTCCCTAGTAGATCCCATTCTCCACTAAGATATGTTGCCTCCCAAGAGTCTTACGGACTTTTAATGGCTAAAAAGTCGTCGAAGGGAAACAATGCTTCCTATGAAGCAAGCAGGCTGGGAGGGGGATTCCATAGACTCAGAAATAGGAGGGACTTCAAGAGATGATGTGGGGTTGTTAAGGGGAAAGTCACATCCTTACTCTGGCCAGGAGATGAAAAGGAGAGATTGGAAATTATTTAAGGAGAAAAACTAGTTTCTTCTCAACAAAGGAACCAAGAGGAAGGAAATGAGATGATGAACCTAGTGTGTGTGCCCCAGACTGCTAGAGCTTCTTCCCCCTGAGTGAGGGTGAATTGAATAGCACTCAGTGGTAGAGGTTAGTGAATGCCAGTGGGGTAGCATGATATCAGAGGCAAGGGGAAGGGACTTTGAATCCAGAGACCCAGGTGCAAATCTCAGCTTTTCCACTAAGGTTCCTGCCAGGTCTGACATTCTAGGTAGGCGTGTTCAAAACACACTTAGAAGATTAGAAAAGTTCTATTTTGGGTTTAATGTAATTGCCTCTTGTTACAGTGTAGACCTATTTCTTCTTTCTAATGCCTTTCATAGAATTTCAAATTGAAAGGACCCTTAGAGATCAGCCAGTCCCACCCCCTCATCTTTCAGATGAGGAAACAGAGACCTAGAGAAACTAAGTAATTTGTCGAAGTTTCACAGCTATGAAGTTTCAGCCTGGGTTTTCTGACTCCAGATCCTGGGTTCTTTTTCCTATGTTGATTAGAAAAATGAAAAATGGGCTGAGATTGCTCTTCAGTAAGCCAAATCCAGTCCACTTTTAGATACAACTTGTGTGAAGATTAGCTGTCTTGCAGATCAGCTGGAAGAAAATTTTTCCTTCTTGTTTGACTTCCTCCTAACCTTTTACTGTGCTATTCCTCCCTAGGCCTCCCTTGCCAAACAAAAATCCTGTGGCATCCTGAGCAAAGAGAACTACAAAGTGAAACCAGATACCATCCACCCCCTTGATGAGGCGACCTTCCCCAAGGTATCCCTAGAGCTAAAGAACTCAGAGCTCCATAGTAGCACGGACAGTGGCTTCAGCAGCACCAAACAGTCACTGCAGAGCGAGGATCCTCAGTTCCTCCTCCCAGTCCTGGACCCCATGACAGGTGGGCCCCAGGGAGGCGGTGGCCCTCAGCAGCCAAAGAGCAGCTCGGGCACCAGCAGCTCCAGCAGCTCCAGCAACGCCAGCACGGACAGTGGAATTTATCTGCACAACCTGAGCCCACAGTCAGGACAGGAATGGAGGCAGCAGCCGGGGAGCAGTGACCAGGACCGAGAAGACAGTGGCATTGGTCTACCCCAGAGCTCCACAGCAACTCCACTGGGCTCCTCTGAGGGCCTTCGGCACAAGAGGGCCTCCACAGCTCTGGAAGGTAGGAGCTCCACTCCCAAGCTTCCTGAGGAAGAGGCTGCAGCCATTGTGGTCTTCCAAGGCTACCTTCAGCAGTCCAGATGCACAGATGGAAACCAGGAAGGGGCCTCTAGCCTAGGGGAGGACTCTTCCCCCGAAGGCAGCCCAGAATACAAATGCAGGATGGAGAGGGATGTGGAGTCAGGCTGGCCCCCACTGGCCCAGACTAAGGGCTATCTAAAGCAGGGCCTTGGGGTCTTAGGGGCTTCGCGTGGGCAGTGGATCGAGCCAACAGAGGAGTGGAGCCTCCTGAATTTGGTCAACACTGCTGAACTGACAACATGTGAATGGAGCAACACACCTGACTTCCCTCTCCCGTACCTCCCCACAGCTCCCACTCCCCCCGGGATCTTGAATACAGATCCCATAACTCTGCCTTTGATCTCCAGTTTACACACCAGTGAGTGATTTGGGTTGCTCCTGAATAATAGCAGAGTTTCACTCAGCCCCAAACACTACAGTTGGTGTAGTACCAGAATGGAGGGGGCCCAAGGGCACAGTGCTGGGGGCAGCAGACAAACAGTAATATAAGCTCACTCTTCTGCACAATCAGGAACTACCTCATCTGCCTTAGAGATGGCTGGTCCATGATCAGCCCTGACATGTGGAGATGCTCTGGTGGGCACGGTCTGGGAGGGTGAGGAGAGTACAACAACGTGTTAACTGACATGTCCCTGGGCCTACTGTCAGAGCCAGGGATCTTGGGGACCTAGCAAGGACTGAGGGGAGCAGAGCAAGAATGGCTCCTTGTGCCACCAAAACCCCCTTTAAAATGGCTGCTCGATCGTGTAAAGCAAAGGGTTTGGGAAGCTCTGTAGTGAGGTGCCTTTGCCTAAAGTCACCTCTGATTTGGGCCTGAGGGGAAGGAAGAAGAAGGAGTATGGACAGGGCTGCACTGGGGAGATGGCTTTAGAGAAGAGTTTCTGTCCTCAGAGGTTTAGCTTGGGGATAGAGAGGGACAGTTTCCACTAGGGACAGAGAGGGTGGAAGCTAGTCTTTGATCTCAGGGACAGTCAGTGCTCATGACTGGGAGGAAAATCCCTGTGGGGCTTGGGGAAGAGGAGAAGTGACCAAAAGGAGAAGCCAGCATAAAAGGTCTCTCTCTGAGGGGTTTTTCTCACCTGATCCTTTCAAACCGTTACAGCTCAGAGCAAAGAGACAATCAACTTGAATCCTACTTATGTTGTATCCTACTCTGTTGACTAGCCTGATACTTAACTTCTGTTGGCCTCAATTTTCTAATCTGTAAAATGGGAGCAATAATGCCTGTTGTACTTACCTCACAAGGTTGATGTGGGTTTGAAATGAGATAATGTATGCAATGCCTTTTACAAATTTTAAAATATTTTGTAAATATCAGCTATTATTATTTTTATTAATATTAATAAGTATTTATGGAGTTCTTATTCCAACTCAATTTGAACATTTATTAAGCACCTACCATGTAGAGAGAGCACTGTGTTCTGTACTAGGGAACGATAAAGTTCAGATAAGATATGGTCTCTATTCTCATTGATTTTACACTCTAGTAAGTAGAAAAGGGTATCCTGAAAGTATAAGTGCAGTTTAGCAAGATTTTGGCACCTTCCGCATAACGAGTGATGTGGAAAAATTGAGTTTCTCATTAGAAGGAAGCAATAGGTTCACAGGTGGAGATCCCAATTATAATATTTATCAGATTTGTGACCACAAGCAAGTCCCTTCACCTTTGTAAAATGGATGATCACATTCACACTACCGATTTTATAAGATTCTTATGAGGAAAGTGCGTTGTAAACCTGGAAGAGGCTATACAAATGTTAGCTACTGGTGTTGTTGTCATTGACCCTCGAAGAGTCCCAATGACATCAAGAGGGTGACATCTTGACTTGCAAATGAACTGGATTTAAGTGAGGCAGGACTGCGCAAAGTCATCAGACTCACTGTCTCCTCCAGTTCATCTGAGTCCAATGGCAATGACCCCAGATTCACTGGGAAACCTTGACCTTTTTAAGCTAAGGACTTTTCAAGTTTGCAGTTTATCTGAGTCAACACCCGTTCAGTGATTTAAGTCTAAGTGAGAAATGAAGCAGAAGATGACCTAGTTTGCCTACTCAAAAAAAAAAAAATTAAAGTCATTGACGATACAGGTGTTCAAAGCCCTGAGAGTCCAGACGGAGAATGAGAAGCAGAATTTGTTGATGGGAGCATCTCTGGGTCCTGTCTGTCTTTAATTGGCCAAAATTCTGGCCCTGAACATCTGCTTCTGGGGTTGTTTAGGCAGGAAGGGGCAAAGCTGAACCAGAGCATTCTGCTTATACCATGAGACAGTACCAGATTTGGCCTTGACAGAGGGTGACAGTGCCAGGTAGCTCTGGTTTAGCTTTAGCCTGGGCTAGAAGGGGGTCCCAGACCATTCCTTTTCACTCTGCAGAGCCAACTTGTCACTAACCACAAAACTGCCAGGCCAGAAGAAAGTCAGACCTGAGGAAACTGGTGACCCTCCTCCAGAGACCAGACATGCCTTTTTATAAGTCCAGGTTTTTTAATATTTTTTTGTATATGTCATAGACCCCTTGGCAGGCTGGAGAAGATTATAATAGATCTCATCTGAGAATAATGTGTTTAAATGCATAAAATAAAATACGTAGCATTAAAGTAGAAACCAGTAACATTGGAACATATTTATCAAAATATTTAAAAAAAAAAAACAATTTCCTGGACCCCAGGTTAAGAATCCCTGTAGAGGGACTCCCATGATGTCAGGTGTTCTCCCTAGAGAGCAGGTTACACTAAAGGGTTAGAGAGCTCAGCTCTGCCACAGACCTTAGTACCAGGGTTTGCTGGGATTGCAATCCACTCCCACACACACACCACTCAACTATTTTAGGGATCAGTAGAAAGGAGTTAGGGGAAATGTCTACATTTCCTATTATAGCCCCAAACTGTTATTGTTTCAGGATTTTTCTCAACAATTGTTCTATGCATCAAATATTTTACCCAGAACTGTAGGCCACACCACCCTCTGCTTTTATTCTGCCTTAAACCACCTCTAAGTTTAGAGTGAGGGGGAGAGACCTTTACCTGGGCTGTGTATGGGCTTGGTTTCCCCTGTTGCCTGGGCATGAAAAGTATAAAACTCTTTCTCAAAGCTTGTGTGTGGGGAGAAAAACTTCCCTCAGTTATCTAAGGGCTGAAACCTAACTTATTTACTTTTTAGAGAGGATTTATTGTACAGAAGAAGGAATCCTAAATAGGGAGTCAAAAAGACTCAGGGGCAACTAGTTAGTGCAATGGATAGAGCACCGGCCCTGGAGTCAGGAGGACCTGAGTTCAAATCATGCCTCAGACACTTGACACTTACTAGCTATGTGACCTTGGGCAAGTCACTTAGCCCCAGTTGCCTCCCTCTGCCAAAAAAAAAAAAGGGAAAAGGGAAGACTTGAGTTCTAATTCTGACTTCACTGCCAAATAGCCACATGACCTTAGACCGATCAATTCTCCCTCTGGGCCTCAATTTCACCATTTGTAAGATAGGCTGATGGTCAAAGACCTACCCTGCCTCCCTTGTGGGGTTGTTGAGAATTCATAGGATTGTAAGGTCTTCGATTAAGAGATGAAAAGGGCTTTAGAGATCATACCTTCCAACCTCCTGTCATCCCCATTTTACAAACGAGGCAACAGAGTCTCAGTTCACCTGCTACAGATACTTAGCTAGCTGTGTGATCCTGGGCCAGTCACTTAACCTCTTAGCCTTAGTTTCCTCACCTGTAAAACAGGGATATTAATAGCACCCACCTCCCAAAGTTGATCAAATGAGGATCAAATGAGATAATATTTGTAAAAACAACAACAACAACAATACATCACAGTGCCTGGCACATAGAAGGAATCATAGCAATGCTTATTCCCTCCCACTCCCTTCTTAGCTTTTGTACCAGGAAGCCAGGAAGTGGCAGCTAGATAATCAATCTCCCCATGTATTATGCCTAGATAGACAATCAACCTGAAATTTCACGTCTGGGTGAAGAGATGCCCCTACCTCATATTTACATCTCCCAGACAGCCTTGAGGACTGTGAGGATAAAATGGGATGACATATGTGAAGCACTTTACAAACCTTAAAGCTCTATATACCTATAAGAGGACTTCCATAGAAATGGGGAAAAAATCCCAGCTAGGGGTGTGAGGATCTTTCAGATCATCAAGAAGACTTGATGGAAATTCCAAAGAGAGAATCTGGGGGTTTCCCATCCTCCACTTCCAAAATAATATGAATTATGAGAACTTTAAAACCATTATTCCACTCAAGAGAACATACCCAGAAGTCCTTTGAAGATAATGCTCTTTCCATATAGAAAGATGAGCTAAAGCTTAGCTTGGGTCCACTTCTGTTCTATTATCTGATTCAACTGCTATTATCAAATGAGATAATATTTGTTTAAAAGAAGAAGGAGGAGGAGGAAAAGGACAAGGAAGAGGAGGAGAAAAGGGAAGAAGAAGAAGAAGAAGAAGAAGAAGAAGAAGAAGAAGAAGAAGAAGAAGAAGAAGAAGAAGAAGAAGTAGTAGTACTTGGCACAGTGCCTAGCATATTGTAGATGCTTCCTTTCCCCCTATTGAAAGGGATGCTATGAGGACATCTGGGTTTGAAGTCAGAAAGCCTCCATTAAAATCCTGGCTATGCCACTTAGTAACTGATTGATATTGGACAGATTAATTTATTCTCAGGGTCCTAGTTTCCCTAGCTCTAGAATCAGTGGGGGGAGGAGAGGTCATGTGGATTGTAGAGGATGGAATAGAGGATCTCTAGTGTCCCTTCCAACATTGCCATTCTTATGCTGGATTAGGCAGGACTGGGTAGTGTACTTTTCAGGGAGAGGCCAGGTAATTTGAGTCTTCATTTTGAAACCAGCAAAGTCATTTAAAGAAACACAAGTCTTCTTTGTGGGTTTGAATTACTCATTAAACTGAACTCAGTGTTATCAAGCAAAACCCAGGGCCCAAGCATGAGTCACTTCAGTCCATCTTATCATCCTCCAATACAGATAGGTCTTGGTGAAGCCCAATGGGTGAAGGTGATGCATTGACAATCTACTTTCCCCTGAATGTGCCTAACCTTCATGCCTCCTTCCCTTTCTAAGACAGCCTTTGCCTTGACACCAAGAACATGCTCATTTCTGGGGAAGTGCTGATGATAATCAGTGTTCAGAGAAGCCGATTAATCCCACCCCATCTTAGTTCTGAGCAGAACTTTCCTCCTGGTGCTGTCCATCATTGGGTGTTGAGGGAATTGGGGTTTGTCACTTTCACCAGGAAATGAGGATAGATCAATAGGTTCTGTTCTTTCAAAAGGATCCCCAGAAACCCCAGCTCTCTGAAGCAGCCCCCACCTCCTCTCAAAGTCATTGGGAAATTGCTTTGGAGAGAGAAAAGAAGCAAGGGCGATAAACAATTCAATTCAGCAAACACTCACTAAACCAATACAGTGTTCACAGCATCTAGGTGTTAAGGTTTAGATGAGACTCAGCTGTTGCCTCTCTAGAGTTTACAATATAATAGAAGGATATGATAACCACAATACACAATAAAGCATAAATGAATTACAAAAAGGTATGTCATTTGGGGAAATTGGACTTGAGGGAAATGAGAGCTGAGTGTGAATCCCACATATTTACTTGTGTATGACTGTGGGCAAGTCCTGTAAGCTGAGATTCAGTTTCCTCATCTGTAAAAGGATAATGATAGGTGGGCAGCTAAGTGGCTCAGTGGATGGAGTATGGGGGCTAGATTCAGGAGGACCTGAACCCAAATCTTGCCTCAGACACTTACTAATTGTATGACCCTGGACAAGTCACTTAACCCCAACTGCCTCTCCCTACAGGGAAAAAAAAAGGATAATGAGAGTACCTACCTCAAAGACATGTTGTGAAGAACAAAAGAGATAATGTTTGCAAAGCATTTTTAAAATTGTAAAGTGCTATGGAAATGTTATTATTATCATTACTATTAAAGTGCAAGAAAGGAATCTATGAGGTAGCATTTGGGTTGGGCTTTAAATGATAAGTAGGAATTGAGTAGGAGGTGAAGGTTGTTTGGGACAGGGGTTGGGACAGGTAGGAGTGTAGTGTACCTGAGAGAGGTGTCAAAGTATAATGGATAAAGGACCTGCCTTACAGTTAGGAAGACCTGGGTTCAAGCCCTGCCTCTAGGGATAGAAAGAAAGTTCCTTGAGGGGTGGAGGCTATTTCATTTGTGTCTTCACATCCACAGTGTTGAGCACAATGCCTGGTATGTAGGAATCACTTAATATAATGTTTGTTGATTGATTCATTGATAGATAAATATTATCTGTGTGACTAGGCACTATGCACTGAGCCTCTTGGGCCCCCCCAGGCAACTCTAAGAGTTGTACAAGTTGACCTCTGCATCACTGGGGAAGTTTCCACACTGGGCATTTCCTAAAATGATTAAATCATAGTTCCAGATTCCACCTACCCCTTCAAAAAAGAAAAAGAAGGGAATAGTATGAGAAAGATAAGGTGGTACCAGATTGCGGAGGGTCTTGAATAAATGGACAAGGAACGCAAACTTTACCCAGTAGGCAATAAAGCCACTGAAGGGTTTGGAACAAAGGGTTGACATGGGCAGATTCATTCAAAAGGTAGAGGAGTATGGGCAGCAGATCGAAGGATGGATTGAAACAGGGAGATCGTGGAAGAATACCTGTTGGGAGGTTCTTTGATAGTCCAGGTAAGTGGTAATGAGAGCCTTACTCACAGTTGGCAAGATGATTGATATAGAGAAGGCAGATATAAAATATCTGCCAATACTATTGGGAACAAGAGGTGGAGGGCAGAGAAAGATTCAAATATAAGGCCAAAGTTCTGAACTGGAGACTGGATGGTGCCACTGTTGGAACTAGTGAAGTCAAACAGAGGAGCAAGAGAATAAGAGGGATGAAGTTCAAGGATTTGGGGTGTCTTAATTTGGAGGAGAGAAAACTATGAGACAACTTAATTACTCCGGGTTTCTTCATGGGTAAAATGAGAATATCAGACTCCAGCCTGGAGCAAACTGGGTTTTGTCCCAAAGCATCGACATCGAGGAAGACAAGCTTCTTCCCCATGGTACCTCACTTTGTGGTCCTCTGCTGACCCCTGACCACTCCCAATCAGAGTTCCCTGACCCAGTTCTGCCTCTCCATGCCAATTCCTTCCAGGACCATATTGTCTCCTTGTAGGCTGTATTCATGATTAAATTGTTCTCTGCTGCCTCCAATTTTTTTTTTGCCCCAGATGAAAAAATTCTGAGTTATGACCCTATTGGACTCCATGGAGCTAAGTGGCACCATGGAAAGAGAACTGAGCTTGGAGTCAGGAAGATTCATCTTCCTGAGTTCAAATCTGGCCTTAGCTGTGTGACCCTGGGCAAGTCACTTAAACCCATTTGCCTCAGTTTCCTCATCTGTAAAATGAGCTGGAAAAGGAAATGGCAAATCAGTATTTTTGCCAAGAAAACCCCAAATAGGATCACTGGATCAGTCAGATACTACTGAACAGCAACAACAAAGAGGAATCTAATATTTTTGAATCCATAGTCCATGATCTATGAGTTGCTGATCATTAATAGAAACAGGTTCCTTCCATAGATCATATGTAAGATCTAAGTAGAAAAGAAGTTTGAATCAAAAAACAGGAGATCGTTTACCCTCTACTTTTCCCAGAGGACAGACCAGAGGAAGGGCTTGATGGGAATCTTTCCACATTGCCAGTGTCTAAGAGAGGCAGCATTGTCCAGAATGCTGTCCAGGCCCCACTCAGAAGGTCCTTCATCTGCCCGGGATGTCCTCATCTTGAATTAGTTGAGCTTTTTCAAGCTGAGAAAGTAATGATTCCGTGATGATTTAATAAGTGAAGGGAACTTCCTTTGCGTAAGGAGAGACAGGAACTGAACCAAACTCAACCGGAGAGGAAATTCTGCAGAATGCTACAATTTCCCAATTAAGCAACAGCTGGATCCAACCAAGACGGTGCTCACCACATTAAATGCTGAGGGGAAGGCTGTGTGTCCGTGTCATGGGCCATCACGCCCTTCCCAAGGAGGATTGGGTGAGACATTCACTGAGCCTTTTTTCTAGGGACAGATAGGAATTTCCAGGTATGAAGATAAACTTTTTTCATTAAGCTTCTAAGCAGAGGGGACTATGTCTTGGACTAAGATCCCTGGGGATGGATGTTTTAAACTTCATGGTAGCTATGAGAGACACCATCAAGTGGTTAGTGTTGTTAATATCAAGCCTCAACCTACAGTACATGAGCTGCTGCTCTGGGAGGCCTGACTCATGTGCTTCCTGGAGTACTGATGGGTTTTAGGGTGTCTTTTTCATCAAACCCACATTTTAAAATAGCCACGCACTTGTATTATTTCTCCTGGCCTCATATATATACCCTCCCTATCAATCCCCTCTCCTTCCCCCTCCATCCCACCCCTTCCCCCAAAAAAAAGTTACGGAGGAGGCATTGAAGATTTTTGAGTGAGGGAGTGATGTGATCAGGGCCCTGCTTTAGGCAGACCAGTCATGGGGCGGCTAGGTGGCACAGCGGATAGAGCACCGTCCCTGGATTCAGGAGGACCTGAGTTCAAATCTGGCCTCAGACACATAACACTTACTAGCTGTGTGATCCTGGGCAAGTCACTTAATCCCATTGCCTAAAAATCAAAACAAAAAAAAAAAAGACCAGTCATCTGACAGTAGTGCTCACGATTGATTAGTGAAAGGAGAATGCTAGAGGTAGAGAAACTGGTTTAGCGGATTTCCGATAAACTAGGTACTAGGGTGGTGGCTGTGGAAATGCAGAGGAAGGGATGATTTTAGGAGATATTTTGAAGAAAGACTTTTTAGGACTAATCAGTTCTAGTGAAGTAAAGGAGAGGGAAGAGCCAATAAGTCAGACAAAGGGGAGGCAGGATAGTAGAGTAGAAACACTGGGCTGAGAGGATATCAGGAGACCTTGCATTCTGTTCCTAGCTGTGCCTTTAACTAATTGTGTCTGATCAGGTTACCCTCCTCTCATTCAGTCCACTCCAGTGGCTCCCGGTTATCTCCAGGATCAAATATAAAATCTTCTGCTTGGTTTTTAAAGCCCTTCATAACCTGGCACCTCCCTACCTTTCCATTCTTCTTACCCCTTGCTCATCCTGAAATACTCTAACATCTAGTGACACTGGCCTCCTGTTTGTTCCTTGCACAAGGCATTCCATCTCCCAACTGTCCATTTCCACTGGGTGTCCCCCATGACTGGAATGCTCACCTTTCTTGTTTCTACCTCCTGGCTGCCTTCAAGACAGCTAAAATCCTCCTTTCTTCTGCAAGAAGCCTTTCCTAATCCTGATTTCTAATTTATCTTGTATTTATGATGTTTGTACATGGGTATTTGCATATTGTGTTCTCCATTAGGGAAGGGATTATTTTTACCTTTCTTTGTATCCCTAACACTTAGCATAGTGCCTTGAACATAGTAGGTGCTTAATAAATGCTTGTTGACTTAGCTGCATGACCTTAGGCAAATCATTTCATTTCTCTGGGTCTCAATGTCCACAGCAATAATGGGGGGGGGGAGGTTTGAACAGATGGTATAAAAAGATTCTTCTGGCTGTTATGTTGTATCAATCTATAACACTATAATGTTTTTATGCCTATAGGATGGAGGCAATGAGATTGCCATTTTACCACAAAACCACAAGCTGGGGAATGGAGTTGGTTTGAGGTACAGTGGATTAATTTAGTTTTAGGCATTCTAAGATTGCCAGCACATTTAAGTGGAAATGTCCAAGGAAATACATATAATAATAATAGCTTAGTATTTACATGGCACTATTATATGCCAGTCATTGTACTAAATGCTTTACAACTATTATTTCATTTTATCCTCACAGCAACCTCAAGGAGAGCTGCTATTATTGCCCCTGTTTTACAGTTGAGGAAACTGAGACAAACAAAGGTTAAGTGACAGCTAGTAAGTATCTAAGGCTGGATCTTAACTAGGGTTTTCCCAACGCACTGTGTTACCTAGCTGCCTCTACAGGCCTGGAGTTCAGGTGAGAGAGATTCAGAAGTCATTAGCATGGCTTATAATATATTTCACCAGTTACTACGAGCCCGAGCACGGGGAAGGGAAACAGATTCAGAAGACTCGAGCTACCTGCTGGAGGTCACGAAGCCAATGTTAGAATTCGTAGCCCTGGAGTTTCCCTTTGGTGGCTCTGGCCTCGAAGGGAAATCAAAAGGGTCGATATCGATGTTTGCAAGAACCATGTCCGTGGGTGGAAGCATGTCATCCAGACCCCAGCCTCACTAGGCAAGTCTCCTCAGTAAGTCTTCAGGCTACCCTGCACGCAGGCATTGCCGAGTCTGTGGTTTTTCCTTGAAGACAGAGTTTACATCCTGCTGTAGGGCCCCAGAGTCCTCCTGGCCCTTTGTAAGTGTTTGAGAGGGCAGGGAGAGAGGTGGTTTGGTGATTTGCCTGACTGAGTTTAAGAGGAGCAATGGAGTAGGTGAATGTCCTGCAGGCGGGGCACGGGCCCACTCCCCATGATAGAGTCCTTTTGAGTTCTTGGCATAACTTAGAACAGAGTCATCCTACAGGTCCCTTACTACCCAATGTACTCGAGATCTCCTGACTGTGGCGTTATCTCTCCTCAAGGCCCCTGTGACTCCCTCTATATTCCCCACACCCTAGGAAGGGATTAAGATTCTCTTTGTTCTGCCAAGCATGACTCCCCCTCCCACCCACCCACTCCCCAATTCGACATTTCATGTCCTTCACAGGGAGACTCGCTTATCATTCTAGCCTTGTTTCACATTGCTCCTCACCACACACTCTAGATTCCAGCCCAATTAGCCTGTTTGCTATTCCCTAAATAAGTGCCACCCACTACAAGAAACTCTTCTTGTTCCCTTGGTTATTGATGCTGTCTCCCTTCTTAACTGAAAATGTACTCTTCTATCTCTTTAAATATTGTAGCTTCCCAAAAGACTATAATGTCCTCGACAGGAGGGCCTGTTTTATATTTAACCTTCGTATGTGGGGAACCTGTGGCCTTGAGGCCAGAGATTCCCTGCCCCTACTAGCACCCAGCAAGTGTCATGCTCTGGAGGTGTTTAATAAAGGCTTGTCACACTGAATTTGTGTCGCTGGATATCTCACATCCTCTCTAGTATCAATTTCCTCATCTGTTGAATGATAATTATAATAATACCTAACAACCTGATAGAATGGTTGAGAGCTTCAAAAGAGATAAAGTATATGGAACAGTACTGAAAAACTGTAAAGCTTCCCACATACACCAAAATGCTCATGGCAGCACTTTTGGGGGCAGTAAAGAATTGAAAACAAAGTAGACGTCTGTTGATTGGGAAATGGCTAAACAAATTGTGGTACATATGTGTACTGGGATATTACGATGCTATAAAAAGCTATGAATATGATGCATGCAGAGAAGCATGGAAAGACTTATATGAACTGCTGGAAATTGAAGTGAGTACACCCAGAAAAAACATACACAATGATTACAACAACGTAAATTTAAAAGACAACTGTAAAACAATTGAAAGAGAATGTTGCAAAATTACAAAGAACAAACTTACCCCCCATATAAACACACACACATGCACATATACATACACACACACCCCTTCTTTGTAGAGGTGGGAGATCCACGAGTGAGAAGCGCTGCATGTATTTTCAGATTTCATCATATCGGTTTTGCTTTGTTATGTGAGATGAGTTTCTGAGAGGAGGGCGAAGGAGGGATACTGAAAGAAATTAGATTATGTAAAACAAAAGAAAACACTAAAAATTTATTTAAAAACAAGAAAAATGATAAAGCCATTGATGAGACATGTTGAATATTACACAATATGGACATATTTGTATAAGGAAGGTAGAAGACACAAGCACCTTTTCTCTGTTTGTCCTGGAGAGGCACTTAATAAATTATTATTGATTGATATTGATTGACTGTATCTGTAACTGCTTCTAGAAGAGTGGCTCTCTAGAAGGCAATGATAGCACAGCCCTAAGAGGCCCACATACTTTAGGGGTTGTACAGTCTGACACTGATTTAGGCCAAAAAAAAAAAAAGAAAAGAAAGGTTGTACTCAAAGAGGAGCAAAATGACATCACTACGTCAGAGTCAAGGTGCAGTGTGTCCAAGTGTGGCAGATCAGACCAAGATGAGTTCAGAAGGCTCTACCACTGATTGGGCACAAATAGCCCATATGAACATTTGGAACCGAGAAGGCTCTAAATTTACTCATCTCATTTCCTTTGAGCTACTGAAGTTCCGCTTTGCTTATAGAGCACAGTTCTTTCTTTGATGTAGGCATGCCATGCTAGGTGGTCCTGTGCCAGCGTCTCCCATGTCATACAATCAATTACAAAGTTCTTCAGAGAGACTTTAAGAGTGTCCTTGTATCATTTCTTCTGACCACCATGTGAGCACTTGCCTTGTGTGAGATCTCCATAAAACAGTGTTTTAGGCAAACCTACATTTGACATTCCAACATAGCCAGCCCATTGGAGATGCAATCTCTGAAAGTAGAATTTGAATGCTTGACAGTTCAGCTTGAGAAAGGACGTCAGTATTCAGTACTTTATCTTGCCAGATGATCTTTAGAATTTTCCTAAGACAATTCAAATGGAAGCAAGTCTGTTCCCTGACATGGCACTGGTATACTGTCCAGGTTTCACAGGCAATGAAGTCAGCTCAACGGCTCTGTAGTCCTTCAGTTTGGTAGTCAGTTTAATACCTCTTCTCTCCCACACTTTCCTTCAGAGCCTCCAAAACACTAAGCTAGCTCTGGCAATGCATGCGTCAACCTTCTTATCTATGTGTACATTCCTGGAAAGTATACTGCCAAGGTAAGTGAACTTATCCATAGCATTCAAAATTTCTCCATTGGCTGTAACCTATGACTCCATGTATGGATGGTGTGGTGCTGCCTGGTGGAGAACCTCTGCTTTCTTAATATTAACTGTCAGGCCAAAATTAGCACAAGCAGCAGAGAATCCACCCATGCTCTGTTGCATCCCAGACTCAGAGGTTGCATTTAGTGCACAATCATCTATGAACAAGAAGTAATGCACAACTCTCTCTTTACTTTAGTCTTGGCTTGGAGCCTTTTCAAGTGACACTTCTTACAAATGTTCCAATCTTGAGTATATTAGATGAAGTTAATCACTTGGGTTGGACTTTAGGGCTATCTCATCTTCAGTTACTGTAGCTTTTTTTATCTATTCCTCTTCTGGCTGAAGAGGCTGATCTAACCAGTCTGAATCAGTAGTATTAGAGGGCATCACTCCCTAAACTGCCCCTTTCCTACTAGCTTGGCTGGGATGGTCCCTTCCTAAACCAAATAGCACTCAAGACCAGGTAGGAGAGGAAATTGCTGTATTTAATACTTCACTTTATCCCTTCCCCTATAGGCTACCTCCTGACTTCCTCACCACCCACAATTTTTCATCCACACAAGGATGCCCATCCCCTTTTCCCCTGGCAGCTCAGAACTGAGATCACACAAGGTCTGTAGAGACCTTAGAACTTAAAAATCATGAAGATGACTTGGACCTTAGAGATAATGTGAACCAACATTCCTCCCACTCCATTTTACAGGGGGGGAAACTGAGGCTCCAGCAAGTAATGGAGATGAGATCATAACAAAAAGCTAAGGCTTCTTGAAACTTCCTGCATAGCTCTTTTCAAAACACAGAATAAATCTTATTCTTGGTATGAGAGAGAGAGTTGTGGGAGAGGGGTTGCAAAGGCAGCACCTAGTTCAGTGCCTGAACTTTGGCAAATGAGAAGCTGATCAGAGTCCTCCAGATGCTACATCTATCATTGGGGGGGGGGGAGACAAAGAGAACAATATTGTCATTTCTGGGCCCTAAGGTGTGAAAACCCAACAGACCACTGGCTTCCTGTTTTGTAAGACCGTTGGTTCCTAGAACAGAACTTTGGGGTGGTTTTCATTCTTGAAGCACATTTACAATTTATTTTTAAATGCCCATGGTACCATTCTTGCTCTCCCCAACATTGCTTTTATGTCTTCAGACTCCACAGGCAGAAGGCACAGGGTAAAACCTGAGTTCATAACTTCTAGGACCCAGCCCCTTCCCATGTGGCCCCTCTGTTGTTTGAGCCTGAATGAGGTTCCACAGCTTTGCAGTAAACCTGCTAGAGAGGAAAGTCCTCTTTCCCCTCCCTAATGTCGACATGCTAACCCTTTGACAGTAGATAGGAATTATTTTATGCAGCAAATGCACACATACACACAGATGTGGGTGTGAAAATACATATATATGTATACATATTTTAATTTTTGTGGTAGCAAAGAGCTGTAAACAAAGAATATATTTATCAATTGGGGAATGGTTAAGCAAACTGTTCCATGAATATTACTGTATCATTAAAAAACAATAAACATGAAGAAGTCAGAGAAACATGGGAAGGCTTATTTATTTCCTATTTATCCTATATGTACCTTGTTTGTAAATATGTTTGCTTGTTGTCTCCCCATTTTCATGACATGGAAATATTGTTCTCTTTGTCCCTTTGTCCCACAGAACTACAGGCAAAGTGGCTGCACAACTCTGATCAGTTTCTCATTTGCCAAGGTGCAGACACCAAACTAGACGTTATTTTCATCTCCCCTGTCCCACAACTCCCTCTCTGATACCAAGAATAATATATATGTATATATGCAGATAGGTTTATATGTATGTATGCACATAAATATGCATGTATGCATGTATGCCTGACTAGTCAACCTGTAAAGATTCCCCTTCAGCAGCATTCTAGAACCTTGGGACTGATTTATCCTACATATTTCTGCCCACTTGGCACTCCGCTCTTCACTATGGCTAGTATACCCCCAACCACTTGCTTCTCTGATCTCTGTCATTGAAAACCACTGGTTTGACTAAATGAGGCTCCCTTTCCCCTGCTAATTCTTTTCATGCTCTCATTCCTGTCTGTATCAACACTTTCCCTCACTAGGCTTTATCTTCTGCCCACTTCTTCCACTATACCCTTTGAAGTCCCTGCTTGATGGTTCATCAGATCTCCTTTGTCTTCCATTTCTTCCTCTCAAGCTCCATCCCTTTCATGGCATTAACAGGAAGACACCACATCCCATTCCATTCCCTTCAAGTCCTGGCCATTCCTTGACTCACAGGAACAGATGATCTGTAGCTTACTTGTCCTGCACTGCTGCTTTCAGATGCATGCCACCACTGTCACCACCACAAAACAACCTCTTCTCTTCTGAGGTTCACTCAGGCAGATTGCATCACTATGTCACAATCTTTGCAACTGTCATTTACTAGCCTCCAGAACATACATCTAGCTCAAGCCAATTTCATAAGCATTTATTTAGTGCCTTCCTCCAACTTTCTGACTCCTTGAACACCTGGTTTAGAGTCCTCCCCTCCGTGTTTTCCCTGCCACCTTTCTTGGTATCAGCAATATTTATGTGCATAATCATCTTAACCACAAGTACTCTATAATTTTTTATTTTTACATAATTTTTTTGCTTTGCCTTCATTTTCAAATATATCCCTTCCCCTCTCCCTCTCTCTGAGGTGAGCAAAACCTTGTAACAAAGAATAAAAAAGAGCATACTTTTAAAAAGCAGTTCAGCAAAAACTAATCAATATGTCAGCAGAATCTGACTGCTCATGCAATTAGATAGAATCTCCACCTTTACAAAGAAGAAAGAGAAGTACATTTCTTATCTCTTCCCCAAGGCCAAGCTTGGCAATTATCATCACATAGTCAGAACGCCCAATTTGTTGCTGTTCTTCTTTCCATTTCTGTCATTCTGGTCGTTGTGTGTATTGTTTTCCTTTGCTGTACTTACTTCACTCTGTATTTGCATCACTCAGTCAATAACATTTATTATGTGCCCGGGATACAAAAAGAGTCAAAAGTCATTCTCTGGCCTCAGGGAGTTCATAATCTAAGGGGGAGAAAACAAGTAAGCAAACAAATATTTACTAATAAGCTACATATAGGATAAATAGGAAATAAATAAGCCTTCCCACATTTCTCTGAATTCTTCATATTTATTGGTTTTTATGATACAGTAATATTCCATGAGACAATTTGCTTAACCATTCCCCAATTGATGGATATATGCTTTGTTTCCAGCAATTTGCCACCACAGGAAGAGCTGCTATGAGTATTTTGGTGCTTTCCTTTCTGACTTTGATTGCCTTGGGCTACAATTGGTGTCACATTCAACTTCCTCTGCTGTTATTACCTCCTTCACACTCAACTTCAGTCAGCTACTGCGTTGATCATTGATCGCATTGTAAACCTCACCACCACTGGTAACTGCTCTATCTCAAAAATTCAGAACTCCAAAACTTTCTTTCCTTCTCCTCTCTCTCCCTCTTCCTCTCTCACTTCTCTCTCTCCTTTTCCACACCACTCTCTCCTTCCTTCTTCCTCTCTCCCTCTGTCTTTCCCTCCCTCTCCCCCCTCTCTCTTCCCTTTCCTCTCTTTCTCCTTCTCTCATCTTCAGTGTCTTTTTCTCTGTTGGCTATTACTTCATATTCTTACAAATATGATCATTTCTCCCCCATCCTAAAGAAACAAATGAAAACCATATTTGGAGGGTATAAAAACCATTTCCATCTATTGCCCTATCTCTCTCTTTCCCTTCCTTGTTAAACTTCTAGAATGAGTAGCTGACATTCCCAACCCCCCCTTCCTCATCACCCACTCACTCTTCAATACCCTTTAATCTGGCTTCTGGCCTCACTTTGCTATTGAAATGGCTCTTTCCAAAGTCACCAGTACCCTCTTGACTATCAAACCCAATGGACTCTTTGACTTCTCTGTAGCTATGGCTACTGCAGAACACCAGTTCCTTTTTGATACTTTATTTTTCCCATTGACGCTGTAATACTTCTCTTTGCTTTTCTCCTATCTGATAGTGCCTTCTCAGTCACCTTTGCTGATTTGCTTTCTTCCTCTGGATCCCCAAAGCTCTATCCTCAGCCCGTTCTTTTCTCGATCAATCAGTCAAGATATTTTTCTTAAGCACCTTCCATACACCAGGCTCTGTGCTAGATGCTGGGGATGCAAGCACAAAAAAATGAAACAAGGAGCATAAATACAAAGCTAACAAATGCAAATCTATGCAAAGAAGTTGAATGCAAGGTACTTTAGGAGGGTGGCCACTAGCTAAATGGAAGGCTCAGGAAAGATTTTGTGTCCTAAGGAAAACGGCGCTTGAATTTCATCTTAAAGGAAGTGAGGGACTCTATGAGGCAAAGTTAAAGAGGAAAGGTAGTCCAGGAATGGGAGATGGCCAGTGAAAAGGCAGGAAGATAGGAAATGGCATGGTCTGTGTGAAGAACAGAGAGGACAGTTTGCCTGCACTGTAGAGTATGGGAGAGGGAATAATGTCTAGTGAAGATGGAAAGACACATTAAGTCCAGGTTTTAATAGGACTTTAAAAGATAAGCATAAAGGAATAGTTTACCTGTCAGAACTATGGAGAAGGGAAGAATCTATGACCAAACAAGAGACAGAGAACACTATGAAATACAAAATGGATAATTTTGATTACATTAAATTGAAAAGGTTTTGCACAAATAAAGCCAACACAACCAAGGTTAGAGGGGAAGCAGAAAGCTGGAAAATAATTTTTACAGCCAGTGTCTCTGATAAAGTCCTCATTTCTAAAATATATAGAGAACTGAGTAAATCTATAAGAAAGCAAGTCATTCTCCAATTGATAAATGGTCAAAGGATATGGACAGGTAGTTTTCAGCTGAAGAAATTAAAGCTGTCTATAGTCATAAAAATGCTCTAAATTATTATTGACTAAAGAAATGCAAATTAAAACAACTCTGAGGTACCACATCACACCTATTGGATTGGCTAACATGACAAAACAGGAAAATGATAAATATTGGAGAAAAGGTGGAAAAATTGGAACACTAATGCATTGTTGGTGGAGCTGTGAACCAATCCAACCATTCTGGAGAACAATTTGGAACTATGCCCAAAAGGCTGAAAAACTGTGCGTACTCTACTAGGTAGGTATCCCAAAGAGATCATAAAAGGGAAAAGGACCCACGTGTACAAAAATATTTATAGCAGCACTTTTTGCCATGGCAAAGAACTGGAAAATGAGGGGATGCCCATCAGTTGGCTCAATTGAGCCAGAGACACTGACTGTAATTGTAATTGAATTGTAATGAAGTGTAATGAATGTAATGGAATACTATTGTTCTGTAAGAAAAGGTGAGCAGGCAGACTTCAGAAAAACCTGGAAAGACTTACATGAACTGGTGCTGAGTGAAGTGAGTAGAACCAGGAGAACATTGTACATAGTAACAGCAACACCATGTGATGACTGACTTTGTTAGATTTAGCTCTTCTCAGTAATGCAATGATCTAAGATAATTCCAAAAGACTCATGTTGGAAAATGCTATCCACATCCCGAGAAAGAACTACAAAGTCTGAATACAGATGGAAGCATACTATTTTATCTTTCTTTTGTTGCTCTTGTTTTTTCTTTCTCATGGTTTTTCCCTTTTGTTTTGATTCTTCTGTCACAACATGACTAACGTAGAAATATGTTTAATATGATCGTACGTGAGTAATTTTCCCAACCCAGGTCAGCACAGAGAAACCATCTACAGGTAGTAAATGTACATCTACAGGTGCCCAAGACACAAACCCAGAAGAAGAGATTTATCTACAAGTAAAGCTTCAAATAAGAACACAACCTGAACACAAAGTCAATTAGAATTCCTGGAAGAAGTGAAGCAAATGTTTTCAAATGATTTTATGAACAGGAGGAACTGAGCATAATAAGGCAACAAGTTGAAACTCCAAGGGTGAGAATTGGGGCATTCAGCTGTATATTGGGATAAAAAGTAGTCATGAATGCAGGGATAGGCTTGGCACTGTGTAGGAATAAGAGCTGATCAGTAGCTCTACTGCTTTGGCATAAGTACTAGATCATAGGCACAGTGTAGAGTGAGAAGGGGATCTGAGCCTTGAGGTGGCTAACTTGAGGAGTTAATTGATGGCCTGAAGCTGTGTGCTGGATAAGAAACGGGAACAGAAAGAGACAGCATCTGTGTGGTTGGGTTGCCAGAACAAGATCTCAGATTCAGGCCCCAGCCTAGTCTAAAGTATGCAGCTGAGTGACCAGAGCAGGAAGCTCAGACCAAGAGGAAGTCTGAAGTTCCTCTACCTCTGAACCTACAGAGCCTTCCAGCTAACTAACAAGGATTAGGATCAACAGCAGCCTGCTAGGGCTCCAATCAGGGGCAAGACTACAGTAGGTCAACCAGATTCAAACTGGGGTCTGGAGCTTTGCAAAGTTTAGATGAGAAAGACAGCAATCAAATGTTGCCGTAGATCCGATCATTTACTGCGGGTACACTGAAAGTTAGCACGTTCCTGTCCTGAGCTATCCCTGAGATCTTTGAAGAATGTAGAACTCAATACCCAAAAAAAGCACCAGCAAGATCTCAGAGAATCCAAAGCGAGATCAAACAAAGCCCAAGCATATCCTCCAGAAGTGCACAGAGGCAGAACCCTTAGCAGAGTCCCAACTTGGGAAGCAAGGCTGGGAGGAGTAAAAAAATGGCGACAACAACCAAAGGTTCCCACTGTAGAGAGCTATTATGAAGATAGAGATGAAACTCGAAGGAAGAGAATGACTCCAAAATAGCTACAAGTAAAGCTTCAGACCAGAACACAATCTGAACACAAAGTCTACTAGAATTCCTGGAAGAAATGAAGTAAATGTTTTTAAATGATTTTATGAATAAAACTAGAGCACCAAAAGAGAGAATTGAAAGAAAAAAAGATGAGAGCTCTGAAGGAAAGATATGGAAGGAGGGTTAATAGATGAGTACAAGAGATACCCAAGTAACAGACTCCTTAAAAATAAGAATGGGCCAAACAGAAGTTAATATCTCCATGAAACTAAAAGAAATATTAAGATAAAGTCGTAAGACCAAAAAATTAGAAGAAAATATAAGCTCTCTCATTTCTAAAACAACTACATTGGAAAATAGATCAAGGAGAAATCATGGAACCATTAGTGAATTACCTGGAAACCACGACCAGAAAAATAATCTAGACAAACGTGAAGAAATCATGGAAGAAAATTGCCCTGATCTATTACAACCAGAAGGAAAAGTTAAAATAGAAAAAATGCGCCAGATAACTCCTGAAAGACATATCAAAATGTAGGGGCAGCTAGATAGTACAGTGGATAGAGTACTGGCCCTGGACTCAGGAGGAACTGAGATCAAATCCAGCCTCAGACACTTACTAGTTGTGTGACCCTGGGCAAGTCACTTAATGCCAATTGTCTCCCCCCAAAAAAAAAAAATTTAAAAGAAATCCCAAAATGAAAACTTCTAGGAACATCATAACCAAAATCCAGACATCCTGAGCCAGAGAAAAAAATACTGCAATCAGAAAGAGGTCAAGTACTGAGGAGTCAGTCGAGATCAAATAAGATTTACCAGCTACTATTATCAAAGAGTAAAGGACTTGAAATATGGTATTCCAAAATGTAAAAAGATATAGCTTATGATCAAGAATCACTCACCCAGCAAAACTTAGTTTAATCCTATAGGATAAAAAAATAAACACTAATGAAATAGAGGATTTCCAGGCATTTGTGATTAAAATACCAGAACTGAGTAGGAAATTTGAAATGTGAGTACAGGAGTCAAAAGGAATATGAAATGCAAATACAGATGAGAGCTGGAAAGGCTTAAACACAGATGAAGTCTTTATATTCTTACAGGAGGCAGTGACATAAGTGTTTCTTCATTACCATAATGTCAGCAGGGATCATAAAGGGATTTAAATAAGACAGAAGACCTGGGAGTGGTTTTGTTATGTTCTGATTATCTTAAAAGAAGAAAGGAAAAGGAAAGGGAAAGTAATATAGCATGAAATATGGAGAAAGAGAATGTGGAATTACCTAACATAACTGGGGTATGCAAGCAGAAGCTGTACAAAGAAGAAGGGGTAGGAAGAGTGGGTGACACTTGAACCTCACTTTCATCCGATGTGGTCAAAAGAAAGTAGAATACACACATCACACTCACTCACACACGGAGTCTGGTGTAGAAATACATTCAATTCAACAGAAAAATTGGAGGGAATGGGGAGAGAGGAAAGAGAGAAATAAGAGGGAGGGCAAATTCAGAAATTTAAAAGCTAAACAAAGCGATTTTTTTCCCTAGTGACAATAGGGAACCACCAGACTTAGTTGAATAAGAGAGTCACATGGTTAGAGCTGCACTTGAGGAAAATTACTTTGGCAGCAGTGTGTAGAATGGATTGGAATGAGGACTTGAGGCCAGGAGACCAAAGGAGGCTGTGTGGTAATAATCTAGGCAAGAGATGATAAGAGCCTGAACTGAAGTGGTAGGTGTGTGAGCCAATCGAAGGGCTTAGTGAGCTGGATGTGAGAGATGTTACAAAGGCAGAAACTATAAGATTTGGCAAATGATGGACTATGTGGAATAAGCAAGAGAAAAGAGTTCAGGATACTGCTAGAGATTACAAACCTTTTCAATATTCTTTCTTTCAGTAATATCGTGCATTTTCATGATTTCAATTATTTATATATATAGAAGTGATTCCCAAATCTATATATCTACCCTAAATTCCCAACCCAATGCTCTAGTCTCACGTTTCCAACTGCCTGATATGTCCTGTTGGCATTTCAAATTCAATTTGTCCAAAACTGAATCTGTCAGCTTCCCTAAAACCTGCCCTCGCCCAAACTTCCCCTTTCCTATTTTTGTTGACCCAGTCATTCAAGCTTAAAACCTCAGAGCCATCTTTGACTTTTTGCTGTCTTTCAGCTCCCCCATTCAGTCAGCTCCCCAAGTCCTATCAATTCTTCCTCTGCCATAATTCTCATGTATCTCCACTCTCCTTACCACCACTGGAGTACTTATGACCTCTGGCTTTGACATTTCTAACAGCCTCTTTCTAATAGATTCTCTGCCTGTTTTCTCCTCCTTGCCAATCCATCCTTCAGATGGCTACCAAAATAATCTTCCTAACACAGGTCTGACTGTGTCATTCTCTTTTGCAAAAATCTTCAGTGTGTCCCTATTACCATGAAGATAAAGTAAAAATTTCTGGCATTCAAGATCCTACACAACTTATATTTCAGTCTTGCTTTACTCTACTACCTTTTGCACACTCTGTTCCAGCCAAACTGTCCTATTCACTATTTCCTAATCTTATCCTGCCCTCTCCCAACCGTATATTTGCACAAGCAGGCTCCCTTTCCACATGTCCACCAGTAAAATCCTCTTCCTTCCAGGCTTATCTATATTGCCACTTCTTTCATGAAGCCATACCTGATTCCCCCACTGAAGGAAATCTTCCTCTATCCATATTTCTGATAGCATCTTGCCTAGACCTTTCAGCCTTTTATAGAGTCTACCCTGTATTATCCTTTTTTCTGACCGTATTTCCTCGGTCCCTACTTCCCTATACCTACCCTGTACCTATTAGATTATTAGCTCCTTTCAGGCATGGATGGTGTTATGTTTTACAAAGGAATTTGCATGTAATAGACAATAATATTTATTGAATTGAATTTCATTCCATGCACATAACTGTATTTATATGATTGATCATAATAATAACTGACATTTATATAGTATTTTAAGGCTCACAAAATACTTTCTGTATCTCACTTGACTCTCACACCAACCTGGCAGGTAGATATTATTATTATTCTCATTTTTCAGTTAAGGAAATTGAAGCAGGCAAAAATTAAATGACTTGCCCAAGGTCACACAGGTAATGAGTATCTGAGGCCAGATTTTAACTCAGGTCTTCCTGACTCCAAGTCCAATGATCTAACTACTACAATCTGCTATTTCTTCATTCCACAAGATTTTATATGCATATATAGTGTATGTATGTATATATATACGTATACATATATACATGCATATAATTTTTTGAAAACTTCATAGTGCTATAAAATGCTAACTATTGTTATTACTATTAGTGGTTGTAAGAGTATTACTAAGAATTGAGTGTGGAGTGTGGATGGTTGAAAGGAAAATATAGATTGAATTAAAAGAAGCCAAGCACCAAGCTGAACAACAGGTATCTCAAAAGAACCAAGAATCAATCAACCAGCAAATATTTGCTGAGCCCCTATAATGTGGCCAGTAGCAATTAGATGGCTCAGTGGATAGAATCCTGGCCTAGAGTTAGGAAGACCTGACTCAAAGACCTGACTCAGACCTCTCTGAGGTGGGTTTGAGTTTGAAACCAGCCTTAGATACTTCAGCTGTAAAATAGGGAAAATAATAGCACCTAACCTTCAGTATTGTTGTGAGGATCAAATGAGACATTTGTAAAAAAAAAAAGTTTAGCACATAGTAGGAGCTATATAAATGCTTATTCCTTTCTCTCCCCCATTTTCTGCATGACTGTGTTTAAGGCACTGTATGGAGCCCTGGGAAAGATGCAAAGATAATCAGGTAATGAAGATCCATGCCCTCTGGCACTTACAGTTTAGCAGTGGTGTCATGACCACACACAAATATGCAACACTAAGCAATAACAACATGGTGTCCCAGAATCTGACATTGGCATCTGGGTTCCAATCCCAGTTCTTCTACTTACCATCTAGGTGACCTGGAGTAAAGCACTCACTGAGCCTCTGCCTCCTCTATTGAATGATGCAGCATGTTATGCATCTCCCGACAGAAAAGAGATATTCTCAGGGTGAAGAATTTTGGGGGGACAAGGCCAATTTGGAAATTTGTTTTGTTTGACTATGCCTTGTTTCAGGGGTTTGGTTTTGTTTTGTTTTTCTTGGTGGGGGATAGGAGATGAAATTTTGTTAATTAAAAAAATTTAATTAATTTTTAAAACTAAATAAAATGACTTGGACTATGATTTCTAAGGTTCTTTCTAGCCTTAAATCCTGTGAACTGCAATATCTGTGGTGAAAGGTATAGCACAATAAGAGAGGATCAAAGTGCTAATTGAGGCCACCTTCTATGACATTGTTCCCATGGAAGTACCCCCTAAAATACGACGTTACCTAATGATGCATAATGCTTAAACTAGGCCCTTCTCCCAGAGGAAAGAGGGAGGAAACATAGGTAGAAATGCCTAAAATGACTGATGGAGCTCTGAGGGCAACCCTTGACAATTGCGGAATAATTCTAGACCCAATGTTTATTCTTAGCTGACCCATTAGCTACTGATATATTCAAATGTACCTGGGGGAGAGGGTGTCTCTTTCCCCTTAATTGATACAGATTAAGTTTTCAGGTTCCTTCATCTATCACACTATAAAACTAAATAGCTCTTCAACCTTACGTCACCTTTAATTGATAAAGTAGATTGCCTAGGTAGCATTTGTATATGTGAACCAGACTATTTCACAAGACCAGACTAAGGCCATAGGATGAAGGCGAGATGGAAATCCTTATCTCCTTATGTCTGTTTAGTCTGTATTAATGATTATTACACTTTTAATAAACCTTCTACTTTAAGGATAGATGTTAATAAAGCTGACTAAACCTAGAAGTGTGGTTTATGTACATTCCCCCCCCCCAAAGAACCAGTTATTAATTTGCCAGCACATCCCTAACCTACCTGGTAACCATGAGCAGGTGTCAACTAATCCAAAGATTTGGATGTTACTGACTACTAGGGAAAAGCATGTTGACCAGGGAACTAGGAACCTACATGTTCACAATTGGATCAGTTCACAGATCCACCAGCAGCGAATTAGTGTCCCAATTTTTCCACATCCCCTCCAACATTTGTGCTTTCCCGTTCAATCATTTTAGCTAATCTGATAGGCGTAAAATGATAACTCAAGGTTGTTTTAATTTGCATGATTTAGAACATTTTTTCATATGACTATAAACTATTTTGATGTTTTTTATTGGAAAACTGCTTGTTTGTATCCTTTAACCATTTATCAATTAGGGAATGATTTGTATTCTTATAGATTAGACAGAATTTTTGTAAATTTGAGATATGAGACTTTTATCTGAAAATCTGTCTACAAAATTTTTCCCCCAATTTTTTGCTTTCTTTCTGATCTTGGCTACATGTTTTATTTGCACAAAACCTTTTTAGTTTAATATAATTGAAATGATCTAGTTTACACCTCATACTGCTCTCTACCTCTTGTTTATTCATAAATTGTTCACTTATCCATTAGTCTGATAAGTAACAGTTTAATAACTCTTTGGGCATAATTCTAGATTGCTCTCATCCAAATCAAGTTTATCATTTTTCCAGGCTGAGAAGTAAGCAGCAGTGACCTGATGCCCTTAACTCCTGAGAAAGCCAGCCTGTGAAACTGTGTTAGCCATATATACTCTTCTATCTCTTCCCTCTTCTCTTATCCCCTTCCCCTTCTATTTTCCTGTAGGGCAGGACAGACTTCTGTACCCCATTTCCTGTATTTCTTATTTCCCAGTAACATGTGAAAACATTTTTTTAAACATATGTTTTTAAAACTTTAGGTTTCAAGTTTTCTCTCTTTCTCCCTCTCCACCCACCCTCATTGAAAAGGCAAGCAACTCAATATAGGTTGTACATGTGCAGTTATGCAAAACACTTCCATAGTAGACATGTTGTGAAAAACTAACTCTATTTCCCTTAATCCTATCCTGCCCTCCCATTACTTCTGATTACCCCCCTTTCCCAATCTGCCCTCCTCTCTATCATTCCCCTGCTCTCTTGTCCCCTTCTCCCCCTATTTTCCTGTAGGGTAAGACAGATTTCCATACCCAATTGAATGTGTGTGTTATTTCCTCCTTAAGCCAAATCCTACGAGAATAAGATTCACTCATTCCCTCTCACCTTCCCCCATTTCCCCTCCACTGTAAGAGACTTTTCTTTTGTTTTTTTTTTGTGAGATAATTTACCCCATTCTACCTCTCCCCCTTCTTCTTCTCCGAGTATAATCCTCTCTCATCCCTTAATTTTATTCTCCACATATGACCCCTTAATCTTCAACTCACCCTGTGCCCTCTATCTATCTATCTATATATACATACATATAATTTTTTTCCTCCAACTACCCTAATACTGACAAAGGTCTCATGAGTTATAAATATCATCTTTCCATGCAGGAATGTAAACAGTTCAATCTTAATAAGTCTCTTATGATTTCTCTTTCCTGTTTACCTCTTCATGTTCCACTTGAGTCTGTATTTGAAAGTCAAATTTTCTATTCAGCTCTGGTCTTTTCATCAAGAATGCTTGAAAGTCCTCTATTTCAATGAATGTCCATTTTTTCCCCTGAAGGATTACACTCAGTAGGTGATTCTTGGTTGTAATCCTATCTCCTTTGCCCTCCAGAATATTATATTCCATGCCCTGCGGTCCTTTAATGTAGAAGCTGCTAAATCTTGTGTTATCCTGATTGTGTTTCCACAGTACTTGAATTGTTTCCTTCTGGCAGCTTGTAATATTTTCTCCTTGACCTGGGAACTCTGGAATTTGGCTATAATATTCCTAGGAGTTTTCCTTTGGGGATCTCTTTCAGGAGGAGATCTGTGGATTCTTTCAATTTCTATTTTGCCCTCTGGTTCTAATACATCAGGGCAGTTTTCCTTGATAATTTCTTGAAAGATGATGTCTAGGCTCTTTTTTTGATCATGGCTTTCAGATAGTCCAATAATTTTTAAATTCTCTCTCCTGGATCTATTTTCCAGGTCAGTTGTTTTTCCAATGAGATATTTCACATTGTTTTCTAATTTTTCATTCTTTTGGATTTGTTTTACAGTGTCTTGATTTCTCATAAAGTCACTATTTTCCAATTGCTCTATTCTAATTTTTAAGGAAGTATTTTCTTCAGTAATCTTTTGGACTTCCTTTTCCATTTGGCCAATTTTTCTTTTTAGGGCATTCTTCTCCTCATTGGCTTTTTGGACCTCTTTTGCCATTTGGGTTAGGCTATTTTTTAAGGTGTTATTTTCTTCAGTATTTTTTTGGGTCTCCTTTAGCAAGCTGTTGACTTGTTTTTCATGATTTTCTTGCATCACTCTCATTTCTCTTCCCAGTTTTTCCTCTACTTCCCTTACTTGCTTCTCAAAATCCCTTTTGAGCTCTTCCAAGGCCTGGGACTGATTCATATTTTTCTTGGAGGCTTTGATGTAGGAGCTTTGACTTTGTTGTCTTCTTCTGGTTGTATATTTTGATCCTCTTTTTCACCAAAGTAAGATAATATAGTCTGACTCTTTTTGCGATGCTTGCTCATGATGCCAGCCAATTACTTGAGTTCTAAACTCTTTGTCAAGGTACAAATCTGCTTCCAATGTGGAGAATGTACTGTCCCAAGCTTCAGGAGTTTGTACAGCTGTTTTCAGAGATACTTGTAGGGACCTGTAAATTTTCAGTTCTTCCAAGGTGGTATGATAAGGGGCGAGGTGTTTACTCCTTTCCTGGCCTGTGACTACAAGTACTCCTTTCTGTCCTGTAACCATAAGGAGAGGTTCCTCTCCACAGACACCACAAGCTCCTCTACGCCAGCGCTCCTCCTCACCCCAGCACCACCGCCCAGAACTCTGACCCAGATCCAAAAATGGCAAAGCAAGAGATTCCTGCCTCAGCATTGGCAAAGAGATCCCTGCAACCCCTCTCTGATCAGCCACTGGATTCCCCCTCAGTCTATGGGCCCAAAGCTCAGGAAGCAGCTGCTCCCCCCAGGACCACGCTCCTGGGGAATGAAGCTGAGACCCCGCCTTCCTTTCTCATCACCGACAGACACAGACTTTTCCCACTGACCTTCTAAGTTGTCTTTGGCATTAGGCGGTTAAGGAGTCTGGAAACCTCCACAGCTGCCTGAGATTCAGTACTCTGAGGCCTGCTCTAGGTTCACTTCACACCCCCGCTCCGCTAAGCTCCCAGCCGGGCGCGATACACCTTTGCAATCAATCATCCAGGTTGTCTTGGGCTGGAAATTTGTTTCACTCTGTCTTTTTGTGGGTTCTGCTGCTTCAGAATTTGTTTAGAGCCATTTTTTATGAGTATTTGGAGGGGTTTGAGGGAGAGCTCAAGCAAGTCACTGCTTTCACTCCACCATCTTGGCTCCGCCCCCCTCTCTCACACACCTTTCTAATAAGGACAATATAGTTTTGTTTTTTAGGTTTTTGGGGGGAGAGGAGCAATCGAGATTAAGTGACTTGCTCAGGGTCACACACAGCTTAGTAAGTGTCAAATGTCTGAGACATATTTGACTCCAGGGCTGGTGCTCTATCCAGTGCGCCACCACTGCTCCTGACCATGTAGTTTTGAGTAGCCCAGGATGCCAGTTTCACATGACGCAGTGAGTATTTTTGAGCAGATACCATTTTGCTATCTGGGAGATGCAAAAGAAGTGTAACACAGGGTCCGCAACCTACTGGAAGTTTCCAGTTTATTTGGGGAGATAGGGCATGCACTCAGGAAAAATAACAGGTTGTCTCCTAGGTCCCTTTGAGCTCTGAAATTTCACAAGTCCATAATTAAGTGCCAAAAGTGATCTGTACAGACATTAAGAAGTGTAGAAGGCCAGTGGGAGGAAGGAGAGATCCTTAAGCATCTTGGTAGATGGATGAGGCTTTGTGAAGGAGATAAGGCTTCACCTTGACCTTGAAATACCTTAAAGAGGAGTCAGATAAAAAGAAAGGAGAGATCATATTCCAGCTGGGTTAAGGAGAAATGGGTGGGGAGAGAGAGGGGACATCATGAACAAAGACACAGAGGAATGAGGATGGTTTTTTCGAGGGATGATTAGAAGATGGGCCTGGATGAACTGTAAGGTCTCCCTTGGCTAACTGATAACTTTGGGCAAATGCAAAGAGTGATGAATTGTCCGAACACAAACGAGGAGTAGGTGAGTGAGGCTCATCTGGGCTCCATTGCCCCTCCTGACATCAGCCGGGCACTTTTCAGGAAAGGCCCAGCCAGAACTAATCACAGCCAAGACCAATCCCCTCAACCAACAAGGGTCTCTCCCTCCTTCCCCTGACCTCAATGTTTATACAGCTCGTTTTTTGGACCTACAGAAGCTTGAAATTTGAGAGGTGGAAGAGACCTATAAGACCAGCTGGCAGTTTTACTATGTGCCCTATTCCCCCCCAAAAAAACAGGAAACTTTCTGTAAGAAAAAAAAAAGAGTTAGGACCCAGATAGAAAACAGAGTGAGTAATAGAGGACTGTATCTTTGACTCTGGACGAATCATTTACCAACTTAATACCAAATGCTAAGTATCAAATTCTGAGTGCTCTGGAGTCCATAGCAAAGGTCATGGGCTGGGGGCCACTCAGCCACAGGTTCCATAAGCATAGAGGAAATGGTTCTCTGACATGCTAAGCCAAAGGTATAGGAGAGAAGTAGATACTCCCAGGGAAAGGAGAAAGAAAGAGAAATGGGGAGGCTGTCAGCAAGCCTTAAGAAGAGGAAGTGATCTTGGTTTCAATTCCTCTCCGCCTCCGTCAAGGGGAAATACTCTCCATTTTCCCAGTGCTCATCAGGGTCCCTCTCCTTAGGCCTTGAAACCTAGGAGGGAGCCCAAATGTAACTGTTCAATAGTCCCCCGCCTCACCCTTTTCAAGTAGCCAGAGAATCTGTGAGCCGGAATGGGCCCTGCCATGATGGCAGACCATAGCATCCAAACCCAACTGAGGAAAACACCTGGGGCACTTCAGAGAGTCTCACTAGGGTCAAAAATTCAAAAGACAGAGAAGGCGGCCCTGACGAGCTGAAATTGAAGGCACACATGTCACCCACCCCACCCATCTAACTTCCCCAATGGAAGGGAGGAGACAAGAAGCTCCTGTCCTTTCCCATCCCAGGACCAACTCGAATAAAATGCTGCACCCACTGCCCCTCTACCCCCAAGACCTTCAGGCCAGAGTCGTCGTCTTCTTCTTCTTCTTCTTCTTCTTCTTTCTTTTTGGCAAGGCAATGGGGTAAAGTGACTTGCCCAGGGTCACACAGCTAGTAAATGTCAAGTGTCTGAGGCCAGATTTGAACTCAGGTCTTTCTGAGTCCAGGGCCAGTGCTCTATCCACTGTGCCATCTAGCCAGATGTCTTCTTGATTCAATTCATGGTTTAAGGACTGATAGAACTATTGATAAAAATGCTATTCAGACCAAAAAATACTTTTAAAATAAGGAAAAGTGGGAGTCATGATAATAATAATAATAATAATAATTCCCATTTGTGTCCCTCATTCTGGAGTCTGGTCCTTCCTCCTCCATAGCTCCTTCAGTTTCTGGGCTTAATAACTATTTCCAGATGCTGGTATTGGGGATAATCATGGCTAGTAGGGAATAGATTCTAGCTGCAAAACTTCAGTTAATCAGTTAGTCAACAATCATTCATTAAGCACTTACTCTAGCCCCAACTCTGTGCTCAGCTCTGGAGATCCCGAGAAAGGCACGGTTCCTGGACTCAAGGAGCTCACATTCTAATGGGGGAGGCAACATGAAAACAATTGTAGATACAAGATATACACAACTGAAATAGAAGGCGAGGTCAATGAGAAGGTACTAATAGTAGGGGAAGCTGGGAAAGGCCTCCTGCAAAAGAAGTCAGGGAAGCCAAGAGACAGAGTTAAGTAGGCAGAGCATTCCAGGCATGGGGAACAGCCATGGACACAGGAGATGGAGCATTATTTGCAAGGAACAGTAAGAAGGCCAATGTGTCCCTGGATAGTAAAGTGCATGGAAGGGAGTAAAACCTAAGACTAGAAAGAAAGGATAAGGCCAAAAGACAAACAGAGGCTTTTACAGTTGATCCTGGAGGTAATAGGGAGCCACTGTAATTTATTGAGGAGGGGAAGCTCAGAAGCTCAGATCTGCACTTCAGAAAATCACTTTTTCACATTGCTTCAGACAACTGGACGGACAACAGGAATCTGTATCCTCCATTCCTGGTGGCCCTTTGTCTGCCCTCATGAGAACAGAAGATGGGTTGAAGGCTTGAAGGACAGAGAGGAGGAGCACCCACAAAACAAACTTGCCTCTTGTCTATTTATCTATGTTTTTTTGACAATTTATATATTTTTTCCAATTACATGTAAAAACAATTTCAACATACATTTTTTAAACTTTTGAGTTCCAAATTCTCTTCCTCCTTCTTACCATTCCTTGAGAAGGCAAGCAATGTGATACAGATTATACATGCGCAATCATACAAAACAGATTTCCATATTAGTCATGCTGCAAAAGAAAATACAGACCAAAAAAAAAAAACCCCACAAGAAAAATAGAGTTTAGAAAAAAGTATGCTTCAATCTGTACATCAGACTCCATCAGTTCTTTCTGTGGAGGTTGATAGCATTTTTTCATAAGTCCTTCAGAATTGTCTTGGAGCAATGTATTGCTGAGAACAGCTAAGCATTCACAATTGATCATCATACAATACTGCTGTCACTGTGTACACTGTTCTCCTGGTTTTGCTCATTTTACTTTGCATCAGGTCATGTAAGTCTTTCCAGGCTTTTCTGAAATTATCCTGCTTGTCATTTCTTATAGCACAATAATATTCCATCACCATCATGTACCACAACTTGTTAAACCATTCCCCAATTAATTGACATCCCTTCAATTTCCAATTCTTTGCCATCACAAAAAGAGCTGCTATAAATATTTTTGTACAAATACTTGACCTACATTCAATTGTGGATTATCCATGTGTGAATTATGTACTTTGTGGAATATCTATTCCCCTTCCACCATGCAGCAGCATCATCATAGGATCCAAGATTGATAAATTCAAGAGATCCTAAATGCCATTTAGTTCAACATCCTCATTTTACAGATGAGAACACCAAGGCCCAGAGAGGCTAAATCACTTGCCCAGAGTCACACAGCTAGTAAGTGTCTGGGGCAGGGTTAGAACTCAGGTCTTCCTGATTCCAAACTCAGTGTTCTATCCTCTGTGTCAGTAGCAGTGAGTGCCTAGGGAATATAACATATCCTTAGAGAATTTGATCTGTAACCCCTCAAAATCAAAGAAAAGATTGTTTTAAACTAGCCTTTGTTATGAGCTATCTATGTTACTACAGATAATTAGGAGTTGGATTTGGACGGAAATGTCAACAACTCCACTGACATCATGGTGGTGCAGCAGTGATCCTGGGTCCTAGAGGACTGGCAGGTGACAACTGTCCTGTCAGGTAGAAAGGCTTGAAGCTGGGCCTAATGGTGGAAAAGCAGTCTAGCCAAGTTTGGGGAGGCTCATCACCAGAAGCCTGGTTACCACAAGATGATTTTTTTTTAAATTTTATCACAGAAACCCATAAACCCACCTACTAATAGGTAGCATGGTTTCCCTGAGGTAACCAGTCATCAGCACAGAGAGCAGAGCCCTCCCCAGCTGCCAATTGGAATGAAATAGATTAAACATTTATTAAGCACCTACTGTTTGTCAGGCACTGGGCTAAGAACTTTACAAATATTATCTTATTTGATTCTCACAACCCTGGGAGATAGGTGCTATTATTATCCCCATTTTACAGATAAGATTGAGGCATACTGAGGTCAAAGGACTTGCCTCAAGGTCACACAGCTATTAAGTGTCTGAGGCCAGATTTGAACTCAGGTCTTCCCGAATCCAGGGCTAGCACTCCATCTGCTGTACCACCCAACTGCCTCTGAATGTGTCCCTAAGAGGATATAGGCAGAGTAGAAGAAAGATCCAGTGGAATCTTCTCATCATAAAGGTTTATAGGTATAGAGATGGAAGACCCCTTTTAGTCTAGTCTAACCCTTTCATTTTATAGATGGGGAAATTGAGGACCAGAGACATTAAATTACTTGCACAAGGTCACACAAGTCATAAATGGCAGGATTTAAGTTAAAGTTCTCCCACTCCAAATCCAGGACGACATTGTCTCCTGCCAGGAAGGCCAAGGACCAGAGCTGGATTCTCTCTTATTAAAGGAATTGTTGATTTCTCAGGCTGGGGAGGAGTAAGTTGAGTGACGCCTTGGGTGGAGTTCCTATCTCTTTATTCTTCTGTGGCTGTGTATCTCCTTGTCTCCTTTCTTGTGAGAAGAAAGAAGGTCAAGAAGGAGATACCAAGGAAAAAAACAAAGGACAGAGATCTAATGGGTAATGCCCCACATCAGGCTAGAGTTTTTTAGCTCAAAGGTGGGCTGAATTCACCACAAGAATCACTGCAGGTTCTCATTTCTTCCATGAGGTACCCATTCTCTCTAGGGGCAGCTGTCTTCTCTTTAGCTCTAGCAACACTACATTGTCAGAAGACCCAGCTCCTCCTTCAAGCTGATCCAGAGAGGATTGACTTCTCATATCCCCCAGGGAGGGGCACCAAGGCCATTCCCCTATGGCCATTAGGGAGCTGAGGAGAGAGGAGAACTAGGACAGTAGCCGAGGCACGAGCTTCTCCCTAGAGGACCAAGATGGAAGAGATTAGATAGGAAGTCAGACTTTGAAGAGCACAGCTCTGTTCTTATCATTCTTCCCTAATTAACCCTCCCTTCTGCTCTTCCTTCTCTATGAGAGAGAGAAGGAGAGGCAGAAAGAGGGTCCAAGAGAGAACAGGAGTGACTTGTGAGAGGCATTGAAAGGGGGGAATGGAGAAAAACTAGGCAGAGTGGGGAGATGTAGGTGGAAAAGAGGCTGGAGATAATTGGGGAAGAAAAGATGGAGAGAGGCTGGGGAGGAGAAAATTAAGAGAAGTTGAGAAACTTGACAAGGAGTAGATGGAGAGGGTCTGGGGGAAACTGGAGAGGAGTAGACATAAGGGGAAGCTGGGAGAACTAAGCAAAGGTAGATGAAGGGAGAAGTAGAGTGGACACTTAGAAAAACTGTGAAGTTAGGCGTTTTCATCATTGAATGAATAAAAGCAGAAGATTTGAATGTAGTGAGCCAAAGAAGTGTCACTTGGCTTATCAAATCTGGGAATTGATGTCCTAAAATGATGCACCTTGGAGGAAATGATTCTTTCGCATGGAGCAAAGGCAGAAATTCTGCTCTGCAGCCTTCTATCTGAGAAGAATTAGAGATTTATCTTGCCAAGGATAAAAGGAGGAGGTATGAGCCCACTGCTCAATGAGGCCAATGCTGAAAGAAACCAGGCAGTGAAAAACAAAATGACACCTTGTTCTGAGACAATGCGCACCTGAGTGAGCACACTGTCTCACACACACACACACACACACACACACACACACAAAAGTTAAATGCATTGCCATCAGAAAGCGGATCCCCACTCACCTCTCACACATCCCTGAATGTGGGAATTCCCCCTGCTTCAGACTGGTCTGTCATAGAACTGCTTATAGCCACCTTCTGTGTTGCTGAGGTGGCCGCTGATAGTGAAGGGAGGACCCAGCTCCAGCTCCCCGGATTTCAGGTTGCTGAGGAACAAGAGACACATCTTGTCATAAATTCATAGATTCATAGGACCTAGAATTAAATGCACTCTTAGAGATCCTCTAATAGAAACATCTCATTTTTAAAAATGAGGAAAATAAGTCCTGGAGAGGGTGATTTGCTCAGTCACACACCTAAGAAGTATCAAAGCACTTGGGGTTTGGAAGACATGTCCTTTGACCCCAAAGCCAGCACTCTTTCCACTAAAGATTCTGTTAATAAGGGTAGGAGCAGAACTTAGGTGGGAAGAAGACTTTCACAAGAACCCAGACTTTCTTTGGGTTCCCTGCCAGTTAGGTTACACAATTGGGAGAAAGTCTGGACAGCAAGAATCTTCTCTCACTGGTTTGGGAGCAGAGGATAGGATGTGGAAGAGTGAAGATTTCAGGCCAGGGGGCACGCATCCACAGGGGTCTAGCTTGATTAATACTGCTAATTGGCTGATAGATCTTTCAAGACAGTAACTTCAATCCATCAGGGTAAGGGAAAGAAGGCAGGGGAGGATAGATCTTAGGATCATAGATTTATACCAGAAGAACCTTAGTCAGGCCATCAACCCCACCTCATCCCCATTTTACAGATGGGGCAATAATGGCCCAGAGAAGCTATTGGCCTCAGGAGAGCCCTAACACAAGAGTATTTCTGATTATCTGAGATCCTAGGGTGCTCAGGATCCACCATATGTATGTTTGTATTCTAGTTTTTATTAATGGGATATTCTTAAGTATTGAGCTATAATGATTGCTAAAATAAGATCTGTTTGGATTCTAACATCCTATGATTCTATGACTACCCAGCTCTCCTTTGGAATAAAAAAAAATGACCCCCTTAAAGTTATAAAGGAGCAGAAAAAGGAGAGAGTAGTCAGGGAAGAGGAGAACATGAGCGCTCTCTTTCCCATTGGCAGGACAGAGTGATGCCAGCCAGTGTGGTCCGCAGAGTGGATTTGGAGTCAGAGAACTTGGGTTCAAATCCTAGGATGAGTCACTTAGACTCTCTGGATCTAAATTTCCTCATTCTAAGATGAGTGGGGAGGTCTACGTAACCTCCAAGATCCCTTCCAGCATCAACTTTTTGATCCCATGAGCCTGCGATTACATTGGCTGGCAATGTCCCTGCCAGTTGGGCTTGTTCAGAGATGAAGTCCTCAGGTAACCCCAGGTCTACTCACCGGATCTGATACAGGTTAAACACAAAGTTGGGCCCTAGAAAGACAAACAGACAGAAAGAAGATAATTAGTGCAGTCCACGGGGAAGCATGTCCCTACTGGGATAATCTTAGTTCACAGGTTGGATCTTGGGGGGAAACTGAGGTCCTAGAAGGAATTTATTTCAGGCAGTATTGCAGATATGTTCCAGGTTCTTTGGACCTCATCTGTATCCTGTGGGATATTTTTCATTGTCCTAGAGTTAGCCATCTTCCCAGGAACAGAGACACCCAGAGAGTAAAATGCTTATTAAGGCACTGAAATTTTTCTACTTGGTAGGTCATGACTGTCATGAGTATAAAATACTCATCTTAAAATGGGGAAAGCTCAGGCTTATCAGCTGAATCCATTACAATTTTAAGAAATGGGAGGGGAAGGGTTTACCCTACTTTTTTGGTCCCCATGTATTCCAGAAGCACTCTACTAACTGCTTCAGTCCTCAGGGTATCCAGAAATGAATGTACATAGTAGTTGGGAGCCCTGTCAAAGAACCGCAGCAAACTTCCAGTGAATCTGTAAGAGCTGGCCAGACAAGGAGGAGGCCCAGAGACAAATTTCTGGGGAAGAAAATACCTACTTAGCTGAATGGAAGGATGGTAGAGATAGAGTACACCCTACAGTGACCTTTGCCTTAGAATCTACAAAAGGTTCCACAGACCATCTGTTTTCACTCCTACTTTTTTGCACAATTGGTTGGCAAGAACAACAGAAGATTGCACACTTCCAAGGCACAGCAAGAACTTTGTTCTCCCTTTTTCATCACCCTCCTTTATCCCTCTGTGTATACACACACACACACTACACACACACATACACACATTTCAAACAGTCAGCTGCCTGACAAAATCTCCAACCACTTCAACCACAGGAAATATTTTTATGTTCCGCTCAGGTAGGAACAGAGCTCATGGTGCTTTACCCAGCCCACGCCCTTACTCCACCCTAGCTGTGATGGCTGTGAGCCCCAAGGAACTGGGCAGAGCTCCCAGAGTGCTGGCATGTACTCACCCTCCCAGCAGTATCCGTGTTGGTACCACTTGGCCAGACTATAGCCGAGGATGGACACTACCAGTAGTGATAGCCCCACTCCTAGGATCAGACCTAAACTACTGATGGACTCCTCACCTGCAGAGAGAACAAGAGAGGAGGGTACCATTAGCCTCTTTAGGAAGGCCTTGGTGATGCCCCACACTAGACAGAGACAGGAGTAGGCCTTGGAGAGCCAACCTAAGGCCCAGACTCTGGCCTTGGGGAAACTGAGGAGTCCAAATTAGAAAGAAACCACAATGCAGAGCAACCAGCCTCCTTCCAGTCCACATCATTCTCCTCCATAAACTGTAACTTCGGATCACCTTTACTCAGTGTGACATAATTGGATTCTTGGGCCTGGATATGACATGAGAGATGGGAGAGGAGGAGAACAGTGGAGAGTCTATACCCTCTAGAATAATAGTGGAGGTTCCTCTGAGGTGTTCATTGTGGTGACAAAATGAGAGAGAGTTTCCCCCATTGTATGAGAAGCAAGGTGATGTAGTGAAAATAATATTTGACACTTTTGCTATTGTTCAGTCATTTTTTAGCCATGTCTAACTCTTCATGACCCCATTTGGGGTTTTCTTGGCAAAGACACTGGAATAGTTTGCAATTTTCTTCTCCAGCCCTTTTTACAGATGGGGAAACTGAAGCAAGCAGGGTTAAGTGACTTGCCCACAGTCACACAGCTAGTAAGTGTCTGAGGTCAAATTTGAACTCAGGTCTTCCTGACTCTAGGCCCATTCTCTATCTACCATGCCACGATATACAACTCCAGCCCAAATCTTTCCTATTCCAGTTATTGCCACAACATTCAGGTTGACTAGGTTTTTGTTTTGTTTTGTTTTCGTCACAGACATTCAGATACTGGAGCAAGGAGACAGGTGTATTGTATACCCTCAGATCCTTTCTACTTAAGCTGGGTTATATCTCCCCAAAGGTCTCATTGTAAAAAAAAAATGGTCCTGGAGCAGTTAGAAAATAATAGAGACCAGCTGAATATTTTCTTTTTTTTAATTAAATTTTATTTTATTTTTGAAGATTCATTTTTTCTCCCTTTTGCATTCCTTTCCCCCTCCACCTGAGGAAGCAAAATAAAGCAAAACAAAAACCCAAACATGTAGAAAACATGTATAGTCAAGAAAAACATTGGACTTGTCTAAAAATATATGTCTCAATCTGCACCAAGTCCATCACCCCACTCTCAGGGGCAGACAGTCTTTCTAGCATCTGTTTTCTGGAATTGTGATCAGCCATTACACTGATCTCGAAGCTAGGTAGCAGAGTGGTTAGAGCATCATGCTTGGAGTTGGGAAGACTCCTCTTCCTGAGTTCAAATCTGGCCTCCAACATTTACTAGCTGTGTGTGATCCTGGACAAAGTCACTTAATCCTGTCTGACCCAGTTTCCCTGTCTGTAAAATGACCTGGAGAAGGAAATAGCAAACCACTCTAGTATCTTTGCCAAAAAAACTCCAAATAGGATCACAAAGAGTCCAATGCGACTGAAAAATGACAAAACATTACACTGATCAGAGTTCCCAAGTCTTCAAAGTTATTTGTCTTTACAATATTTTTGTAATATATAAATTGTTCTCCTGGTTCTTCTCAACTCACTCTGTATCAATTCATACAAATCTTCCCAGGTTTCTCTGATAGTGGTTCCTTCATCATTTCTAATGGCACAATAGCATTCCATCACATTCCATATAATTTGTTTGGCCATTGCCCATATGATGGGCACTCTCAGCATTTCCAATTCTTTGCTTCCACATAAAGGGCTATTTTAAGTATTTTTGTACAAAAAGGTCAGATCCACTTTCCAAGAACTTCTAAAAAAAATTTTAGAGCAGCCACCCCACCATCCCACCCCCAGCCTGAGTAGATTTGAGTTCAGTTAGAGTGCTCCATGGCATAACTGGGAAACCCAAAATTTCCCCAGTTCTTTTAGCCTCTCAAGAAATGAATACACACCTTCTTCTCTTTAATAGCATCAACTTGGGGTTAAACAAAACAAAACAAGCCAAAACCCCAAAGCTTGACAAGATCAATAAGAAAAAAGATTAAAGTAAATACAAGGTAAGGGTGGGTGGAGGTGCTAGCAAAAAGCTTGCTAGGCCCTCAAGGGAGCAAAGGAGATACAAAGATAAAAATGATGCAGTCCCTGCTCTAAAGTAGTTTGTGGTCTAGTAAGCCAGGTTTTTATTTTGTTTTGTTTTGCTTCCTCAAGTGGAGGGAAATAAGACATATATACAAATAGCTATAACACAAGGCCACAGGTAATAAGAGCAAAGGAGAGTTTAGGACAAAGTATTATGAGTGAATGAATTAGGAGGAAGAGATCACTCCCAATTGTTGGGGAGTACTGAGAGTCAAAAAGTAAGAGAAACCTCCTTAGAGAGTGGCATCACATTGATGGATTTCAACAGGCAGAAAACTCCACTACCTTCCTCTTTCTTCAAATCTCACCATCAGTACAGTATTTGCCTACCCTCCCCTTCCCTTCCTCAGTCATATCACCAACCCCTAAGACCATGAGAGCAGACGCTCTAGATCTCATTTAGATATTCAGTCTCTGTTTAGGCCCAGGTTTGTGTCCCCAACAGAAAGGGCCACTGCTCCGAGTAGCCCTTAGTAGACTAGTATGGCATTGGCTAATATGAGATTTTTTAACCAGATGGCACTGTCTTCAATGGTTACGGTCCTATCTCCACTCTCCCTAGTTAACTATTAAATCAGCCGTTAATATCTATCCAGCGTGAAGTTATATTTGAGCCATGTTTCTTAAAACTGGCACGTGAATTGTTTCAGACAGTTAAAAGTGACAGAAGTCCAATGCCTTCATTTTATTGAAGAGAAACTGGGGCCCAGAAAAGTCGCATGGTTTTTCCCAGGGTCATATAGCTAATTCAAATCCAGGTCTTCTGGCCCTAGATTCAATATTCATCTCATTACACCACTGTTTGATGGATAAATAAGAGATCAGACCCACTCCTGCTATCTCAACCACCTCCCCCTTCATGGTTCTTTTGTTTTTTTGGCAATGGTGAAATCGTTAGACTGTGAAGTCCAGTACAGATGCCACTCTTACAAACTGAAAGACTGGGAAAGACAAACCTGATTGTAATGAGTTCATCTTCTCTACAGTTGAGGAAATGCACAATCATTTCTGGAAAGCACATACCCCCTTGTGGCAGATCCAGCCACTTGCACTTAGAGTTTTAAGGTCAACTAGTTGTCCATGTTTCACTATGAGAAAGCTGAGGCTCAGAGAAATGCAGCTGCATAGCTATGGAGTCACACAGCTGTGGAGTGTCAGAGATTAGACTAGAGTCAGATGTCCTGTCTCCCAGCCCAGTGCCCTCTCATTATATCATGCCATAAGAATAAATGACTGACAGAGAGTCAGGCTCCTCCAGAGTTCAGTGAGAAATCTCCCCAGAGGCTTTGGGGCAAATCTACATTCTGCACTTTCCCTACATCAAGGATTTAAGATTGAGAACAGCAAGGGCTGACCTCCTGAGATTTGTTCGGAATGCCGAACTCTTGTAAGAGTAACCTATTATGACCTTCTCTCAGTGAATAATTCACTCTGGGCTGCTGGGCTATGTATGGGGAAGATGACAATAAAGACATGTTAGCCATGTGGCTCTTTAAGAACATGAAAATCTTTGCACTCTGCAATGCACTATGCCCCTTCCCCACAACAACCCTGAGATGGGCCAGGCAAGTACTGTTGTTGTTGTTATTGTTAACTTCATTTTGTATCATCAGTTCAACAAGTATTTATTAAATGCCTATAGTGTGCTGGTGACACAAAGATGAATATAAAGCAGTTGCTGCCCTCACTGAGCTTACATTCCACTGTGAGATACCACTCGTACACAGATAGGTAAATAATAACAACTCACATTTCTATAGCGCTTTAAGGTCTGCAATTTCCACAAAATGTGCGTGCATGGAAGTCTCCATTAACATGTCTCATCGTGGTGACGTGGTCACCCCAGATTTTCAAAAGCCATGCTATGCCATTGGAGTCCAAGCTCTGGCAAGTCTGTGAGTACAGTCCTGGCAAACAGAGTCTGTATCCCAAGGACCAGCCTGGCTAAGTATAGAGTGGCTCATCATACACAGGCTGGCTTCTAGGCGATGTATTCTCCAGCCTTGGCAAGGCAAGGAACAAAATAAAATAGAAAATGGCCCTGGTCCTATGCAGCCCTCTTTCTCTTCTGCAGTACATAGTAGAATTGTGGAGAAAGAAACAGAAAGTATGAAGCATCATACATTTTTTATGTCACCTATAAACATTAACTTAATAAGACACTTGTTCAGGGACCAAGTAGATACACTTCTACTAGATGAACTAAATTATGTCAATATGTATCATCTTACCGTAGATGAAAGCAGAAGACAAAAAGGAAGTTGTAGTTAAATGAGGATATGGTTTACAGGGACCTCAGAGGCCACTCATTTTATAGGTGAGGAAACTGAGGCCCAGACAGGTTGAATGCTTTGCCCAAAATAATAGAGTTGGCCAGCTTGGTTTTGTCATTCATTCAAAGGCAACAGGGAAAATCTAAGACATTTGGTCACCTCAAATAAAAATATTTGTTAAGAGCATTTATAAAAATACCACCATGAAGATAATTGCTTCAAAGGATGAGGAGGAGATAGTGACATTCTAGATCAGGGACTTGATAAGATACTCCAAATTCAATCAATGTATACTCAGAAAATTGTATTGGCATCCTTTGTTTTTACATAACCTTTATTTCTGAACATCTTCCTCTGCAGGATCTGTACCCAGTGAGCCATTCCCAAAGAATAATAAAGAAAGGAGGAGGAAAAAAGGAGTTCAGCAAAACCAGCAAACGCAACACCCAAGTCTGACAGTATATGCAATGTTCTATGCCCATAGTATTCCACCTTTGCAAAAAAAAAAAGGGGGGGGAGAGGGGAAAAAATTATGTCTTCCTCTCTTTCCTTTAGGGATATGTAATCCCACAGTGTTCAGTTTTGGCTTTTTGTTCTTTCAATTTACACTGCATATACGCTTTCCTGAGTCTGCTTAAAATCAACATTCCTTTAAAATCCAGTGAGATTAATATAAAAATCAGTATAGAGAATATTGAAAAATACATTAGAAAATGTGGCTCAGGAATAACAAAGAAAGACAGCAACTTCACACCTATAGAACATGGATGCTTTCTTCAAGAAAAAAATCAGAAGACAATGAATATGGTCAATCATTAAACATTTATTAAGCAGCTACTATTTGTTAAGCATTGCGCTAAGTGCTAGGGATAAAAAAAAGAGGCACAAGATAGTGCCCTCAAGAAGTTTGCAATCTAATGGATAATAAGCACCAAATTATATTATAAAAAAATTAAATTGATGATATCTTAATACACAGGAAATGTCTGGGTCTCATTTTTAACCAGCTGTCCATATGCAATCAGATCATCTACTTATAACAAAAGTCAAAATCTGTATCAAATTAGAAGAAGAAAAATAAGGTACCATATTACTAAAATAACTGCCGCCTAATCTATCTAATCAAAAGCCATTTACAACCCCAAAATGGGAAATAGATTTTTTTAAAAAATCACTTTGATACAGAAAACCATCATTTCCTAAGGAAGCTTAACTGATGCAAATCATTTGCCACAAGTAAGCCGAAAAGAAAAGAAACCAACCACTTAGCCAGCAAACATTTGATCTTTTTGCCAAGTAGAGAGATATGAAGCAGTCAAGTAAGGCAACATTCAACTAGACTGTAAACTTGTTTGTATAGTCTTCCAGTGGAGAATGGGGAAAGTTTATGAGCATCATCATCTCATAAAACACTGAGAAGCAACAGGGCCAAAAACACACTTACAAAGAGCTTGGTGAGAGACCCAGCCAAAAGAGATAATCCCAAGGGCATTTAAGGACAAAACTGGTAGCAGAAGAACAAAACATAAAAAAATGAAAGAAGATCATCAAGACATCTGTAACAAGACTGTTCTTTCTACTGTTAACAGAATTTTAAATGACTGGACCAGTCTCTAACCTGGGAATGGCCAGAGACAGAACTGAGCAGGCCAGAGATGGGTGTGTCAGGAATCAAGTAGCGGTTTAATTAATTAACTCCAGAGTGAGGAATTCAGTTTGCATTCCTCCTGAGAGGGAGAGTTTATCATGCTGCAATAAAGACAAAGTTTTTATACATAAATCACAAGTGGGGAGGGGAGGGGGAAGAATAATTTCTAGGTCTTGGTTTCCCACAGCAAATCCATGAGTGCATGACAATACAGCTGTTCTCCAGGCCTGTGGAACAGTTCTTAAGTCGATTGTCTCAACACTTGGAGGCTGTGATTACTTGGTGGGCTTCAGAACCCTGATGGGAACAGGTTTTATAATCTTTGATTTGCTTCACTTAAGATACACAAACATAAAAATGTAGGAATTGTGAGCATGTTAAAACATCTTGATAGATCATCCTATATTGCAATGTGAGTCTCTGACTCCCATGCCAGAATCTGCTGGGAAAATGGTAGCTCTGAGAAATTTAATTATTCGTGTATTCATTACACATATCATATCAATTCATACAAGAACAATAAGTCTTTTACACTACCCATAATCGTATGAGAGGCAGCACTATACAATGAAAAGAGAACTGTCCTTGGCACCAGGCAGGCCTGAGTTCCAGTACCGTTTCTGATACACAGGCTGCATGACCCTGAGCAAGTCACTTAGTTTCTTGGTACTCTAGGTAGCTCTCAATAATGATAACTCTAAGTTGAAGAGAAGGTGCCAACTCTACCAGTGCTGATAGCTCCCTCTGAAATCCCTAATGATAACAGAGCTACTAAGGTTGTATTCTCACACTATACTCCCCAATATGCTATATGAGAATATAAAAATGGCACTAAAGAAAATGGACAGAACAGGTGGTTCAACCTAAGGGACACAGAGGAAATCCAATTTTGGACATCTTCAAGGGATAGCTCTCAAGATACCTGACACAAAATATATGGAAACGATCACAGATATCAGTGCAGTGCAGTGGAGAAAGGGCTGGATTGAGAGTCGGAGGACCTGAGTTTCAATTGCAACTCACTATTTTTATCTTCCTTCTCAGGCTCTGGCTACATTCCTAACTTTCCCCATCTTGACCCTTTAGTGAACATGTTTAACTCTACACCACCCTCTTTTCTCAAGTCCTTTGCCTCTTCACCCTATTGAAGACCTTGTCCTGCCAAACCCTAGCCTTGGACTACTACCACCGTGTGCCTTCACTCCTACTCATACGCTGCCAAACAAAGCTAAAGAAAATCATGAAACCATATCGACTGGGTCCACTACAGATTTATGTCACATAATCTCAACTGGGCCCTGACTATGGCAAGCCAATCTTTTTATACGTCCGTACTCAATTTATTATCCCACTCACTACAACAGCATTTCTTAACTTATTCATCCCTCTTCAGACTTCTCATGATTCTTCCTCCTCTTCCCCTCTCAGCTGAGAACCTTGCCTCATGTTTTACTGGGGGAAAAAATGAGACCATTCTCCAAGAGCTCCTTCTTCTCTCTTTCTCACACGTCACAACACTCAGTGACTGATGTCACGGTCCTTTTCAAGAACAAAAAACAAACAACAACCTCTGTGAGTAGTAGGGGCTGCCCTGCCACAGACCCCAATGGAACTGGCCAGTTGGGAAACACAGCTCCTTCCTTCCTTCTTTCCTCCCTTCCTTCTTATATTTTTTACCCTCCCTCCTTCCCTTTCTTTCTTTCCCTTCCCTTCCTTCTATCCACATAGGATATCATACCCTTACCTACAGGTGCTCTGCCCAAAGGAATGTAAATTTTGACCACTGAAACTTCATAGGATATCTTGGGATTTATGGGCTAGATTTTTTTCTTGAGGACCAGGCTTAAACCCAGATTACTCTGGCTCTCATTGATTGGCCAACAACAGATCCCCGGTTTGGCCATTTGGGGCCCTAATTGGCTCAAAGTGAATGTAAATAAGAATTGTTTCTGTTTTGGCCGGAAACCTGAGGGTCTTCCCCTCCCAGATTGATTTTTTTCCCCTAGGTACAAGAGGCCATTTTCTATCTCACTTCTTACCTAGCCTTAATCACTGAATGGAGATTGCCTCAGTCAAACTGAGACCCATTAAAGACTTTAGCTTAAAAGGCCCAAATCTCCCAATATATCCAGGGCTATCTCTAGTCTTCTGGAACTATATATGGCCACTGGACTCAGATGGCTCCAGAGGAGAAAGTGATGCTGGTGGCTTTGCACAGCCCTCCCTCATTTAAATCCAATTCACTTGTATGTCAATGGCATCATCTTCCTGATGTCGTGGTCCTCTTTGAGTACAAAGGACAAACAATAACAATAACCTCCTTCATTCTTGTCTCCTACGAAGAGGTGAACCTTCTTGCCAAGGCAGACCCCTCTACATGCTCAAGTGATCCCATTCTATTCTGTTTTCTCCAACATATTTCCCCTCTATCATCCCTACTCTATCACTAATCTTCTGTCTCTCCCTGTCTGCTAGCTGCTTACCTTCTGCCTATAAATGTGCTCACATCTCCCCCATCCTCATAAAACCTTCACTTGATCCATCCATTCTCTGCTAGCTATCATATTACATCCATCTCTCTTCCCTTTCATGGCTAAACTTGAGAAGCCCATCTACAATAAGTGACACCATTTCCTTTTCTCTCACACTCTTCTGAACTCCTTATAATCTGGCTTCTGACCTTATTATTCAACTATAACCAATATCTTTTCATTGATGAATTTAAAGGCTTTTTCCAGTCCTCGTCCTTCTTGACTTTTCTGCAGCCTCTGACACCGTTGATCACCCTCTTCTCCTTGACACTCTCTTCTCTCTAGGTTTTTGGAATATTGCTTTCTACTGGTTCTCCTCCTACCTGTCAGAGCGCTCCTCAGTTTCCTTTTTTAAATCACTCTTGCAAACTACGGATGTCCCTCAAGGCTCTATCCTGGGCTCTCTTTGTTCCTTTATATCATTTCACTTTATAGCATTTCAGCAGCTCCCATGGATTTAATTGTCATTTCTATGTAGATGATTCTCAAATCTATTAGTCCAGCCTTAACCTCTCTCACGACCTTTTCTCATATTCCCAACTGCCTATTGGACCTCTTGAACTGCATATACCACAGACATTTTAACCTCATGTCCAAAACTGAACGTGTTATTCCTTCAAGGCACCACCATTCTCCCAGTCACCCAGATTCGTAGCCCTGGTGTCATCCTCAATTCCTCATTCTCTCTCACCTCCCATATCCAATCAGTTGCCAAATATTGTCATTTCTACCTTTGTAACATGTTTCATATATGCCCCTCCTCTCCTCTGACATGACAGTAACAAGGTTCAGTTCCTCATCATTTCACTTGTGGACTATTATAATAGCCTGCTGGTTCATCTCCCCATCTCAAGCTTCTCCCTTCTCCAATCTATCCTCTATTCTGCTTTCAAGCTGATCTTCCTAAAAGGCAAGTTTGATCACGTTGCCATCTCACTCAATAAATTCTGGTGGTTCGTTATTGCCTCCAGAATCAAATGCAAAGTCATCTGTTGGCTGTTAAAGCCCTTCTTGATTCATCCCCTTCCTATCTGTTTAGTCTTTGTAGTTTCATATAAGAGTGAGGTTCATTTGATGCCCTAAACTTTTGCCTCTTCTCATATATCCCAATTATTAGAAATAGCTAATTCCACTTTCTTCTTTCTCCTTTCTTACACTAATGTATTCTTTTTAACCTTCCTTCTCCATCCTGTATAAAAACCCTCAAAATAGAGCCAATTTATACCAGGTTGTCAGTTTTTCTTATTTAATTTTCAGAATCTTTGAAGACATTAAGGTTCAGAAGGAAAATGTGTTCCTTTGCCCCTCCCCCATCATGACACCAGCAATCAGGAATAGTTTTGTTCCCTCTTTGACAGTTTTTATACCATTAATTTATTTCCTAATTTTATTGTTATTCCTAGCGTTTTTAGAACTAGGTCAAATTATAGTAGGGGGAGGGATGTATTTAAAATATCAGCTTAATATTTTGTGATATAGTGATTTAAAGATATGGTTCCAAGTTCATTTTATTTCTATGCTTGGTTTTAATGGCTATCATAGCTGCAAAAGAGACCTCGTAAACATAAAGAGATCCCAATGGAAGAAGTGCTTCACTGGCTGCACTTTAAAAATCATGAGCATTATTTTTCAATCTCATATTTTTTTTAATTCATCTCATCAAATTCCATTATTCCTGATGTTAGTTGTTTTCGAAACCAGTCAAAAGGTGTTGTATTTTAAAATTTTTAACAAATAGGTTCAGAACCCACTGAAACGCTTCATTTGGAAGATTTTTCAAAAGAGGTTTGAACATATTCTTTCCAAGCTTTTGAAGTATACAGAAAAGGGACTTCTCACTGGTGGCACACGTGATACTTTGGAAAGCAAAAGAACAGGATAATGGAAACATTTACACAAATTCACTTTCAAAATACTGTCTCCACAATATGTGTTTCTTTGCAAAGCAGGTACTTTTCTGCTCATGGTTTACCTTGAAGAGACAGATTAGGTGAGTTTATTTTCTCAAACATGTCCACTAAGTGGCCTACTGTTGACAGTCACTTGTCTATACAGGAAAGCTCAGCAAATTTGAAACACTTAGTTTGCTTTTGGTTTTGTTTTCCAAAAGAAAATTTCTTAACTCATCTTTAAAGGCAAAAGGTAACTTTTAAGCACATTGCCATGAGATAATCAATGAATCGGTATTGTACACAAGATTGCATGACTTCTTGTCAGATCTGATTAGATCATAATTATTTTTGCCTCATAATTTGACTGATGAAAAACTCATGTTAGGGGTAAGGGAATTTTCAGCCCTACTATTTTTCTTATTCCTTTATGCTCTCATTACTTACATTATTTTCAATATGTGGGTTTTTTTTGTTTTGGTTTGGTTTTGGGGGAGTTTTTTGGTTGGGGTTTTTTTTTTGCAGACATCTTTTAAACTTTACTTCAATTTCTGTCATTCCCTTAAGATACCTTCAATACCTTACATGATACAGGGCTCCCTACCATCGTGGCCAAATTAAGGCACCAGCGTTGATTCTTATAATAAGTATTAGCAAACTTTAATTCCTTTCCTTTTTTTGATTAACAGTTGAACTTGACCTAATGTTTGATAAATCAAAAATATAAATTCCCTAGGAAAGAATGCCCTATTTGACAAGAATTGATAGGGAAACTAAAAAAAGAATCTGACAAATTTGGCTTATACCAACATCTTGTACCACATTCCACAATAAGTTCAAAGTGGATGTGATTTTAACAGGAAATATCATGCCATTACAAAATCAGAAAAGAAGAAGATAATGTCTTTCATAGCTGTTAACATGGGATAAATTCTATAACCACATAAGGGATAGAGAAGATTAGTGAGACAACAATAGCTAATTTTGATTACAAGAAATTGAAAGGCTTTTACACCACCAACAAAAAAAAAATGAAACCAGGATAAGAAAGAAAATGGTGAGCCGGGAAAAATCTTTGTATCAAACATCTCTGATGAGGGTCTGATTTTCAAGCTATATGGAAAACTAGCAGAAATATTTAAGACCAAAAGCCATTCCCCAATGGATAAGTGGTTATAGGCCATGAACAAACAGATCCAAAAAAGGATTGTAAACTATTAACAACTATATAAAAGAATGCCCCCAAATAACTGACAATAGAAATGCACATTAGAACTACCTAGAGGTTTCAGGTTAGGAAGAGCAAATTGCTGAAGGTGATAAAAGATGGGAAAAGTCAATGTTGGTAGGGTAGTAAAAAAGGCTCCCTATTTCATTGTTGCTAGAACTGTAAATCAGCCTACTCAATCAGAAAAGCAATTTGAAATTATTTGAACAAAGTGATTAAAATTTCACACATTCTTACTCAGAGAGCCCACCAATACTAAGCAAGGAAATCAATGGTAAATAAGGAAATGAATTAATGAATCTCCACATACACAAAAATATGTACAGCATCCTCTTTTGTGGTAGCAAAGAACTGTAAATAAAGTAGACCCCTATCAACTAGAGAATGTCTAAATAAATTGTGCTATAGGAAAGCAATTGAATATTGCCATTCTATAAAAAATTATGAATGTGGAGAAGCATGAAAAGACATATAAACTGATGCAAAGTGAAGTAAATAGAACCATGAAAATATTATATATAATAATTAAACAACATAAATGGAAAGAACAATAAAACAATCAGAACTAAATCCTGTGAAATTATAATGACCAGACTTGGCACCTAAGAAAAGATGTAAAAAGACACCACCTTCCTCTTCCTTGCAGAGGTGGGGGGGAGGGGTATGGAATACTTCATACTCATGAGACTTTTTCCATGTGTTGATTAATCTTGCTGAACTATTTCTTCTTCCTCTTTTAAAAAATTCTTTAATATAAATGAAGCCCTCTGGAATGAGAGAGAGGATGGAAGAAGAATACAGCAGAAAATTAAAGTGATAAAAAACAAAAGATATTAATAAAATTTATTTTTAAATGTTATAAAATAATGAAACATTCAATCAACAGATTCCCACTAATAATATTTAAAGTTACAATAAAAAGGGTTTTGTGTCAATGATAAATACAATTTTTAAAAATATTTTAAAATTATTTTTTATTTCATCCTATTTTAGTTTCTCTTTTTGTTCCTGTTTTATATACTAGTTTCCGGGATATCCGGTTTGGAATGTCCAAGAATCAACTGCTGATATGAGATTTGTATGTCTAGAGATGACACTCAAACCTATGAGAGCTCTCTATGAAGCAACTCTATGAAAATCAATTCATCTAGTGTGGCCTGGCCCCCATGATGTGTGTTTGCTAAGGTTCAGTTTGACCTGGAGGCCAGATATTCCTCCCCTCCCCTACATTTGCTTTCTGTGGCATAGCTAGAATTATGTTTCTTATGTCTCTTCCCCTCATTCCTCGTGCCTTCAATTCAGAAAATACCCTCATTTCAGTTGTCTCCTATGGATGATACCTCCTTCTAGAAGTGCAGTGTATTAGACTACCAGGCCTGGAGTCAAAAAGTCCTGAGTTCAAATCCGGCCTCAAACACTCGCTAGCTGTGTGTCCCTGGGCAATTCACTTAACTTCTGTTTGCCTCAGTGTCCTCGACTGTAAAATGGGAATATTAATAGTACTTCCAGGACTGTTGTGAGGACCAAATGAGATATTTGTCTAAAAAATAAAGCTTTTAGTACAGTGCCTGGCCCATGGTAGGCACCATATAAATGTTTTTCACGATTAGTGCCATGCCAGGCCTTTGTCTGGAACTCTGTTTGAGCCCTGAGTGTCTTGGGATAGGGCCTTGGATTGTAGTATGCAGATCATTGCATATTTTACATATATTGCATTTATTCCCCATAGAATGGGAAACAGTGCCATCCCCCTTTGCTGCTCCCCATTGGCCTCTGTCTCCTTCCCATGGCGGTCATCCTTTTGTGGTAGGGTCACTCTTGGGGAACAATTCCCTCCCATTTTGCCCTATAAAGTCACCTCAAGCTAATAACATTTCCCTTTTCCTAATGTGATTACTAAATGAGTAAATCAAGGGAATGCCATGGCCATATTATACCATGATTCAAGCAAGGCAAATTCTCTCAAAATATCCTGTCAAGAGTTGAGGATTCTTTGAGGCAAAAACGAAAGTCAAAAGATGGGAAGTCTGTGACTTGGGCTGTGGGGGGAGCCCTTAATACTCAAGCCTTTTCAAAGCATCAGAAAATAACCTTAAAGTAGGCTGTTACCAAGGAGAAACCATTTAAATTGGTATCTGGTAAGAAATTTCAGGGCAGCTAGCTTGCTCAGTGGATAGAACACTGGGCCTGGAGTCAGGAAGACTCATCTTCTTGAGTTCAAATCTGGCCTCAGACACTTGCTAGCTGTGTGACCCTGGGCAAGTCACTTAACCCTGTTTGCCTCGGTTTCCTCATCTGTAAAATGAGCTGGAAAAGGAAAGGGTAAACCACTCCATTATCTCTGCCAAGAAAACCCCAAATGGGGTCACAAAGAGTCAGACAGGACTGAAACAACTCAATAAAAACAAGGAATTTATGGCAGTGAGTATGGAGTATTCTTTCCTGAATTTTGGCAGTGAATGAAGGAAGAAAATAAACATTTATATAGCACCTACTACATGTTTGGCACCAACTTTACAAATATTTGCAACCCTGCAAGCTAGATGCTATTATATCCCCATTTTACAGATGAGGAAACTGAGACAAAGAAAAGTTACAAGTGACTTACCTGGGGTCACAAAGCTAACAAATGTGAGGTGGAATCTGAACTCAGGTCTTCCTGACACAATGCGTACTGCTCCATCCCCTGAACGAGGGGCTTAGGGCTAGTATCATAGCTTCATGGAGAAGAGGGTGTCTAAGGAAGCTTCTTTTTTTTTTTTTTTGGTTTGGTGGATTGTTTTTTGTTTTATTTTACTTGTTTTTTAAGGATAGGGAAGATTTGAGTATGTATCTAAGCATCTGGGAAGGATTCCACTGAAAGGAAAATCATAGGATGGTAAACTTAGAACTGGAAGAGTCCAAACTTCCCGTCTAAACTTGTCATTTTTCAGGTGAGGAAGCTCGTATCCAGAGAGAGGAAGCGACCTGCCCATGGTTACACAGAGGATGAGGGGCCAAGCTGACCCAGGACACAGCTCTTCTAACTCTTCTTACTATGGACAAGAGCCTTTCCTGTAATCAGTCCCCTTCACTACACTGATCTATGTTTTCCCCACCTACAAAACAGAATTAGCATGGTGTAGTAGAAAGAATATTAGTTGTGGACTCCAAGGACCTGAGTTCAAACCCTGCCTCTAATTCCTTTGTTTTGTTAACTCCACTGACTGATTGAAGCTGGCTCAGTGCTTAGCATAGAACAGGTAGCTTAATAAATGCTCATTGAATGAGTGGACCTATTTCACTGCCAGGAGATCATGACTCATGCCTTGAGTAAGGGGAGCTATGAGGAAAGAGCAGAGAAAACCTAGGATGAAATTCTAATCACATGATGGGCAGTCACTTCTCCGAATCTCAGTGGTTTGTTGCTGCTAGGTTGTTTTTTTTTTTTTAATATGTTAGCTGGGTATAATGCCTCACAAAGTTATTAGATAAGAATAATTAAAAGAGATAATATATGGAAACTGCTTTGTAACTGTGATGCTCCAGATGCATACCAGCTATTACTAGCTCTCTAGCTCTCATGGATTGGCCAACAATAGGTCCCAGACCAAGTCCCACTTGGTCATTATTTGGGCGCTGATGGCTCAGAGTGAATGGAAATAGTAATTGTTTCTGTTTTGGTGAGAAACCCTAAGGGTCTTCTCCTCCTAGATCTGATTTTTTACCTTGGTAAAAGAGGCCATTCTCTGCCTCATTTCTTACCTAGCTTTAATCACTGAACAGGTATTGCCTCGGTCAAACTGAGACCTGTTAAAGACATCCAGCTTGAAAAGGCCAAGGTCCCCCACTGCATCCAGGGCCAACTCCAGTGGTCCTGATCTATATCTGGCCACTAGACCCAGATGGCTCCAGAGGAGAAAATGAGGCTGATGACTTTGCACAGCCCTGCCTCACTTAAATCCAATTCACCTGCATCTCATGGCATCCCCTTCCTGATGTCGTGGTTTTCTTCAAGAAGAACAACAAGCTATTACTAAGCATTTACAGCATGAGAAGGATGTTTCTCAGGATGGCTTCAACCTCAGAAGTCCGAGCGGTCCCAAGAAGGAAAGACAGTGGGGCATCAGTCCTGTGGGTCACGGGGAGTCTGCAATAGGAGTACATTTCCAGGGGAAGAGAGAACAGCATTGGCCTAAAGCCCCAGGCACCCTGCCTAATGGCCTGGCTACTTGGAGATGTGCCCAGCGTGCTCTGGGAATGATGTCCTCTCTCTCCACCCCAACCATCACCATCCCATGTACCCTGAGGGACTCAGGAAACCTAAGGGCTCTAGTCAGTCGATTTCTTCTGAGAAATGAGGACCGGATGCACTTCCTCCTCACCTTGACCTCTTAAAACCCCTCCTTTTCCTTCAAAGCCTAGCTCAAGCAGCACCTTCTTCATCCAGAGTTCTTAATCTGGAGTCCATGAACTTGATTTCAGAAGGTCTGTGAACTCAGAACAAAATGGATAGGGTGCTAGGCCTGGAGTCAGGAAGACCTGAGTTCAAGTCTGACCTCAAACTAGCGACCCTGGGAAAGTTACTTAACAGCTGCTTCAATTTCCTCAACTGTAAAATGGGGATATGGGCAGCTGCTGGCACAGTGGATAGCATGCTGAGCCTCAAGTCAGGAAGACCTGAGTTCAAATCTGACCTCAGACACTTACTAGCCATGTGATCCTGGGCAAGTCACTTAACCTCAGTTAAGTTTGCCTCAGTTTCCTCATCTGTAAAATGAGTTGGAGAAGAAAATGGCAAACCACACCAGTATCTTTGCCAAGAAAACCCTAAATGGGGTCACAAAGAGTCAGACATGACTGAAAATGACCAAACGACAAATGGGGATAACAGAATTTACTCTGCAGGATTGTTGTGGGGATCAAATGAAGCAATAGCTGTAAAAGTCCTAAGTACAATGGCTGGCAAATAGTAAGTGCTATAATAAATACCTATTCCCTTACCCTTCCCTTTAAGTGGGAGGGGGTTTGGAAATTGTATCTTCATATTTACTAACTTCTAACTGAACTATAGCATTTCTGTAAATTATGATCTGGCAGCTAGGTGGCTCAATTGATAGAGCACTAGGCCTGGAGTCAGGAAGACCTGGGTTCAAATCCAGCCTTGGATACTTGTCCAGTATGACCCTGGACAAGTCACTTAATCTCTATTTGCCTTAACCTACTGAAGAAGGAAATGGCAAACCACTCCAGTATTTTTGCCAAGAAAATTCCATGGACAGTATGGTCCATGGGGTCACGAAAAGTCCGACACAACTAAATAACAATAAGAAATTATCTTTAGGAAAAAAAGAAAGTATTATTCTGAAAAAGGATGCATAGGCTTCACCAGGCTGTCATAGAGATACAGGACAACAAAAGAGGTGGGGAGGGAAGGGGGCTAAGAATTCTTGGTCTACATGAAGCTCCATCTCAAAATTACCTTGCGTAAATGAGGCATCTAAGTGGCAAAGTGAATAAAGTCCTGGCCATAGAATCAGGAAGACCTCTGATACCTACTTCCTGTGTGACCTTGGGCAAGTTACTTAACCTCCCTCTACCTCAGTTTCCTCATCTATAAAATGTGAATAATAATAACACCTACCTCCCAGGATTATCGTGAGGATTAAATGTCATCTAAGTTAAGCACTTTACAAACCTTAAAGGGCTATATAAAAGTTACTATTATTATTTTTATAATTATTATCATCATTTTATCTTGGGTGACAGCCCTTCTCTAAAGGCCTTCAGAATTGTATTGCTCACCTTCAGAGAAGTTATCATGAGATTCGGACAGGAGGGGAGGATTGTAATGAGTTTTTGAGATCTTGAGAGGAAAGAGAGAGGCCATGTGGGGCAGCAGCATGATGGTAGCAACATCTACATGTCCTTTCTTCAAACCCCAGCCCCCATGAGAGGTGACCTCTGGATGGACAGGAGAAAAGATCTATCTATAGTGTGTTGTGGTGGTGTTACAGTGTGCGTGGTGTGTTGTGTCGTTGTGGGCACTCACTTTGGGAGCAGGAATGCTGAGGGGAAAAATAGCTGTCCTATTCCCCATCCTTTTTCAGCAGGTGCAACTGGCATCGGTTTCCAGTTGTGTCCTTTCATTCTGCTAAATGTTGCATTTAATGAATCTATAAATCTTCTTTCTCATAAATACCCACTGCTGTCCCTAGACATACATTTCCTAGTGTCTCTTTATTTCAGACCTGAGAGAGGAAGAAAGCTCCAGAAGCCACAGGAGAGGTGGTGACCTTTCCTAGAGTGGAGCTGATATCTCAACCCCCACCCCCACCCCACCCTTGCCCAGCCTATGGTTAGAGAGCTTTCATTTCCTACCTGGGGGCAACATCTTAAGCCACTCATATGTTCCATAACTATACTTTCAAGGGCAAAACTACTTTGAACTTGGGGCCTTTAAAAATCTGTCTCATAGTGAACCCTAGGATTATACAAACAAATATATGTGTGTGTGTGTGTAATATATAATTTTTATATTATATATAATTACATGTTATATAATTATACAGAACATATGTAATATAATATAAAATAAAACATGTGTGTGTGTGTGTGTGTGTATGCTGTATCCCCCAGTAGGGCATAAGCCACTTTTGGTTAGGACTTGTTTCACTTTTCTTTTTATCTCCAGCTCTTACCACAGTGCCTAAGGCATAGAAGGCACTTTAAAAATGATTGAAAGAATTGACATTCACATCCTCTGAATCTGGGGTGGATAAGTAAGCTATTGCAGCCCCAAATTCAAGATGACCACCCAGGAACGCGCGCTCTCTCTCTCTCTCTCTCTCTCTCTCTCTCTCTCTCTCTCTCTCTCTCTCTCTCTCTCTCTCTCACTCTGCCTCTCTGTCTCTCATTCTCTCTCTCTGTCTCTCATTCTCTCTCTCTGTCTCTCATTCTGTCTCTCTGTCTCTCTGTCTCTCTCCCTCTCTGTCCCCATGGATCCATTCTCCCCTTCCCCAGAAGCCAGGGATATGAGTAGGGCAGAAGGCAGGTTATGGACCACAGGTGCTTCCAGTAATGTGTCCCAGTATTGACCCAAATACCCACACATGCTCACTGATTGCCTTTTGACTGGGAAACAGGATGCATTTGGCAAAGCAGAGACACTGAGCTGACTAATCCTGCCGCCCCTAGCCCTGTGTCAGCATTCCCAGCATTGTGATGGCTCCTGAGTGACTGCCAGAAATCCAAGGCCCAGCCCCCAGAGCAGCACTCAGCAGCCCTGGGCACTTAGCCCTGCAAAAGACCCTGAGGTAGGAGGGAGCAGAGAGGAAAAGAATCAATAAATCATCAGCCACTGAATCTGGTAAGGCTGAGATGAAAATAATTTAAAAGCATCTTCTGCAATTTGGGACCAAGGTACTGAACTCATCAGTCATCAGAAAATGACCCCATCTGGACTTTCTACGGCTATACAGTGACCTCTCGATTATCCGCATAGTGCTCGTCCAATAGGGTCAGGTAGGTAGTACAGCGGATAGAGCACAGGGCCTGGAGTGAGGAAGACTCATCTTCCTGAGTTCAAATGTGGCCTCAGACACTTACTAGCTGTGTGACCCTGGGCAAGTCATTTAACCCAATTTTCCGCATCTGTAAAATGAGCTGGAGAAGGAAATGGCAAACCACTCTAGTATCTCTGCCAAGAAAACTTCAAAAAGGGGTCACAAAGAGTCAGATACAACTAAAATGACTGAACAACAACAAAGTTCATCCAATAAGCACCATATCTGTGGCAAGCTTCTCAAGACAACAAGTTAGTAATCCCCAAATGGATGTGGTTTACAATTGGCCTTAATGGAAAAGTACTTGCATTAGGGGTCAGGAGCCCTGGGTTCTAATCCTAGATCTGCTACTACTCTCTGTCTCTGCAGCCCAAGACAAGTCATTTCAATCCAGGCCTCAATGTCCTAGTTTGTCAAGTAAAGGACACCAGAGAAGATGATCTTTTAAGGTCCCTTCCAGCTGTAAAACGGTATGCTTTCTATCTGTCCCTTACTCACTGAGGCAATATGTCATACTGGCTAGAAGGCTGGGCCTTGAGTCAGAAAGACCTGAGTTCCAAACCCGCTTCTGATCCTTATTAGCTGTGTCCCTGGACAACTCCTTTATCCTCTCTGTATCTCAGTATCCTCATCTGTAAAATGGGGATACCTGTGGGTATCAATTGCCATTTGGTACTTGCTTCACAAGGTTGTCTTGGAATCGCTTCTAATGAAGCAATGTATGCAAACTGCTTTGCTTCAAAGTGCTTCATGACTGTCAGTTACTATTATTCCCAAGCACTGGGTACTTGTGAGCACTGGGCTAAATGACTGAACTCCAAACTCAGGACTTGGGATGCAGAGATGAAAGAAAAGTAATCATTCAGAGACGCTTGATCCATACCAGGAAGAGAGAACAACTGTGATCTGTCCTGTGGCTTGGAAGATTCGACCCCACAGATACCTCCCCTTAAGTTTCTAAACCCGGAAAAAGGGAGCATTAAGGAGCCCAAAGACAGAGACTGAATAGCTTGAGGTCCTTTTCCTTTCTTCTTTTTATAGGCAGCCCTATCCTGAGCCTGACTCAGAGCCACAAATCTACCCTTTCCTGGAACATGATCGTGATTCTAGTTAGTTTTTGTTTCCAGTGCTGGGTGTGTGCTGGGTGTCTGGGGTGTGTCTGCACTTTTCCAAATAAGAATTAGGCTGGTTGGAGATTTAGGGATCTTTAACTGATTGGCAGGCTTACAGTGGGATGCCTGGAATGTCCAAGTCACCAGCTCGCATGCCAGATCTGCCACTTACTAGCTGTTTAACTGTTCATGAGTCTCTTCATTTCCTGAGCCTCAGTTTCCTCATCTGTAAAATGTGGTTAACAGCTACATTGTCTACCTCAAAGTGTGGCTATGGGGACTGAAAAAGATAATGGATGTGAAGGCACTTTGGAAAAAGGACAAGCCACTTTACAATACATAAGTATTGTTGTTGATATTATTGTTATATGTTCTTATTACCAACTTACTCTGTCCACAATGTTCCTCAAGCCCACTATGATGGCTATATCTCTAAAGAAGGAAAGTGCTGATTGATAACCAAAAAGTGAGTTGGTGGAAATAAACTTCTATCTGCTTCTTTATGTCAAATGAGAAAAATAAACATCTTCCCTAAGAGGGCTGATTTGAGGATGGGGGTGGGGTGAGGACATGGAACCTGAGACTTGGAAAGGGCAGAAAGTGTTTTAAGAGAAAGGAAAAGAGAGCTCAAAGGCAAATAAGCACTAATTTAATCTGCACAAATCCCATATCTATCCACCCAGACATCCCAGTATCTGCCCTGTCCCTTCCCTTCCAGACTTGGAACCGTACCCTCCAATGGACAAAAGGCCACACTGAATCAAACTCTCTTAGTTCTGGACCTCTGTCCTGGGAATGAGCTTGACTGGCAAGAGAGTGAGTACAAACTTAGTTGCCCAGCTAGATCTAGGTGACCCCAGACCATGTTTCATATCTATTCACAATGCCAATTGGACTATACCTCACTTTCTACCTCTTTCTCTAGGAAGAGTGATCAATCACACAAATCTAATGCTGTTGTTGAGTTGTTTCAGTCGCGTCCAACTTTTCATGACCCCATTTGGGGCTTTCTTGGCAAATATACGGGAGTGGTTTGCCATTTCCTTCTCTGGCTCATTTTACAGATGGTGAAACTAAGGCAGAGTTAAATGACTTACCCAGGGTCACACAGCTAGTAAGTGTCTGAGACCAGATTTGAACTCAGGTCTTCCTGACTCCAGGCCCAGCTGTCTATCCACTGAGCCACCTAACTGCCCAAATCCAAAGGGAGAGACAATCAGCTGTCCTGGGTTCCAGTTACCATCCCTGTGACTCTTCAGACAAAAACTCTCTTCCTTAGCCACCATTCTCCTTTGTGGCACAGTTTCTTTCATGACAAGTTAAGTGTCTTGAAAGCAGGGCCCGTCTCATTTTTGTATTTATTTCCCCAGTGCCTGGCACATTGTAGGCCCTTAACAAAGTTTCTTCAATTCACAAATATGGTACAAAACTAAATTGGACTCTATAGTCATATTTCACATTTCTATGGTGCTTCAAGGTTGATAAAGTGCTTTCTTCTCAACAGAGTAGACAAGGCAAATATTATGGTCCCAGTTTTTTAGAAGAGGAAACAGACTCAGATCACAGTAACTTGTTCTAGGTGACACAACGACTTTTCTGGAGCAGGGATTTGACTCAAGTCTCTTGACTCCAAATCAGTTTTTTTTCTGGTTATTACATCACAGCACCCTTTTCATTTATCTTGGTATTTTCCAATGCACCTAGTACCCTGCACATAGCATGAGTTCAGTAAATATTTGTTGAGTTGAACTGAAGACTAGACATGCTGATGACAGAACTCTGAAAGAAGGAACAAGAGAGGAAAGGAAGTGAGAATTTGAGTTTATTGTGTTTATGGGGAACTAGAATGTGTTTGAGTATGGAAATTTCTTTCCATCTGTTTAGTAGTGGGAAGAAATAGCAAATATGCAACACTTTAATAAGGTGAGTGTTTCTTAGAGTCAGCCTGTCATGTTGTTGTTGTTTGTCCTTCATTCTCCAGGAAGACCACGACATCAAGGAAGTGATGTCATGACATGCAAGGGAATTGGATTTAAGTGGGGGAGAGCTGTGCAAAGTTCCCAGCCTCACTTTCTCTTCTGGGTCCAGTGGCAAGATATAGATCAGGATGACTGCAGATGACCCAGGATGCAGGGGGAGACCTTGGCCTTTTTAAGCTAAGGTCTTTCACAGGTCTCAGTTTGACTGAAACAACATCCATTCAGTGATTAAAGCTAGGTAAGAAATGAAGCAGAGAATGGCCTCTTTACCTAGTCCAAAAAAATATATCAATCTGGGAAGGGAAGACCTTCAGGATTTCTGGCCAAAACAGAAACAACTGCTATCTACATTCGCTTTGAGCCAAACAGGGCCCAAAAGATGACCAAGTGGGGCTTGGCCTGGGACCTATTATTGGCCATATCAATGAGAGCCAGAGTGATTAGAACAGTGAACCTGTCCTAATGAACAGAAAGCCAGCTTCAGTGACAGAAGTACTGCTCTGACACATAGATTGTGTGACCTGGGCAAATCATTTAACTTCTCAGTGACCCAAATTAACTCTCTAAGATGAGTTCATAACCTGAGGTCTACAAACTTCTTGTTTTTAAAATTCTGATATTTATATTTCAATATAATTGGCTTCCTTTGTAATTCTAGGTATTTTATTTTGGTCATTTAAAAACATTCTTCTGAGAAAGGGTCCAGAGGGTTCACAAGACTTCCATAGGCCATAACACAAAAAGGCTTAAGAATCCCTGACTGAAGACTGAAGTTACCGAGTACATGTTGTTTCCCTGGATAGAATGTAAGCTGCTTGAGGACAAGGGCTATCTGATTTTTTTTTCCACATTGCATTCTTGGCACCGAGCACAATGTTGTTCGTTTGCCCTTCGTTTTCAAAGAGGACCACTGACATCACAGGGCGTTGTAATGACTTGTGTGTGAATTGGATCTAAGTGAGGCAGAGCTGCACAAAGTCATCAGCCTCTTTCTTCCAGTCGTCAGAGTCCAGTGGCAGGACAAAAGTCAAGACAACTGGCAATGTCCCAGGATGCAGTGGATGACCTTGGTGTCTTCAGTGCCTGACCAAGCTTTAAGCCTGCTTCAGCCACTGTCATGGCCATTAAAACAAAATGTTCTCATCCACCCATGTTACCGTAGTACTATCATAGTTCACTTAATGCTTGTCGATTTATTGGAATGAGCTGTCTTAGGAGTAGTGGAGCTCTCCCTTCTTGTCAGTTTTCAAACAAAGAATGGATGACTATCATTTGATGTGTTGTAGATATGGGTTTTGTCAGTGCAACCTCTGAGATCTCACCCAAATTTGGCGATTCTGTGAAAATGAAGGGACTGATCCAGAATAATCTCCCAGGTCCCTACCTGGTCTAATATTCTTTTATTCACACTGTAAACTAGAAGGATATGCAGGTATAGTGAAAATGGCATTGATTTGAGAGTCAGATGACTTGGTTTTAAGTCTAAATGGTACCATTCATTAGCTATCTGACCTTGGGTGAATTACTTAATTTCAGTTTCCTCATCTATAAAAAGGAGATAAAAATTCTTGTACTATCTTTCATACAGGGCTGGTATAAGGAAAATACTCACGTAAATATGAATTGTTTTCTGTTTTCTCTTATTTATCCACAGTGCTCTTTGAGGAGCTTAATAAGTATCTCTTGATTCATAGAACAGAATGAAACACCCTAGCCGGAGTAGACCAACCATAGCTCTACAATCCCAGGCTACCGGACCGAGCAGCTGCTCCCTCCCCCAATAGGAAAGCATGATTATTGCATTATGCAGAAATTTAAAGTTGCCAAGCACTTTACAAACACTTCCTTGGATCCTTACAGCAACCCAGTGAGGTCAGTAGTGCAAGCATACTGTATATTAGTGCTTGTAAGCTCCTTGAGAGTGATCTTAATGGACCTTTGTATCCCTAGCTTCTCAGCCTAGAGCTCTGAACACAGTAGGAGCACAGTAAGTGTTCGTGAATTAAATGACCATTTTATAGGTAAATAAAGTGAGACTGGAGATTAAGTGACTTGCCCCAGATCTAGTCCTCTGACCCATGTCCACTGATCTCAGAATCAGTGCTCTTTCTACTAGGTCATGCTTAACCCCATCCCCTCTTGCATTCTAATCATTGTGTATTTATGAAGCACCTGCTATGTGCCAGATATTGTTCGAAGTGTTGAGAACACAAAGAAAAAAACCAAAAAACATCCCCTTCCAAAAAGTGTTTATATGGGGGCAGAGGATCCAGTATTGGGGGGGACACACTAGATAGATAGATAGATAGATAGATAGATAGATAGATAGATACACACACATATACATATATATGTACATATGTATGTATGTGTGTATGTATATATATATATATATATATATATATGCATATGTATGTGTGTGTGTGTGTATACAGAGAAGTGAATATATCCATCCCCTTCACAATGTAATCAGCAACCAGATCAAAAATGAAAAACATGTCCAAGGACAGAGGCAGGAAACAAAAAAGGCCAAGTGAAAGAAACAAATTAAGGAAACATCTGGTGTAACTACTCTGGGTTCCTTTTTTTTTTTTGACCAGAGTTTCCCTCATTGTATTTTTTTTTCCCCTCAGGGTGTCTTGCTTAAATAAACAAAAAAATCCTCACCCAAAGGGATTGCTTCTTCCCAGTCAACCCAATCCCCGTGAGAAAGGAACCCAGCTTCCCATTTAGACCTATTTCTAGAGTCACTGAGTCACAGAACTTTAGAGCAGGAAGAGACTTCTCAGAGATCATAACCTCCCTCAGCCTCAGTTTTGATATTTATAAAATGGGGATAATAATAGCTACCTCACAGAACTGTTGTGGGGCTCAAATGAGAGGACATATGTTAAATGTTTTATAAACTTGAAAGTACTATATAAATGCTAGCTTTTATTATTGTTATCATCTCATCAAAATCTTTGACAGGTTAAAAAAAAAAAGAAACAACATAGGCCCAGAGAATTGAAGTCACTTGTTCAGGGTCACACAGCTAGTAACAGGGCCATATCTAGAATCAAACTCTTCTGACTTTCTAGTACCTTATTATCTACCTTATCATTCCATACTGTCTCCCTTCTCAGGTGGCATTTACCCAGTTTGCTTTTGAAGCCAGAGAACTAATCACGTTTCATTCAGTTTCGTGCCCATAGCCAGGAAGGTGTCTTGATAAAAACACATATAGAGAATGTTCAGTGTGGGACCTGGATGAGGTGGGGGACATGACAGCTGGCTTCAAGCCTTTGAAGGCCTTACATGTGGAAGAAGAATTTGTCTTTATTGGCCTCAGACAGCCAATGGGTGTCAGATTTGGGCTCCGTATTTTCTAATAATTAGCACTATCAACAAGTAGAATGGACTGCCTAGGAAGATAAATAACTCAGGGATTTTTCTCCAGGAACTTGGCTTATCTCTCTATCTCCCTCACCCTTCCTCCTCCTCCTCCTCTTCTTTCTTCTCTGTCTCTCTTCTTCCTCTTTTCTCTCTCCCTCTTTCTATCTCCCCTTTTTCTTTCTCTCTCTTCTCTGTCTCTGTGTGTCTCTCCCTTTTTTCTTCTTCTTCTTCTTCTTCTTCTTCTTCTTCTTCTTCTTCTTCTCTCTGTCTCTCTTTCATTGTCTTTCACACTTTCTGTCTCTCTGTCTGTCTCTCTCTCTCTTCTGTCTTTTTCCTCAATTTCCCTTTTCCTCTACTTAATTTATATGTATTGTGGTATTCCCACAGGAGATCATAAGCTCCTTGAGGGCAAGGTCTCTTTCATTTTTCCCTTTGTATCCCCAAACTCTAGTCTAGTACCTGATACAAAGCAGATACTTCATAAGCATTTGTTTTTGTTGACTATTGCAGTGGGGAATTCCTATTCAGGTTGAACTTAAACTAAATTACTTTTGAAGAACCAGCCAACTGTGAGTCTATGATTCCACAATGTTATGCCACAAACTGCCCCCTATCTCTTACCAGTCCTGGTCATAGAGCATGCACAAACTACCCCGAGGTTGGTACAGGTCAACCCTCAGTTATCCAAGTCTGGGTTATCTACATCCCCTACACCCTAACCACCAGGCCCTGTGCTACGTAAGCACTTGAAAAACACATGCAGCCTCTTTCAGAGCCATGGACTTAAGAGGCTCTTGGTTAAGTCTAAAGCATTTGGCTTCAGTTGACCTTCCCTCCTTTGTATTATTCACTCCCTCATAACAAACACTCACTAAGAAGGTAACAAAAATCAGCTTATCTTTATCTGGAGATAAAACTCTTTATAAAAGCACAGATAGCAAATAAACAAGGTTTAAATAGAGCCAAATATTTCAAGAGTCATTGAACATTTGAACTGCATCAAGGGCCTGGGGCCTGTGACCTCCAGAGCTGAGCACAGTCCACTACAGCTGCAGCCCCTCCCAGAAACACAGAGGTGTTTGTAATGTGAAGAGGTGACCTGGTGCAGGCAGCTGTGGGCAGAAATCTCCATCTCAGGCTGGCTACAGGCTCAGCTCCTGCTTCACAATCACTTGCCTCTGTTCATCCACCATGATATTGGGCCCCAGCAGCACTGGCTTCCTTGGGATGTAGTCCTGGAGGAGAGCCAGGAGCACATTAACCAATCCACCTTAGGTGCCCCCAGCCTGCCAAGGTATTGTTGGTGCTGGGTGTGCAGCCCAAGGGCCTGGCCGTCTGCTGCATGAAGCCAAGATCTGCCGGGAGTATTAAGTACAGCATTATTAAAGCCTGAAACACCAGCAGTAAGTAGCTGGCTTTCACAATTCAGTTGTTTGAACCAGATGGGAGAGAATCAAATGAGATTCCTCATTCCTTTAAAAAAAAATGCAATCTAAATATGTAGTGGGCTTCAATTTAATTGTTTCTTTAACCTGAAATAAGAAAATCTTTGGTACCTTTTGATAATCTAATGGACGGTAGTTTTGAATCCTAATTTACTGTGGACCTGCCTATGGTATTGTTGTACTGAGAAATCAGCAAGAGAGACACAGACGTAATTTAAAATGTGGATTTATTAGCGCATGGCTGCAAGGGGTATGCACATCCAAATCAAGCAGCCCCAATCTGGGGTCAAGCTAGGGTTTATATGGAAAAGAGCATGGGAAAGAAATGCCAGGAACACTGATGAGGTAATCCAAAGGTGCAGGTGTCTCTGGGGGCTATGGATGGGAAAGTACAGGGAGTATATCGGACATGGGGTGGGGGGGGAATGGATCTTTGGAGTCTGGCAGGAGGAAGAATCCTTGGGCTGGCCAAGGACACCCCTCTCCCTCTGTCTTGATGAAAGAATGCTCTGCAACAAGGGAAAGCTTTCTCACAACACAGGAACTTACTAAGGAATTGGGAGGCTTCCAGAGACATGATCTGAGGGCTGGGGCCTGAGCAGCCCAGCTCTGTGTAGCTGTACCAGGGAGAGAGATAAGGGTCGTGCTGAGGCCCATGCATGAATAACTGCTAGGCACAGTGTCCTTAGGCTGGGGAGTGGTTGTCAGAGACAGTGTTTCTGAGACTAGGGAGAAATTGGGGCACAAGTACAAGCACAAGCACCCGAACACCCCATTATTACGGGTCAGAGATCACACAAACCAGACCAGGTGTCCTGGTCTCTGGTATAAACATAATTATCTAAAGCAATTATATTGCAAGCTTTCTTATCCATTTGCGTTGGAGGTATGGGCTATGCTGAGCTATGCAAGAGTACATTTCACTATTGTTTAGATTTAGGAGGAAAGAGGTCTGGGACAAGATTAAGCACCAACTTTTGCTTTCCATGGCTTAAAGGGCCCTACTACCTAAATGGCAAAATAATGTTCTGCATTACAGTATCAGAAGAAAAGCCACCAAATGTTAACGAACTCCTCAACCACCATGAAGATATTGATGTGTATCTTAGATAAATAGAGGCCAAAGGTAAACGTAAAGTAGTCATACATAACCAACAGCATGAGGACCATCCTGGTGGACTGGCTGGCAGAGAAGGCAGAGGAATATTCAGCCATGTGCTGGGAAATGTTTAACAACTGGCTCTTTTTTGTTTTTTGGGTTTTTTGCGAGGCAATTGGGGTTAAGTGACTTGCCCAGAGTCACACAACTAGTGAATGTTATGTGTCTGAGGTCGGATTTGAACTCAGGTCCTCCTGACTTCAGGGCCAGTGCTCTATCTACTGTGCCACCTAGCTGCCCCAACAACTGACTCTTAAAAAATGTATACATGGGTATTTTTTTCCTTTAGGTCAGTGTCTTCTTTCACAACACGACTAATATGGAAATATGTTTTGTATAATTGCACATATATAACCTAATATCAAATTGTTTACCACCTCAGGGAAGGGGAAGATGAGGTTCTGAGGAAGAGAGAAAATTTTGGAACTAAATTTTTTTAAAATTAATGTTAAAATTATCTTTACATGTAAGTGGGGCATGGAATGAAACATTTTTAAAGCCAATAAAGAAAACTGGAAAATGTTTTTAAATAAAATAATAATAATAAAGTTTAGTTGCTAAGCTCTGAAAAAAAAAACATACATATGACACATTTTAATCTTCATCGTTAATGTTTCCCCAGCCAGTTTAAGTCTAAACAATCAACAAAACAATAAATCAAGTCCTGATTTATAGAGTTTGCCCATTTCTAAGATATAAATGCTCACATTGAAAATGTAACAATCAGCATTCCCTGGCTCCAGCATATCCCTGAATATACTCCCCAGAATAAGACCCTACACTTGGCAGTGAACTAACCTGATACATTCCTCTCACCTAGGTCAGCACGAGGGACGTAGAGGCGGGGAAGCTTCAGCTTTTTGGGACCATTGGCACACTTCCAGCCTCGAGCAGTTCATGCCAAAAGGACTTGATTTTGGTCTAGTAATATCAACAATAAATCAGCTGCTTACTCAGTGCTTCCTACACTGAGAAGAGGCGAAGCCAAAAGTTGACAATTTAGCAGTGCCCCGGGGATGGTAAGTTTAGTTGATGCTGACCCACACCTAGAACATTTACAAGCCATTGTTACAGAAATGACCTTTCATAAAGCAGTCTCATAATAACTCATAATACTCTAGCATTCATAATACAAAATCACTGGGAAATGCTGGCCTGAGTCATTCATTCAAAAAACTGCATATTTGTTGGAATTTCTTAAGCCATCTCTCATGGCCCTCCACCAGGCCCACCTCAGAGCATCATAATATGAGCAACAATCTATGTGAGAAGAACATAAAGCTGTCAAGTACCAGGACTTATCTTCCATCTGAGACACTGAACGTGTCACAGTGATCAAGAGACTGATTCTTTTAAAGTTGCAAGTCCAATAAAACATGATATGTGCTATATAGTTTTTATCTTAAACCCAAGCTTCTCGATCACTTCAGATGGCACAAGTTATTAACAATTACAGATTATGAAGAATGTTTTGTTTTATTTTAATGATTTTAAATCTTTTTGTATGGACAATTCTTCTAGATACTTAGCCAAAAACTTAAGTAGTTTTATTAAGTATAGTATAAACCAGGTAAATACCTTAGGATAAGAATGAATAATAGTGATGTGGTCAAATTGAAAGAAAAAAATTTAAAAAGCAGAAAATACCCAAGGGTAACAATGCCAGCTGGCCAGGCAGCAATAAGCTAGGGGCGAAAGAGTAGGGAGTGTTCTGATATGTTTCTGACAGTGGTGATCAAGATATTGAAATGCAAAATAAATAAGGTGGCGCACTAGGTCCAAATGAACGAGTCTCAGAGTACAGAAAGAACATGCAGATGTGATTGCTGAGCAAATCCTAGGAAATGGAAGAAGTGCCACAAAACTGGAGGGAGCCTAGCATCATCCTGGTTTTTCAAGGAAGGAAGGAATGTTTGCTTAAATTCATTCATCTGGCCTGTAAAATAAATGGGGATGGGGATGAGGAAGAGAAAGGAGTAGGAAGGATAGAATAAGAGAGTACTGAGTATCTAAGAGTATCGTACCATGGAGAGGGGAAAACTGAGCAGAGAAGACAGAGCATACCCCTCAAATTTGACCTCAGTCCAGCCAAGGACAATATTCCCCCCACCCCACCCCACAAAGATCTATCCTATGCATTTACCTAGCTCTTCAAGAGACTATTCATATTTTCTAAACCTATTTTAAATTATCCACTGCTCTCCTCCATTAGTGGGAATTAAGAATTGACTCCAGGGGGCAGCTAGGTGGTACAGTGGATAGAGCACTGGCCCTGAAGTCAGGAGGACCTGAGTTCAAATCCCACCTCAGACCAAACGCTTGACACTTACTAGCTGTGTGACCCTGGGCAAATCAATTAACTCCATTACCAAGCAAAAAAAAAAAAAAGAATTGACTCTAGACCTAAAACAATACATGAGCAGATCCAAAATTACCCAGGAGAGCCTTTCTCTCTTAGTTCTGAGGTGCAGGGGTAACCCCTCCAAACCCCTGTGGACATAGCTCTTTAGATAGATAGATTGTCCAATTACAAGACATGCTTTGGGAGCTGACCCAGTAAGAGATCCCCTGTTGGGTAGTCTCATTAAGCTGTTGGCTGTCATGGCCTTGCCTTTCTGTTTCAGAACCTAGTACTAATGGCTTAGCTCCAGGGGATGTGCCTGGAGCTATTAACAGATCCCCAGAGACTCATGAAAGCAATGTGCCTCAGAAACAGCTTGTGCTGGACTGGTCATGAAATGGCCCTGAGATACTTTGATAGCCTCAAATGCTGTTGGGAAATCATGGGCTAGTGACCAAGCCCTTCTAATTGCATCTGCCCTGGAGGGCCATGTTCATACCTTCTAAAGGGGAGTTAATTAGGTAACCCCTGAGGTTCTTTTCAACTCTCAGATTCCAGTACTTATCCCTTATTTCCATTTATTCCAAAATAATACATCCTCAAGGCCTGTCTGAGATGGCCGTGTATAGCTCCAATTCCACCTTAGGGCAACGGATTAGATCTGGGAATTTAAAGCCTTGTGAAGTCACAGGACTTTTCTTGGTTTAAAAAAAAAACAACTATAATCAAGCAATACAATTTTGTGAAAATATTGTAAAAATGAAAGATAATGCTATCCACATCCAGAGAAAGAACCACAGGGTTTGAATGCAGATGGAAGCATACTTTTTGCTCTTTTTCTCTCTTCTGTTGTGTTTTGTTTCCTCTTTCTGGTGGTTCCTCCTATTGGTTCTAATTCTTCTTTACGCATGACTAATGTGAAAATATGTTTAATAGGAATGTATATGTAAAGCCTATGTCGGATTGCACGCTGTCTTGGGGAGGGAGGTGTGAATGGAAGGGAGAAAATTTAAAAATCAAAAGCTTATGGTAGTGATTATTGAAAACTAAAAATAAATAAATTTTTTAAAAAGTAAAATATATATATAATGAGAAGCTCCCAGACACTATATGCAAAATGAGCGTGGGGAAAAGGAAATCTATTCCTGGCTTGACTCCCTCTCCAAAAATTAGATAAATTAGACAAAATCAAATAATAAAGCATGTAACTGAACCATGTGTAATGCAGAACATTATTTTACCATTTAGGTAGTAGAACCCTTTAGGCCATGGAAAACAGAAGTTGCTGCTTACTCTTGCCCCAGACCTCTTTCCTCCTAAATCTAAACAATAGTGAAATGTACTCTTGCATAGCTCAGGCTCCAGCCCTCAGATCATATCTCTGGAAAACTCCAAATTCCTTAGCAAGACCCTTATCTGGCTGCTCAGGCTCCAGCCCTCAGATCATATCTCTGGAAACCTTCAAATTCCTTAGCAAGACCCTTATCTGGCTGCTCAGGCCACATCCCTCAGATCATATCTCTGGAAGCCTCCATTGTGAGAAAGTTTGCAGAGCATTATCATATCTAGACAGAGGGAGAGGGGTGTCCTTGACCAGCCCCCCAAAAAAACCCTCTTCCTCTTGCCAGACTTCAAAGATCCATCCCCCTCCCTGTCCTGTATACTCCCTATATAAACCCTAGCTCAACCCCTGATGGGAGCTGCTTGATTTGGATGTGAATATCCCTGGCAGCCGCGCGCTAATATAATAAAGTCCACAATTTAAATTAGTCTGGGTCAACTCGCTAATTTTTTGGTATAGTACATGCTAACAAAACCACCAGTAGGAAAACTTATGCAATAAAATCGTTCTTTGCCTGTCATAAACTAATGGGAAACAGTAATTTTCTTCCAGGGATGGAGGGAAGAGAAAGAATAGAAGGAAAAAGTGACATGAAAACACTGAAGAAGCTACCTTGAGTTGCTGAAACAGGTCTCTGGGTAGACCCTTGCCTCCTCAGTTATCACTAACACCAGCTGCATCTCTGCTATCTATCATAGCCAACTCTGCCTTCTTAACCATCAGTCTTTTGGGAAGGCACCACTGAGGTTCATTGCCTTTAACATTGCTGATCCACTCTGGAGTCTTTGTTGATGTTCCCAGAAGCTCTTTCTGCTGCTTCTGCTTTGGGTAAGTGTTCTTTTAGCTTCAGACTTAACTATTTCTAAAGTGTAAATGCTCACAATGAAAATTTAACAATCAGCTCTCAAAAGCCCAAAGGATGGCACATACCTGGATTAAAGGATAATTAAGAAATCTTTCCTGCTCTCAAAGCATTTATAATCTAGCAAATAGGATATGACATACATACACAAAAGCAAACTGCTATACAATAAATATTTAATTATCATAGTGCAAAATAGAGAGAAAAACATAAGATGACTGTGTTCTGTGTTTATGTAGAACAAAGCGTATTTGAAGTAGGCAGAAGGAAGGAATTTCTGACCACAGGGAATCAAGGAAGGCTTCCTGAAAGAGGTAGCATTTGAGTTGAGCCATGAAGACTGGTGGAACTTCAAAAGGCAAGGACAGGGGTGGGAGAAAACATTTCTCAGCATCAGAAAAAACCTTGATAAAAATACAGCTACAGGAAGTCCCCAGGTATACGATAGCAATGGCAAACAGTACAGTTTGGCTAATGTATAGCTGACGTGGAGAAAAAAATTAAGAGGAAAGAAGGGTGGCACCAGATCGAGGTGTGCCTTGATGCCAAGCTAAGAAGTTTGAAAGATCCAATAAACAATAGTGAGCTATTAAGGAGTTTTGAGCAGAAAAGCAACACAATCAGATCAATATAAATGGAAGATTGATCTGGCATCAGTATGAAGGACCATAAGGTATAGGCTGAATTTATATCCCTGAGTACTAGATTCTGAGCCACCTCTCAGCATTGCTTTTTTCCCATTTCTAGGTGTTGGCCCTGGAGCAGCATGAGCCGGAATTCCAGATGAGGCCCACAGACACCCCTGGACATCCCCCACGCATCACAATGACCCCACTAGGGTGGCACGTGTATGACCAGACACTGCAGCTCCTGCAGTTACACCATCTGCCCCTCCCGGCTCCAGCTGGCCTTTCCTCTTTCCTCACTCCTTTCCATTACCATTCAGTAGAGGCTGTTTCAAGCAGATGCACCAGGCATCCTTATACACCGTGGTGAAAGTGGTGCCAACGCAGCTAGCTACCGCTCAACCCAGCTGCTTCCTGCACTATAGGAGCAGCCCGCAGGAATCTCCCATAAACTGTGTGAGAATCCACTCATGCCCCCTTCACCTCCTCTCGGCAAGTACTCTGTGTACCTTCTATTCCATTCTCCCGATCGTATTGATACTGCCTCAGTTAAAGGTGAGCTCCCTCCAGTGTATGTATGTGCCCCCCAAATCTCTAAGCCCTCAGCCCCTCAGGGGATATTCTAGGGAATTTTTTTCTTCATGGACCCTATCTTCAAACAACCACAGCACTCTCCCCATCTGCCTCATGCCCTGTTTTTCCCTCTTTTCCTTGGTTCTCAGCCAGTGGAAGAAAGGTTTTCTATTTTGAATTAAACTGGGACCATCAGGGAGGATCATAGAAGCTGATGAAAGGCATCCCAAGGGATCACCTAATACATCTCTCTGCTTCCATGCAGAGCAGTCATCAGCCTGCCTGAGGATGAAAGCTATGTGGGAAGGGGGAGGGGAAGGTAAAAAGAAATGAAAAGATGGTCCCTTAAGCCAGAGTAACCTGAAGGAGACAGGGTAGGCACAAGTAGACACTGACATGCTATAATCCTAGTTATGGCAGGCAACATGGAACAAGGGATAGAGAGTTAGCCTCCCAGTCGAGGTGACCTGGCCTCAAGTCCCCCCTCTGACAAATACTGCTCGTATGTCCCCAGGCAAATCTCTAGGACTATAAGTGTCCAAATAGTCATTGATCTGAATTAATGAAGGAAATTTCCTCACCAGGAGTTCCCACAGGTTCAGACCTCTCCCCCGCACTCCCCCAAAAATTCTAGCTACAAGTATTGTTCATACTGGAAGATGATATTACAAAAGGAGAATAGAAAGATGGGAATGGAGAAAGCTGTTGTGGTTGCATGGTTTGTCCTTCGTTCTTGAAGAGGACCATGACATCAGGGAGATGATGATATGACTTGCAATTGACTTTGATCTGAGTGAGGGAGGGCTGTGCAAAGTCACCAGCCTCACTTTCTCCTCCAGAGCCATCTGGGTCCAGTGGCCATATATTCATCAGGTCAACTGGAGACAGTCCAGGATGCAATGGGAGACCCTGACCCTTTTAAGCCAAGGTCTTTTCAGGTTCTCGCTTTGAGTGAGGCAATGCCAAATGAGAAAAAAGGGGGAAAGGAGGAGAGGAAATTAAAGAGGAAAGGAAGAGATTTTATGGTATAAGAAGACTGGAAAAGTGGGGGAAAGGGGAAAGAAAAGATTATGAAAGGCCTTGCAACACCAGAGGATTTCATATTTGATCCTAGAGACAATAGGAAGCCACTGGAGTTCACTGAGTAGAGGAGTTACATGGTCAGACTTGCACTTTAGATAAATCAATTTAGTGACTGAATGGAACATGAACTGAAATGGGGAGATACTTATAGCAATGAGACAAATCAACAGGCTATTACAATAGTCCAAGTGTAAGGTGATGAGAGCTTGCACACCAGGTTGATATGAGAGAGAGGTTATGAAGGCAAAATCAACAGGCCTTGGAAATAGATAGGGGAGGTGGGTCATGGAGAGTGAGGAATCAAAGATGTTGCCTAGGTCAAGAGCCTGGGTGATACCTTCCACAACAACAGGGAAGTGAGGAAGAGGGAAGGGTTTGAGAGGGAAGACAATGAGTTCCATTTTTGACATGTTGAGTTTAAGACATCTACTAGACATCCAGTTTCATATGACCGATAGATAGTTGGAGATGTGAGAATGGAGATCAGCAGAGAAGTCAAACAGCATAGAAATGATAATTAATTCTTTGGGAGCTGATGAAATAAGCAAGTGAAGTAGTATAGAGGGAGAAGAGGCCCCAGGACAGAACCCTTGTGGAACATCCCCAGTTAACAGGCATGACCTGGATGAAGATCCAGCAAAGGAGACTGGGGAATGGTCAGAGAGGTAGGATGAGAAGCAGGAGAAAGTAGTGTCAAAAAACTAGAGAGAACGGAATACCAAGGAGAGAAGGCTTTTTCAATAGTGGCAAAGTCTACATAGGGGTCAAGAAGGACAAAGACTGAGAAAAGGCCATTGGATTTGGCATTAAAGAGATTATTAGTAACTGGAAAGAAAGTAGTTTTGGTTGAATGATGAGGTCAGAATTCAAACTGTAGAGAGTAAGAAGAAAGGAAGTTGAAGAACCTATTGTAGAAGACTTTTTCAAGGACTTTAGTCAGAAAAGGGAGGAGAGATATAGGATGACAGGAAGGGGAGATGGAGGAAGTGAGGGTTTTATAAGGATGAGGAAGACAAAAGCACATTTGTGGGCAATACGGGAGCAGGTAGTAGATGGAGAAAATTAAGATAAGTGAGAAGGTGGTATAGAGAGGGAGCAATCTACTTGAGAAGAAGGGATGGAATGGGGATTACTTGGGCAAGCAGAAGGGTTTGTTACAGAGCTAGGTGCTGCAATGCAGAGAGCATTGGGCTTAGAGTCAGGGAGATCTAAGTTCTAAATCCAGCCTCAGAACACTTACTGGCCATATGACCCTGGGTAAGTTACTTAACCTTTGTCTTCCCCAACCACAAAATGGGAATGATAATACCACCTGACTCCCAGGACTTTTGTGAGAATCAAATGAGATAATATTTGTAAAGCATGTAGAGAAGTGCACATATTAGCATAAGTGTTTAGCATAGCTAACAGACATTAGGAGCTATTATAAATGTTAGATGGTAGGAGGAGGAGGAGGAGAGGAGGAAAAAGAGGAGGAGTAATGTCTTCAAGGAGAAGGGCTCCCCTTCACAAGAAAGAGTGATGAAGGCAGAGATATGATAAAAGCTTTCTAGGAAATGTGAGTTGAGGAGGAGGGGAGAAAAAGACATTCTCAGTAAATAACCTTAATTTTTTCAGTAAAATATGAGGCAAAATTCTCAACTGAGAGGGTAGGGGAAAAGGGAGATGTGAGAGGTTTAAGGGAGGATGAAAAGGTTTGGAAGACCCTGAGTGAGTTTTTTTGCTGTTCAGTCATTTCAGTCATGTCTGACTCTTCATTGACCCCATTTGGGGTTTTCCTGGCAATAATACTGGAGTGGCTTGCAATTTCCTTCTCCAGCTCATTTTTTACAGATGAAAAAACTGAGGCAAACAGAGTTAAGTTACTTGCCCAGGGTCACACTATAGTAAGTATTTGAGGTCAGATTTGATATCACGACAATGAGTCTTCCTGACTCCTAGCCCAGTACCTTATTCACTGCGCCATGAGTTAACTACAGAAGCACAATAAGATTTTCTTTCAACAGTGAGGACCCAGTTGAGGTTATGTAACATAAAAGTTTTAGTGGACCCAGTCAACATCATTTCATGATTTTTCTCCAATTTCTTTTAGCAGCATATGTATAGAAGTGAAGGCAGTAGATCGCAGGAATGACCCAAAGCTGACGCTTGGCAGGGCAGATCAGCAATTAAGAGGAAAGGGCTTCAAGAGAAGAGAAGAGATGGGAGGGGAGGAGAACACAGCTAGGGCAGGGATGATGGCCTGGGAGAGAGCTAAGGAATTGAGGGACCCAATGAAGGTTGTGGTGTGTATGAAGAGCAGGTCTGGAGTGCAAGGAAGAGGGTAAGATGGAAAGACAATAGATTATAAACAAATAATAGTTCGTGAACCTGGAAGTAGTGTGTTTGTGGGTGATGCAAGATCGAGTGCATGGCCACTTTTGTATGTGGCTGATGTGGGGTGGAGGAGTAAGTCACAGGAAATGAATAAGCTGAGGAGCCAAGAAGCTAGAGTGTTATCAGGATTATCAACATGTATGTTGACATCCCCTATTATGAGGTCAAGAGTTGAGGAGGAAAAAAAGACTGATTCCAAAGCCCTAATGGATAAAATTCTGTCAAGTTTTTCCATAACCTCTCCAGCTACTTTTTCTGAACATGGCCATAAACCTTCCATTCCCATTTTACTGAGGAATAAACTGAGATATTGAGTAAGGTGGGAGTGGTCCTTCCAGAGGCAACCTGACTTCTAGATGCCTTCTCCCAAATACTCCCACCCTTCACATGTAGGCACATCTTCCAGAATGAAGTCAAGACTTAGAGAAACAAAATTTTGAAAAGCCACAAAATGTTATCAAAGGACTTAAAACTTGTAGGGGAGGACATTAGAGATTATCTAGTCTAATCTCATTTTACAGCTGAGGAAACCGAGGTCCAAAGAAGCAAGATGATTTCCCAAAGTTACAGAAGCAACAAGTAGCAACATGCACAATTCAAACTCAGGTCCTCTGACACATAACCCAATGCTTTTTTCTACTGCACTCCATTGCCTCTTTTAAGGTCAAGGGCTCTTCCAACGTCTTTTCACCCCTTCTTCCCCTATGACAAAGGAGCAATACAAGTACTACCCTACAAAAGAAAAGATCAAGACAGATTGAAACAGTGAAAATACCTTGACATCCTTCCTCCCTACTCACCTCCCCTAAACTCAGGAAACACTCAATTGGGTAGAAAGCATTCAGGCAGGGAGGTCTGTGCAACTTCACAAGCAAGTCACCCTCTCTGTGCTTGTGGTGCCCAAGGGTGACTCTAGGTGTTATTCCACCCTCAAAGATATGTGTCAGGTTTCAAGACATATATGCATTCCTGTTTGGCCACTTTACTTGTGTTTTTCTTTTTTTAGTAGACCATCCCCCCTCTCCCAAAGTCCTTCCTGGAATACAGGAGCAGTGAGGGCTGAAGGGAAGAAAGATGCTAAACTTCTGGGCAAGAGGCTTGCCCCAAAGATAAGACTCCTTGGGAACATGCCTCTTGGGAACTTCTGATCAGCACTTACATAAGGAAGGCCTTCACCCACCTTCAGTCTTCAAGAGGTCATCAACTAATAACAAGCAGCTGGACGCTTACAGTACCAACACGGTGAGTGAGATTACCCAGAATTCCTAGGTGAAAAGAGGCGCCCTAACATATTTAGTTCCATATACCTGGTTGCTAAAGCCATTGGGCCCCCTAGAATTAGTCTGGAAAGTTTCCTATTTGAGAATTCTGTAACTCTGTGGGTACCAAGTGACAGCCCTTAGGGAGAATAGAGGTCTGTAATCAGTGACTGACTTGCCTGTCCCACAATCCTCATCCAAACAAACTTCCACATGTGACTGGCTCCAAGCTGCACAGCAAATGAGCTGGCAGACCAAAAGCAGTTGATGTTTCCACATTCTCTGACCCTAGGTCATTACAGCTAGAGAGAGGGAAGGGGAAGGGGAAGGGAAAAGAGGGGATTGAAGTCCTTGGAGGCCACAGGCCACTAGAGGGAAGGGTTAGGGGCAGCATTTATATAGCATAGAACTATCCAGTCCCTAGAATTATTCTGGAGACACCTGGAACAAGGACCTCTCACTACCAGTTACAGGGAGGCAGGATTTTGGTTCAGTAAAAAAAAGAAGAAATTTCCAACAATTCTAATAGCCCCCAAAATCATCTGATCCATTGCATTAAGTTCCTATTATGTGCCAAGTTTTGTGCTAGGATCTGGGTATACAAACACAAAGAAAAAGAAAGAAAGAACGCTTCCTCTCAAGGAGCTTACATTACAATGGAGGAGATAACAAGTCTATACAGAATAAGTATAAAGAGAATCAATAATGAGTAAGTGTAAAGTAGTTAACCACAAAGCAGTTTAGGAGGGAAGGCACAAGGTGAAGGAGTGCATTCCAGGTGTAGGGGACAGTCAGTCCAAAGAAGCAAAGACTGAAGAGAGAGCTTCATGTTCCAAGAAGAGAGAGGCGGCCATTTTTTGGCTATACAATATCTCAGAATATGGGAGGGAGAGTAATAGCCAGGGAGGCTGGAAGGATAGGTTAGGGCCAGGTTGTGAAGGGCTCTAACAGCTAAACAGACAAGTTTATATTCTATCCTAGAGACAAAAGTTGTTGATTAAATAGGGAGTGACGTGGTCAGATTGCCACCTAAAGAAAATCATTCTGGCGACTGTATAAGATGGACTGAAGTGGGAAGAGACTGGAGGCAGGGATGCCAATTCGGAAGCTTTTGCAACAATCTAGGTGACAGGTGATGAGAGCCTAAATTAAATTGGTAATTATGTGATTAGTGAGAAGGGATTAGGGATGAAAGAGCAAGAAGCCAAGGATAACAGCCAAGGGCACTTCAGTAAGAGGATGAAGACTGAGAGGATGGTACCCTTGACAGAAACAGAGAGGTTTAGAAGAGGGAAGGGCTTGGGGTTAAATAGGAGTTCAGTTTTGGACACACTGAGTTTGAAATCTCATGGGACATCCAGTTCAAAATATCCAATAGGCAGTTGGAGATGAGGAAACAAAATTCATTGGAGAGACTTAGGCTGGATATACAGATCTGTTAATCATTTGCTTAGAATTCATAATTAAATCCATGGGATTTAGGTAGTGAGTTCCCTGGCACTTGAAATATTCACACAGTGATTGAATAACAACTGCCAAGGAGGATAGCTTTTGTGGTTCTCTCCTACTCCAATATTAATTAGATTTACCTACTTTCCAGAGAAGTTTAAGGATTTGCTTGAGTTTCCATAAGTAACTATTGGCTGAAGTAGGACAAGAACCCAAGGCTTCTGACTCCAGGCCCAGGTGTGTTTTTCCTATTCCTGTATGCTGAATTGTTTTAAGAGAAATGGACTAGAAGAGGGAAATGGTTGGGGGTATCTTTGACAGAAACAGGTTCCCCTAAATCCTTCCCTTTTCCAAACTTCTCCAGAGAGAGACTGGGGCCTCTAACAAACAAGACCATAGTAGAAGTGGGTCATCTAGCCCAAAGACCCATCTGGTCTAGAGGAATGCAGACAGATAAAGAGAAACCACATAGATCTACTCAACCATCTGCTGATCCCACTCTAAAACAAGGAGGAATGGCACTAGTCAATAGAGCGAAGAGCTGATGCTCTGAGAGGAACTGTGACTGGCTCCAAGCTGCATAGCAAATGAGCTGGCAGACCAAAAGCAGTTGATGTTTCCACATTCTCTGAAAAGAGTTCCACATTACAAGCAACAGTCTGTAGATGGAGAAACCCAATCACAGAGCTCATGCAAAAGCCCTGGACCTCCAGAGAAAGGGTAGTGCCACAATCATCAGGAAACCCTGGCTTCATGCCCTGTGAGCTAACCACCAAATCACTCTCTCTTAATAAACCTATTATGTCCTATTAATGAAAGCCAGGATAAATGGTAGTTCATTCCCTCCTGTGAGCCCCTCCCTATACAGAGAGCCTCACAGGCTGCTGCTCGTTAACAATAGGTTTCTCCCAAACCTATTCAACAAGTGTTGCCCAACTGCCCACTCTGTGCCTAGCCCCAGGTTAGGCTCTCCAGGGACTTGGAAATATAAGAAGGTAACCCTCCCCTTTGATGGGGTCACACATTGCCTACCAAGTGAATTGTGACTTGAACTCCAGAGACTTAACCCCAGAGAGAGGAACTCTTCTACTTAGCTATGTAGAGGATCTGATCTAAAGAGAGATTTAAGCACCAAATTCATCTGGAACCTTTGGATGAGGAGTCCCCTAGGCTGCTCAGGATCTCTGGAAATGATAAAGAGCAAATCCTTCCTTCCCATTCTCTTTTATACTTCAAAATAGAAAGGAATCCCCAATTCAGATCAGTACAGACCCAAAGCATTTGGCCAATTTGGCTGGGCCTCAGGAAGGTGGCAAGTCAGGAAGCCATCCAGCTCGTCACATTGGCCTCTCAGGTAGTCACCCTGGAAAGGGTGTAGTCCCCTGCAGATATCTGGAAGTGAAATGTGAAAGTGTGGAGCCCAGCCAACTACTACACGGTCTTGGGTTGGGTAAGAGTTCTCCTAAGAAAGTTCTTCCAGTGAAATGAGAGGTCAGACAAAAGAGACGTGGAGGAGAAGCCCCACACCAAGCTCCCCCCTAACTGGAGGAGGGGATCCTGATATTATTCTGATCACTGAAGGAAACTAGCGGGCATTAAACCCAGGGAGGATCCCAAGTTGGGATACTGTTCCCTGAGCAAGGCAGGGCAGATCATCATCATAGCATCAGACAGAGCATCCAGTCCTATATCAAGATCAACTGCTCTGGGCAGAAGGCTGTCCTAAAATCACTTATCTCATCCATCAGCCCAAAGGCTGATGAAGCCACAAAGAGGCTCCTCCCCACCCAAAATCATAGGCCTAGAGCTAGAAAAGACTTCAGAAGCCATCTAATGCAACTTCTACATTTTACAAATTAGGAAACTGAGTCCCAGAGAGGTTAAGTAACACCAAAGGGCATACTGCTAGTAAGCTGCAAAGGGAGGATTTGAACCCCTCTGCTGGCTTTCAAGCTAGTACCCACTGAACTGTATCCCTCTCCCTCCTTCCCAAGGTAAAAGATAGAGCTAGAATTAGGGGTAAAGAAGTTGAGCTATGGACCTGAGAAGCAACCCACTTTGAAACTCATAGAAGGACTCTTTTAGTATCACTTTTTATATCTATGTATGTTTGATGCTAGAAAATTCTTCCCTCAGGACACATAAGGATCTATTTTGTGTTAAGTGGACCCGAATATTTTAAGTAAAGACCCAAAGCAGCTAATGGGCAGTAGTAAAACATGAGATACAACTTTTTAACTCAAAAGGGATTACTGTCGTTCAGTCATCTCAGTCCTGTCTGACTCCTCGTGACCCCATTTGGGGTTTTCTTGGCAAAGATACTATATTTCCTTCTCTACTTATTTTATAGATAAGGAAACTAAGGCAAACAGGGTTAAGTGACTTGCCCAGGGTGACAAAGCTAGTAAGTATCTAAGGTCAGATTTGAACTCACAAAGATGAGTCTTTCCTGACTCCAGGCCCAGCTCTCTATCCACTGCACCACGAAGCTGCCCAGCTCAAGGGAGAGAGAAGGTATAAATCTCTAACACCACTTAGAGGTCTGGTCTCAGGATCTCCATCTGGGCGACTTACAAAGCCTTGCCCTCTTCATTCTACCGATGGGAAAATGAAAAGAGGACTGTGAGAAGCTAAGGAACCCAGGGAGAGTGGGAACTGGTGTACTGACCAAGGCCAAGCCCCTGTCCAGCCTCTCCTCCTGCTTCCTTAATGACCCAATTTTAAAATCTCCTCCACATTTCCTTCTGGCCTAGCCCCCTTAAGGTACCATCAGGGTCAGTGATTCATTGTCTGCCCTATTATAATAGTCCCTATTTATCAGGCTTCCTTGACCTCTGACACAGGGGGCATAAGAGGGGACAAAGAAGGGTTTAAAGCCACCGTCAAGGATGCAGCTGTCACTGACATTATGACACATAGACCCCATACCCCAACCCTTTGGTGTTCTCTGGGACTAAGACATCAGGCAACCTACAGCTCACCATAGGCCTTCCCCAGGAACACACAGAATACAGGAGAATATAGAGTCATAAAGGAGGGGGGGAAAGCCACCCAAGTATAACAGATAGCCCTGCCCCCCCCAACAGTGAACCTGCTTCACCGTAAGGCATTCTCACCTAGCTCTCTCTCCTTCCCTTCTTCCGCAATATTGGTAGAAAAGGCTAGCCACTAAACACCTAGCTCAGGATGTCTAACTTTCCCTGCTTTTAGGCAGGTTGAGGGAAAGACTGAAGTCGTCCTCAGGGGTAGTGTCCACATCTGCTTCTTCTGGACCCCACAGTTCAATCACCCTGACTTTGTTAGAATAGCACAGCTGTCATCTGGATAGAAAAGTTCTGTGGGGTTGGCCCTGGGTGGATCCTCGGAATCACAGAGTTGTAAAAGACCTCTGATGCCATGCAGCCTGACACAGACTAGAATGAGAATCCCTTCTATGACATACCCAGCAAGCTGGCCAGAGACCTCTAGTGAGGGAAGAAGACCACACCACCTAAGCTAGTTGGCTCATTCTACTTTGGAACGGCTCTGTTCCCCCACATCAAGACAAGAGTCTACCTTTCTGGTTCTGCCCCCTGGAGCCAAAGCAGACCAGGTCTAATCCCTAATCTTCCTCATGACCGCTCTTCAAATATGTCCATATACCTACTATATTATTTCCTCAACACCCAAGTCTTCTCTCCTCCTAGCCAGACATCCCCATTTCCTTCACCCATCTGGCATGACCTTTTTTTTTTTTTTGGTAAGGCAATTGGGGTTAAGTGACTTGCCCAGGGTCACACGGCTAGTAAATGTCAAGTGTCTGAGGTCAGATTTGAACTCAGGTCCTCCTGACTCCAAGGCCAGCGCTTTATCCACTGCACCACCTAGCTGCCCCCATCTGGCATGATCTTAAAGCCCTGCACCACCCTGGTTGACCTCCTCCAGGCACCCTCCCTCTTATTACTGTCTTCTCTAAAATGTAGCCTACAGAGCTGAACACAATATCCCAAGTGTGATGTGACCAGAGCAGAGTTCACAATACCATCACTTCCCTAATCCTCAGCATCCAGACTGTCATTAGTTGTTTTTAATCTTTTTTTTTTAATTTTTGGGAGAGGAGAAGGGTGACAACTATATCACACTGTTAGCTCATAGTGAGCTTGTAGCTCACTAAAACCCTCAGATCTTTTTCACCCTAACGACTAGCTAGATATGACTTATCTTGCATCTGTAAAATTGATTCTTTTAACCCAAGTGTAAGACTTTACATTTATCCTCATTCAATTACACCCTCTTAGGTTCATCCCAATAGCCTAGCCCATCAAGAATATTTTGGATCCTGACTGCCATCCAACATATTACCTAGCTTCCTGAGGACTGTGTCATGGCAAAATTGATCAGCGTGCCTTAAGCACATCCAGATCTTTAGGCTCTGCTTCGTTTGCATTCCTAATTCTTCTGCTATGCAAACCTGTAAGAGAGATGAACATGCCTTATTTGCCAAGGGACAGAGAAGCAAAGGCCCAGGGAAAATGGGATGTGTGTGTTCTCTTAGACTGAGGACAAATTTTCGATAGAGTAGGATTTTTTTATAAATGCTTATGGACTGACTGACAAGAGCTAGCGATTCCAGGAAGAGACTTCAACCAGAAGAACCATCCCCACAGGTGGCACGACAAGACCTTATATAAGGCCATGGAAATCCTAAAGTACCATAGGTAGAGGGAGTAAGTCTCTTGGAAATTACCACCCAGAGTCCGACTACTGGATTCCCTGCTTAGGGTGGGGTTTTCCCAGAAGGTACAAGGGAAGGGGGAAAAGGAAAAGCCTTTATTAAGTACTTACTATGAGCCAGGCACTGTACTAATTATTATCCAATATTTTCTCATTTGATCCTTACAAAAGCAAGAAAAACAGGTGCTATTATTAGCCTCATTTTACAGTTTAGGAAACTGAAGCAGAAAGAGTGATTGGCCCAGGGTCACTCAGCTAGTATCTAAGACCGGATTTGAATTCATGTCTTCCTGATTTGGGGTCTGGTGCTCTATCCATTACAAAAATGCCTACGGGCATTTTTCCAGAAGAAGGGGAGTCTATTAGGAGTAGTGAGTAGTTATCTAAGCTGCCTAACCCTCTGACCTGCTCAAATCTTTCTGACTATCCATCATTATAGAGTTTTGACACAGGCATAGGAAAGCCCCAAGACAACATTATAACCCTTTTCCTTTCTGATCAGGGTGACGTAAGCTTCTTGCATTGATAGTAGGGAAGAAGGCAGGTAATAAAAGACAACCACTTAAGTGAGGTAAAGCCCTTCCTCCTACCTAACAATGAGATAGGAGACCATTCAGCGAAGCAAAAGGCCGAGTCACCAGCCTCGGAATAATTGAGCAAAGCAAATAAAGAGGGAAAACATACATACATGTATACATGATATATGTATTTGGGGTTTTCTTGGCAAAGACACTGAAGTGGTTTGCCATTTCCTTCTCCAGCTCATTTTACAGACGAGGAAACTGAGACAAACGGGTTAAGTGACTTGGCCAGGGTCACACAACTAGGAGGTGTCTGAGGCCGGCTTTGAACTCTTGAAGATGGGTCTTCCTGATTCCAACAACAACAATAAGCTGTGTATGTAAGAAAGATAGGTGGATTGTCATCTGGATGGATAGATGATGGATGAATAGACAGATGGTAGTGTACTGCCGCTTTAAGCTTTAATAGCTTAAAATTGCACTAAGACTTTTGGTAAGTCTTGGTACAACCTTCATATAATTTATAAAGCACTTTTAAGCATTACAAAGCATTTTCCCTACAACAAGCCTATGAAGGAAATCATACAAGTGCTATTATCCCTGTCTTACAAATAAGGAAACAGAGGCTCAAAGAGATTGTGACCTAGCCTCATAGATCCAGAGCTGAACAGAACTTTAGAGGCTGTGCAATCCAACTCCCTCATTTTACAGTCGGGAACTGAAGCCCAAAGAGGGTCAGCAGCTTGCCCAATGTAACATTTATGAGTCAGGGGGGAGATCTGAACTCTGGTCCTCTGACTCCAGAGTTAGTGCTATCTCCACTGTCTCATGCTATTTCCCATAAGATCACAGTCAGGAGACATCAGAGCTAGGACACTCCCCACCTCACTAGGATCGGAGAACAACCAATTACAGCAAGGACACTTAAATATGCCCTCCTCCGACCTACAGAATGGACTGGATTTAGAGCACGGCAATCTTCTGATAGCCACAGTCTAGCTAGGGGTGGTGGGCAAAGCTTCAGAAGGCACAGCTTCTCTCTTTGGTCTTAGCCCTGCTCAGCCTCTGGTGAAGGCTGACTCGGCCCTTTGGAGAAGTCGTTCACCAAGGCACCTTTTGTTCTAATTAGCATCTGTGTTTGGCTTTGCCAAGTGGTTAATTGTCATGATCACATGGGTATGTAGCTGGGGAGCGGGTGGGGAGGGGGGCAGAACAAGAGAGAGACAGAGACAGAGAAAGACACAGAGAGAGAAAGGGAGAGACAGGGAGAGACAGAGACAGAGAGGCAGAGAGAAAGACACAACAGAGAGAAAGGGAGAGAGAGAGACAGACAGAGACAGAGACAAAGAGAGAGACAGAGACAGAAAGAGAAAGGGAGACAGAGAGACAGAGACAGAAAGAGAAAGGGAGACAGAGAGACAGAGAGGTAGAGACAGAGAATGCCCTTTTTGATCCTTGATCTAGCATCCTCTTGGCCCACCATCTGATTCCCTTCACTTCCCACAAGAAACCCACAAACCCCACAATTCAGCAATTCTGGAGTCAAGTCTTTGGGTGTCGTGACCACCTCCCCTAGGGCACATAACCATAGTTCTGTGACAGAAACAGGTTCTACAGTCTTTGATTCATTTCAGCTGTACAGGCACAAGGATGCCAGTGATTGTGGGCATTGTCAAAGTGTGAATGATCATTTCAAGCTGCCTTGTGAGCTCTGATTCACAAGCTGGGAAAGGCAATTCTTTTTCTTTTTCTTTTTCTTTTTGCAAGGCAATCACTAGTAAGTGCCTGAGATTGGATTTGAACTCAGGTCCTCCTGACTCCAGGGCCAATGTTCTATCTACTGCACCACCTAGCTGCTCCCAGAAAGGCAATTCTTGAGAATTCTAAATTATTAGTATATTCATTACACATATCATATAGATTATTATAAAAATCATAATTCCCTTCACAGACTCTACCATCATATTTCTTTTAGGTCTTAATTACATGAATACACTCTTGTTACCATCTTTTCCTTCCTAGACCCCTTCTCTGATTAAAGTTGTTAAATGCATAAAATAAAATTCATAGGACTACAAAGAAAAGTAGTTATATTGAAATGGTTATCAAGATATTTTTGAGTTCCTGGACCCGAAGTTGCAAACCTTTGCACTACTGAACCACCAATCACAATGTCTCAGAGTTGGAAGGGATTCTAAAGAACATTTAGAACAAACCGCATTTGAACGGGAATCACCATTATAAAACACCTGACAAGGGGCTGCTAGGTGACACAGTGGATAGAGCACTGGCCCTGGATTCAGGAGGACTTGAGTTCAAATCTGGCCTCAGATACATAACACTTACTAGCTGTGTGACTCTGGGCAAGTCACTTAATCCTATTGCCTAACCAAAAAACAAACAAACAAACAAATAAAAAAACACCTGACAAGTGATTCTGCAGCCTCCAGCTAAAAACCACTACCACCTAAGACAGACCTTTCAACTCTAGGATAGCTCCAATTATAAAAGAGGAACCTTTTTTTTCCTTATATTGATCTTAAATTTATAATTTGCACTCAACGTTCTTAGTTCCACTCCAAGAAGCCAACCCAAACAAATCTAATGCCTCTTCCACAAAGCAGTTGAATAGTTGAAATGATCCAGTCCTCCCAAGCCTCCTTTTGTCCAGGTTAAACACTTTCAGCTCCCAAGACTGATCCTGAGCTGGCCCGGCCTCACATGGTTGCCGGGACACATGCAATGATCACCGTCCTCTCCCCAGACTCCAGCCCGTCCATGTGGCACTGGGCTCTTCTGGACAGTGAAAGAGCAGTCTCACAGGGAGGACCTGCAGGAAGGCTATAAGAGATTTCAGAAACAGGGCAGAGGAGTGTCAAAAGAAGCAAGCATGGGGAGGCAGTATGATGTGGTAGAAAGTGCACTCACTGGCTGTGCACTGAAGACCTGGGTTCAAATCCCAGCTCTGCTACTTACCACCTGTACAACCTTAGTCTCTCTGAGATGCAATTTCCTCATCTATAAAACAAGGGGATTAGACTAGATGATCTTTAAGGTCTGGCATTCTTTGGAAGGAGAAGGTGCAAGTATTATTTTTCTCTAATAAAGAAAAAATTAAAGACAAATAATCAGAAAAAAAAATTTGGACTCTGCATACAAAGCCAGCGAGTTCTAAACTATAAATTACAGACTGGGAAAGATTGTCCCTCCTTAAAGCGCTGCTGGGATGACATCAAGCTGCTCTGCATCAAGAAGGGACTGGAAACAAAACAGATTATGTGCCTGGCACTCATACACACCCTGGATTAGCCACAACTAGAACACTTATGTCATTCCAATCACCACACCCCTGCACACAATGGAGTTGGAGAAATTCCGGAAGAGGGTGACAAGAATGAACCTGGGGCAGATGTGCCCACCTGCACACACACACACACACACACACACACACACACACACACACACAACACACACACACACATCTCTCTAGATGGGCTCTTCACTGGAACCATTGTGTGGGAAAACACCAGGACCCAGGACTTGCACCTAATCTCTCCTGCTTTGGGGATCTCATATTCCCAGGTTCTGAAGATTCAGGTGCAAGACCCCTATGCTAAGGCCACCTTGGCCTCATCTCTCTCAAATGCAGTCATTCTTCCTCACTTTCTAGCACTGAATCAATCCCAGCTAGTGCGATGCAGGTAAATGTTTGACAACTGGCCTTGGGGGTTTGGGGGGTGGAGCTCAGGGGAGGGATGTGCCCCATGACACCTTTAAGTTAATTCTGCATTATTATTAACATTTTCCCATCACTTTCTTAAGTCTATACCATCAACAAAATAATAAAGCAATCCCTGATTCATATAGCATTTGCCAGTTTCTGAGGTATAAATGCTCACACTGAAAATTCAACTACCAGCTCTTACAAGTTTGAACAAACTGGCTGCAACACACCCCTTATCTCAACCTCCATTAATTACCTCTAATCGTGTGTGTGTGTGTGTGTGTGTGTGTGTGTGTGTGTGTGTGTGTAGAGGGAAGAGGAAGAGGAGGAGGAGGAAGAAGAGAGAGAGAGCAAGTAGATGATATAGTGGACAAAGTGCCAGGCCTGGAGTCAGGAAGACCTGAGTTCAAATCCAACCTCAGACACTAGCTGTGTGACCTTGAGCAAGTCACTTAACCATGTTTCCCTCTGTTTCCTCATCTGTAAAACCAGCTGGAGAAGGAAATGGAGAAGTACTCCAACATCTTTGCCAAGAAAACCCCACGGGGTCACAAAGAGTTGGACACAACTGAAAAACAGCTGGACAACTATATGTGTGTGTGTATACACACACACACACACACACACACACACACACAGGGTTGGGATTATTGCAAAATAATAAGGTTTTTTTTCTTTTTCAGAGAAGATATCGTTTCTCTGGGATGTATTTGTGTCACAACTTATCAACAGGAGAACGGAAGTAGATAGAGCCCAAAGCTAGGCCAAGAAAGGTGGGGAATATTCACTGGACCCAGCAGGCATAAGTCATTCCAGATTTATGAATGGGCCCAAAGCACTTTTGGGCCAGAAGCTAGAACTCAGTGAAAGGTACACTGGGGGTACCCAAGCCTTAACGTCAGAAAATAAACCAATTTAGTTGGAGGTCCTCCCACAAGATAGTCCCCTGAGGACTGTGACAGCTGGCCACATGGGGAAGTCAAACACAGACACCGGTTAGATCCAAGGGTGCTGAAGCATGGCTTCATCAAAGGGCTGAGTCAGCCTTCACCAGAGGCTGAGCAGGGCTAAAACCAAAGAGAGAAGCCGTGCCTTCTGAAGCTTTGCCTACCACCTCCAGTTTGATTGTGGCTATCAGAAGATGGCCATGCTCTCTAAACTGGCCCATTCTGTATTTTGAATTATATTGGTTCTTTTAGTTTATCTTTTCCACTTAATAGCTATTAATTCTCCTTTTAAAAGCCAATTAAGGGGCAGCTCGGTGACACAAGGGATAAAGTATTAGCCCTGGAGTAAGAGGGCATTAGTTCAAATCCATCCTCAGACACTTGACACTTACTAGCTGTGTGACCCTGGGCAAGTCACTTAATCTCAATTGCCTCACCAAAAAAAAAAAAGGTGAGTGGTTCAAAGAACAAATCATAAAAACAATTAACAATTTCATTTTTTAAAAAAGCCAATTAAATTCAATTCAGTAAACATTTACCAATCAATCAATAAGCATTTATCTGGGAATAAAAACACGTAAGTAATAATCCTTACTCACAAGAATTTATAATGGGGGAAGAGGAGCCGTGTGTGTGTGAATATATATAGATATAGATATGTATGTGTAGGTGCATGAATGTTTGTAAGTATACACACAGAGAGACTTGTTATTGTTATTGTTCAATCATTTCAGTCTTGTCTGAATCTTCATGATTCTATTTGGGGTTTTCTTGGCAAAGATACTGGAGTGGTTTGCCATTTCCTTCTCCAGCTTATTTTACAAATGAGGAAACTGAAGCAAACAGGGTTAAGTGACTTTCCCAGGGTCACACAGCTAATAAGTGTCTAAGGCCAGATTTGAACTCAGGAAGAGGAGTCTTCACTGCCAAGATACAAGAGTATCTTGTTTGAGAAATATCCAGGAAGCTAGTATCAATGGTTCAAAGACTTTGTGACAGGGAATGAGGTATAAGAAGACTAGAAAGGTGAGGGGGCAAGGAGAAAGGGGCCTTGGGGAGAGGTTGGTCATGAAGGGCCTTGAATGTCAAACAGAGGATTTTGTATTTGATCCTGGAGGTCACAGGAAGCCAAGGGAATTTATTGAGTAGCAATGTGACATGATCAGACCTGTACTTTATGAAAATCTCTTTGGTGGCTAAATGGAGAATGGATTGGAATGGAGAAAGACTTGAGGCAGGCAGACCCACCAGCAGGCTACTGCACTAGTCCAAACATAAGGAAATAAGGGCCTACACCATGGTGGTCATAGTATCAGAGGAGAAAAGAGGGCATATTTGAGATGTTGCAAAGGTGAAGTCAGCAGACTGGATATATAGGGGGTGAGAGATACTGAAGACAAGAGTTGACACCTAGGTTGTGAGCCTGGGGGTCTAGAAGAATGGTGGTGCCCTTAACAGAAATAAGGAAGTTTGAAAGGGGGGAAGATTTGGTGGAAAAGATAACGAGCTCAACTTTGGACATAGTGAATTTAAGATGTCAACTGGACATCCAGTTCCATTGTGTATAATATGTAGTTAGAGGTGGAATCCTGGAGGCAAGCAGAGGGTTTAGGACTAAAGAAATAGATTTGAGAATCATCAGCATAGAGATGATAATTAAATCTATGGAAGGAGATGAGATCATCAAGCGAAGTAATATAGACAGGAAAGAGAAGAGGGCCCAGAACAGAGTCCTATGGGATAGTGCGAATGACCCAGATGAAGATGCAGGGAAGGAGGCTAAGAAGGAGAGATCAGGTAGGCAGGAGGAGAACCAGCAGACAATGGTGTCCTAAAAGACTAGACAGAAGGGAATATCAAGGAGAAGAGGGTTTTTCAATAGTATCAAAGTCTGTAAGGAATTCAAGAAGAATGAGGATTGAGAAAATGTCATTGGATTTGAAAATTAAGAGACCATCAGTAACTTTGGAGAGAGCAGTTTCACTGCATGATGAGGTCAGAAGCCAGATTGTAGACTTAAGAAGAAAATGAAGGGTAGCTAGTTGGTGCAATGGATAGAGCGCCAGCCCTGGCATCAGGAAGACTCCATCTTCCTGAGTTCAAATCTGGCCTCAGACACTTTCTAGCTGTGTAACCCTGGAGAAGTCACTTAACCCTGTTTTCCTCAGTTGCCTCATCTGTAAAATGAGCTGGGGAAAGAAATGACAAATCACTCCAGTATCTTTGCCAGGAAAACTCCAAATGGGGTAACAAAGAGTTGGAAATGACTGAAATATCTCAACAACAACAAAGCAAAAGGAGGGAAGTAGAGGCACTTATTGTAGACAGCCTTCTCAAGGAGTTTAGCCACAAAGCGCAGAAGAGATATGGGATGGTAGCTAACAGAGATGAATGGGGCAAGACATGTTTTTTTAAGATGGGGGAGGCATGAGTATGTTTGTAGGTAGCAGAGAAGCAGCCAATAGACAGGAAGAGACTGAAGATGAGTTAGAGAATGGGAATCATAGAGGGGTTAATCTGCTTAAGATAGGATAAAATTGATCCCTTGTGCATTTAAAGGTTTTTCTTGGCAAGGAGTAGGGCCACCTCTTCATGTGAGATATGGGTGAAGGAGGAGATGGTGGGATCAGGCATCTAAGTGCCCTTACCTCTGTCTCTGAGATGCTACTTGACCTTGGGCAAATCACTTAAATTCTCTGGGCCTCAGCTCCCTCATCTTTTAATGGGAAACCATCCTATTCTCAACCTTTCCACTTGCTCGTACCCAGAGTGAAAATTCTGTACCTAAACACAAAAGCTAAATCTTAAAAGATGGCAGGAGAACAGCAGGTACTCAGCAAGACAATGGAACACCACCTGATATGCCACGTATGCCTCAATCCCTGCTCTCTGGCCATTGTCTACATGGAATGGGGTCCATAGCCTGTGTTACTCAAGTTGCCAGGAAGTTACCACTTTCTTAGCATGGATATTAAGACAAAAGAAGTCTTTTTGAAGTAAGAGTGATTGAGGTTAAACCTAAGGAAAAACTTCCTGATTCGAAGGACTTTTTGTAAACTATGTTTTCAAGTATGGTTTGTGAACTTTCTTCACTACAGAGGTGGGAAATATGCCTCTATTTGTCCAACCTGGCTTAAGGGGAAAGCCCAAAGGTAAGGCGACAGACAAGATGGCCTCGGAAGTGGGTGATTCTCCTTCATATTCACTGAGCAGTACCGACATGCCTATTGCTGAGAGAATATACCACATACCATCCATGTCACTCTCAGCTCTGAGGTTTCCCCCCATTCTCACTGCCAAGCTAAATTTAAATATTCTACCACCGCCACAGCCCACACCCCCAAGCTGCACCTCTTACTCCCACCTTACCTGTCATGGCTAGGACTTGGGGAAGAGAATGTCTTGGGTCCAGAGAAGCAGAAGGACATTGAATTGACTCCCCGCAGTCAGGGGGACAATGAGGAAGCAACTGCCCCCCAAAAAAGATATAGCAGAGGCCACAGGGTAGCGTAGACAAAGCGGACTCAGTGCAATACCACCCGCTCTCCTTAGCTCCTCTGCTTAACTGTTCTCATTAGCTGAAGATTTAGTGGGCTGGGTCCCAGGAGCATCCTGCACAATGATCCCAAAGGGTTTGCCTGGATCCCTTTGTTCTAGTCTCAACATCCTGCTTAGCACCAGCAAGGAGCTGTTTACCCCACTAGCTAGCAACAACAGCAGCCCTCCCTGGCTCCCATTCCTCAGAGACCACAGCCCTGGGTCCCCAGGGAAGGCCTAGAAGGAACAACAACTTGGCAAGATCAGAGGCCAGAAAGCAGCTTTTTAATCTCTGGTTGTCTTCAGTTATCCAGTCTGTCCAATCTGAAGGGGGAGAAACCGGTCATGATTCTTGCAGGAGAGGGAAGAAGAAAGGAGGGGGAAAGAGTACCCAAAGGCATATAGATTGGAAAGAAAAGAGGATAAAAAGGAAAGAAAAAAGCCAGCCAGTCTTTTATATATTCACTTGGCTTCTGTCAGATGCTGCCTCATCTCTGGCCCCCATTAACAGGAAGTAAAAAATATACCACACTTGAATACCATCTGGCTGCATCCTTAGAGCAATGCTCTGCTTCTGGGCCAGATTTACAATCTTTTTATCTGCTTCAGTAAGCCCCAGAAGGACATACCCCGCCTAATATGTACAACAGGGATACTAGGACCCCCTCCCCAAGGTAAAGACCTGCCCAAAACTACACAAAAAATTCAGTTGTCTTTAGCTCCTTACCATGGCTTACATTCTACGTCTTCATTTCACAAACAAGTTAATGGGTTTCCTAAGGGCAATCAATCCATATTTCTTTAGGGCTTTAGGGTTTACTACGTATTTTCCTCCATGAGATAGCACATATTTTATTATCCCCATTTATTGAGGCTCAGATATATAGATATAGATATAGATATAGATATAGATATAGATATAGATATAGATGATATAGATACAGATGATATAGATATAGATATAGATATAGATATAGATATAGATATAGATATAGATGATATAGATACAGATGATATAGATATAGATATAGATATAGATATAGATATAGATATAGATATAGATATAGATATAGATATAGATATAGATATAGATATAGATATAGATATAGATATAGATATAGATATAGATATAGATATAGATGTAGATGTAGATACAGGTCAAGGCAACAGAAAACCATTTGAATGCCACAATTCTCTGTCTGGTTTCTACAGGACACAGGCTGAATGGGACTACCTAACGACTGCCCTCAGACCCATGGCAAGAGGGGGAAAGACTTTTTTCTGATAATTGGGATGCTCAGGCACTCAGGACATCATAGCTGTCTCCCTTGAACCATGCTGTCAATAAGAATTCATGAAGTTCTCACTAGAGAAGTAGCCTGGCCTAGTAAAGAGCCAGAGTCCTAAAGACCTGGGTTGGAATACCGCCATTTATACAGACTGCCTAAGCGACCCTGCCTCACTTAATCTCTGACCTCCCCAGCCAGCTTTCTCTGGCTACAAGTTGCTAAGCAGGTGCTGATATTAACTGATGGAGGGAGTTCCCTACAAAAATGAAATTGCAGACCTAATCCCCCCCAAAGCATGCAGAGGCCCCAAACAGACAAAGATCCTGGGTCCCTTCCTCAGTCTACAACTCATGCTCCTAACCCCAGCCAGGATCCTACCCTGAAGGCCCAGTCAGTTCAGATACTATGTCCAAATGCACACATTAGCCTGCTGAGCCCTAGGCCAGCTCACTTCTGCCTCTGACACTCCTAAAGTTATTTCAGATAAACATCAATCGGTGAACCCAGGCTGCTGAGTAAGGGAATTTGTTCCAACCTAAGTGAGTAACTAGAGAAAGCTGAGGAGGCCATGCCCTAAGCTCTTTGGCCACAGTCAATCGACAGGATTCCAGGACAAGATGTTCCTGCCCCCAAATCAATTTAGGGAATGTTGCCTAAAGAAAGTGCTTGAGGGCTCCCTAGCCTGGGGCTGTGGAGACTTGTCCCTATGAAGCATTGGGGGGAGTGTGTGAGTACAACTCTGTGTGGTGGGAGGGTGGCAGAAGTAGGGAGAGATTCACGTGCATGCATGTGAATATGAGGATGTGTGCTTACGTGTAGATGTGTGTGTGTGTGTGTGTGTGTGTATGCCTGTGTGCACTTGCACACAGAGTGAAAGTGGAAATCCTTTTTGTTGTTCAATTGTTTTTCAGTCATATTTGACTCTTTGTGACCGCATTTGGGGTTTTTTTTAGCAGCAGTACTAGAGTGATTTGCAATTTCTTTCTCCAACTCATTTTACAGGTGAGGAAACGGAGGCCAACAGGGTTAAGTGGCTTGCCTAGGGTCACATAGCTTGTAAATGTCTGATGCTGGATTTGAACTCAGGTCTTCCTGACTCCAAGTGCAGTACTCTATACACTGACCCACCTAGCTGCTCCAAGTGGAGATTCTAACACCTGAAATATTTTGTAATAAAATAACAGATGCTCATAGGCAGGGAGATCACAGAGGACTGTCTGGGTTCCCTCATAAAACCTTCCTTAAAGGCTGCATCATGGCATGGCACGGTGGTGAGTCACGGTGGTCTGGAAGCCAGCACATCACAAGCCCTGGTGGGTACCATCAGCCTGGAAAGGCTGTGACTATATGTACTGACAAACCAGGGGGTGTCCAGGGAAGAGAACGAACAAGATAGAGAGAAAACTGAAGGACGTACTGTCAGAGGACCACGAGAAAGGACTAGGGAGGTTTAACAAGAGAGAAAAGAGACTCAGGGTCTGAGGGGACATAATAGCTATCTTCAACTAACAAGTTATTACGTGCCAGCTGGTTCAGCTTGGTCCCAATGGGTAATAATAAAGAATTATTATCTATGTAGCACTTACAAGTTAAAGGAGCACCTCACATAGATTAGATGCTAACAACAATCCAGTGGAGTCAGCGCCATTACCATCCTCAGTTTATGAATGAGGAAGTGGAGGTTCGTAGAGGTTTAAGTGACTGGCCCAAGGTCATAGTGTCTGAGACAAGATTTGAATGTCAGTCTTTGTTCCTAGACCAGTTAGGTGACACAGTGGATGGAGCACCAGGCCTGGAGTCAGGAAGACTCATCTTCCTGAGTTCAAACCTGGCCTCAGACACTTACTAGTTGTGTGATCTTGGGCAAGTCATTTCACCCTGTTTGCCTCAGTTTCTTTATCTGTGTAATGAGCTGGAGAAGGAAACGGCAGTATCTTTGCCAAGAAAACCCCCAATGGGGTCAGGAAGAGTCAGCCAGGGCTGAAAGGACTGAACAACAACAAAGAGAAGCATAAAGAACAATGAAAGTAGGAGAGAGGCAGGAGGAAGAGAAAGAAAGAGGAGAAGAAATAAGAGAGAGATCGATTAAGGTGGCTGTGGAGGAAAGGGAGAGAGATCCAAGAAAAACAAGAGGTAAAGAGACAGTAATAGAGCTAGGGACAGGAATAAGGAAGAGAGAGAAATGGAGAGAAAGGCAGGGACAGAATCACAAAGAGAGGCAGAAAGATAAGGACGGAGACGGAGGACGGGGGAGGGGGAGAGAGAGAAAGAGAGGGGGAGAGAGACAGAGGCAGAGATTTAAATAGTGATGGAAATAGAAGAGAGACACCAGGCAAGAAGGACAGAGGAGGAAGAGAGGAAGACAGACAGACAGAAAGAACAAGATAAAATGGGTGTCCAGAATGAGAGCAAAGCCCCACACTGCCGTTGTTAGCTCACTCCCTCTGCCGGGCTTTCTCATTATTTTCCTTTGCTTTACAGGACCCCAGGGTTGAGACACCTCTGAACAAATCTGGTAAGGTCAAGCTCGGTTTTTCTCAGTCCGCTTCAATCTAGCAACCAATTCGTATATCCAGGAGTAAGTCCCTCCTCACGCGGTGCTCAGTCCTGTGCGGCGCTCGGGAGTTTACAAGCTCTCTAGGGAAGCCAAACACACAAGCCACAGAGAACAATAAAAAGGTAAAACTACGTCTTGGCTGTGGGTGCGAAGGCACACAGAAAATGGTGTCAACGAGCAGGATGAGCTCAGGCTAGGCTCACTAGGTGTGACGTGTTGAGACATAGAACTCAAGGGAAAGAGCTACCCGGTGCCCCGGGAACATGTGGGCTTTTACGGGAGGACAAGGACACTTAAAACTTCTCCGACCAGGAAGGAGGCAGAGGATTCTGGGCTGGTAGAAAGAAATTCACATCACTAATAAGGAAGACCCACATAGAAACTTAACCTCTGAATGGGCCACCAGCTTCAGTTAGGGAAGAGGTGCTAGGGAAGAATTCCCACCATGACAGTACGGGAAGGAGTGGGTCCAGGCTGCTCAAGCTCACAAAGGCATTTCCCACCAGTTCTTGGGTACACCATGCTCTGATGTGGAGGCAGGGATTCCCTGCCTTGGGGTGGTACAGGAAATAAGATACCTCCTAAAAGCCTCTGGCTTTCCTTCTTACACCACATTTCATACCAGAGAGTGATGGGGAGGTAACTATATCACATTATACTGTGATGGGTCCTTGATTCAAGCCAGTGGGGCTAGACTGATCTGGGGCAGAAAAGGATAGCCAAGGGGCAGCTAGGTGGCGAAGTGGAAAGAGCACCGGCCCTGAAGTCAAGAGTACCAGAGTTCAGATCCGGCCTCAGACCAAACACTTGACACTTACTAGGTGTGTGACCCTGGGTGAGTGACTTAACCCCAATTGCCTAACCAAAAAAAAAGAAAAGAAAAAAAGAAAAGAAAAGAACAGCCAAAGTTGAGTGAGGGGATAAAATTTAGAGTTGAGCTTTCTCCAATTCTTTCATCCTGAACAGATAAACAGATAAAACCTTCCAGGAGTCACAGTCACAAATTAATTTGGAAGAGGGTCAAATCCATTTTAATACAAAGCCAACCTCCATCTTCTTATCTACTCAAAACTGAATGAAAATAGAACTGTACTATCCAGAAACACTGGTCTCCTTGCTGTTTTTGAATAATGAGCTCTATCTCCTTACCCTGTGTCTTTTCACTGGCTGTACCCCATGCCTGGAATGCTTTCCATCTTGGCTTCCTTCAAGACTCAGTTCACATTTCCTCTGCTGAAAGAAGCCTTTCCTGCTCCCCACTACTGCTAAGCCTTTACCTCTGAGATTATCTCCCATTTTATGCTGTTCACATGTTGTCTCCCCCATTAGAATGTGAGCTACTTGAGAGCAGAGATGATTTTTGCCTTTCTTTTTATCTTGTTGTGGTGGTGATGGTGGAAGAGGAGGAGGAGGAGGAGGAAGAGAAAGAGGAGAAGGAGGAGGAGTTGTTTCAGTGTCCAACTCTCCATGGCCCCATTTGGGAATTTCTTGGCAAAGATACTGAAGTAGTTTGCTATTTTTAGCCTTAATACTCAACAAATTCTGAAAGAAGAAGAAGAAGAAGAAGAAGAAGAAGAAGAAGAAGAAGAAGAAGAAGAAGAAGAAGAAGAAGAAGAAGAAGAAGAAGAAGAAATAGGAGATCTGGAGTCAAAGGACTCAGTTCTTTGACTTGGTTCTGATCCCAGTTCTGCCATGCACTGGTTGAGCAAACCCTCCAACTTCTTTGAGCCTCAGCTTTCTCATCTATAAAATGACAGAGTTGGAATAAATGACCTCCAAAATTCCTTCCAGCTCTAAGGCCATGAAGCTATAACCTAGGTTCAAATCCCAGCTCTGCTACTCAGTACCTGTGTGACCTTAAACAAATCTGTTTCTGGATCTTTTCCCTCCCTACAAAACAAGGAAGTTGAACTAGAGGACTTTTAAGTTCTCTTCCAACTCTGAATCTATGATTCTATGACCAGAGGCTTCCTTGAAATGAGAAGGAAAGCTGATACTCCCAAGGTACTCAACTGTAAAGGACTTCCCAACCTGCCAAAGATATATTTCAACCTCAGCACCGATGCAAACCCGTCTGAGGAAGGGATCATGGATACCTGGGAGAGGTGAAATCTACAAATTCCAGACTAACTCTAGGGCTCTGCCTCCTGTCCAGGTGGGTGGGGTGGGGAGGTGGAGAGTCCCCTGCCTCCCACATCCTGGGTTCTTCTTACAGATGCCTCACTGGTGCATGAGCCCCAAGCTGGAATGGCATCCTTCAAAGATCTGTGGATGGCAATCGTTGCTACTGTGATGGCTGTCTTGATTGTCACTGGCAGGATCTTACTGGGTGAGTGTCAGCTCCCCTCATGCTCTGTGTCCTTCTTTCCCATTCTCCCAACTCCCACTGCCTCATAAAGGAGGTGGGGGTGGGGATCCAGACAGCATAGAAGAGCTCCATAGGCTGGCTTCTGACTACATAATCTCTGATCCCCCTTCAGATCGTGAGCTCAGACTTCCTTCTTGAGAAGGAAAAGGCACTTCGAAGAAAGGGTTGGGGAGGCATCCTGAGGTCCCTGGCCAAGTTTCTGCATATTGATATGCATAAATATTTGCATAAGTCTGTGCCAAGTCTGCACTTATCTCCTGTTTTGAGGGCCATAAGGATAACTCTCTGCGAGTGAAGGAGTCCATTATAGCTCTGGCTTTGAAAGACCTTACAGGCTCTATTTGACCCTCAGAATCTCTAAGAAAGAGAAATATTAATTACACAAACCTTTGCCAAGCATTTGGATGGAAGCTCCTGGAGTCCCAGGAATCAGATCTGTCCACCCTACCTTCCCTCAGGATACTGGGTGAGTTCTAAGTGCTCAGGCTAGGCTGAATTTCCTCTCCGCTTTCACCCGAAGCCAAGGAATGAGACTGTTCCTGGTGACATTATCTCTACCTCCCTTCTACCTCCACTCTTCCCCTTGGCCCTGGACCTAACTCCAAGCGTCTTTCTCAATTACATTTCATTCAATTCTCCTCCTCCTTCTGCTTCTACCCCATTTATCTTCAACATACAATAATATTAAGAAGCTACAACCCTTCCGCCTTACCTTTAATCCTCAATAATATTAATGATAACAGCTAGCATTTCTAGAGTGTTTTGTAGATCCAAAGCACTTTTCTCAACCTTACTCTCATTTGAACCTGACAAGGCAAATAGTGGAAATAATATTAGTTCTATTTTTCATATGAAGAAATGAGACCCAGAGAGATCACAGTTAGTCAATCGATCAATATTTATTAAATGCCGGACACTGCATTAGGCTCTGGGGAGACAAAGAAAGGCCAAAGACAGTCTCTGTTCTCAAGGAGTTCATGGTCTAAGAGGGTAATGGAATTGGAGCAGCCATGAATTCCAACCCATACCCACAATAACATGCCTAACTCACAGCTATCAGGTGAAGTGGCTTACTAGAGGGCACACAACGAGGCAGGGACAGCCTATAACTTCTGACTTCCTAGTGCCACCTCTTGCCTCTTAAATGATAGGATTATAGATTTAGAAATGGAAGGTCTGAAGTTTAGAGGTTGTCTAATCCCTTCCCTTTTACTCATTGGGAAACTGGGGCTTATAAAGGGCAAATGACCTTCTCAAGGTCACAAAGTTAATAAGAGGCTGAACCAGAATTTCTACCCTGGTGGTATCCTCTAATTCCCAATCTATTGTCCTATCAACTATGCCACAAGTGCCTATAGTAGCTACCTCACAGGGTTGTTGAAAATCAAATAATAATAATAATAATAATTAGAAAGCATTTTGTAAACTTAAAAGACTATATAAATTCGGAATGTTGTTATTATCTATCTCTTCTCTAAATTCCTTCAGCACTTATAGATTTTCCTGCATATGATTGCCAAAGCTACCTTTTATTGATGTCTACTTTTTTCATGGCTATCATTCTTTGTTTTCTAATTAGATTATAAACCTCCTGGGGGCAGGAGCCATTTCTTATATTTCTTTATATCCCCCTAGCACAGTGCTGGACATAGTTAGGTATTCAGTAGTTAATAAACAAACTTTGGGTAACATCTAGCTAAAAGGAGATTGTCCAATCCCACCTAAATTTGTACTGCATTTAGCTCAGTTCCATGACATCAAACAATGGTTTTTGAATGAGGACAGTGGAGACAGTTCAAGTCATCATAACCCTACAGCATTTCTAATCTTATCTTTCTTTAGTTAAGTCAACCATAGGAAAATTTGGGATACACAAAGATGGTCCAATCAAAAGCTATTTCATTTGAAAGCTAAATACACTGAACCCAGAACTAGGAATTCCATGTGAGTACCTCCTGGGCCATGGGACTTTTTGATGTAGATTCAGGCTTGGGAAGTCACAACCCTTAGCTTTTGTGTAATCCTAGCTTTGAAAGACCTCACAGGCTCAGGCCAGGCACAGGTCAGAAACTCTCTTTCTACTACTCCCTCTAGGAAAGGCATCTTAGGACAGTGGGAAAAATCTGGATTACATCTCGGAAAACTCTGGTGCTAGGTGTTATGAGCTTAGGTCTCTTTACCATTTAATGCCTTGAGTTTCCCCATCTGAAGAATGGAAGAATTGAGTGAGGAAGTTAAGTGGTACAACAGAAAGAACACATATCTTGAGTCAGCAGAAGACCTGAGTTCAAATCTTGCCTCAGACATTTACTAGCTGTGTGACCCTGAGCAAGTTAACCTCTGTCTGCCCATTTCCTCATCAGTAAAACGGGGGTAATAATGGTACCTACCTCCTAGTTGTTGTGAGGATCAAATAAGATAATATTTGTAAAGCATTATATAAATTCTAGCCCTTATTATACAGATGAGGTAGAACAAGCGTGGGCCACCACCAGAAGTTTGAAGACGATTAAAGCCCAGGTCTTTGATTTGACACCAAAGTTAGACTGCTATCGTTCAGTCCTTTCAGTTGCGTCTGACTCTTCGTGACTTCATTTTGGAGTTTTCTTGGCTGAATGGCCATCGGTTAAAGCTTGTTGTACCATATCTCAGTAATACCTAGGAAGGGAACACTCTGAAGGAGAGAATAAGGCTGATGGCTTTTCGAAGTTCTAACTCACTTAAATCCAATTTGTGGCAAGTCGAGACATCACCCTCATGATGTCTTTGGCCTTTTTCAAGAATGAAGGACAGCAGGGACAGCTAGATGGTGCAGTGAATAGAGTTCTGGCCTTGGAGTCAGGAGGACCTGAGTTCAAATCTAGCCTCAGACACTTAACATTTACTGGCTATGTGACCTTAGGTAAGTCACTTAACCCCGATTGCCTCACCAAAAAAGCAAAAAAAAAAAAAAAAAGGAATGAAGGACAGCTAGGTGATGCATTGGATAGAGCTCTGGCCTTGGAGTCAGGAGGACCTGAGTTCAAATGTGACCTCAGACAGTTGACATTTACTAGCTGTGTGACCCTGGGCAAGTCATTTAACCCTGATTGCCTTACCAAAAAGAAAAAAAAAAAGAACGAAGGACAAACAATAATACCTACCAAATGTGCCTCTTTTCACCAGCATCACTCATTCACTCTGCTTATTACTCAGCCTTTGTGTATTTGTACATAGACACCTGGTTTTATTGCTAACTGCTTTATTAGATTTGGTGAATTTCTGCTAGTCCACTCCTATTCTTCCTGCACTGTTGCTGCTCCCTATGGAATCTTGCTTAGTGAGTTTATCTGGACAATTTTTTTCCTTCCTCTTTACTTTTCAATGTAAAAGCCTTTTGTTATTAGAATTGCAAGACTCCAGGAAAACTACATTCTTCCCAGCTCTTGTTAGGCATACTCTGTCACTGGGTAGGAACACATCATTCCCTCTTTTTATGGAATAATCTAGAAATCAAATCACTTCCCTTTGATGGGCCTCATTTTCCTCATCCGTAAAATAAGGACATTTACCAGATATCTCTAGTTCTGACATTCTGTCATAGCCAAGACATTCTGGCTTCCCCACAGGCTTTGGGTCAAATGCTTCATTGTACTGAATCCCTGTCATGCTACAGGTCTTAGGATGGGGGGAGGTTAGAAGAAAGACAGCCTCTGCTAGCCACAAACCCATTCTTCCTGACACCCACCCTGTATTTGTGGCCATACTAATCCTGCACGAGTGCTATTTCTTCTGTGACCAGTACAAATCCATCCCAAGGGAGAAGGTGTGTGACAGACATAAGGACTGTGCCCTGGGGCAGGATGAGGAGCATTGCGTTGAGAGCATCCCCAGTGAAGATGTGCCTGTGGTCGGAGGTGAGTCCCCAGGAAGTAGAACAAGATTGGCTACTGATCTCGGAGTAAGGAACACCAGAGTTCAAATCTTGCCAGTGTGACCCTGGGCATGTCACTTACCCCTCTTTGCTTCAGTTTCCTCATCTGTAAAATGAGCTAGAGAAGGAAATAGCAAACTACTGCAGGATCTTTGCCAAGATAACCCTAACTGGGGTCATGAAGAGTCAGACATGACTGAAAAATGATTGAATAACAACAAAAATTTGGAGCCCAAGCTCCAAGCACTAAGGAATGAGAAAAACAGACATAATGGAAAGTTGCAGGGAAAGTGCCTTAGGGACCATTGGGATTGGTCCTAATGGACCCTGCCCTCCGTTTGGTTACTCGAGAGGTGGGGAACCTGAGGCCTTGGGTGCAGCCTTTTGACTGAGTCCAAGTTTAACGAACAAATCCTTTTATTAAGGGGATTTATTCTGTGAAGTTTGGATTCAGTCAAAGGGCCACACTTGAGGACCTCGAGGGCCACATGGGGCCTGGAGGCCTCAGGTTCTCCACCTGGGGCTAGACCTTAAGGCAGTGTGGGCACCATGATATTTGGGCACAGGATATTGAAATCAAGAGACTTGGGTTCAAATTTTGGCTCTAGTTGTAGTTTCTAGCTCCATAGCCTCAGGCAAGTCACAGCCTCTCTGAGCCTGTTTTCTTGTGTGTAATACGAGGATAAGGATACTTGCACAAGGTTATTAGGAGGAAAGTACTTTTTGAACCTTGAAAGCGCAATTGCAACATAAGTCCTCAGTATTGTTCTTATTGCCCGACCTTTGGAAGCTCCCCATTTGCACAAGACTCTACCATTTTAAGGGGACTAGGTGAGAGGCTTGTCCAGAGACAAAGCTAGTGGCTGGAACAAAGTCATAGACTTAGAGATGGAAGGGATTTTTAAAGGATATCTAGTACAACCCCCAACACCACCTCATTTTACAGATAAGGAAACTGAGGCCCACAGAGGTTGAATGACTTGTCCAAGGTCACACTGGTAATAAGTGTCTGAGGCAAGATTTGAACTCAGATCTTCCTGACCACAGGCTTGGAGTTCTATCCACTACACCATGCTACTCCTCTAATGGCTTAGGCTGGTGAGGGATATGAGAAACACTAGAGAAAAACAACAGAGATCATCCATGTTTATTGGATGTTAAGTGAATAGCTCAAGGCTATTCTGGTATAGTGGGGTCAGAGGACCTGGGTTCAAATCTTGTGTAAAACTTCCCAGTTGTGAGACCTTGGGCAAGTCACTTTCCTTGGGCTTCATGTGTAAAATGAGAGGTTGGACTAGATAGCTTGTGAGGTTCTTTCTAGCTCTCTATCTTCTACCCTATAAAATGGAGCCAATTAATTACTTTCATTCAAATTCGACCCTGCCCCTACCCTGCAAGGCTCTGCTGAATGGGAGGAGCCCTTCCATGTCAGTGGCCAGGCCAATCTAATCCAACAGGCATTTATTAAGTGCTTCCTGTATGCAGTTCAGGGTGTGGTCCTGGAGGGGGAAGGCGGGGGGGGGGGGGGGCAGCAGCAATTGGGGTGACAGTCCACAAAGACAAAACAAAACACAGTCCCTTCACTCAAGGAGCTCATCTTCTAATTGGGGAGACAAGTAGGTACATACAAAACGTACAGAAGGGGCAGCTAGGTGGCGCAGTGGATAGAGCACCGGCCCTGAAGTCAGGAGGATCTGAGTTCAAATTCGGCCTCAGACCAAACACTTGACACTTACTAGCTGTGTGACCCTGGACAAGTCACTTAACCCCAGTCACCTAAAAATAATAATAATAAACATACAGAAGAGACAGAAGTGGATCTCAAAGGGAAAGCATGGAGGCAGGGGAGAAGGGGTGAACTAGAAAAGGCCTCCTGCACATGGTAGAATTCGAGCCATCCGGAGGTTAGTGGAATTTTGGAACCATCTTAGGCGCAGCCAGTTAAAACCAAACCAATCGGCTTTCTTTATGTTGGTGAAATTGCAGAATCCATCCCTTCACTGATCTTCTCTTCAGACTGACCTTCCCTCCCACACCCCTAAGCTGCTCGTTCTTATCCTTCCCAGAAGGATAAAAGATGAGGTGAGGCTAGTCTCAGTATCTTGGGGGATGAGAAGGGGGCAGGTGCGAGTAAGCCCGGGAGGGTGACTGACTGCTCACAGGCTGACCCAAGTCTCTCTGCTTCCTAGTCTGTCTCTCCAAGGACAGATCCACTCTACAGATGGATCTCTGGTCCTCAGCCTGTTTTGACAACTTCACAGAAGCATGGGCTAAAATCGCCTGTACCCAGATGGGGTATAACAGGTACCTTTGTCTCCCTTCAAGACCTTTCTTCCTTCTCTCCTCAACCTCTCCACCTCTTTTCCTCCTTACCATGCCTCTCTTTTTTTCTTCCATCTCCTTTATTTGCCTTTTTCTCCTTTTCTGGCAGCCAAAGCCCCTTTGAGTAAAATTACACTTTAAATGGGGCTTGATTTTACTGGTATGTTTTAATCCTAAGGCCTCAGACACTTCCTAGCTGTGTGACCCTGGGCAAGTCACTTGTTTACCTCAGTTTCCTCATCTGTAAAATGAGCTGAAGAAGGAAATGGCAAACCACTCTGGTATCTTTGCTAAGAAAAACCCCAAATGAGGTGACAGTCAGATACAACTTAAAACAACTGAACAATAACAAAACCCTTGCAGATCTGCACATGGTATTCAAAACCAGCCCCAAAATCCTGAGTTATGATATGGTGGAGCAAACATCAGCCTGCCTATCTGGAGTCTTGAAACAAGAGAAACTCTCTGGTCTAGCCCTAACTAGCTATGTGACCTTGGCAAAGACCATTTCACCTTTACTGGCCTCTGTCCTCATCTGTAAAACAAGGAGATTGGAACTAGGTGACTTCTAAGTAAGGCCCCTTCCAATTCAAAATCTATGATCCTATGATCCCTCTGTCTAGGTCTTAGTTCTCTCAACCACAAAATGAAATGAAAGGGGCCTAGACTAGACTGTCCCAAAGGTCCCTTCTGCCTCCAATATTATGTAATTCTATTATTCTAACACAATATACCTATTTGGAATAGACAGACATGGGGACCTCTCTGTTCATTTCCGATGTGGGATAACCTTCCCGGTTTTTCCACAATGTTAAGATGCTTGGCAAAATGGCCAGGGGCTCTGGTCACTCCTGGTCCTTCATCATTAAGACAAAATGCAAAAAAAAAACCCCAACCATATATATATGTGTATATATATATATATATATATATATATATATATATGTATGTATGTATGTTTCCCCTGAAACTCTCCAACCACATGCTCCAGGAGCCTCTGAAGAGGACGAGGGCTTCCTGTTCTTCCCACTTTGCATTTCCAGAATCATAAGATTTAGAATCAGAGAGACATCTAAGGCCCATCTAAAAGGTCATCTGGTCCAACCCCCTCATTTTGCAAATGAGAAAAATGAAGCCCATAAGGGTTAATCAACCTGTCCAAAGTCACACTCATAATAAAGATTTGAAACCAGATTCTCTGATTCCAAATCCCATCCACTTTCTATCATACCATATTGCATTCATCCAGACTCCTTCATTTGTAGCAGGCCCCACAGTGATGGAGAATTCTCCCCTAATCCCTCAAACCTACTCCCTTCCTCCACCACCACCACATCCTTCTTCTAGCCCACCTTTAGTCATCTCCACATGCATCCTTCTGCACTGGGTAGAGTGAGCCTCTGCTTTCCCCTCTGCTCTACCACCCTGAAGTCCAGGTTAGATACCAGCTTTCATCCTCATGCACAGCAATCAGCCTGGGCACCAGTTGCTTAATACAAAATCATCTTGTTCTCTCTAAGTAATGGGACCCTCGAATCTCTTTCTTTCCTGAGTTCTCAGAAGCCTCTTGCTACTTTGGTTCTGGGGTGCTACAGACCAAAGCCACATGTCAGATATTTTCCTCTATTCTCTCCCCACCCACACACTGCTTTAGACTTCTCTTGCCTCATTCCCTGGTTTCTTATTAAGCCTTAATCACTGAATGGGCATTGCCTTAGTCAATCTGAAACCTGTTAAAGACCTTACCTTGAAAAGGCCACTACATCCTGGCCACCTCCAGTTGTTCTGATCTATATGTAGCTACTCGACCCAGATGGCTTTGGAGGAGAGAGTAAGGCTGGTGACTTTGCACAGCCCTCCCTCCCTTAAATCCAATTCACTTTCATGTCATGGCATCATCTCCCTGATGCCATAGTCCTCTTTGAGAATAAAGGACAAACAAATGATAACAACCCTGGTTTTCTAGTCCTTCTCACCTAGCTGGCACCCCTTCTTACCCTGCCAGGTGGAGTGATTATAGTGCCCATTCCAGCAGCAACACCATTTAGTCAGTTCCATAGATATGAAATTCGCAAGCCTGTCAGTACCATGGATGGAACCTATTCCTCTGTAAAAAGGTCTTGTCTGGGTGCTAGAGAAGTTGATTGAACAAAGAGGAGACAAAAAAAGAAACCAAAGGTAGAATAAATCAGGGATGACAATTGGAGGAGGTAAATTTTGATCCAGGATGAAAAGGAGGACAGCACCTGGTTTGACAAAGAGAAGAGGAAAGGGCATCCAGTTGAAGAGAACCTCAGTCTAAGACCATTCAGAGACAGGTCATGATCCTGCCCTACCTCCTCCACAGATAGCATCACTAAAGGACAAGAATGCATTAAGCACTAAGTGCCAGGCACTGTGCTAATTTCTGAGGGCACAAAGAATGGCAAAAATAATTTCTGCCCTCAAGGAGCTTACATTCTAATGAAAGAAACCCTCCTGAAACCTTCTCCATCCAAATTTCTTGTTTGAGGAACTGACATCCCCAACTCAGATGAGCTTCCTTCACCATCTGGGTCTTCTTACTGCTTTGTTCTCCAGTGGACCAAAGGCACTACTGGGGAATGAGATAAGAGAGAGGGGACCTGGATACAGTTTGGAATGGAAATGGAGTTAGAGTTAGTGAAAGGCATTACAAAGGTAAATAAACCCAAAGGATGCAATAGGAAAATTAGGATGCTCTTTGAGAAAGAATGTCCCTAGCATTTCATGATTAATAAACATTTATTGATATTAATTAATTGATATTAATAAACATTATGTGCTAGTTGCTGTCCAAGGTATAAAACATTTGGGCTCCTCTGGGTTAACGTCTTGGATCTGGAAGTCACATTCCCCCACCCTACTCTCAACCTTGGGGGCACCTTACAGCAAAATGCAATAGGTGGGGCCATGATCTCCATCCACTCCTGCCCAAAGAACAGAAGCAGTGGCCAGAATGTGACTATGCTAACCCCAAACCAGAATGCATAAACAGAGACAGTGCCACCCACACTCACCCAAACCACCACCCATTCCCCTCCCACACACCACATCATCCAGAACCCACACATGCCATTTTGGGGAGCGACAACTAGGTCCCCATTGTCACTCTCTAAGCTCCTACTCCAGATAACACTTCTGACACCCCACCCCACCACAGTTTGAGCATGGAGCCTAGTTTCCAAGCCGTGAAGATTGGCCCAGAGCAGCAGCTTCCTGTCAGCAAGATCACAGCCAAAGACCAGGAGCTCCAAGTGCAGAATTTCTCAGGGTAAGTGAGAAGCATCTTCAAACCTTCAAAGTCAGTCAGTAGATTCTGGTGGCAGGGATATTGCACAGCTAGATTAAGAGGAACTTAATCTAGACACCAGGAAGAACTCCTGACCAACTAGATCATTCAGTCCTGGGAGGTTGTGGAATCATGTTGCTGGGATATTTTTTTAAAATATGACATACAGCCATCCACCTAAGCTGGGCAAAGTGCTATCTTGCCTGAAGGGTGTTGACCTCAATATCAACCAGAATGGTGAAAAATAATGCATTTTCTAAGTGCCCCATGTTCCTTACTAAACTCTATAAATCTTCCATTTTCCTTGTACAGTTCTAGAGATTGATTATCTCAAGTACTCCCTGTCCGGTCACCCAGACCCACAAATAGAGGCCTCTTCAATGCTCTCAGATCTCACAGGGAAAAAAAAGATTCTGAAACTTTGATCAGGCACCAATTACCAGAATCACAGAATCTCAGCTTGGGAAAGGCCATTTAGTCCGACCCATACCTGACCAAGAATCTCCACTATACCATCTTCAACAAGCAGTATCCAGCTTTTTCTTAAAGACATTTGATGAGAGGCTGCCCATATTTGGATAGGTCTAATTGCTGGAAAAGAATTTCCTGAAATAGAGCCCAAATCCACTTCTTCATGTAGGAAACCACATGTATATAGAACCATTCCATCACAGGCATACAAATATACATACACCCCAATTCTGACCATAACACATGAATACACATCCCTGTTGTCTCTGTCTGTCTCTCTTTCTCTCTCCCTATCTCTTTCTCTCTCCTTCCCTTTTCCCCTTCTCTCTCCCTCCCCCCATCTCTGTCTATATCTGTCTGTCTTCCTGTCTCTTCTGTCTGTCATCTCTCCATGTCTCTCTCTTCCCTATCTCTCTCTGTCTCGCTCCCCCCCTTGTCTTCTTCCTTCTCTCTCTCTCTCTCTCTCTCTCTCTCTCTCTCTCTCTCTCTTTCACACACACACACACACAAACACACACACACTAATCTATGCTTAACTAGCAGAGAGTTCTTGAAAATAAGTCCTGTTACTGCTTCTGTTTTTTGTTGTTACACAGTGATGAACAGGTTGTGTGTATGCTTCTTCCCTCCCCAAGGATCAAATTTTAAAGAAGAAAGGACAGTAGTAGTCCAATCATTTATCTTAAATATAATTTTCAAAATAATGCATTTGCTCACCTTCCTGTTGGTAACCTAGGGAACCATCCTATGTATATTTCCCCAGGTTTTACCTTCCTCCTCCTTGCTGTCATGAGTTTGGTTGGCATATTACAAGGACAATTTCTTGTAAGATTACACTGAACAAGAACTGGAAGTTTGAAATATCATAGGATTATATTTTAGAGCTGGCAAGAACTTTAGAAGACATCCTCTACAGATAAGGAAACTGAGTCCCAGAGAGGTTAAGTGGAAAGAGAAGTCAAGTAGAAATATATATATTTTTTTATTTTACATGTATATTTTACATATATATATATGTATGTATGTGTATATATATACATATGTATGTATGTGTATATATATATATATGTATGTATGTGTATATATATATATATGTATATATATATATATATATGAGTAAAACTGGTCTGCAGCATGGTGCAATGGAAAGAATGCTGCATTTGTATTCAGAACACCTGGGTTTCAATTCCAGAACTTTGATTTATCACCTGTGTGACCCTAGACAAGTCCCTTAACCTCTAGGAACCTCATCTTTAAAATGAGGAGGTTCAACTTTTAAGATCCCTCTAAATTCTAAATCTATATTCCCATGCCCAGAGGACAAAACTAGGTAGAAGCTGCAGAAAGGTAGATTTTGGCTCATGCTAAGGAAACAGTTCTGTAACAGCTATCCAAAAGTGGGTGGCTGCCTTGGAAAATAGCTGGAAGTTTTTAGGTAAAATATGAATTACTTCTCATTGGAGATGATATAGTTAGATATGGGTTAGACTGAATGGCTTCTGGGATTAATTCCAACTCTTAAGATTCTCTGAAGCTCTGAATGGATTAAGTCAAACAGAACCTGGAAGCCTAGACCTCTAGACCTGGCCTGGCAAGATACAGAAGCCAAGCCCACCTATATATGTGCATTTTCCAGGCCCTGCCTCTCAATGTCCTTGGTTTCCCTTCACTGTGCTGGTGAGTATAAAGCCATCTCAGAGAGGTCAGAAATGAATGAACTTAGGCCAGGGCTGACCAAAGGAGAAATTAAAGAATTACTTTTTTTTTTTCATTCCTATTTCCCCCACACTTCTAACTTTGTTTCTTTTAGATTTTGGATTTGCAAGGCAAGGTTTTCTGCATGCTTAATGCTAAGCCTTCCTCCATTCCCAGCCCTGCTCCCCAGCCCAAATTCAGGAAAGGCTCTCACAGAGCTTTGGAGAATGAGACTAGAAGGTTAGGGGCCAGACACATCTGCTTTGCTACCGTCAACTTTCAGTTACCCAGGGTCAGATTCAAATTCAAGTTCAACAAAGCATTTTAACTAACTTAACTAAAAGCCTACCATGTGTGAGATGCTAGGGAATAGATACAAAGACAAAAAAAAAACCTTGCCTGCCCTTAAGGAAATTACTTTCCATTGGATTGTCCATATTCAATTTAAGTGTTATTTTTAATACTATGTTATTAGCTGCGGCAATATTTTGTAAAGCATTTAGCATGGTACCTCGCACATAGTAGATACTATATAGATGTTAGTCATGATGATGATCATGATGATGACGATAGCAATGATGATGATATTAGACACCACAAGTAGAATGTAAGACATATCCCCTGCCCATCAGGGCTTACAAGGTACTTGAGGGAATAGGATAGATAAAGATATATTTTTTAAAAAATACAAGGCAGTGTATGCTAAGTGGTTCAGGGATACAGAAGAAGGAAAGGTGGCTCTTTGTTGGAGAGGTAGGAGAAGACCTTGGAGAGGGGCTAAAGCTTGGACTGGTCCTTAAAGGATGAGCAGAACCTGAATAAGTAGGGTAAAAATGGGAGGCTATTTAGAACCTGGGAACCCCAATGAGCAAAGCTCAGAGGGGATAAGGAGGGTGGTGACTAGACCAGCTTGGCCAGAGTAAAGAATTGCTTAGGAGAAGAGTAGAGACAGATCTCAAAAAGCTTTGAATCCCAAGTTAAAGAGTTTGGAACTTAATCCATAGACAATAGGGAGCTATTGGAGTTTTTTTCATGAGGTATTGAAGAGCCATGGACAGATCTGCATTTTAGGAAACTGAATATGGCTAGGGAATTAGGATGAGTTGGAGGAAAGAGATATGGAGGGACCACTTAGGTGGTTAGTAAAATAACCTGGGTGTGCAGTGATGAATTACTGAACTTGGAACTAGGGTGGCAGTAGCAGGAATGGAAGGAAAAAGACAGATGGAAGACTCATGATAAAGGACAACTGTAGAGAATCTAATGATGGCTAGATGTTGGAGAGTAGGAAGAGTGACTGGGGGCCATGAGGTAGGATCTAAGTCCTATCCATAACAAGGAATAGGTTTTCTGCTCTCTGTGATGTCAACATACCTGTGGCAAGGTAAAAAGTCTGCCATATTTGGAGTCTGAGACATGATTCAATCCAAGCTTTGATGCTTGTGATCTGTGGGACTTCGGGAAGTCACTGCATCTGTGTAGACCTCAGCTTCCTCAACTGTAAAATGGCGGGTGGGGGAGCGAAATTCATTAGGACGAGCTCTAAGGTCACTTCCAACTCCATATTTATGACAGTATGTTCTCCCTTTCTTCTCGCCTTCTTCTCTGGACCTTCACTGGGGGCATACAGTGTACGGAGAGAACCTGCTGGGCCCCCAGGGGATGGGTGGGCAGGAAACATTTGTGAAGATTTTGGCCCTGGCAGGTCAGCATTCAGCACCACAAAATTCACTTCTGTGGTGGCTGCATACTGGACCGCTACTGGATCCTCACCGCTTCCCACTGCTTCAGGTAAGGCCCCATCCACTTCCCAGAGGGAGTAGGGACCTCAGTATCTGGAGTGCTTGGACTCCTTGCTCTTTTTTTTTTAATATAAATTTATTTGTTTTTAGTTTTCAACATTTACTTCCACAAGATTTTGAATTCCAAATTTTCACCCCATCTTGCCCCTCCCCCACCCCAAGATGGCATACATTCTGAATACCCCTTCCCCTAGTCTGTCCTTCCTTCTGTCTCTCTCCCCCCTTCTCTTATCCCCTTCCCCTTCTATTTTCCTGTAGGGCAGGATAGATTTCTGTACCTCATTTCCTGTATTTCTTATTTCCCAGTTGCATGTGGAAACATTTTTTTTAAACATGTGTTTTTAAAACTTTGGGTTCCAAATTTTCTCCCTTCCTCCCACCCCACCCACCCTCATTGAAAAGGCAAGCAACTCAATATAGGTTGTACATGTGCAGTTATGCAAAACACTTCCATAGTAGACATGTTGTGAAAAACTAACTCTATTTCCCTTAATCCTATCCTGCTCCCCCCATTTATTCTATTCTTTCTTTTGACCCTGTCCCTCCTCAGAAGTACTTCCTTCTGATTACCCCTTTCCCAATCTGCCCTTCTCTCTATCATCCCCCTGCTCTCTTGTCCCCTTCCTCCCTATTTTCCTGTAGGGTAAGACAGATTTCCATACCCAATTGAGTGTGTATGTTATTCCCTCCTTAAGCCAAATCCTATGAGAATAAGATTCCCTCATTTCCTCTCACCTTCCCGTTTCCCCTCCACTGTAAGAACCTTTTCTTGTCTGTTTTGTGCAAGATAATGTACCCCATTCTACCTCTCCCTTTCTCCTTCTCCTAGTATAATTCTCTCACCCCTTAATTTTATTCTCCAGATATCACCCCTTCATCTTCAACTCACCCTGTGCCATCCATCTATCTATCTATCTATCTATCTATCTATCTATCTATCTATCTATCTATCTATCTATCTATCTATCATACATATAATTTTTCCCCTCCCACTACCCTAATACTGACAAAGGTCTCATGAGTTATAAATATCATCTTTCCATGCAGGAATGTAAACAGTTAATAAGTCTCTTATGATTTCTCTTTCCTGTTTACCTCTTCATGTTCCACTTGAGTCTTGTATTTGAAAGTCAAATTTTCTATTCAGCTCTGGTCTTTTCATCAAGAATGCTTGAAAGTCCTCTATTTCACTGAATGACCATTTTTTCCCCTGAAGGATTATACTCAGTTTTGCTGGGTAGGTGATTCTTGGTTGTAATCCTATCTCCTTTGCCCTCCAGAATATATATTCCATGTGCCTGGTCCTTAATGTAGAAGCTGCTAAATCTTGTGTTATCCTGATTGTGTTTCCACATACTTGAATTGTTTCTTTCTGGGCTTGCAATATTTTCTCCTTGACCTGGGAACTCTGGAATTTGGCTACAATATTCCTAGGAGTTTTCCTTTGGGGATCTCTTTCAGGAGGAGATCTGTGGATTCTTTCAATTTCTATTTTGCCCTCTGGTTCTAATATCAGGGCAGTTTTCCTTGATAATTTCTTGAAAGATGATGTCTAGGCTCTTTTTTTGATCATGGCTTTCAGATAGTCCAATAATTTTTAAATTCTCTCTCCTGGATCTATTTTCCAGGTCAGTTGTTTTTCCAATGAGATATTTCACATTGTTTTCTAATTTTTCATTCTTTTGGATTTGTTCTACTGTGTCTGATTTCTTATAAAGTCATTATCTTCCAATTGCTCTATTCTAATTTTTAAGGAAGTATTTTCTTCAGTAAGCTTTTGGACTTCCTTTTCCATTTGGCCAATTTTTCTTTTTAGGGCATTCTTCTCCTCATTGGCTTTTTGGACCTCTTTTGCCATTTGGGTTAGGCTATTTTTTAAGGTGTTATTTTCTTCAGTATTTTTTTGGGTCTCCTTTAGCAAGCTGTTGACTTGTTTTTCATGATTTTCTTGCATCACTTTCATTTCTCTTCCCAGTTTTTCCTCTACTTCTCTTACTTGCTTCTCAAAATCCCTTTTGAGCTCTTCCAAGGCCTGGAATGATTCATATTTTTCTTGGAGGCTTTGGATGTGGGAGCTTTGACTTTGTTGTCTTCTTCTGGTTGTATGTTTTGATCTTCTTTGTCACCAAAGTAAGATAATATAGTCTGACTCTTTTTGCGAGGTTTGCTCATGATCCCAGCCAACTACTTGAGTTTTAAACTCTTTGTTAAGGTAGAAGTCTGCTTCCAATGTGGACAATGTACTGTCCCAAGCTTCGGGGGTTTGTATAGCTGTTTTCAGACAGACTTCTAGTGACCTGTAAGTTTTCAGTTCTTCCAAGATGGTATGATAAGGGTCGAGGTGTTTACTCTTTTCCTGGCCTGTGCTCTGGTCTTTGAGTGACAGGCCACAACCAGTCTTTTCTCTCTTGGAATTGTGAGGAGGGATTCCTCTTCACCGCCACTACAAGCTCCACTGTGCCAGCACTCCTCCTCACCCCAGGACCGCCACCCAGGACTATGACCCAGATCCAAGCATGGGCAAAGCAAGAGATTCCTGCCTCAGCACTGGCAGAGAGATCCCTGCAGTGCCCCTCTGATCAGCCCCTTGATTCCCCCTCAGTCTGTGGGTGGGAAGCTCAGGACGCAGCCACCCCCCGGAGCCCTTGCTTAGCACTCTGCACTCTAGAACTGGCTCTGACCTACCTCTTCTCTCACCGAAAAAACAGACTTTTCCCACTGACCTTCTAAGTTGTCTTTGGCGTTCGTGGATTGAGGAGTCTGGAAACTGCCACAGCTGTCCGCGATTCATTCCTCTGAGGCCTGCTCCAGGTTCACTGAGGCCTGTGCGCCCTGTGCGCCCTGTGCGCCCACGCTGAACTGAGCTCCTCTCCCCGCCTGCTGCAATATGCCTTTCCGATCAACCATCCAGGCTGTCTTGGGCTGGAAATTTGTTTTACTCTGTCTTTTTGTGGGTTCTGCTGCTTTAGAATTTGTTTAGAGCCATTTTTTATGGGTATTTGGAGGGGTTTGGGGGACAGCTCAAGCAAGTCACTGCTTTCACTCCAACATCTTTTGGACTCCTTGCTCTTGAATTAAGGGTCTGCCTTCTTTCTCTGTCCTCCTTTATCTGGAAGTCTTATTACCAGGGAGGGGGAGCTAGGTAGAGCAGTGGATACAGAGAAGTGTGGAGTCAGGAAGACCTGAGTTCGAATCTGGCTTCAGACACTTACTAACTAGGGGATTGTGGACAAGCCACTTAACCCTGTTTGCCTCAGTTTCATCATTTGTAAAGGGAGCTGGAGAAGGAAATGGCAAACTACTCCAGTATCTTTGCCATGAAAACCCAAAAATGGGGTCACAAAAAGTGACATACAACTGAACAACAAATTGTCAGGGAAGGATCATCTCCTCAGAGTAACAGACCAACGACTCAGTTCTGTTGGATTTGACTCAACATTTCTGAAGTGCTCACTGTGTGCTGGGAATTGTTCTAAATACTCAGAGGAGATGAAAGCTTAGATAAGACATTGACAAGACATACCTTGCCTACACAGAATTTCCAATCTAGTAAGGAAATATGACATGTGCACAAATAACCATGATGTGAAATAATATCGCCAAGTCATTGCTCCACTCAGAAACTTTCCGTGACACCCTGAGTCCCTGAGCATTCCACCCCAGAGACCTGTAAACAAGAGAGAGAGGGCCCTTGGAGGCCAGGGCCATGTGTTTGCATTTTCCAGGCCCTGCCTCTCAACGTCTCTCGTTTCCTTTCATTGTAATGGTGATGAAACTTCTGGGGAATCTAGAAGCATGTGCACAGAAGGGATTCTGGAGACCAGTGATTTCCCACTAGGGCAATGGCCACTCCTTCTAGTTCATGACCCCTATCCCCAGGAGAGTGACTGCAACTATAATCTGTATATCCCTCAAAAGACTTTACTGACTTCCTATTACCTACAGAGTACAATATAAACTGCTTAGCTCGACATTTAAGGTCGTCCTGTCTTTCTATATTTTTTGTTCAGCTCTGTGCTTTTCATTAAAGCCAGACTGGGCTACTCACAGTTACCCAGTCTTAACCTTGTATATCTATAGTTTACCATCATTTGCAAAAGCCACCCCTTGCTCCAGGAACATACCTCCTATTGAAGTCACAACCTGTCAAAATCCTCATCCCTCAAGGTCCTGCTTGGGTGCCACCTCCTCCATGAAGCCTTCCTTGGTATCCTCTCCCCACCTCTGAAAGTGATCTCTCCCTCTGCAGATTTTCTTAGAATATTTCATCCAGCTTTCACCTTTGCCCTGTCTCATTCTACCCCTGTACATATAATAGTTATTTGTAAATGTGTTGTACTGCCATCATTAGAGTGTACGGTCCCTAGGGGTAGATGCTTGAGGAGATTAAGTTGACATTTATATAGTGTTTTAAAGTGTGTGAAGCACTTTATACACATTATCTCACTTGATCTTCAAAGCAATCCCGTGAAGTAGTTATAATACCACAGGTATTATGTTCCTATTTTGAAGATGAGGAAACTGAGGCCCAGAGTTATCTATAGTCACATAGACACTATGTATTGGGTGTGCATGAGCATGTGTGTGTGTGTGTGTGTGTGTGTGTGTGTGTGTGTGTGTGTGCGCGCGTAAACAAAGGGTAATTGTGCGGAGGCAGGGAGAAGACAGTAGCTACTAAAGGAAACAACAGGCTTTGATAAAGAAGGAGTGCATTCCAGGTACGAGGGAAATTTCCTTAGGGTTTTTTTGTGGCACTCCCATGTCATTATTCTACTCTAATTCATTTTGCAATATTCTTGCACATCTTGTCCTCTACACATACACACACACACACACACACACACACACACACACACATGCACAGACTGTTGGCTCCTTGAAGATAGGCACACTGAGCCTAATTAGTCCAACAAATGTACAATGAATTGAACAGGTGCTCCACGCCTCACACCAGCACCATTCACAATCTCAGAAAGGCCAAGCTCCTTTGGAGAAAAATCAGCTTCTTTGATCAGGACAAAGTTTGTGGCAGGGTACCTTGCCTCCTTCCCAGAGCTACAATGAGTCATTTGATCTCATCTGAGGCAAGTGGCACAGAAGGCACCCTCTGAAGCTGCTGGGAGAGCTGCCTAGGGGGAGGGGAAGACTGAGCCCAGGAGAAGCTGACCTGGGATGCAGCCACCGTTTTGCCATCTGGGGGCTTCCTATTTTAAGGCCAGTTAACTAGGTGCTAGGATCAGTTGTTTCAACGCTGCTGGTGGACTGGCTGCTGGTAGAACTATTAGCACCCTCTGAGTTCCAGCTTCTTGGGGGCAAAGTTCTTGGTCACTCTGCTCCTCCCACCCCTGGTACCCCTGTCCCCTTCTCCCCTTCTTCCCAGGAACCCAGTCTGGGGCAAAATGAGAACCACCCTGACTCCTGCTTGTCTCTGTCCTCAGGACCTATTCCGAGGTGGCCCACTGGAAAATAGGCGGGCACTGACCATCTATACTCTACACACCCATACTTAGACGTGGATAAGATCTTTGTCTTCCAGTTCAACAATTTATACCCCAGAGAGAATGACTTGGCCCTGATCAAGCTGAAAAAGCCCCTTGTCATGTCAGATGAGAGCCAGTGCCCGAGACACAGGATATCAGGTACAGTATACCTAGTCCAAAGGTAAAACCGTCTTTGCCAAGAAAATCCCAAATGAAGTCACAAAGAGTCAAACCAGACTGAAACAACTGAGCAACATCATAAGGGGGGGTTTTGTTTGTTTTTTAGGCAATTGGGGTTAAGTGACTTGCCCAGGGTCACACAGCTAGTGTCAGGTGTTTGGTCTGAGGCCAGATTTGAACTCAGGTCTTCCTGACTTCAGGGCCAGTGCTCTAACCACTGAGCCACCTAGCTACCCCAAGCATCATAAGGTTTACAAAGCACTTTACAAATATTATCTCAGTTTATCCTCACAACAGCCCTGGGAATAGGGTGCTATTACTATCCCCATTTTACAGAGGAATAAACTGAAACAGATAGAGATGTAGTGATTTGCCCAGGATCACACACCTAAGTAAGTATCTGAAGCTGGATTTGAAGCTCCTCCTAACTCCAGGGCCCACACTCTCTCCACTTCACCTACCTAGCTACCCCACCCTTTGTGGCCTTGGGCAAATCATTCTGTCCCTTTGATCATCAGTTTCCAAAGAATGACTTGGTGAATAGGGGGACTATCTTGAAGTCAAGAAGAAGTTCAAATTGTGCCTCTGACCCTAGGTAAGTCCTTTAGGCAATTTATGCCTAAAGCAACTCTCTAGAGATTACTGTCATAGATGGGTTGTAACCTGCATTAGTGAAGGAAGTTCCTTTGATCCTCAACTCTCAATTTATTTGCCAAGTAGGGATAATTAATTTTGCCAGTCCCTGAGCCCAGTGGAGGATTGAACTTTCCCAGGAAACGTTAAAAGCCTTGCTCAATCCCTCTTATTTTTTTTAAAAGCCTGGTTCACATGGGGAAACTACTTCCCCCACTATCATCACTGTCTAAATGCATTTTATTAAGGGGCCTCTTCTAGCTGGGGTGGAAACCAAAAGTCTGTGCACAATCCCTGCCTGTTGGGAGCAGATGGTCTAAGGGAATCCCAGCCATTCCCCAGGCTGCCAGAACCAGCCAGATTAAAATAGAATCCGAAAGTGTTTAACAAAATAAATAAAAATACAATGAAACATAGATATGTTAATATATGGTTTTCTAAGTCAATATGTGGCTCACGGGGCCTAATGTATGTTTTAGAGGATCCTGTTTCTGTTTGAGTTTGACACCATAGTCACAGACAGAAACAGAAAAGGCTAAATTAAACAAGTTTGTTACTGAGCACCTTCCGGGCTGGGCAGCTAGGGGTGCAGTAGATAGAGCGCCAGGCCTGGAGTCAAGAAGACTCCTCTTCCTGAGTTCAGATCTGGCCTCAGACACTAGCTGGGTGACCCTGGGCAAGTCACTTAATCCCTTTACCTCAGTTTCCTCTTCTGTAAAATGAGCTGGAAAAGGAAATGGCAAACTACCCCAGCATCCTTGCTAAGGAAACTCCAAATGGAGTCATGAAGTGTCAGATATGACTGAATAACAACATTCTGGGTACAAAGGTCAGTGCTGGACACCGTAGGTCATAGTAAAGTGTCTGTCTTAGCCCTGACCTCAAGGACCTTGCCATCTTACTGCATATAGAAGTGCGTGTATGACCTGAACCAGTAACCAGCCCAAGGTCCCATCTCCCTTTTCTCCACTAACTTCAGCAGAGGCCACTGTGGTGGATACAAGATTAGAAAACTGAGGCATGGCTATTGACTCTGCTTCTCACTGCCTGTGTCACTATGGGCTATCACAGAACTGTCTAAACCCCAAGTTCTTCCTAGTCCACCTAGGGGTGGTTTAGACCTTAGATGGTCTCTGAGTTCCTTACCAACTCTAGATCCTATGACCTCCTCCTGTCCCTTTGCAAAGAACTCACCTCCACCAGGAAGTCTTCCCTAATTAACCTTCCATAACTCTAGTGACTCCATAGCACATCATACAGCTTGCAGGTGTTTGTCTATAATGCTTTGGGGTGCATGATTATTTTTTCTGTCTCCTTCATCTAACCCTGTAGGGCTGGTATAGATGAGGCATCTAAATAGAGCGCTATTGTGAACGCTCTTCATATGACTATTCAACAATACTGGACCTACAGGCTCCAAAACCAGGGCTTTGGAGCGCAAACATCCTTTGGAGGGCTCGACTCAGCCAATTCTCTCTCTCTCTCTTTCTCTCTCTCTCTCTCTTCTCTCTCTCTCTCTCTCTCTCTCTCTCTCTCTCTCTCTCTCTCTCTCTCTCTCTCTCTGTGTGTCTCTCCTTCCCAGCCTCCTTTCATTCATTCTTTCTGTCTCTCTGCCTTACTCTCTCAGTCTCTCCCTCCCTGCTCTTTCTCCCTGTCTCTATCTCTGTCTCTCTCCCTCTCTCTCTCTCTCCTTCCTAGCCTCCTTTCATTCATTCTTTCTGTCTCTCTGCCTCACTCTCTCAATCTCTTCCCCCTCTGCTCTCGGTCTCTCCTTGCTCCTTCCTTCCCTCACTTTTCTACTTCATTCTCTCCATCTCTTCCTTCCTCCTCTCCCCTCTTTCTCCTTCCTTCCTCCCTATTTCTCTTTCCCCCTTCTATTCTCTCTCTGTGTATCTCACTGTCACTGACTCTCTTTCTCTTCCCTTCCCTCTCCTTCCTCATGTTTCTGTCTGTCTGACTCCTTGTCTCATTCTTTCCCTCTCTCCCTCACTGCCTCCTCTGCTCCGTGTCTCTCCTGCTACAGATACAGTCAGGCCCATCTGTCTGCCATTCTTTGATGAGGAGCTGGCTCCAGACACCCCACTCTGGATTATAGGCTAGGGTTTCATAAAAGAGACAGAAGGTAATTTCTTGGGCCCTCCCATCAGCAGGACTCTCCCAAAGTCACCTCCACAAACTGCTTTTATGGACATCTTGGGGGTGGGGGTGGCAAGGATTGACAACCCCAGAGAGACTTGCAAACCTTTATGAACAGAACCCACTTAATGTCCTCTGAAGTGTGTATAGCCTTATAATGTGTGTGTGTGTGTGTGTGTGTGTGTGTGTGTGTAGTATTTATACTAAGAGGGATGAAGACAACACAGGGAGAATTTCTCAATGTAAAACTGCAGTGGGTAACTGAAAGAAGCCATGGCCCCCTTCTTCTATAAAGATTTCCCCAAGAAAATTCAGACAGCCCTGCCTAAAAAGCAGGAGCATGGATAAAATGACTTCCCAGGGTCTCCTATATCCTAAGAAATTTGGGCTGCCTCCCCATGTCCCTAAGATAATGGGTGGTCAGTGGATGGAAATTTGAAGGTGGAAATGTACATGTTTGCTACCTCCCAGGGAAGTTTTCCAAAACCCTGCAGCAGGCAGAAGTCCAACTCATGATAGAAATCAATGCAACCACCAGGACACATATTTTGGTAGCGTCGCCAAGAACATGCTTTGTGCTGGTGTCCCTGGTGGCGGTGTCGATTCGTGCCAGGTGGGGTGCTATAGGAGGTGCCATGTTTCCTGAAAAATACCAGTGTTGCCTTGGACATAGAATAAGGGAGATATAGGCTTTAAATTCTTAACTCCAATACTTATGACCTACATGACCCTGGGTAAATCTCGGATCAGGATTGATGTCTTGGATTGCAGCATGTCACAGTGGAAAGAATGCCAGGTTTGGAGTCAGAGGAACTGGGTTCAGATGCAGGCCATGCTGCACACAACCTGTGTGGCCTCCTCAGGCAACTCACTTCAATTCTCTGGGCCTCAGTTCCCCAATCTGTAAAATGAGGAAATTTAACTCCATTGAACAGACCTCTAAGGACATTTAAGGCCTGCTCCAGTTTTAAATCTATGATCCTAAGATTGAAAGAACACAAAGGACCAGAAGACTGGAAGTTATAGTGAGAGTAAAGAGAGGTAAAGAAGGATTGGGGTAGTAGAAGGTACTGAAGGACAGGAGATTTTAGGCAGAGAGGGCAATTACAGAATTCAGATTCTTAGAAGTTGAGGGGTTTCCAAGTCGCGCCCAAGTGTGGTATGTAACCGCTCTGTGGAGTGGCAATTCAGTGAGTCATGGAGATAAATGAATGAAAAAATAAATGAGCAAATGGCATTTTCTAAGCCCTTCTTATGTCCTAGGCACTGGAGTTATGAAGAGAAGAGCAGAGTTCTTCTTAAGGAACTCATATAATAGTAGGAGACGATGCTTATGGATTTCAGCTGCAAGTCAAATGGAAAGGTCCCATGGTCCTTAGCAGCAAAGTAGATGGTAGTGCATCTTCTTTACTGTCATTTCCATTGACAAAATCATATCTGTTTCTGATGTTGAATCATTTGACAGTGCCAAGGGCTTTGGTGGTGATAGATGTCATAGGAATTGAGCAGGCTGATGAACATGGAGGAGAAGGTATTAAAGTGTCAAACAAATTCGAGTTACTGTACTGACGTGATCATTATTAGAATGGTCAACAAGGTAGACAAAGAGAAGGATGTTGGGGCTTGGGATAGAAAGAAAAACTGTGAGCCAGGCACCAAAACCATTAAGGAAGGTGGGAAAGAGGTTGGTCCTAGGGAATTATCAACAAGGATGTGGACAGTGTGGTATAATTGGATGGCCATGAACTTTGGCAGAATGTTTGGTAAGTGTTTGATAAGTGATGGTAGCCAAGCAGGAGTCAGAAGGGACAGGGAACAAGGGAAATGCTGATCTCTCTTGTCTCTGAGGGTCATGACAGGAGTGACCAACTTTGGAGATGATGCATAATTTCATGCAGGTGGTTGGGGTGGGAGGAGCCTAACTATTCACTACTCCAAGACACTCACAAATGGTATTCTGCAGGTGCCTTCAACAGCAGTAACTTACATACAGTGGAGGTTTAATCAATGGTTGTCAAATTGATATTGTGCACTCTAAATGAGTGGTACAAACCATAAATTTTGGGAAAGTTCAGAGGACAGGATGGGAGGACAGTATTATAGAGTATAACACAATGTTAGAGTGGGAAGGGAGTTTACAGATTATTTGATCCAGCCTCCTCATTTAATAGATGAGAAAGCTGAGACCCAGAGAGGCAAATCTCTGAGAAATTATTTGCCCAGAGTCACACAACTTAATAAATGGGAGAGTCAAGATTCATCTTCTGAGGCCCAAGTCTACCCGATGCTGTGCCCACTGACCTTACTGAGCCATTTCCCTTCCTTCTTCCTTACTATTCAGGGAAGGCTTAAGGGGTTGCACGTGGAGGTGGGAAGGCAGGGTTGATCTGGGAAGGGTGGAGAGGATTAGTGTAAGCAGAGAACAGGGCAAGGCATTCTAGGTTAGAGAAGGAGCATGTTTAAAAACATTTGCTGTGGTTCTCCTTGTGATTCAGGGCACACAATCTTGACATGGCTGGCCACGGTTAGAAGTATATAGTTTATACACTTGACACTTACTAGCTGTGTGACCCTGGGCAAGTCACTTAACCCCAATTGCCTTAAAAAAAAAAGTATATAGTTTATGACTGAGGAACAATTGAGCTAACTGACCCATATAGGGATCCAGCCTCTATACCTAGAATCCAGCCTTGGCCTCATGGCTAGTAAAGAAAGAAAGTTGGTGCTCTTAATGAGACCTCAAGTGAATAATTACACCTCAGTTAGAGGGACATATTAGTATAATCCATCTTATCTTCTTAGAGCTGAGAAATCATCTTCCAAAAAGATGTTTGCCCAGCCTCAAGGCAGAAAGAAAAACACACAGTGAGAACTATGGCCTAAAACAGCTAGAGGACTTCCCAAGCTCACCTTTTGTTTTGAGATCCTGGGAGGACACTGAAGTTGACATTGGTGCCGCATGAGAACACGCATGACACCTCTCCTCATCCCACAGATTCTCCAAGTCCCACAGAGGATCTCCCGTTTGCTTTGTATCAGCCAGCTCATGCGGAGGGTGAAGAAGAAGCTAGGGATAAAAAGGATCTGAATCTAAAGGTTTCTCAACAGTGGATGGGGGGGGTGGGGATCAGGGAATGGGGAGACTTTCACGATGCCTATCCTTCCTGGAAGGTCACCCCATTCTGTTCTCTCCCAGGGTGACAGTGGTGGGCTCTTAATGTACTTCAAGGAAAGGTGGAAGATAGTAGGCATCATGAGCTGGGGTTATGGCTGTGGGTAGCACAACATCCCAGGTGTATATACCTGAGTCAGTTTCTTTCTCAACTGGATCTATAACATCCGGAAGGTAGGTATACATGACTTTCCAATTCACTACCTCCTGAACCCCTTCTAACTTCTCAGCTATGGCCACTGTGAAACACAGCCAGCCTTTAGCTGGCTGACTGTATGAATTTTAAATATTCCAGGAAGATTTCCATCCAAAAAGCACCTAGCCCATGTCAAAATTTCCACCATTAGAGCTTCATTTCTCTTTGTTAAATATACCTCTCTCTCAATAAGAGGTGACACAGTAATTTATGCTCCAACCTGAGAACAAGTTTTGATTGAGGGGAAAGGGCATGAGAACAGTAAAGACTAGGGATGGAAAGGTGGGTGAAGTATCTAGAAAGGAGAGGCCTGGAAGAGAGACTTTACATATTAACAACTAAAGCTATCCTGCTAGGTGGCAGAGTAGTAGAAGAGCACCAGGCCTGGAGTCAGGAAGACTCATTTTCCCAAGTTCAAATCTGGCCTCAGACACTTAATAGCTGTGTGACCTTGGTCAATTCACTTAATCCTATTTGCCTCAGTTTCCTCAACTATAAAAATGAAGGAAATGACAAACCATTCCAGTATCTTTCCCCAAGAAAACCCCAAAAGGAGTCATGAAGAGTCAGACAAAATTGAATGAGAACAAAGCTGTCCAATCAGATCATTTATTAAGCACATACTATGTGTCAGGAACTGTGCTAACTGCTGGGGATATAATTAATAAAAAGAAAAATGGTTCCCTGCCCTCAAGGAGCTTACAAATCTAATGGGAGGAGTAGTTGTTCAGTTGTTCTCAGTAGTGCCCAGCTCTTTGGTGACCCCATTTGGGGTTTTCTTGGCAAAGACACTGGAGTGGTTTGCCATTTCCTTCTCCAGCTCATTTTGCAGATGAGGAAACTGAGGTGCACAGGGTTAAGTGACTTGCCCAGGGTCACACAGCTAGTAAGTGTCTGAGGACAGATTTGAACTCAGGAAGATGAGTCTTCCTGACTCAAGGCCTGGCACTCTATCCACTGCACCACCACCTGCCTGCCTCTAATGAAAGGGGACAATGCACCAAAGAAGGCAGGAGAGGGGGAGGGGAGGAGCAGGACAAGGGGTATCTTTTTCTGTGGACTTGAAACCCAGTAGAGAAGCAGGTACAGAGTGGACTGAGCCAAAATGTCCAGTTTCTCCCTTCTAGGGAAGAGTTTGGTATTCCACCCTCCAGCCCTCCAATCAGAATGGAGAGGAGACCGAGGGAGGTGGTATCCACCAAGGTTTGGGTTAGCAGCATGGTGATGGGTTTAGAGGACAGGGGCTTAACTTGGGAAGGGCATCTTGTTTCCTGGAGCTGAAGCTGGGAGGCTCTACAAATACAGAGTGGATTGATCTCAGAGTCTGGGGTAGATCCCAGAATGTCTATTCCAGAGTGCAATGAGCTTTGTTGGGCAGTCACGGATTCCCTATTGCTCAGGTCTTCGAATAAAGACAGGATGGCCACGTGCTGGGTACCTGATAAAGAAGATTTATATTTAGGAAGGGGTAGGACTAGATGGCCTCTTAAATACTCTCCAACCACGAGACCCTCTGTCTCTTTGAAACCTCACAGGGGGGCAGCTAGGTGGCACAATGGATAAAGCACTGGCCCTGGCGTCAGGAGGACCTAGTTCAAATCCTGCATCAGACACTAGCTGTGTGGCCCTGGGCAAGTCACAACCCTGACTGTCTCCAAAAAGAAAAAAAAATTTAAAGAAAGAAATTTCACAAGGTTTCCTAGGACCAGCTCTATCAGAAAGGCTCTAGTATTCTCTCTCTCTCTCTCTCTTCTTCCCTCCCCAGAAATGAAGCTTCTGCTGTTGTGAAGATTCCTTCCGGGAACAGTTTTGCCCATTCTCATCCCTAATCTCCTTCTCATCACAACTAGGAGTTTCCACCCTGAGCAGGATCTCATTTCTCAAAGAAGAGTGCTTCCTTCAGACATTTCAAGGCTTCCTTAAAGCAGCTGAGGGTCCTGGGTTCAAATGCCATGCCCTAAAGAAGGAATTTAATGGCCACCATCTCAACCACTAACTCCTGGCCCCTCTCCCAAAGGAGAGCAACCCCCCTGAGCAGAGAAGTGTTCTGGGCCTCCGATTTCCAGAGTGCTCCCTCAGTGTGGGGAGTGTTGAACAGTTGTTCCCTCTTGTGGGCTTCGATCTCCCCTGATAGGGTACGTGGAGAGAAAAGGGGACCTCCCTAATGACCTGGTCACCAAGGCAGAGAGACCAGTTATGATATCCCCGGACAGATGAGGACAAGGGCGTTCCCTTACTGCTGTGGAGTTTGTGAATATTGCTGACATCTTCATTGCTTTCACAAGAAAATACAAGGCCTTTGGGATGCATGGCTGTCATCGTGGTCTGTACTACTCTAGTATTATTATCACACTGGGCACCCAGTCTAAGGCTTACCTTGGTAGGAATGTGAGAACCTAAGAAAGCACTCTGACTCATCTAACTTTTGTTAGTGTGTCAGTGATCATAGGTTCAAGGAGAGGATTTGGTCCAGAATTGTAGTTTCACCATGATTAGGAACTCATGGTATGAAAAGCCCCTCCACTAGGGCAGATGAGCAGCTGATCAGTAACTATTGGTCTGAGAAAGTTACCTAAAGCATTGAGAAGTTTAATGACCTTTCCATGCTCACACAGCTAGCATATGTCATAGGCAGGACGATCTCAGATCTTCCTGACTCCAAGGCCAGCTCTGTATGCACTGCCACATGCTGACTATTAGGGGAGACAACCACAGCACTCAGAACTGCTGGGAGATAGGACCCGCTGTCAGTGGTGGGCTAATGAAGCTGGGGTTACCCATCCAGGGCCTCTGCTGTCATCCCTTCCTCTCTGCCCTTCTCCAGGTAGCATTTCGTAGTGGAAAAAAATCTAACAATGAGAGTCAAGAAACCTGGATTCTAGTCCTGTCTTTGCTCAATGACTTTGAATGACTCGATTCACCTGTTGAGGTCTATTTACTTATCTGTTAAATGAAGGGAAAGGGTTGGTTGATCTTCAGCTCTAAACCTGTATTAGGCTGACTAAAGAAAGAGATGACCTATGAGTTTGAGATTTCCCTTATATGGGATCATTTGGACCAGCGAGAGCCATTGAGTTGTAGGATGTCATGGAACCCTAAGAAATCCTCAGAGATGATCAGGTCCAAGTGTGTCTCTTTCTATCTCTCTGTCTCTGCCTCTCTCTCTCTCTCTCTCTCTCTCTCTCTCTCTCTCTCTCTCTCTCTCTCTCTCTCTCTCTCTCTCTCTCTCTCTCTCTCTCTCTGTCTGTCTTTCTCTCCCTTTTTGTCTCCTCCATTTCTCTCTCCACCTCTCTTTCCCTCCCTCCCTCTCTCACTTTCTTCTTCCCTTTCTCTCCCTTCTCTCCTCTTTCCTTCCCTCTCTTTCTCTCACATATACTCTCTCTCTCTGTCTCACACTCCCACTTTTCTCTCCTTTTTCTCTCCTTCCCTCCCTCCTCTGCTCTCTCAATCTCCTTCATCTCTCTCCCTCCTTCCTCTATTCTCTGTCCTGTCTCTGTCTCATTCTTTTCTCTGTCTCTCTCTCTCTGCCTCTCTGTCTGTCTGTCTGTCTGTCTGTCTGTCTCTCTCTCTCTCTCTCTCTCTCTCTCTCTCTCTCTCTCTCTCTCACACACACACACACACACACACACACACACACACACACACACATACACACCATCTTCCCCTTACAGATAGAATCAGGCCTATCTATGTATCCTTCCTTGTGGAGAAGCTGACTCCAGACACCCCACTTACATGTTACACATAAGGAAACAGGTGCAGAAAAGACAAATGACTTACTAGTGGTCACATGGTTAATTAGCAATAGCTCTCTGGTCTAGATCTTGGCTTTCCTGACACCAATCAAGGAGCTTCCCACTATAACACATCATGACTCCAGTGCGCTTCCATAAAAAGTCAGTAAGGCTCTTAATATAAGTATAAATTGATTTTACTTCATTAAACCTGGTAATAACCAGTGCAATGGGGAATACACACTCCAGTAATATTGAGAGAGCTCCTTAGCTTGACAGAGAAGAGGTCCTGCTTTCCTTCTAGGGTCAATAGTCAATAAACATTTATTAAATACCTACTGTGTGCCAGGCACTGTACTAAGCACTGGGGATACAAATATAAAAAATTAAAAAGATAGTCCCTGCCCTCAAGGAGCTTACAATCTAATCAAGGAAGAAAAAACATGCCCAAAAAATCCTGAAAATTGGGGGGGAGGGGCAAGGTATGGGGGTAGGGGTTGGGGGCCAGGAATCACAGTGGAGAAGTCAGAGAAGTCCCAAGGTAGTGTGCAGCAAGGTGAGAAAGGAGATGTCTGAAGTCTCTCCCTTTTTTTTGTTTTGAGCTCTCTCCTTAAATAGAAGTTTAGAGTTCTTGGCCTATCCTCTATCATGAAGGCTGAGGGTAGTGATGAGATGGGGTCCCAAGGCTGAGGAGATCTTATAGGATGATGAGGTTATCCTAATAATAAGCTTTCGGGAACATGGGGGAGAAGTCAGAGAAGCCCCAAAGTAGTGTAGCCAGGAGAGAAACGAGGAGATGGTATTTATAAGGAGCTGATGGACACCATTTTTGTTGTTATTGTACATACATGTTAAGTAAACTACAGACGCTGGCCCATGGGGTCACAGAGAGTCGGACATGACTGAACAGCGATAAGCTGGCCCATCCCTGGACATCTGGTTACCTTCTCCCTGTTTCTGGCAGCTCTGTCAGGATGATGATGATAGCCTGAGGTTACTGAGTACCTTTTTCCCAAAGCGTTTTTCTATAGGATTATAAAAGCTTAGAAGGATCCGTAGAGATCATCTTGTACAACACCCTAATTTTATAGACAGGAAAACTGAGGCCTAGAAAGAGGAAGTGGTTTGTCCACTAGTGCTAAAAAGCAGAGGAGGCATTTGAACCCCCCCATTCTTACCATAATTTCTCTGATCTATTCCCTCAATGGCCTATATACTTAGACCATCTCTGGAAGGGAAGGAGCAGGAATGATTCTTTTCTTCCCCACATTTTTGAGGGAGAAGCTGAAATCCAGATTTTCTGGTCTGGCAGAAGTCACACAGTGGGGCAAGGACAAAGCCAGCAGAACCCAGATGTCTTGACTCTCAGCCCAAATATTCTCTATGAAAACAATTTCCCAACTGCTGATGGGAATGTGTCTAGAAGCTCAGACCAATTGCTGCTGCTTCTCCCTCCCGTCACTCCTCCAGCTCCTCACCCCTCTCTCCCCACCCCTAAAAGAAGTGGAAGAAAGGCAATCCCACTCAGACTCACCACCAAGCATTTTGGACTCAATCTTAGCAGAGCATGGGGAGTCAGTGGAGGTTTTTGACAATCCAAATTCTCTCAGTGGCCAAAGAAGTTTGCTGAGAGGACCTAAATTGCCAAGTTTGAGCCTCTATCCTCAGCCACCAGTTTTGCCTCCAGAATAATTATACCATATAATGGACCTTTTCCAAGAACAGGAGACCAGAGATACAAACTTGGCAGCAGTTGGAATCTGGATGAGTACGGCTATTCACTCAGATAGCAGTGGCTATCCATATTTCTTGGCAGCTGGGTCCAAGATCAAAGAAATCACAAGGGCCTCTCCTAATATTCAAATCCATCCTTCTGGACAGGTTTCAACTCATCAGGAGCCTTGGATTCCTGTATCTGCCATTGCATCAATACATGGAGCTAGGATAGCCTCTCAGGCTGCAGAGGTTCTCCTCCAAATTAGGTAGAGGCAGAGTGATACAGGAGGAAGAGTATGGGGTTTGGAGTCAAGATCTCTGGATTTGAATTAATAGTCCTACGAACCTTGGTAAATTATTTAACTACTCTGAGCCTCAGTTTCCTCATCTATAAAATGGGGATCACAATACTTATACCACCTACTTCAGAGGGGTGTTATGAAGAAAGCACTTGGTAAACCCTAAGGCCCAATGCCAATGGAGACTAATCGAGGCTGAGGTGGTAGAAGCCTGAGAAGGCAGGGGAAATGGGGTAGGACCTTCAGGAAAAAAGATCAGAGAAGTCATAAGCAACCCCCCGAAGGACTCGGGAGCAAAGACTAAGGGGGGCCCTGGTGTGAAGTGAATGGCAGGGAAAAAAATCCCACACAAAGTAATTTTCTAATAAAAATTCTTCTCCAGAACCAGGGGCTTGAGCACACTGAGCCCCACGATGCCCACTCAGGGTCAGGTATCATAGGGGAAAATAAAAGGCCTAGCAGCAAGATGACAACTCCCTTTTTTCATACCAAAGGAGGGGAACAGGCATAGAATGTGAGGAGAAGGGGCCTCATAGTGATAGTGATATCTCGTATTTGCACAGGAGGGGAAGGCAACAAGCATTTATTAGGCATTTTCTACAGGCCGGTGCCGTGCTAGATGCTTTACAGATATGATCTCATTCGATCCCCTTAACAGCTCCTGGAGGCGGGCACTGTCATCATTTCCATCTTACAGCTGAGGAAACTGAAGCAGACAGGAGGAAAAATGACTTGCCCAGGGTCCCACCGCTAGTGTCTGAGGCCAGATTTAAACTCAAGAAGATGAGTCTTCTTGACTCCAGGCCCAGCACTCTGTGCATTATGGCGCCACCTAGCTGTCCTAACACAGGGGACTAATGAAAACTCAGCCTTTACGAGCAAGTGCTGCGTGCTGAGAAGGGGCTGGGGGAGCCCACCCAGGAACCAAAGAAGCTAGCAGACAGATAATGAAAGAATCTGATTTGCCCCCGTGGTGGTCTTTTGCGTAAAATCCAAATTCTGACTCAGCAGCCAGTCAAAAGTAAACAGACTGGAAATATAGAATACCTGCACATGCTCGAAGGTCCACTCTGGGGATTGTATCAGCCACAGCATGCTACATTTACTCCTAAAGACTCGACTCTCCTCGGCCAGCTCCCTGTTACACATACACATATACACACATGCATGCACATCACTTGCATATTATACATGAGATGATAGAAGCGCTTTATAAACCTTAAAGCACTTTTAAAACGCTAGCTATCATCAACATATAATATGCATGATTATGCATGGAGATAGAGACTAGATCTGTGGGGAACTCCCAGGAAACTCCCCTTAAGAATTCAGGTTGGCACCTTCTCTGCAACTTGGAGTCTTAGAAAGTGCCTAGAGCACTGAGATAGTAAATGTCCATGGTCACACAGTCTGTATGTATCAGAGGTGAGACAAACACAGGGTTGTTTTTTTTTTTTATTCTAAGGCAAGGTGTCTATCTATTATGCCAGAATGATAGGAAAGAGAGGGGGGGAAAGGGAGAGGGAGATTTATATGTTCATATGACATTTCATACGAGGTATAATATATGATCTAAGATGCAATTTCATGTACATAAATACATGCCTATATCTTACACATATGCATACATGCATATGGGAGGATGTATAGTTAATATATGTAAATATATAACATTTCATTCATATCACAGATTTCAGACTGAAAGGGACATTGTCATTGTTGTTGTTCAGTCATTTCAGCCATGTCCAACTCTTCTAGACCCCATTTGGGGTTTTTTTTGGCAGAGATACTGGAGTGGTTTGCCATTTTCTTCTCCAGCTCATTTTACAAATGAGGAAGCTGAGGCAAACAGGGTTAAGTGACTTGCCCAGGGTCACACAGTGAGTAAGTGCCTGAGGCTGGATTAAAACTCAGGAGCTTGAGTCTTCCTGACTCCAGGCCTGGCACTCTATCCACTGGGCCACCTAACAGGCAAAACACTGAAGTGCATATACCAAGACGTGTCCATACCCAGAGCATTTCAGTGCTCAATGAGTGAGTCATTAGAGATCCTCTAGTCTAACCGTCTCATTTCCTCAAGAAAACTGAGATCCAGAGAAGGGGTGTATCAGACTGGACTAGAAGCACATCCTGCTTCCACTCCAATACCCTTCACCCTCCATGACCAAACCCCCCTCTCCAGTGCCTAGTGACATACTCCATTGAGTCTGCGATCTCATCTGTCTCCCTGCAGGGACCGACATATGGGAGACATCCATTCTTGCCCATCCTGTGTAAATCTAGTCAGTCTTCCCATCGATCCTCCACAGGGGTCTGGCATGCTGGGGCAGAGGGGGGAAGCCTCCTCCACTTCATTTGACATTGTATGGGACACAAAGGCTGTCAATTAATTGCCCTTCACTTTTGATAAGCCACTGTCTCACCTTTTTTCCTCTCTTGACATATAACCTTCTAATGCAGGTCTGCACAACCTGCAGCCTATAGGCCACTTAGGGCCTGCAGGCACGCCAAAGGATTTCGGTTGGCTGGAAAAATGTAGAGGATGTTTTCTTCCACATATTTTGCGGGCCACCCAAAAGCCTTTGGCAGGCCACAGGTTGTGCAAGCCTGTTCTAATGACATCAGGGAAGGGGTATATTCAAGTGATAGGAGAATCATGAATTGAAGGTTTAAAGGGACTTAGAGATCTCTAGGCCCTCATTTTACAGATGAGTAAAATGAAACCCAGAGATATTATGATTTGCCCAAGGTCACAACAGTAGTAAATGGCAGAACTGGAAGGCGGACCCGGATCTCTGATTCCAAATTCAGTTCTTTATTTTGTTTTGTTTTTTTCTTTTTTTTTCCTTTTTTTTTCCTTAGGCAGTTGGGGTTAAGTGACTTACCCAGGGTCACACAGCTAGTAAGTGTCAAGTGTTTGGTCTGAGGCAGGATTTCAACTCAGGCCCTTCTGATTTCAGGGCCAGTGCTCTATTCACTGTACCACCTAGCTGCCCCCCAAATTGAGTTCTTTCTATCATACTATGCTACATAGAATAATGTGGGGTTTTTTTGTAATGCAAAATGATATACTCAGCCACACAAGCCCTACCTACAACCATCTCGGCCCCATTGCAACTAGGAAGCCTGATAGGACGAAAATATGAGTAGAACCATCCCAAAGGTCAACACTGAACTCTGGCAGGCAAGATTTCAGGGAGCTAGAACATCCCTAGGGAAGGAAGCAAGGCTTTAAGAAAAGGAAGTAATGGCAGGTTAACATTTGTGTGTGTGTGTGTGTGTGTGTGTGTGTGTGTCTATGTATCTGTGTGTGTGTGTATCTGTGTCTGTGTGTGCGTTGTGCTTCCCTTCCTTTCCTTCCAAGCTGCCCTTGACATTCATTCTACCAAACTCAGAACAAATAAGTTTGGGAAGTTGTGTAGGGATAGGGTTACAGTGTCATGAGCTAGAAACTCAGGGAGGCCCCATTTACTCAAGACTGAAGCAATAGACAGAAGCCCAAAACAGTTCTATTAAATATATTTTTTTATTTCATTCAAGGCAAAGCTAAATAAAACTCTACAGTGCAAAATGTATCATAAAGGCAAAGCATCCTGATTACATCCTTTCTTTCTGTGCTTGTACACAAATATATATGTATATGTATGCATATATACATATATATAAACATATAAATGCACACATACACACCTGCATTTCCCCAGAGGCCCCTAGGCCTAGAGACTTCCCAAGGCCTATATGTGTATCATATCAAGATATGGTTATATAGGTTATTTATATAACCACATAGTTACATAGGAAAACTGACTATAGGAATTGTTTTCCATTCAAGCCAAAGGAAAAAAATCATGCACAGTATAGTCAAAAGCACTGCATATCATGTGGGCAGTTGAAATATTGGGAATCTGGGTTGGAACAAAGAAAAGTAACGAGACCCTGGGGACCTCTCCAGAGAAAGTCTCTCCCCTCAGTGCTCCCTCCCTGCCATGGTAGCTGTCCTCCCTGCAAGGATATGAGATGAGCTTCTACTCTGGGGAATCCTCTGTCAGCTTCTAGACATTCTAACAGCCACCAAGCAAACCAAGGAGGGCGATCCCTGCCATGTCTTGCATCCCTGTCAGCCTCCTTGCTGGGTCCCCTGATAAGAAACCCTCGTAAATTCATTTTCACAGGGAAAACACATGCTCTCTCATGACCTCCACCATGCATACTACATACATACACACAAACCACATCGACAGTCCCTTCCATCTACACAGTCACATACCTCTTCTATGCACTTGCATACGTTCATACTTCTTCCATAGACCTATCCTCATTCCCCTCATGTACCCCAGAAATGCCCACCTACGTATAGGCCCCCATACATGTACTCCCTCGACACCCGTTCACATACACATACTCCCTACACACATTCACACATCCCATACACACACTCATGGCCCACACTCACTCACACCCAGCCTTCTCGACAAACACTCCCTGCACATTTAAACTTCCCCACATTCAAATTCAACAAACATTTGTGCAACAACCAATCTAATGCTTCTCAGTGCTGTAGGCTATAAGGTGCTAACCTGCTTTGGTAAAGGGAGTTTCTTCACTTCTTACTGTTGTTCAGTTGTTTTCAGTTGTGTCCGCATTTGGGGTTTTCCTGGCAAAGATATTGGAGTGATTTGCTATTTCCTTCTCTAGCTCATTTTACAGACAAAGAAACTGAGGCAATCAAGGTCAAGTGACTTGCCCAGGGTCATACAGCTAGGAAGTGTCCGAGGCCAGATTTGAACTCAGGTCTTCCTGACTCCCAGCCCTGCACTCTATCCACCACACCACCCAACTGCCCTCACTGGGGAGTTCCCTATACTGATGAAATCCAAAGTGCAATCCCTATTCCCTATCCAATGCTTTCTCATGGCCTAGAGGTAAGAGCCTGAGCTTCCAAAGGCTATGCCACAAAGCAGTGAGCACTTGATATCATGTGGCCATCAACGAGGCAGACCAGCTGTCAATCAACCATCTATCCTCACTTTGCCTGCTCTCTGAGATCACCTCCATCTACTTTATCTAGATTTTGCACAGTTGTTAGTATCCTGTCTCCCCCACTAGACTATGAGCTCCCTGAGGGCAGGGACTATGTTGTTGTCTCCCTTGTATGCCCAGCACTTAGCACAGTGCCTGGCACACACATAGTAAGTAGTTAATAAATTCCTGTTGACCGGCTGACTGCATTCCAAATGCAAACTGGTCATGTAATCCTATAGATACTCATATGCACATACACTTGCGCACATTTGAAACACACACACACACACACACACACATACTAACTCTTGCCATAAGCAATAGGTATACATAGATTACTCACAGTCTCAGACATGTATTCCCCTTCCACTGCCATTTACAAATACCCACCTAGCCAAAAGTATCCCCCATGAAATATGACCAATATAAGCCATTTCAGTCCCCAATTATAGAATTCATGGCCAGAGGATGATAAAGCTATTGTGAAAACCAAAGCCAACTGCACAGATCCTTTTTTCTGATGTGAAAGAACAGGGAGTGCAAAAGAGAGACTTAGTCTCCAATTGATTTCTTTGGTCTTATCCACTCAAACAGTCTTTTATAGATTTATAAAATATTAGAGCTGGAAGGGACCTTATTACCTCATCTAGTCCAGGGATTTCTAATCCCTTTAGGGATGAGGACCCCTTTCGAAATCAAAATCTTTCCAGGACCCTAGCCCAGTAGCATTCTCATTCTATTGTACTTTTTGCATCTGCAGATACTACGTACTCACAGATCCGTACGGTAACTCCAAACAACACCCCCACAAACCTAAAGCCTATGAGACAAAGGCCACCAATTTAGTTCAATTACCTTCCTTTGCCGAGGAAGATACTGAGCCCTAAGAGATCCTGTCCGTGACAAGTGAATTTAAGTTCTGGAAATTCAAGTACAACTTGGCAAAGTAGGCTCCCTTTGAACAAAGAAGCTTCACCAGTTATCCTACACCTTCCCTTCCATGGAATTTCAGCGTTGCAGGAGATGCATAAGTGGTGGCTCTACATATACTTCCTGCTCCATAGCCAAGGCCATGGGAGAAGATCTTTAAGCAACATAGCTAATGTTTCCAACACCCTAGAAGTGAAGAGAATTCCAAGGACGCATGTGTAGTGATAGGGGAGACAAGGATGAAGAAAAGGAACCCACCCTCTGAACAATCTCTCTGATAATAATACTCTGCCTCCTGGAGCACTCCTGAGTCAAAACTCCTGGTCAAGCTTCACAACACCTCAGTGAGGTAGGTAAGTATTATTATGCCCATTTTGCAGATAGGGAAAACTGAGGCCCAGAGAAGGTAAGTGACTTGCCCAGGGTCACTCAGCAAGTAAGTGGTAGAGCTGGGAATGGAAAGATCTCACTTGTCTTTTCCCTTCCTCTCAAACTACCCTAAGAACTAGACCCCAAGATCTTTTTTACCCAACTTGTGCTTAATGTGCAGGCTAGAAAGGAAAAAGAAAGTAGTTTTCCATGAAGGCAGCTACAAGAGGTATTTGCTGGATGGTTAGAAGCCCTGATCTGTCTACTCCCAAAGGGCTTCTCACCCATGGAAGTCTGAACACATATATAAAATCTGGCCTAATAAAAGCAGGACAGAATGGGAGCAATTGTAGGAGGAGAAAGGGGAGAACGGGAAGCCCAAAAGGGGTGCACAGCACCAAGCATGAGGCAGAAAGCTCTGGGAAACAGGCAGCCAGGATTATAGTGAGTGGAGCCGGGACATAGGCCCCTGTCCAAAGCGGGCCTAAGGGGAGCCTGCCAGGTGCCACTTCCCAGTTCTATGATTTTATTTCCTTTATCTTCTGTGGAATGGGAAATTCTGTCCCAGGGAATCCCCAGAGGCAGCTACCATAGGTACTTGGTTGGTGAAAAGGAAATAAGAGAAACTCTGGCTATTCCTGGGCAAACCACAGAAGTTGAGCCTGAAAAATCTAAATGAGGCAACCATGTGCAGTCTCACCATCGAGGACAGGACAGGGTTTGTTGGCTTATGTTGGCGCCATGACATAACATGAGACAACCATGTGCAGTCTCACCATTGAGGATAGGACAGGGCTTGTTGGCTTATGTTGGCGCCATGACATAACATCACCATCACCATCCCCACTGCCCTCCCTTCACTGGGCCCCTTCTGTCTACTGCTTTGAGGCACAGTCATATGGATTCTCAGAGCTCAACTACTCCCTCAACCAATTGCCCCAATCATTCCCATACCACATCCCCCAAATCCCTCTCATGTCAGAAGCCCAAGTTAATTAGCAAGGGACCAAGCTGAATCATCCTGATTATAAGCTCCCATACCCTACTCACTGCTGCTTTTCCCAGGCCAATAGCCCTCTGTGTGAGCTAGAACAGGTTTGGAGGACTCTTGCCTGCCTCCCATGTCAGATGCAATTTTCTGTCTCCCAGGGAATATGCTAAAATACCAAGGGTCTAAGGCACAGACTGTCCCCACTCATAGGGATGTGCATACCAGTTCTTAGAACAGCAAAAAATAACAATAATAATAATAATAATAAATAACTGTGGGTGCCTGTTCCCCTAGGTCCAACCCAACCTTGAAGAAAGGGTAATGCAGGCTGAGGTTAAACACCTAACACTGAAGTAGGGAGTGGTAGCCAGAAAAGCCAAGGCCTCTCTCAACAGAAGGAAGGAAAATTCTAAAGTCTGCCACCAGAAATGGAAGATACCTAGACAAAGGTTCTAGTCCTTTACTTGGGGATCATGCATGGGCCTTATTCATGGGGGAGAGATGAACAGCTGTGGGGAAAAGAGATGACTGGAAAAAGTGAAAGTGAGATAAAGGGAAAGTACACTCAGAATCACCAACAACATGGCAGTCTTTCTCCAAAAAGGAAAAGAAGGGGATTCAGGGGGCTGGAGGGAGAGGGATAGGATGGGGGTTCCCAATGAATTAGCCATAGTCCTGCCATGACAAAGAGACATGGGCTCCCAGGTATGGGTGGGGTGGGATGGGCCTGGGGCACAGGCCATGGCCTTTCCCAATTGGGGAACTTAGGCACCAGGGAGCTAAGGCTAGGTCAGAGCTTCTAGTCCCCTAGGGAGCTGGGACTCAAAGTCTCTGTCCTTGTCTAGATTAGTTCTCTCTCAGTAACATAGGAACTTGAGCCCCTGAGCTACAGATTTAGAGAACGGAGAAAGGGTTTAATATCCGACATCACTCCAGGCCAAAGAGCCAGGATTCTCCCTTTTCCCCACCTCCCAATGACTCAAGGTGCAGGGTGGCCCAGCTCAGAGCTCCTTACTCAGGCCTCTGAAGTGAAACTTTCCCAACTAGACCTGAGGTGATGAGAGAATGCCCTATGTACCTCTCCTCCCAACTCTAGCCACTGGGCTGCAGGCTGGGGTGAGAGAAGACCACATACCCCACAAAACAGGAAGTTACATCCCCATCTAGTTACATCTAGAAGCACCAACACCTGAAATGATCCATTCCTATAACCCCATGTATCCCCACACACAGAAAAAAAAGATATGAATCCTGCCCAGTTGACCTCCATCCCCAGAGTTCAGTGTTCAGGACTGCAAATGCCCCCCCCATGTCACCACAGGGACACCTCCATGTCTACCCCCTCCGATCCATAGAAGGGATTTTAGGGGACCCAGAGAGTGAGTCCTTTGTTTGGATGGGAGACGACTGAATAGGCCTTTGAAGATAGAGGGCGAATGGAATGAGAGGAAAGAAGAAGCCATTGAAAGAGGTCAGAATGGAGTGGGGGTCTTATGAGAGGGGGACAGGAGACAAAAGAAGACAGGCACTGAGAACCCCAAGCTATGGAAAGAAAGGGAAGGAATCCTGGTGGGAGGGAGACCCAGAATTGGAGCTCCCAGTGAATTGGCCATGGTCCTGCCTTGACCAGAAAGACAGATCTATAGGTCACGCAAGGGAAGTGATGGGACCAAAGCATGAGCTTTACCCATTCCCAGCACAGAGGGAAGGGGTTCTCAAATATTGGGGAAGAAAAATCAGGGTAGAGAAGGATGACTGGAAGAAAAGATCCTCATCTACACACACCCAAGCCTTGGGGTGTCTCATCCTCTGATGTCATCCCAACTCTGAGTCCCACGCAGTGCTCTTATACTGCTTCTCCCTGCCCTCCACCACCCCCTCAACCACAGGACTTCCCCTGGCCCCCTCTCTCCTTTTTTGCCTGACTTATCTGCATCACTGGAAGGAGGAGAAAAGAGAGAAAAGAGCTGAGGGGCTACAGCTAAGGGAGCCAGTCTAAGGAGGCCCCATTGCTCCCCACCCCTAGAGGATTCCAGTCTGAGCTAAGCAGCGGGCATCACAGGCACGTGGGTTCTATAGACACGGCCCAAGCATCAGTTTTGTTAACAAAAATAGAGACTCTGTTGTTGTGATATTGAATGCAGTATCCCCCTGGGCCTCGAGGCCAGAGGCTTACAACTTTGGTGTTGCTTTCTGTTCTGCTTTGGAGCCGGCCATTCCGTTCTCGGTGTTGTCATTCCCTGATGAATTCACGAGGCACTCCTTCCTGGAAAAGCAAAGAATCATAGACCTCAGCATTGCAAGAGACCTTTGAGGTCATCAAGGACAACCTTCTCGGCCACCCACTGTGACCCTGGCTACTGGTTTTGCAGTGCACTCTGCCTCATGCTTGGTCCTGTGCACTCTTCTCATGCTTACCACTTCTCTTTACAGAATTCTAGTAAAGGGGCTGCTAGGTTGCACGGTGAATAGAACAAACAGCCCTAGACTCAGAAGGACCTGAGTTCAAACCTGGTCTCAGATTCTTACTAGCTGTGTGACCCTAGGCAAGTCACTTAACCCTGATTGCTTCCAAAAAGACAAAAAAAAAAAGAATTCTAGTGACAGAGGGCTCGTTGTTTTGCAAGGAAGCCCTTCCATTGTTGGACAACTGTAATTGTTTTATAATTCTCTTTGCTATAACTCACATCTTTTAGTTCTAGTTTTGCCTATATAAAGGTAATAATGATAACACCACATCTCTAAGGCACTTTACCCACAATAAACCCGCAAATTAAGAGGCAGGGGAAGTATGTATCACTAGCCCTATTTTACAGATGAGGGAACCTAGGCTCAGAGGGGTTAACTAACTTGCTGTAGTTACACAGCTACTAAGAGTTGGAGAATGACTTCAAAGAAAATTCTCTAATCACTTACATAGTGGAAAAGCAGGTGAGATACAAGCCCTGGGACCTCCCTCCCTGCTCTTCCTTATAACACAACATTTTAATGTGGGAGAGGACAGCAATACTAATGAGCTGTCCCCAGGAAGGACACCCTATAGGGAGATGAGAAAGTGACATCAAGATCATGACTCTCTCCCCTCTTCCCCTGACCCCCTCCCTAACCCCCAGGGGAAAGAAAAAAGCAAAGTACAGGAGAATACTGATGATGACGGAGTCGTTCACTGCCAATCTCCTTAGTTTCAGGAGACAGGAAGGAGTGAGAGGAAAATAGAGTTGGGAGAGGTATGGAGAGGAAGATGACTAGATGATGGCAGGGAAATGTCAGTATAAGAAGGAGAGTGTGACTGGAGGAATATTTACACAGGAGATGGTGTGATAGGAGGGAGGTGCCTGGGCTGTGTGAAGACAGTAGAATGGATAGAATGAATTTGACAACAGGAAGGCTAGAACAGTGGGATAAATTTGACATTGTGGCATGCAAGAGAACCGGGAAATGAATAGAATAAGGATGCAATGAGAACAAGAGTGGTGGAATAGAAGAGGACAGTGGAATGAGGAGAAAAATGGGATAGGCATAAGGATAGCAAAATAAAGGGAAAAAAGATAAGATAGAAAGAATGAGAGAGGGCCTGAGAGGACTGCAATAGGGGGAAGGTTAGTAATATATGGAAAAACATTATGGGATGAAGGGAGCTTGGGAGGAAGATCTAATGGGTTAGGGAGAAGGATGATCACGTAAGAAAAGCAAGGTGCATAAGAAGGACAGGGGTAGGATAGGAAGATAATGGAATAGAAAAGATGATGGTAATAAGATGGGGAGGATGGTGGGGTAGAGGAATACAATGGTACAAAAAATATAACCTCGGAATAAGGAGAAATAGAAAATTAGAGATGAATAGTCAAAGATGAAGGAAAATAGTTAAATAAGTAGAAGAAAAGTGGGTTGGGAGGAATGGCCTGATGGAGACAATAGTTAGAAGGGAAGAAAGGTAGGATGGGGAGGATAGTGGGATTGAAAGGACATGGTGTGGGAAGAGGACAAGGGGAAAATGGTCAGATGTAGAAAATACTATAAAAATAAGGGAAATCTAGCATGACCACAGGTAAATCACTTAACTTCTTAGCCTTAGTTTCCTCATTTGTAAGAGTGAGGAAAAAAAATACTTGTACCACCTACCTCACAGGGGTGTTGTAGATATCAAATGAAATAATGCATTCAAAACCTCTTTTCAAACTTTATAGTTTTACTTATAAATATTATTATTGCTGGACAGGAAGGAAGACAGAATAAGGAAGAAAGGGATGAGGATGAAGATGACTGTGAGCTACGGTAAGGATGATGGGATGGGGAGAATAGTGGAACAGAGGACAGTGGGATAGGGAAAAAGGACAATGGTGCTGATAACTCACTTCTTTTCTTGGGTCTTCTTAATGATGAAAGTAACAAACTTCTTAATCAACATGATGACAATGAGAAGTCCGATGAGACCGCCCACAACCGAGAGGATGATAATTGTCACAGTATTATCGACTTTCACCACTGTGATGACAGAAGAGAAGAGAAAGAAAGAGTTAAGAGATAAGCAAGCCCCAGATCCATGGAGAGCTAGTAGCATTGAGATATACTAGAAAGAGCACTGACTTTAGAATGAGAATACTTGAATTCACCTCTGTGGGCCTCAGTTTCCTCATCTGCAAAAGGGGCAGGGGGTAGGGTAGTACAGCTTTATATGCTTTGATCATAATCAGTTAACAAGCACTTATCAAGAATACACTGTGTACATGAGTAATGTGGAAATATGTTTAATATGATTGTACATGTATCGCCTATATCAGATTGCATGCTGTCTTGGGGAGGAAGGAGGGGAGAGAGGGAAGGAGGGAGAAAAAAATTTGGAGCTCAAAATCTTATAAAAGTGAACATTGAAAACTAACTTTACATGTAATTTGAAAAAATAAAATACTATTAAATGGGAAAAAAACTGAACAAAGAAATGGAAAAAAAAAGAACCTACTGTATGCTAGGAATACAAAGACAAAAATTAAATAACCTTTACCTTAAAGCAGCTTACTTTCTATAGGAGGAAAAACGTGCACAGTAGGAGTGAGGGACAAGTGTAGCCCTTCCCCCACAACCTTCTTGCCAGTGATTTTTTTTTTCTTTTCTGGCTAAATGTCCCCACAGCTTCAGGAGGGAAACCAGAGCCCCCACTACACCCCAATCCTTGGGTTCACTCCTTCCTTCCCAAAAGTGATGGACCAGACTCCTTTACCACCCTCCCTTGCCAGGTGGCCACTCACATCATTAGGATGAGCAGGGAGTCATCGACTATGGGGAAGGACCACCAGGCTTTCCCATTCACCATGATACCCTAACCCTAACCCTGTAGACCCCCAAGCATTGCCATCTGACCCACCAATGCATCCTAAGGACTCCTGGACCTTTCCATGATATCTGCAGTTGAGCCCTCCTCTCTATGTTGTCTCCCTTAATTAGCATCTGAGCTTCTTTAGAACAGTACCAACCTCATTCTTCTCTTTTTTTTTCCTTTTTAGGTAATTGGGGTTAAGTGACTTGCCCAGGGTCACACAGCAGGTAAGTGTCAAGTGATTGCTCTGAGGCTGGATTTGAACTCAGGTCCTCCTGACTTCAGAGTCAGTGCATATCCACTGTACCACCTAGCTGTCCCCCTACCTCATTCTTCTATCGGAATCCCTTTGTATCCCTTGCACTTAGCACAGGGCTTGTAACACAGTATTTTATAAATGCCTTTTCATTCACTCACTCAAATATATGCAAAATAAATACATCAGCAGCTGGGGAGGATGGGGAGATAAGGGAAAGGCTTCACTTAGGAGATATCACTTGAGCTAAGCTTTCAAAGTTCTTAGGTATTCAAAGAGGCAGAGATGAGAAGGGGGGAATTTCCAAGTGTAAGGGACACCCTGTGCAAAGGCATGAGTGAACCACAGAGCTGGGACCAGAAACCAGATCATCAGATGCCAAATACTTCTCTCCATTAGGCCATGCCACCTCCATTTACTTCATGCCAGTCTCCTCCTGCCCCAAAACACCCTCTGGTGGCATCCCTTCCCACCCTTGCACCTTTGTCCATGGGATTCTGTTTCATTGTAATATTGGTTTTCCCAAACTACCAATCTCTTCTGATGACACAATTCAGTGCATAATTTTATTTATCATCATTCAATTCCCTAGAGTTTTCTTCCTTGGTTCCCATTGTAAGCTCCTTAAGGACAAATCCATGTCTCCTACTATGTCAGTACTGACCCTAACTATGCTTAGTGTACTATAAGTATTCATTTACTAAATACTAGTTGATTGATTGATTAATAGATAGCCCAGTTCTTCTAGGAAGCTTTCTTTTTTGTTGTTTTTTGGTTTGGGGTTTTTTTTTAGGTAGGAAGCTTTCCATAAAACTATGTGGAAGAGAGTACTCCAGTCCCTTCCAGCCTCTTTTTGTCTAAACATTCAACTCCCCTAAATCCCTCTCCTCTAACTACCCCACGATATGCACTCACTGACCTCTCTATACACAATAAAATTATTAATGCCTCTGGCTGATTCTTATTCAGTCTGTCTAATATCTGTCTTAGATTATTACAGAAACTTCCAAAAGAACAGGGACTATGTATAACTCAATTCAGTGCCTCATAGAGACAAGAACCTGATTAGAATTAATTTTCAGATATCCATGATAATTAATAGAATCTGTGGCACGAATATGCCATAACAGTATCATCTAAAAATAATGCATTTGGACTCATCATGGATTGATTGCACAATTTTTTAAAAGTTAATTTTCTTTATGGTTGTTGGGGGTGTGTGTGTGGGTGTGTGTGTGAGAGAGAGAGAGAGAGAGAGAGAGAGTGTGTGTGTGTGTGTGTGTGTGTGTATGTAGTGTTTAAGTGAACAGGATTGCTGTATGACCATAGTAGGCACAGAACCAATAAATGATTGAATAACAGCCACTAACTATATACTAGTCTGTTTTCTCATCCATAAAATGAGAAGATGGGGCTGGACAAGATGAGCTCAAATATTCTACAATTCTAATATCCTACATGTCATTTTCTCTTTTTGACAGTAAGGATGATGACAAGGCCAGGATAGGAGAAAAATCTAACAGCGCTATAGTCAGTGGGGGGGCTGCAGCCAGGTCTTATAGGCTCCAGAGAGCTGGGCCTTACATTTTCACTGTGAGCATTTGCACCTCCAAAATCAGGGCCTGATTTGTTGTAGTGTTGAATGTCTAGACTTAAGAAAGTGATGGAGAAATGTTTAATAAAGCAGATTAAACTTTAAAGCACATCATGCTTTTCAGAGATCTGATTATTAAACACTTAACAGCATACTTATAAATATAGTATAGTTTTCTAACATTTGTATAATGCGTTAAGGCTTATAAAGTGCTTTACAAATGTTATCTCATTTTACCCTCACAACAACCCTGGGATAAAAGTGTTATTATTATCCCCATTTTACAAATGAGGAAACTGAGGCTAAGAGAGTTTAAGTGACTTGCTCAGGGTTACATAGCTAGTAAGTATCTAAGAATGGATCTGAACTGAGGTTTTCTTGACTTCAAATTCAGCAATTTATCCTAAGTTTGAGTCTTGACTGTTCTATACACAACTGATACGACCTTGAAAAAATGATTTCCCTTCTGCAGGCTTCAGTTTCCTCGTCTTTAAAATGGGAACAAAAGAACTTGTTCTAAGAATGTAGGATTGTTTCTGAGAAAAGAGGTTTTTTTTAAATGCCATCTAACCACATAACACTTACTAGCTGTGTGACCCTGGGCAAGTCACTTAACCATTGCCTAGCTAAAAAAATTAAAAAATAAAATAAAATAAAATGACATCCAAAGGGCAGCTAGGTGGCCCAGTGGATACAGCACCAGCCCTGGAGGCAGGAGGACCTGAGTTCAAATCTGGCCTCAGATACATTACACTTATTAGCTGTGTGACCCTGGGCAAGTTACTTAACCCCATTGCCTAGCAAAAAACAAAAACAAAAAACAAAAATAAAAATAAAATGCTATATAAATATGAGTTGTTGCCCTGCCTTCTCCTCCTCCCACCATCACCCCCAGAGGCTCCACCTCCACCATCCCCATCACATACACTTGTCAACAACAATGAGAGAGATCGTAGCTTCATGCTGGGCGTTCTTCTCCTTGGGATTTTTCACACGGCAAGTGTACTTTCCCTTGTCTGAGAACTCTAGGTTAAGAATCAAAATCGAGATGTTGTTCTTTTTTTCCTTGACAGAGCCAGCCATCTCAATGCGTGATGGGTCGATGTTTGACCTAATCTTTGGTTCTGACTTTTCATTCTTCACTGTCCCATCCAGCAGCTATGGGGAGACAGAGGAAAAGAGAGAAAACCCCAGAAACCAAGGAAGAATCAGAAGAGGCTAAATCTTAGCGACCAACCTTCTGTTTCTGGACAGAACATCATCTGAACCAGTAAAGATAGACTCTGGAAGTAGAGACTACACAGCCTTATCTGGCTATAAAAATTATTCCATTTACCTAACTCAAACCCTAACCTGTTTATATCTTGTCCAGGATTCAGGTAGGAATTGAACCAGAAGAACTCTAAGGTTGACACAAAAGCTAAGATTCCAGGATTCTATCCATCTCCTCAGTCCTCCTTCCCAACCATTGGGCAAATGCGGTAAAAGTACCTCATTTTGACACAACCAAGGTGACAAATGCCTGTCTAGCTCACGAGAAAACAAAAGAAAAAAAGGACTGATCAGAGGAATGAGAAATCCCAGTGTGTTCCCTGCCCAAGCCTAGAAGGGCTTTGAAACAAAGGTTCCATGGGACACAGGGGAAAAGCAGGACAGAGCAGAAAAGGGCTTTACCCCATCCTCTCCCTCCCAATCTCTGGTCACCACCACCACCACCACCACCACAGTCTCTCTCCTCTCTTGTCCCAAGAATACTCACATTCTTGAATTCCTCTGAGTTATTGAATGTCCACCAGAATTGTAGGTTTTCAAAGCCCATACAGGTGGAGAAAGTACAAGGCAGCAGGACATTTGTTCCATTTACAGCTGTAATGGTGGTAGCTTTCCCCACAGATACTTCCAGGGTCAGGGAACAAGGGAACAGGAGGAAAGCTATTCCTAAGGAAAATAGAAAGAAAAGGATCACAGTGGAGGCTCAATTCCAGCAAAGAACAATCAGAGAAGTCCTGGAAGTTGGAGAGTCTACCCTTTGGGGTACTTTTCTTTTCCTCTATGTGTGTATGTGGGTGTGGGTGTGGGTGAGAGTACATGTGTTGAAAAGTACCATTAGCCTGACATTCCAGAAATTTTGCCCACTGGCCTAAAAATCAAAGAATACAAACAGATTGACTTTCCAAAAACCAGAGGCTGACACACAGTCGATAATAAATATTTGTTAGAAAGGGAAGCTTTTGGGAGGGTTTCTAGAAGGTAATCCCTGGCAGTACTAGATCCAGGTAATACTCTGGATTTAATTATGTTGAGTCAAGTCCACGGGCATTTATTAGGTGCCTCCTATGTCTGAGGCGCTATGCTCTATAGAAGAGACCAGAACCAACGATGGGTGAAAAGCTGCTGAGGCAGGTTTTAGCTCAATGCGAGGAATAACCTCCATAGAATGTTGGAGCTGAATGGGAGTCCAGAAATCATCAAGAGAAACGTTGTCAGATGAGGAACTGAAACCCAGAAATACTTAAATGGCCAGTTATCAAGAGACAAAGCCAGCATTTTAACCCGTGTCTTCTGATCCAACGGCCACATGACAATGCTTCTGACATGCTGCTTTCTAATCATTCAGAACGAACTGTTTGCTTCTCACAAGAAGGTTAATTTTGTCTCATTGCAGTTGTTAAAGCAGAAGCTCAGGGATTTTGTAGGGAAGGTCATGCAGCCCTCACCCCCACACCACAGTTCAGAGAGGCCTCTTGCTTCCAGGGAGTCAGAACCTGAATCTGAGAATCAGAATCTGAGCTGAAGGAAGCCCCAGACATAAGCTGGGCTTGGGAGGAAGATTTTATCCCCTCTCTTTTCAGGAATCCAAACAAATCTTCTTTTCACACCCCAGAGCATGGGCAAAAGGCCAGGACTAACTTCTCTACTTTAGGGGACTGAGAACACCGAGACCCAGAAAGGGACCTCACTGTTCAGCAAACCCATCATGCTGTTGATGAAAGGACAACAAGGAAACAGTCTGGAAGACCTGACTCCCAGAAAAAAGACTTAAGAACAATTGTCCTAGGAGCTAGGTCCTATTCTCGGTTTGGATTTTAGGCACAATGGGCTGGCTTGGTCTTCTGTATAGGCAGAAACCTCTGAACTTCTAAATAGCCACCAGGGGTCGCCCCAACCCAGATAAACAAGGCGCTGGGCCGGCAGTAGGGCAATGAGAATAGGGCTTCCCAAAGTCTGGAAATGTTGGAGGCAAGTAGGTTACTACTACCCATGGTGCTACCCTCAAACTCAAACCCCAAATCTAAAAACAGATCAAGAGGAAAAAAGGTGAAGGCAAATGACTCTTCACCCGCGTCACCTGATTGTTCCTTCTTAGTTTCTTCATCTTCCTCCTTCAACCTTCTAAGTGTAGGAACTGGTGGCCTTTCTCTAAACTCTTTTCCAGAGAGATCTCACCAGCTGCCATGGCTTCAATCATCACCCCAATATAGCCCAAATCTGTATGTGCTTCATTCAATCTCTCCCTTTCACTACAGTCCCGTGCCTCCAACTACTTACAAGGTATTTCTCTAGGGCGCTCCACATGGCACCTCAAACTCAGCATATCTAAAACCGAACTTCTCACCTCCCCCAGCAGAATTCTTTCTGTTGGTGGCACCACCATGCTCCCAGTCAGCCAGGTACAAATGAGTAGAGAGCTCGGCCTGGAGTCAGGAAGACCTGAGTTCAAATACAGCCTCATACACTTACTAGTGTGACCCTGGATAAACCACTTAAACTCTGTTTGACTCATTTTCCACAACTGTATAATAACAGCACCTAACCTCACAGAGTTGCTGTGGAGATTAAACGAGATAATAATTACAAAGTATTTAACACTGCACCTGGCACATTATTAAATGCTTGTCTCTCCCCCCACTTGTCTCATAACTCCTTCCCTCTTCCCCACCATATCTAATGAGATGTTCAGTCCTGTTGATTCTTTTTCAGCAATTTTGCCCTAGGTCAAAAGTTTTTAACCTGGGGTCCACAGAACCCAAAGGGTTTATGGATATTTCAGTCTACAAACTTGCATGGGGAAAAAAATTATATTTTTATTTTCACTAACCTTCCATTTCCTTTGCAATTCTATACATTTTATTTTATGCATTTAGAAATACTTTTTTTCTGAAACAGAGTCCATAGGTTTCACCAGACTGCCAATAGGGCTCATGACACACATAAAAAAAGGTTAAGAACCCCTGTCCTAGATGGTGTGTGAATTTGGATATCTATACCTTTCTTTTACACTCAAACTGCTGCCCCCTAGTTCAGGTCCTCATCACCTCTACCTTTTATTATTATAACTGGTCTACCTACTGAGAGGTAGTATGTTATGAAAAGTACACTGAACTTGGAGCCAGCAGGCCTGGGTTCAAGCTTGGCCCTGCTGCTAACTTACCTGAGTGACCTTGGGCAAGTTACTTCCCCTCATCTATAAAATGTTAGAGTTGACTAAATCAGAGGTTCTTTACCTGACAGCCAGGTACCCACTTGGGGGTCTATGAAGATATTTCAGGGAGACTGTGAACTTGTTGGGAGAAAAATTACACCTTTATCTTCGTTAACCATTGGTTTCCTTTGTAATTCTACATTTTATTTTGTGCATTTAAAACCCATTATTCTGAAAAGAGGTCTTTAGGCTTCACCAGGATACCAAAGGGTCTATGACCCAAAAAAAGTTAATAACCCCTAAACTATGTTCTGTGAGAAATGATGAGCTAGTTCAGGGGTGGGGAACCTGTGGCCCGGAGTTGATTTTGATGAAAACACATGCATGATGGATAGAGCACCATCCCTGGAGTCAGGAGGACCTGAATGCAAATTCGGCCTCAGACACATAACACTCACTAGCTGTGTGACTCTGGGTGAGTCACGTAACCCCAATTGCTCTCACCAAAAAAAAAAATGCTGAAATAATGAAGAATGAAATGAGCAGAACCAAGAGAATACACTTACACACAGTTAAGAGCACTATTGTTGTAAGAACAGCTTTGAACAACTAAGTCATTTTGAATATTATAAATATTCAACTTAACTACAAGGGACCTATGAAGGAAGATGCTAACCACCTCAAAGAAAGAACTGATAAATGGAAGCATGCATAGGATATACAGATATGTATATATGTATACATATATATATATATATATATATAGGATAATACACACAAATATATACATATTGTGTATATCGTGTGTGTGTGTGTGTGTGTGTGTGTGTGTGTGTGTGTGTGTGTGTGTGAATGATGGCCTTCTGCAGCACAGAGTGCAGAGGGAAGGAGGGAGACAGTTGGGAATTTAAAATGTAACAAAATAAACAAATGTAATTTAATTTTTTTTTTAAACTTAGACTAGATGATCTCTAAAGTTCTTTCTGGCTCTAAATTCTATGACCAAGAGGATGCAGGCTTCTAAGTGGGGTTCCATGGGAATGGAAGTGACTAGAAAATAGCAACCAAAAAAAGTATTCTCTGGGGCCAGGGGCCAAGATTTCCAAGGAAGGGCAGGAAGCTAATGGAGAGCCCACAAAGCCCAGGGGAGCCTTCAAGGCTCCTTCTATATTGAGGACATTGTGCAATACTTCTCTTCCTCCCTTCGGCTCATATATCACCTCCTCCAGGAAGCCTTGTCTAATCCCCTCAGCTAAAAGGGATCTCTGTATCCTCAAATTTCTCTCAGCACTTGGGGTTGCCCCTGGGCCCCCATCACATTCTGTCATGTCTCATATTTATTTGTGTACAAGTCTTCTCCTCCTCAGTAGATTACAAGATCCATAAAGTCAGGAGCTATGTTATTCTTCACCTTTGTATCTATCCCTACCCCCACCTAGCGGAAGGCCTGGACATGGTAAGTGCTTTATACTTAGAGCTTGGAGATACAGGAAATGAGCCTGACACCTGGAATTAGGGAGACTTCAGTTCATATCCAATCTCTGACTCTGAGCAAGTCACTTCAGTTTGCCTATCTGTAAAATGGGGATAATAATAGCACCTACCTCCCAAGGTGGTTGTGGGAACAAAAATGAGATGACATTTGTAAAATGCTTTGCAAACCTTAAAGCACTATATATAGATGCTTTTAGTTGAAATGGACATTTGCCAATAAAGGTCAACTCAGCATACTAGTTATATTCCTAAAAGAATGAAAGGAAGAGGCATCTGGGGAAAAGTTGTTGTTGATAATAACATCTTAAAGAGTTTCAAAACCAGTTAGAAATTGGTTAGATACTTATTTGATCTTCAAAAATCCTCATAAATAAGTAGCTGCAGTTATTATCCCCACTTTAGTCTCAGAGAGACTAAGTGACTTTTCCTTGGCCATGTGGCTCTCAAGCATCCTGGAGGCAAGATTGGAACCCAACCTCTCTTGACTCCAAGTTCAGTAAGCGCTGTTCCATGATGTGGATGCTAAGCCCCAGGGGCCTGACATCATGGAAATTATTATTATTACTATTATTATTATTATTATTATTATTATTATTATTATTATCAGAGTGAGGAGCACTGAACTGAAAGTCAAAGGACCTACATACAGGGAGTCCCAGTTTGGCCTGTGTGAGCTGGGTATCACTTAATCTCTCTGACCTTTGGTTTCCTCATCTGTTAAATGAGAATAATACTTGTTCTACCTTTCTCACATGGTTGTTGCAAAGAAAGTGCTTTGTAAAGTGCTCTATAAATATTAGCTATTACTTTTACCCTTGTTCCAAGGAAACAAAGAGCTAATATTTATGTAGCACTTTAAAGTTTGCAAAATGCCTTACAAATATTATCATTTGACCTTCTCAACCACCCTGGTTGGTAAGTGCTATTAATATCCCCATTTTGTAATGGGGAAACTGAGACCCCCAAAGGGACAGAGATTAAGTGACTTGCTCAGGGTCACACAGCTAGGATTTGAACTCAGGTCTTTCTGACTCCAGGTCCAACACTCTAATCTCCCAAACTACCAGGAAAATAGCTAAGGAGAGTAGATAATAATACTTTATGTTAAAACAACGCTTAAACAACACTTAACATGTATATTCTCATTTGTTCTAGATAGGTGACACAAGTGTTATTACCTCCATTTTATAGAGCGGAAAACTGAGGCCCCAAAGTGACCTCCCTAAGGTCACAAAGCTAATTAGTGAAAGCATTGGGACTCCACCCTTGATCATAGGTCTCTTCTAGCTCTTTTGTTGTTATTGTTAATATTTAATTTCTTCCAGTTACATGTTAAAACAATTTTTAACATTCGTTTTTTAAAATGTGTCTTGATCTACAAGACTGCTTTAGAAGTGTTCTAGTCTAGCCCCCTTCATTTTACAGATTAGAAAACTGAAACCCAGAGAAGGTAGATGATTTGAACAAGGTCACACAGATGGTAAGTTAGCAGAGCCTTCAACCCTTTGAACTCAGGTCCTGTGGTTTCAAGTTCATTCCACAACACCAGGAGGAAGCCAAGAGAGTGAGAAAGCAGAAAAGGGGGAAGGAGATAGAGTTTCTTGGAGGAAGAGAGAGAGGAAAAGAAGCAATGAAGAAAAAAAAAGAAAGAAAACAAAAGAAAAAACGAAAGGAAAAAAAAACAAAAAACAAGACAAAAAGAGAAAAGGAGAAAAAAAAATGAAGGGATGGAGGGAAGGGAAGAGCACCCTCCGAGGATGGAAGGCAAATCAGGAATGCAACTTGTAACCGTTATGTCCACCTGGCCTCACAGACGCACCCCAAACTCCCTTGGCTGCAGACGCCTCACATTGTCCACCACACAATCCCCAGGCCTTCGGGGTGGAGTCCGGACACAGCCCGGGCTCCAATAGCCCGAAGGCGGGCCAGCAGCCCCCCAGCACCAGGGGCTGTTCTCTTTCTCACAGGGTTTGCCCAGGAATCCCGGGCGGTTACTTGAGTGCCGCATTGAGCTCGGAGAGAGGCTGGCCGCCCTCCAGCCTCGGGAAAGGATTAATCAAGTCAGCGCAATCCCTCCCGCGCTGGCTGCGCTGATTCAGTGAACCTGCATCGGGCCGGGGAGGTGGAGGCGGCTGTCCTCGCCTGACTCCTGCAGCAGAGACGCTCTCGGAGGCCGCCCTCCCCTTCTGGCCCGGGCCGCAGGCCCTCCCGGTGACATTTAACTCGCCCTTCCCCTGGAATTCCCTTTCCAAAACGGGACAGAGTTGTTCGCGGTCTCTCACTCTGATTAGCTGCCCCCGCCTCTTTCTATCGCATCCCAGGAGTTAAAAGTAGAAGAGTTCGCCGCAGCCATCTGGTCCAACTCCCTCATTTTGCAGATGAAGAAGGTGAGGCCCAAGGAATACGAGTGACTCGTCCAAAGACCCACAGCGAGAAAGGAGCAGAGCCAGCATTTAAACCTAAACCATGCCTTCAAATTCCAGGCTCTGTCTATTGCGCCAAGTCGTTTATTTCCACTCTTCTAGGGTCCAGGATCTCCACCAGTCAGCCAGGACTCCCTAAGACCGGAGCGCCTAGCTTCCCACCCCCCTGAACCCCGGCAAAGCCTTTGGTTTATCTGCTCTGAATTCCAGAGCGGGCAGCCTAGCTCTGCCTTTGGTGCCGAGGGCCAAGGCCTACCGAGAGGGATCTGGGAACATGGGTTCTTCAGTCAGACCCAGGCCCGTGCACATCTGTAAGCCACTTGTGGCAAGTCTGCAAAGACTGCGTTAGGGAGTTACAGGAGAGGTTTGGGGAGTCTTTACCCTTGCTTTACTATTTCCCAGAGGGCTGGGGCTGCATGGCTGTGAACAAACAATTTATTGCTAGGAAGTCAAGGAAGCAAGGTCCTCGAATGATGCAGAAATTCCCCCAAACAGACGCTTCTGCACAAATGGCCCCGAGAGAACTCCCGCGGCTAGGAATTTATTGCAACTCGAGTCACTAACACCCTCAGATTTCCCCTAGCCACCAACTTCTCACTTTCCCCCTTTCTCTTCCTGATATATTTTTGGGTGTCTTCTTGTTTCTTCCTCTGTCTCTGTGCGTGCGTGCGTGTGTGTGTGTGTGTGTGTGTGTGTGTGTGTGTGTATACGTCCCTAAACAGGGCATCCCAGGACTTAACAATCCTCACTGTCCAATTCCTGCTTATATCTAGCCTGAATCTATCCTGCTATTTCCTCTTTCCCTGTCCAAGAAGAAAACCAAAGGAAGGAGGAAGAGGAGGAAGGAGGGGAAGAGAAAGGAAGTCAAGAAGAAAAAGAATATGGTGCTGAACATCTAGTAGGTCATATGGGAAATAAAAGGCCATGTAGTACAACTACCCTTCTTTTACAGATAAGGCAGCTGAGGCCCAAGGATGTTAAGTGGCTTGCCCAAGGTCACATAGATGTTCAATGAAAGCGAGCATCTAAGTAGAGGAGCCATAACAAAATTTGGGAGCATCAGAACTGATTTCCATAGGAGCACAGATTTAAAGCTGGGACCCACCTTAGAGTAATTTCATCTAGCTCCTTCACTTTACAGATGAAGAAACCAAGGTGGTCAGAAACTAGATGATTTGCCCAAGGTCACATAGATAGTAAATGCCAGAGGTGGCATATGAACTCCCAGGTTCTTGAATTCCAAAGCCAAGTGCTCCTTACTTATACTTTACCATCCCAGCTCTCCCACTTGTACCTGTGTGCCCTTGGACACATCTCTCTTCTATGGTGTAGCTTTTCCTCATCTGTAAGATGGGCAGTTAGGTGGCCAGGCCTGGAGTCAGGAAGACTCATTTTTCTGAGTTCAAATCTAGCCTCAGACACTTACTAGCTGGATGACCCTAAGTAAGTCACTAAGCCCTCTTTTCCTCAGTTTCCTCATCTGTAAAATGAGCTGGAATAGCAAATGGCAAACTTTGCCAAGAAAACCCCAACTGAGGTTACAAAGAGCTGGACACAGAGGCAGCTAGATGGTGCAGTGGATAGAGCACCGGCCTTGGATTCAGGAGGACCTAAGTTCAAATCCAGCCTCAGACACATAACACTTACTAGCTGTGTGACCCTGGGCAAGTCACTCAACCCCACTGCCTAACCAAAAAAAAAAAAAGAGTTGGACACAACTGAAAAACAGTTGAAATGAAGATGAAAGGACTTTAGATGTTACCTTGAGTGTCTTCCAGTCTCAGATCAATGTTATTAAATATTTTTGAACAACCATGTGAACCGGTACAGGTGAGAAAGATAAACACTGTTCAGTAAAAATCTGCTTTTCACCCTGCTGGCTTTGCGTTCCTTTACAGAACATTAGTAAATGAGTCATCCTAGACATCATCTCGTCGCCCCACAGCCCTACACACACATCCCCTCCAGTATCACATAGCTTATTAATAGTAGATCCAGTTTCCTGACTTCTAGGCCAATGCTCTTTCAGAACACCACTTTTTTTTGCCTGTTATCCTTTGTTATTAGCTAAATACATGGCAATTTTAAAATCCACGACATTCTGACCAGGGCTTCCTTTCACCTCTGTTCCCAAAGGGACCTGGGAACAGTTAAGCCAGACAGATGATGCTGTTTGGGCAAAGATGCACTCCTTGCCTTCCCCCAGCTCCTGTTTCCAGGAGCAAGCCCAAAGCTGCCTCTAGCAGATGATCTTCTAACAGTAGGTTTCAGCTTTTCTCACCAGAGGCCTCCATTCTCTCCATCATCCTTCTGACACAGAGCTAGAGGAGCCAAGATGCTGCAAAATCCATAATGGCTGCATCTCTGGAAGAGATCTGTTCCAGCTGGCCCAGGTGAACATCCAAGAGCTATGAGGAACCCCCTGGAAAAGAAGGGATACTCAACTCTGAGACCAGATTTCTTTTCCCACAGAGTGCAACCTTATACCCAAATGAAACCATCCCAGTCCCCGTAAGCGCATAGAACGAGAGGGAAAAGGGGGAAATTGGAGTGACTGCAACAGAGGCTGCACTATCTCTTTAAAGATGAGGAAGCAATTTCTTTGAGTCTCAATACAGAAGAGTGCATATTGCTGCCTGACTCCTGTGTGTTTAGGTGGATGACTTATCTGTAATACATTCAGGGTTTCCAGAGCCAATCATTTCTGTTTCCACCAAGGCCTGGAGGAGGAGAGGGATAAGCTGAGAGGTGGTTTCTAAATGACAGAGAACACCTTGGAAATAAAAGGCCAAGTAACAACTCTGGGGGGACAAAAGCAGGAACCTAGGCTGCCCTTCCCATGTCCCTTCAAGCAGGGTTATTTCTGAGTCCCAAAAGATGAACCTTTTCAACAAATTCAACCTTTGTTACAGGTCTACTCTGTGTCAAGCATTGTGTAGATATGGAGGATATAGAGGAAATGTAAAACAGACCCTGCTCTCTAGACACTTATGATCCAATTCTGGGAGCTAGCATGGCATAGTGCACAACTACAACTTTCTCGATTTAAGAATTAGACGACCTGGGTTCAAATCCCAGCTCTTCTCCTTACTAGCTAGGTGACCTTGGAAAAAGCCATTTCATCTCTCTGAGGCTGTTTCCTCATCTGTAAAACCAGATGTATGGTCCTTTCCAAAATTGTGAGCTCCTTGAAGGCCAGGGACTATATTTTGCCTCTTTTTGTTTCCCCAGCACTTAGCACAGTGCCTGGCACATAGTAGATGCTTAATAAATGCTTCTTGACTGACTATACTATGAAATGAGACATATTCACATAAGTAATACAAGCGAGGGAAAGCGTGATTTAGTATAAAGGAGAGGTGCAGGCAAGCAATATACAGAATCTGAGGAGAAAAAAAATCTTCAGGGTTCTGCCTCCTCAACCACTATTTCTCTATGTCTTGTCAGGTCCAGCTAACCAGATAAACTGATAAATGTGAATGAAAGTTGCACGAAGTGGGGGGCTTAAGGAGTTGTGATCTAGCAGAAAGAACCCTGGGCTTGTGCAAAAAAAGCACTAAGTTTCCCATGGGGTCTACTTCTCATCCTGCCACCCGGTTGACCTTAGATAAACCATTATGCGTCCTTGTCTGGTTTCCTCATCCACAAACTAGGCATAATAACAATCCCTCTTTTAACTTATAGGCTTACCCAGAGGCAAAAATAAGAAAAAAGATCTGCAACTTACTGCACGAAGGACCTTGAGCATGTCAATTAAACTTCTTTCTACCTCAGTTTCTTCATCTGTAAAATTAAGAGATAGGACTAAATGGTCTTCTTTCTAATTCTAAATCTCTATTCCCATGTATATGAAAGCCTCCTGCATCAGGCTTAGAGTCCATCCAACCAAAGACTGCACACTCTTTGACAGTGAAGAGAAGCAACATTTCAGCCAAGCTGACATTTTATCTTCTGTCTCCTTGTTCCTGTACACGCTGTCCTCCAGGCTCAGAATGCACTTCCTCATTGTCTTTCACTGTTAGGCCCTATGACCCTGGTTTCCTTCAAAGCTCAGCTCCTGTGCCTCAGTCTCCTACATGATGCCTTTTCTAATCCCCTCAGATGCTGGTCCTCCTCACAAAAATTGTCATATAGATATGTAAATTTATTTTATGTGTGTGTGTGTACATGTATGGCTATTTGATGGGTTGAGATGTCCTTATTGCCACAGACCTCAAAGGAACATGGACGGAAGTCCAATATTAGTTGCAATAATAAGTCACATTTCTACAGTCCTGTAAAGTATACAAACTTTCCTCACAACACACTTGTGAGATAGGTCATACGTGTATCACTGTCCACAATCTCTTGGTGAAAATACTGAAGTTCATGTGAAATAACAACTTCATACAGCTGTGTCAGAACTAGTATTGGAACTCACATCTCTCCAGACTCCAACCCAAGCATCTCCAGTCTCTTTTGATAACCTTCTGGTCTAGGTTGGGCCTAACTCAAGCCAGTCCCCTGATAGTTTCGGCTTAGCTTTTGGAATAAAATTAATAATAATAGCTAACATTTATATAGCATCTATGTTATAGGTGCTATATGCGCCAGGCACTATGTCAAGAACTTTACAAATATTATCTTATCTGATCCTCACAACAACCCTGAGAGGTGGGTGCCATTATGACCCTCATTTTATAGGAAACTGAGGCAAACAGGTTAAGTGATATGCTTAGGATCATAGAACTAAGAATTGTCTAAGGCTGGATTTGAACTTATCTTCCGGACTCCAGGTCCAGCACTCTATCCATTATGCCACCTAATAAGTCATTCAGTAGTTAACAAAAAGAGACTTACTTAACTGTAGCTGAAGGATATCTAAGATAGGTGTCAAAGATACCTCAAGTTAATTCAGATGAGCAAAGATTACTTGCCTAAGTTACCCATCATAATGCACCAGCCAAGCATCAAAAGTCCCCATAGTTCTTCCTGGCTGCTTTGTACTCAGATACCAAGGAACTGACAACAGTCTAAGCCCACATCTAGACCACATCAAGAGAAAGATCTCAATACCTTTTATGGGAAAATTAGTCTAACTTGCAAGGGAGGAAGAGTTAGGATATTGTCCCTACCATATCTACGATACCTGTCATCCATGAAGTTCTCTAAGCCCTTCTGGAAATGCTGTCGATTTTAAGCCTGCACCACTTCTTAGAGGTAATGAGTTCCATAAGCTTACTATACTGGCAAAAAGTAGCACCTCCCATTATTCGTCCTAAATTTGCCTCTCAAACTGCCAACACAGAACAGAGTTGGTAAACTAGAAGTAAGAAAGATGATTTTTATTTCGGGCAAAATTCTAGAACGTATTATTATCAAAGGGATGTCTAGTAAACATCTAGAAAAGGGAGCCATCATTGCAAAGACTTCCACAGTAACCTGTTTTTTTTTAATAGGACTACTAGATTAGTAGATTAAGAGACAGATATAGATATAGATAGCTTAGGCAGCTAGGTGGCACCATAGTACCTGGAGTTAGGAAGACTCATCTTCCTGAGTTCAGATCTAGCCTCAGACACCTCTCGGCTGTATGACTCTGGGCAAATCATTTAATCCTATTTGTCTCAGTTTCCTCACCTGTAAAATGAGCTGCAGAAGGAAATGGCAAAACACTCTAGCATCTCTGCAAAGAAAACCCCAAATGGATTCACAAAGAATCCTCAACTGAGAATTCACAGCCACACCTGAACAACAAAATAGATAGTTTACCTAAATTTTAGCAAAGCCTTTGACAGTCTTTCATACTATTCACATGGACAAAATGGAGATATGGTGGCTTTTCAATAGTAAAGTGATTTCAGAACTGGGTAAATGGTTGGATACAAACAGCAGTCGTTAATGTTGCAGTATGGACCTGGTAGTAGGTCTCTAGCAAAGTATCTTTGGGGATCAGTTCTTAACCTTGTGCTAACAATTTCATCAAGGTCTTCTATAAAGGCATGGATGGCATGCTTATCAAATTTTCAGTTGATCTAAAGCTGAGAAGGATAGTTAACATATTATATGGCAGAGTAAGAATTCAAAAAAGTTCTTGACAGGCTAGAACACTGGGCCAAACCCCACACAGGAGAACTTAAAGGACTGATTGTAGGCTGTTCCTTTAAATAAGGAATTTTAAAATTGGACTATGTGGACTAGATTTTTTAAAAATCTACAAGGGAAAGTATAGATAGACAGTCATTTGTCTGAAAAAGATCTGAGATTTTAGTGGACTGGAAGCTTCATATGGGCAGCTAGGTGGCAAAGTGGACAGAGTGCCAGGCCGGGAGTCAGGAAGACTCATCTTCTTGAGCTCAAATCTAGCTTCAGACACTTACTAGCTGTGTGATCCTAGGCAAGTCACTTAGCCCTGTTTGCCTCAAGTTCCTCATCTGTAAAATGAGTCAGAGAAAGAAATGGAAAACCACTCCAGTATCATTGCCAAGAAATCCCCAAATGGGGTTACAAAGACTCAGACACAACTGAAAAATGGCTAAACAACACATTCCATTAGAATCAACAGGATGATGCAGTAGGCCAAAGCTAATGTAATCTTAAATTGAATCAAAAGATACATAGCTCCTACAACTAGGGAGATGAGAATCTCACCATCCTCTGTATTGGTCAAGCCACATGTAGCGTATGTTTTCTGCTCTGGGAGCTACATTTTAGGAAGGGTATTGATAATGTGGAATCTTAGGAAAGCCTAAGTTCAAGACCTGCCTCCAACAGGGAAGCAGACAAAGCACCCCAACTCCATCCTCCTCTTAGGAATATTAAGAAAGTATTTTAAGATTATCCTAAAGCCTTTGGACTAATTTGAAGGCAGGAAGTTCTATCAGTATTTAGTCAAGTTTCTAAGGAAAGAATATCCCATCCTAGAATGTCCAACCACTCCTGAAGCCTTCTCAACCTGGAATATCCATTAACTAAATCCCCTTCTCCCATTGATGACTTCCATGTTGTGCTGGGTCCCAGACTGGCCTTAAGGCCAATTCCTACCCGGTAAACTTCAAAACCATGACCCCACCCATCACCTTTTTTCTAGCTTCATTTTGTGTGTGTCATTCCCCCCATGCCCCTCCCCCCATTAGAATGTGAGTTCCTTAAAATCAAGGACTCTTTCCCCTATGAATTTGCATTTGTATCCCCAGTGTCCAGTATTGTGCCTGGCACACAGTAACCGCTTAAAAAATGCTTGTTTCTTTCCCTCCTTCCTTCTTTCTATCAAACTTCCTTTCTTACTTCCTTTCTCTTTTCCTTCCTTCCTTCTCTCCTTCCTTTCCTCCTCTCACTCCTTCCTTTCTTCCTTTTCTTCCTCCTTCCTTCCCTCCTTCTTTCCCTTATTTTCATAGTTTCTTCCCTCCTTCCTTATTTCCTTTCTCTTTTCCTTCCTTCTTTCTTTTTTTTTCTCTCTTTCCTTCTTCACTTCCCTCCTTACTCTCATCCTTTCTTCCCTCCTTTCTTACTTCCTCTCTTCCTTCCTTTTTTCACTTCTTCCTTACTTCCTTTCTCCTTTCTTTCCTTCTTTTCTTTCATCCTTCCTTCCCTCCTTATTTCCTTTCTTCCATCTTTGTTTCCTTCTTTCCTTTCTTCCCTCCTTCCTTCCCTCTTTCCTTTCATCCTTTCTTGCCTCTTTCCTTCCTTCCTCACTCCCTTCCTTCCTTCCTTTTGTCCTTTCCTCCTTTCCTTCCTTCATTCTTTCATTCCTTCCTTCTTGAGCCTAACCCTTATCTCCTAGGACAGTATGTAAAAGGTCAAGAACAAAGTTAAGGCACCTGATACTGGATTAAGTTTGGTAACCAAATTTAGAACTAGAAATACCTCCAGTCTACTTAAGGTCATTTGGCTTTTCCCCATCCCCAAAAGGATTAGAGTTATGACCTATCTAAAACCAATGCTCTCTTTTCCCATTTCCTGAAGGGATTAGGGTATTGAACCAGGGAGGCATTCCTTTTGATTATTTCCAGTCACCTGTCACCAGCTAGGGGAGAAGAGCCCTTGGGAAGAGCAGTCAAAAAGGGACTCCGTGGTTTTAGGAGACTGATTCTCAGGGGTATTCTGAAAAATAATTAAGCAGGTATTATTGTCTAAGAATGATAAGGTAGAACATGAATCCTGAAATGTGTCATTTTTCCTTGTTCAAAATTCCTGTAAATGCTATTTCAAAATGTCTTGTGTGGGAGACATGTATGAGGGCACAAGGAGACTGTCAGTTATTTAGAATAATGTTACATTAATATGAATTGTTGCTGGCAATCTACTGAAAGGAACTGAAGGAAGTTAGGGTATTTATCCTGGACAAGAGAAGACTTGTCAGATCTTGTGCAATAGTGGCCAGATTACGGTCCTGGGAGTCAGGAAGGTGCAGATTCAAGGACTGCCACAGATGTACCCTGACACTTAGACCCTGGACAAATTAGTTAACTTGTCAATGCCTCAGGCAACTTTCTAAGATTATAAATAGCAGAGCAATTTGAGGGGATTTCCTCAATTCCCAGTAAGGAAACCCCCTCTCAACCAATAGGAAGACTTGGGGCAGGGGGGGATGAGATACCATCTTCAAGTATTTGAAGAATTGTCATTTAAAAGAGGAATTAGATTTGTTCTTCTTAACCCCAGAGAGAAGAAGTAGAAAAAGTCAACAGAAGTAAGGGAAGGGTAGGTTTGTTGTTGTTTAGTTGTGTCCACCTCTTTGTGACCCGAATTGACCATACTGTCCACGGGTTTTCTTGGCAAAGATACTGGTTTCTTTCTCCCGTGGATTGAGGTAAATGGAGGTTAAGTGACTTGTCCAGAGTCACACAGCTAGTGTCTGAGGACAGATTTGAACTCAGGTCTTACTGCCTATAGGCCCAATGCTCTATCCACTGTACCACCTAGCCACCTCCAAGGCAGGTTTAGGCGTGAGTTACAGAAAAACATCCTAACAATGAGAGTAGTCCAAAAGTAGAATAGGACGATCCTTCATGCAGAAGAGCTTTAAGCAAAAGCTGGACTGGCTACTTGAGTATGTTGAGGAGGAATGGCTGGGACCACATGGCCTCCCAAGGCCCTTCCCGCTCTCAGATTCTGTGATTCAGGTTTTCCAGGAAATGGTGGCTAATTCCTGGTTCATCTTAGCCATATCTTCTATCTCTATAGGTCATGGTTCATCTCCCATCCCCATACCTTTGTACAAGTTTGGCTCCCAGGTCTGGAAAGCATTCCCTCCTCAATTCCACCTCTTTCCAAAGCTTCCTTCAAAGTGCAGCTTAGGGGCAACCTCCTCCAGGAGGCCTTTCCTGATTGCCTCCTTCCCTATTATTAGCCCTGCTTTCCTCTCAAAATTACCTTGTATTGATGATCAACTGTGATAGACTTAGCCACTGTAATCAACACAATGATCCAAGACAATTTCAAAGAGCTCATGAGGAAAAATGCTCTCTACCTCCAGAGAGAGAACTGATGAACTCTGAATGGATTGAAGCATGTTTTTCTAGCTTTTTTATGTTTCTTTCTTTTTTTTGCAACATGGCTAATAAGGAAATATGTTTTGCATGACTTCACATGTATAAGTGATATATTGCTTGCCTTCTCAATGGGTGGGGGAGGGGTTGGAGGGAGGGAAAGAATTAGGAACTCAACACTTTTTAAAATGAATGTTAAAATACAGTATAATTATTTTTAATTACCTTGTATTCATTTACTAGTGTACAGCACATATTGTATTCTCTTTCCCCCTAGTAGAATAAATGTAAGTTCTTGGTGGGCAGGGACCATTTCATTTTTGTCTTTCTATCCCCCATATATAGAACTTAGTAACCCTTAATATATGTTTGCTCAGTCTTTTTGGACTGTTATCTAGTCTGCTATCATTGTGTAGCCCCCAAACCTTGATCATTTTTATTGCCTTTCTCTGTACCTCCAGTGAAGAAAATACTTTCACAGATTATGAATCATGGTTAGGTACCAAACTGGGGATTACTCTAGTGAACTCACCAATATTTTGCACTCCGAATCTCCACAGGAATAGAGAAACCAGGCCCTAAAGACTGAATGCCCCAGGCCTAAAATGGAACCCAGTCCAACAAAAGGGTTGCAATGTTGAGCTCCAGAAGGTAAGTAGGGGAAGAACCCCTAACTACTAAGATGCTGTGGCACAAAAAAAGGTGGGGGAGGGAATTTTAATATGGACCACATTTCATCAATCTCTCAAATGAGAAAGGATGTCTATGTACAATCTAAGCCCTGAATACCTTACTTTGCTTTATTTTTCTTTCGTCCAGTTATACTTTTGCTTCACTTTTTACGTAGTAAAAAGCTGTCAGAAGAAAAAGAACTGGATTTCAAGTCACTGGACCTGGGTTCAAATTCTGATTTTGCCACTTACTACACATGTGACTTCGGACAAATCACTTAATTTCTCTGGGCCTCAGCTTCTACATGTATAAAGTAAGAGAGCTGGATTATTATGACCTTTTGGTTCTAAATTGATAAACTTTCTGGTCTACAAAGTCATGGTAGATATGGCATATGTATGGTATACAGCAGCTCTTTCTGACCCTACTGGACCCAGGACTATTGATCTGAAGTAGGAAAAAGGGGAGTGTATATATCTTAGGGAAAAAATTCTGGGAGAAGCTAGTCGTTTTTTGCTCAGGGGTTTGTTGGACCTTGGTAAGAAAAGGTTTGAGCTTCACAAGTAAATATTCCTCAGGACAGAAAGGCAGGTCTGGGAATTCATCCCTGAAGCTATCAGATCCAAATTTCCACCTTCTCTGCTATCAAAGAGCTCATAGTCTAATTGGGGAGACATGGTGTAAGCAACTATGTACAAACAACATATATAAGCCTACATCAGATTGAAGACCGTCTTGGGAAGAGGGGAGGGGAGGGGGGAAATTTGGAACTAAAAATCTTATAAAAGTGAATGCTGAAAATGAAAAATAAACTGACTAATAAATAAAATTTTTAAAGGAATGAAAAAATAGTGGGAAAACCCCAAGATATATACAAGATAAATTGGAGGTAATCAATAGAGGGAAGGCACTGAGACTTAAGGAGGACTGGGAAAGGCTTCTTCCAGCAGCTGAGATCTGAAGGAAGTCAGGGAAGCCAGGAGATGGAGATGAGGAGGGAGAGTTCCAGGCATGGGGAACAGATGCCTGGAGTCAGGCGATGGAGTGTCGCCTGAGAGGAGCAGCAAAGAAGACAGTCACTGAATCCGAACACACCCATTTAGCAGATTGAAGAGGTTCAACCACTGCAGAGTGTGGAAATTCATGATAAAAGTGATTTTACATTTCGGTCAGTAAATATTTATTAAACATTGAGTGGGTGCAGAGCCCTGGGCTAGGGGAGATAGAGACTTTACACATCCCCTTCCCTAGTGGTTATGAATCTAGTCAGAGGAATTTCACTCACATATTCAACTATAATCTAAATTAACACATAGTAAGTGCATTCAAGATGTTCAAAGTAAAATCTTTTCTGAGGTCTGAGAGAGAAAGCTACTGACTAAGGAATTCGGGTTAGACTCATGAAAGAGGTGCATTTTCCCCTCAGTTTTAAAGGATAGGTAGAAATTTAAAAGGTAAAGAAAGACCTGTCATATCCTAGATGATCATGGTGGGTGGAGAAGGAAAGGGGCCCTTTTTTTTCCTTATTACTACTTTTAAAAAAACACATTGATTTCTGAATCCTCTCCCCCTGCCCTAGGGAGCCATTCCTCACTCCCCCCTTTTTAACAGCTTGAAGACAAACTGTTTATAAGGAGCCTGGGTCCCCTTCTAAATTAAGGTGCTGATAGTCATCTTTCCTGCCCACCCCTCCTTCTTCTCTGGTTCTTTTTCCCTCATATGCTTAATTGCTATGATCTGTGTTTAATTATCACTTGCTAGGGTGTTATGTTGTATAAACCCCTTTCCCTTGGTATGTACTTATAAAGGATGAGCTTAATGAGGAGCCAATTAAGGAGAAAGTGAGTGCTCAGCTCCACTTCAAGGAAGGAAAGGGAGAGGGCCACGCCAGAAGGGAAAGTCGAAGGTTTCCCAAGCTTGAAGTTGGAACTGTTGATTGTTCTTATTTCTTATAGGAGACTTGGGACTAGGAGGACAAGGTCCCAGTGCCCATTTGGGGACCACAGGTCATCTCACAACCAAGCATTCATCTAGTCACCTACTGAAGTGAAAAAGAAAGCTAATGGTGGTTAGAGAATGTCTCTACCCATTCTGTAGCCTAGGGGAGGATCCAGTTGTTTGCAAAGCTTTGTTACATGGTGAGGGTGTCTCAAGAATTGTTTATATCCAGGTAAGGGCCCGTGGGGGCAGGCAGGAAGCAGGCAGGTTGCCTAGGGAGAGGCAGCAGAAGCCTTTCCGTTGTTTCTGGGCCCAGTGGGGCCTTCCTTGGCCTGGCCCTGCATCCCAATGCCCCAAAAGTCCCTTCCCCATCAGAAGTCCTGTCCCAATGTCCTCGGACCCATTTTCTGGTTCTCAGTGATAGATTCTGACCCCCCTGGGGCCCAAGTATATTAATTTCCCTATTAAAGTTGGATATTTCTGTAGTCCTGTCAGAGCTTATTTCTAAACTTGGAATAGGCAGGGACAAATCCCTTCTCCCTACTCACACTCGACTCCTACATCCTCACCCTAGGGTGACTGCTTTGAGACTCTGGAACTGCTGGTATTTCACTTGGCTCTCTTGATAGGGAAAGAAGAATGAGCTTAATTTAAGGCTCCCAGTATACCCAAGCTGCCTGTGGAATATCCCTTGCCCGACCTAGTGTATATGGTGGTAATGGTTACATTGATATGGACATTGATATTAAGTAATGATAAATTGAAATCACATGATGCTTTTCCCCCCAGAACTAAATGGAAAACATTTGCCTACCCTCGTGCCAAATCATGGTGTGTCCCCACAGGGATGGCATACAGTTCTAATCTCCAAGGATAGGATGGGACTAGAGAAGGTGGAAATTTGAATCTGATAGCCTCAGGGATGCATATGCCATATCTATCCTATATCTGCCATGACTTTGTAGACTGAAAGGATCACCAATTTAGAATCAGAAGGGACCTCAGAGGTCATCTAATCCAACTCCCTTACTTTACACAAGTAGAAGATGAAGCCCAGAGAGATTAAGTATTTTGTCCAAAGTCATATGAGTAGTAAGTGTCAGAATCGGAATTTGAACCCAGGTCTAGTTTTGTGGGCAGAGCTGTAGTGTTAGAGGGACCAACAGAGTGGTGAAAACTAGGTCAAAGAGAACCCTGAGACCTCAAGAATGACTGAGCCCTTCCTTATGGGGTTTTTCTTCACAGATGCATCCAGTTTCAACAAACATTTATTAAATTCCTACTATATGTGAAGATTACATTGAACACTGAAGGAGATAATAAATCGAGATAAGGCCCAGCCTCAGCCACCATTGAGTTCAGAGTCTAGTCACATGTGGTTGTGGTTTGTCCTTCATTCTCGAAGAGGACCATGACATCAGGAAGCTGATGCCATGACTTGCAAGTGAGTTGGATTTAAGTGAGGGAGGGCTACGTAAAGTCACCAACCTCACTTTCTCCTACAGAGCCATCTGGGTCCCGTGGCAAGATATAGATCAGGGTGACTGGAGATGGCCTTGGATACAGTGGGAGACCTTGGCCTTTTTAAGCAGAGGTCTTTCCTAGTTCTCACTTTGACTGAGGCAATGCCCATTCAGTGATTAGGGCTGTTTAAGAATTGAGCCTGGGATGGTCCCTTTAATAAAAAAAAAAACTAGTCATATACAGAAATAATGATGACATGATTAGGAAATAAGAGAAATTCAAACCAAATGCTAAGAAACCTCCAAGAGATGAAGGGTTATTGCTGATTTGGGGGTGAGGTGAGGAGAGATGGTATTCAGTAAAAATTTAATTCAGACCTCTGACCCCTAAGTCTCCCCAAAACAAGTCTTACAAGAGCTGGACTCCCCTTAGAGAGAAACATCAAGATGAGCACACATGTATAAATGCATTCACTACATGCCTCTGTAGGGACCCCTGCCTCTTCCTGCCCCCACTCTCACACACCCTCACCCTGGGACTCAGTCACCCTGGGACTCAGATGAAAATAGATGCTCCAGAAAAAATGGACAAGTCTAGAATCTCCTCTGTCAAGGTAGATCAGAGTGAAGTCACTATATCTGGGAATCTATTGGGACAAAAGTGATATGATTCCCTTTCAATTCAATTCCATTTTTAAAGCATTTATTGAGCACCTACTATGTGTCAGGCACTAGGCTAGGTGCTAAGGATACAAAACCAAAAACAGGGCCTGCACTCTAGGAGCTTACATCCTATTGACTCAGAACTGGAGTAGTACAGTTGGTACTTAATAAATACATCTTGACTTGCCTTGAGAAGCACAACATCTAAGAAATGGATAAGACCTAAGAGATCATCTACATCTGATGCCCTTATTTTGGAGATGAGGAAAAAGAGAACTTAAGTGCCTTGCTTGAGATGACGTAGTTTGTCAGTAGCAGAACTGGCTTTAGAACTTAGGTCATGAATTGAATACATGCCTTAGCCATTCCTTCCCCCCAGGAATCTCCAATCCAGCCTTGGTTCAAGGCACTTTCTCTCTTTTCACCAGAACTATAACAAGACTAGGTATCATTTTACAGATTAAGGAAATGAAGCTAGAGAAGATAAGTGGCTCACCCATGGCCTTGCAGCTATAAGAGCCCAGATTCCAACCCAAGTCTTTCTGATGCCAAATCCACCTGGATCCACCACAACATGATGAAACTAGTGTAGGATGAAGATGATAAAAGATGCATAATCTACACCTTAGACTGAGCACTCTTAAAAACAGAGCTCTCGCTCCCTGCAATGGAAGGTGGGATGCTTCTAAAAGTACAGTTCAGGGGCCCAAGGCCCTGATGACATACTCATTTGTAAAGCAAAGTGCCTAAAGAAAAGAGGGAAAAACATAGGAGGAAACACAGATTTCTTCACTTTAGCCAGGGAAAACTCAATTGAACCAAGCAGTGAAGCCAGACTCAGAAAACAGTACATCAACCCCACTCTCTCAGCAGAAACTCCAGGCCAGGACCAAAATCACAAGCCTATGTACAAAAGTTATCTGTAGAAACTTTGGTCGATTTCCTTTTGGGCTTCAACCTCCAATGTTTTTAGAAGTAACACCCACCTTAAGCGTCTCAGCCCAATGGAATCAAAATCTGCTCAACAGGAAGAGCCCTGTCAGGTGTCAGAGGCCTCAGCTTACTCTGAAGCACAGCTGTGATTTATGAGGATATTAAGTTCCATTCAAATAACATTCCATAATCACTCAAAGTTTGACACCCCCCATATATCACATAGATAGATAGATAGATAGATAGATAGAGATATTAATAAATATTTACTCTTATTCTTTCCAGTCTTATAGGTCATTTCTCAATATTAGAATCTCAATCCCCTCCCCCCCAAAAAAAGAGTAGAAGAATTTTAAATGGGATGTCTTTGAAGAAAGTAGACTCTTCCAAAGTGCTCCTGAAACACTTCACCACCCATTTTCTACCCCACCTATTTCCCAATCCCACTCCGAATGCCAGGAGTGGACAAGAACCAGCAAAAGGTGGGCACTGATGCAAGTGGAAAACAGAGACTCTGTAGGTGCCAGCATAAAAAAGTTGGGGGTGGGGGCTGAGGAGCCCCTGCTGGTGCATAGTGGTGACCACCAGACCAAACCGTAACACTGTAACAAAGTTGCAAACAGCTCTAAAGATGCGATAAGAATTCCACCCACCTCTCTCTCTCTCTCTCTCTCTCTCTCTCTCTCTCTCTCTCTCTCTCTCTCTCTCTTCCCTTCTCCGCCCTCCCATTGCGCAAAGACAGTGGAAATCTGGTGTCCAGCGGTGCTTACCCCAAAGCCCCCTCCCCACCACCTCCATGGTTCGAAGCACAGCCTCTAAGCTGTAGGTGTCTGAAGCAGCAAAGGAGTGAGGTGGGAAGTGGGCAGGCTAGGGGGTGGAGGGCGAGGGGTGAGGGGGGAAGAGGTCTGCGGGCGCCGCCTTGGCACGCTCGGCAGGGGAGCAGGCGTCGGAGCTGTGTGGTCACAGAAACTGCTACCATCCTGCGCTCCTGCATTGGGAATATAGCTGGACCGCCGCCCTCCCCAAACCTACCCCATGCCAGGCGACACTCTCCTGATGTGACACCTCCCTCTCCTTATGGGGACGCTAGAGGAGACCAAACGCTGGCGACCTTACCCAAAAGCCCCGCGCCCAACCATCTCGCTGAGGCTGGGACTTGGAACCCAGACCCGGGCATCGTCCTGTCTTCTCCTGGGAGTGCGGAGAAAGCAAAGACTGCGGCGCGAAGCTGGGACAGGGGCTGCGGGTTGGAAAGGTCTGGAGCGGAGGGACAGAGCCTCCCGCTCACCCCTCTATCTGCAGTCCGCCACCCAACAGCCACTGGAGCTCTGCACCGGCCGGGCTCGGCAAAGTTAGCGCGGAGAAGAGGAGAGCTGAGAAAGGGAGGGGAACAGAGAGGAGGGGAGGGAAAAGGAGGGGGCGGGGAGCGAGGAGGTAGGAAAAGAAAAAAGAGCTTACTTCTGCCCCCTGGAGCCGGCTGCGGGAGATGCTGTTGGAAGAGGAGGACGAAGAGGAGGTGGAGGAAAAGAAAAGAAGAGAAAAAAGAAAGAGGGAGCGTGCCTTGTAGTCGGCGACTCCGGGAAATGGACTCAAACGTCCGAGAAGACGCCTCTCTCTAGATACCCTCCTCGGCCCTTGCACCAACTGCTTACCGTCCTAGGGGGTCAGGTGAAGAGCAAGGGACCCCCTGCTCCTTTCCTGATGGAGGAGAGAAGGGACTTTATACCCGCCGTGAGGGGCCAACAGGGAGCACTCTCCAGCTCTGCACTGCAGTGCCAGCCAGCACGTGGGCAGTCCAGCCCTCCGTTCCCGGGCCACTGGCTGCAGCTATCCCGGCCTGTGCTGCGGGTTATATAAGGGGGCGGACAGTTTTGTTTTGCTTTGCTTTTTTGAGGGGGTGACCTGGGGGGTTGTGCAGAGACGGAGTCACAGCCTTTCCCTCCCCCCTTAACCCCGACCCGGGCAAAGGGATACACTCTTCCCACATTGCACATTCCTGAAGCCTCCAGCTCCGGCAGCCCAGGAGTGACGCTGAGTTGCTGCCGGGCCAGCTGCAAACTGCAACAGGGACTTCTGGACATAAGCAACTGTTAGGACTCCCGGAATCTTGTGCCTGGGCTGCAGCTTCTGCACCATTGCCTTATTTCTACTACCTCCCACCTCGCAAGCTGCGCCAATAGTTGGATAGCCAGGACCCTGGTCAGCTGCCAAACACTGTTCTGTTCATAGCAAACCAAGAGGGAGGAAGCCCAAGAGATCTAATGCAGTTCGCCTGCCCCTCATTTTACAAAAGAAGAAACTGAGGCCCTGAGAAGCCAAGAGGCCCAAGATCACACTGCTAGTCAACAACAGAAACAAGATTTTAATTCATTTTCAGTGTGATGCCTAGGAACCTGCATTTTGAGTCAAATGAACTGGGTTCATATCCTGGCTCTGCTCCCTACCACTAGTGTTACCTTAAGTAAATCCCTCCCCTTCTCTGTACTTCAGTTTCCTTATACATCAAATGAGAAGTTGGGATAGAGAACCTCTGAAATCTCTTCCAGCTTTCCATGCTATAAACCTATAAACTGAAATTGAGTGTTCTTTCACTATAGCATCCTAGAATTCAGCTTCCCATCATGATAAACCAGAAACAACTCCTTCCCCCTGGTACTGGCTCCAGCCCTCATTACCTTCTTCTAAAGGTTACCCAGAGCCCATAAGGTTCTCTGCTGGGAACCTCTCTCTCTCTCTCTCTCTCTCTCTCTCTCTCTCTCTCTCCCTCTCTCTGTGTATGTATGTGTGTCTCTCTCTCCCTCTCTCTCTCTCTGTGTCTCTCTCTCTGTCTCTCTGTCTCTCTGTCCTCTCTCTCTCTCTCTCTCTCTCTCTCTCTCTCTCTCTCTCTCTCTCTCCCCTCTCTCTCCACTCCACTTTCCCTTCTAATGTACCCTTATTCTTCACACTTCGTTTCCTCCCATTTCAATAGAGGGAATTGCTGCCTACTTGCCTCCTCTTGAAGCTTCCTGTCCTCATTCTCTCCTAAAAACTTCTCCTCACCTCTTTCAAATTCCTCCTCCAAACTTGATTTTCTTCTCTAGCCAAAAATTGATATCACCTTACCAAGATGGTCCCTTCTGGGGCATTCAAGAGGCCATTCCTTTGTAAGGATCCCAACTAGCAGAGCACCCAGATTAAATAGATCAAATAGGTATGTCCTATTACTAAAGGCACCAAGGTCAAAAATGATAGCTGCTATGATTGCATTGTCCCAACTGTCCACTTGTCCATCTGACCTTTCCCCCTCTTAGTGATACTGGCGAAGATTCAGATTCCCTCCTTTCCAGACCCTCTGGCCTCAGCAATGTCAAGTTGGACCAGCCCAACATGGAAAAATGGTTATTCCATCTAAGTGGATGCAACATGCACGCAATAGCACCAATTCAAACTCTTTCTAGAGGATACAGGGCCCTGAATCACAGAAAGCAACCCTAGGAGGTCTCAGGTATGAATGGTAACACAGGCATAAACTGTGGCCTTTTTTCTTATAACAGGGTTCATGTTTCCCTGAGGAAGAAGCACAGGTAAAAAGAGATGGGCCAAGGGCAAGGAAAGGAAAATGACCCCCCACACACACAGAAGGTCAGGCAAGGGGGTGGAGAGGAGGACAGTGGGATATGGATATCTTTAGATGCTGACAGCAGACAGCAGGAGCCAAATAGAATAGAGTATCCTCTCCCCCACCCTCTTGGCCTTCCTCCTGCCCCACATTCTCAGAAATCCCAGACCTGCCTCCAAAGAGAAAATATTGTAGTAGCTGGGCTGCAAAAAAGAAAAAATGTTTAGGAAAGGTACTAGTATGCAGGTGGATCAATAATAATGATTCCTTATTATTGTGTTTATACAGCACTTTCCTTCAAAAAAAAAAACCTCAAAGCCTTTTTACAAGCATTATCTCATTGATTCTCTAGGGCCCTCAAGAGGAGGGAGGGAGAGAGGGGGGAAAAAAAGAGAAGAAAGAGAGGAGAAAGAGATAGGGGAGAGAAAGAGAGAGAGGAAAAGAGAGGAGGAAGAAGAAGAGAAAGACAGATTGAGAAAGAGAGAGTGAGGGGGAGGGGGAGAGAGAGAAAGTGAGGGGGAAGGGGAGAGAGAGAAAGAGAGGGGGAGGGAGAGAGGAAGGGGGGGAGAGAAGGGGGGAAGGAGGGAGGGAAAAATCGTGATCTATATGTATATGTAGCTGGACAGAGTCCCTTCTTTGCTATCCTTTGAGGTCTGCCTCCTTCAGGAAGCCCTTGTTGATTCACTGAATTGCCATTAGAAAAAAGCATCATTCCTAAGGAGGCAGGTAAGGTGGTGTATCTTATGAAATGGAATAGAGAGGGTTATTTGTTCCTTTAATCAAACCTCTATTGGAAGCTCCTTGAGGGGAGAGATTGTGTCGTCTTCCACAATATATGCTGCTGGGTGGGGATTGATTCCTGGAGATGATAAAGCTCATACATAGCCAAGCTCTTGGGTGGCCCAGTTCAGAGAACACCCTGCAGAACAAGTTTTCAGAGAGACCTCAATGGATTGGGCCTGGAGCCAAGCAGCTGTCAGAGAGTGTTCCTTCTGAGGCAGGATGAGAAAGGACCTGGATTTATGATAAAGGAAGCTTTTCCTTGGGGGATTCATTAAGGGTTCTTTGGCAGTTATTCCAAATGGCCTTCAGCAATCCCAGGCAGTCACCATGACTCCCCTCTGCCAACCTCAACCCTCTACCCTCAACCCATCTGGGAAGCTGGGAGCAGGGCTAGAGCCTAGAGGCAGCAAAACTTGGGCTTGGAGTCAGAAAAAGAGCCTAGCCCTCCTTCCCAGCATCTGCTGGGCTTTGGAGTGTCCCCAAACAAATCTGGGGTAGAGGATGTGTATGCAGCTTGGTCAGGGGAAATGAAGAGATAGCACAGCATCCCAGCAAAAGGTTTAGCTTCAGGCTGGAAGGTCTAGTCCTTTTTGGGAGATATCACCTGTAAACAGCAACTTAGAGGGCTCATTCCCATGACAACTCATAGAGAAAACTTTGAGGACCCTGGGCTTAAAGGTGGGGTAAGGGATTAAGGAGACCTTGTATTTTTAAGGTCCATGTAGCTATCATAAGAGGCTTTCCATATAAGTAGCATGAGGGTCCAGCAGAAATCTTTATTTTCCTCCTTATACAAAATCATAGAATTTAGAGCTATAAGGGACCTTAGAAAGCATTCAGTCAAACCTGCACATTTTGCAGATAAAGAAGCGGAGGTCAAAGAGGCTTATATTCACATCAGTAATATATGTGAAGGAAGGGCTCCCCCTTTGGCTTCCCTATTGCTCTTCCATCATTCCATGTTTCTCCTCTCTTCACCTACCCCTTCTCCAAACACATACTCAGACTTCTTAGTGGAGGCCCTGTGGGAGAACAGAGTTGAGATCTCACATAGAAGTTGAGGACCAGTTTTGCCTTCTTGGGTATTCTGCCTTGGTAGCTCCCAAGCTTGAGACACCAGGATCACCTGAGAACCTCTCCTACCTCATGTCTCACTTCTAACAAAAACCATGATCTGTGACTGTTCTTCCCTTACCTACACTGCAGTCCAATGGTAAACAGGAACCTTACCCCCTTGACCTCAAAATAATAGATTCCAATGCTAGTTTGCATCTCATTTATATGTTCATTTAATGTCCTAATGTATAGAAATCCCACTCTCTCTCCTGCTGGGTTAGATTGTGTTGATCTAACCAGAAACACTTTCTCAGAGAGGTTATTGAATCATAGAATATTAGAGTTGAAATTTACCTGTAAAACCATTTAGTCCAACCCTTTTACAGATGAGGAAACTGTGGCCCAGAAGCAGATGAAGTGACTTGTTCACGATCATGCAGTTAGTAGGAGTAGCTGGGACATCCTCTCAGTTCCCCTGATTCCAAATCTATTGCCTCTGTCAATGTTATGCACTTTCTCACCTAAATACTCCCAGGCTTTCTTCCATTCATTTCCATTTCACCCTGCTCAGGAAATCTAACCTTATCCTACTCCCAGTCATAAGCTTCAGCTTCCAATAAGTTCAACAAGCACCCAAAGGGTTAATAGAATAGCATGCAACAACCCGGCTCTGCAGCCCTAGGAATTGCTTGTCACTGTTGACAGCAAGGCAAGAAGGCTAACTTATTGCAACACAACTTTGTGCCCTGTTTCTCCCACCTCCCTTTAACCCACATTTGCTGCCTTATCCCCCAGATCCCCCAGGAAAAGGGCTGAGCCTCTGCCTGCTCAGAAGGGTAGCTAAGAAAGGAAGAGTTGCTGCAAAAAGAAATCGCCTCCCTCTACCCTCCTCCTGGATAGAAAACCTAGGGATAGAGAAGAGGCTGAGTTTGCCTGCTTACTCTTCACTTCTTCCAAAAGCTCTTCGATCTCCAGTTGTCAATTCCCTAGTCCCTGGAGCCAGAAAGAGGCAGGACACTGGGTCCAGTTTCAAAAGAAGGCTACATATCTGCAGCTCAAGACTGGGTATGCAGTCATCTCTCTCCTTTATTTCTTGGCACCTATATGTTTACTGCAAGGTTCAGTCTGCTCACCATTTCAAGCAAAGGAGGGAAAACCCACTCCTATCCTTTCATCTGGTGAGCTCATTTGAGGAGAGAGAGAAGGAGGGAGGGAGGGAAAGAGAGAGGGAGGAAGGGAGGGAGGAAGCATAAGAGTGGGAAAGGGAGGAAAGAGCTGAAATCCTGTGGTCAGAGATCCTTTCTACAGGACAGTCCCAATTCTGAGAACCACACACCAGGAGAGAAAGCTAACATGCCTGCTTCCAGAAGCAGGAGCCAAAGACTCCACCTGAAGCCAGGAAGAGTGGTAAGTCCTAAGTATTTTTTTTTCCTGAGACACATCAGAATAAGCAGCTGAAGTTCTGGGGCCCATTCACTCAAAGTTATATGAACCTCCCTCCACCCATTCTCAAGTCAAAGTCCATTTTCCTCTTCCCCTTCCCACAAACTGACCCTCTCCTACTATCGGCTTTAGACCATGCTCACCTAGGAGTAGTCCTTGGGAGACCATTGTGGATAGGGAGCAGGACACTGGAGGAGAAGCATCTAACAAGGGTTTGCTGTGACTGAGAGAAGGCATATCAATATTCTGGATACCCCCACATTTGTCTTATCAATGGAACAGTGCCAGTCAGTCATCCATCTGGGCAGAATCACTAGATAAGGACCTTGTGCTTGGAATTTAGGGGCTAAATTGGAATAACCAAATCAGAAATACATATACTGGCAAGGCATAGCAGATTGGGGAATATTAAACAGGGATCCCCAAATTAGCAATCTCCCTTCCCTTCTATAGAAGGCTGTTTAGGAGAAGCAAGAGTTCAGGAAGGACTTCAAACTTAAGGACAAGGAGAGGAGAGGGGAATGAGGAGCACAGTGTGGCAAAGAGGGAAAATAGGATGGTTTAGATGGTAGGACAAATAGAGGGCTGAGAACAGGGATAGAGAAGAGAGTGAAAAGGGGGCATGAATGGGATGAGAGGGCAGGGAAGAGGAAAGTAATAATAATAGCAGTTTACATTTATGTATATCACTTTGAGGATTACACAGTAAACTCACAAGGAAAACTTTAGAGAGGCAAGACATTGGAATGCAATCACTCAGGGTCAGGGGAAGAAGGAGGAGGCAAATTTTAAAAAAGAATTCAAACCTGCAGCGTTGAGACTGGAGGAGAGGAATGAGAGAAGCCGTGTGGAGCCAAGAAGGCAGAAACTGCAGAGGTAGGGCGGGTGCTAAGGTGAATCTTTGCAGCATGGAACTGGGGAAACTTGGAGATGTTCCTCACACAAATCCTTCCCTCCAAACCTTGAACTCCAGGCATAAACTTCAGGGAGGAGGCTTCACTAGTTTTCTCCTAGTTCTCTTCCTAGTCTTTTAAAAATGACTTCAGTTAATCTCATGTCTGTTAGAATACATGTGAATGAGACACTTGGGAATCATTGGACATTACTTATCCAGGGACAGCTCTGGGTCTGAAGCCTACATTTTTAAGACAGTGAGCATGCTAAAAGGTATAGAGACAAGCAAGGGGAGGAGAAGGTGAGGATGAGGGTGGAGGTAGAAGGGAGGATCTGAATAGAAATGGGCTGATCTTACCTGGAGAGAACTGTGGGGTGGTAGGTGGGGGATCTTAGATTATTTCTCTGATATTCTAGGCAACAGAATGGGCTCTGGTTAGACTGCTGTCCTTGAAATATTGAGACAGCTTGGCACAGTGGTAAGAGCTGAATTTGGAATCAGAAGACGTGGATTCAAATCCCAGTTCTTCCACTTATCTGTCTAACAGCCATGTCACAATTTCTCTGAGCTTCCATTTTCTCTTCTATAAAATAAGGACGTTAGACTGTGGCAGTTTCTCAACAAGAAGTATAGATAACCTTTAAGATACTTTCCAGTTCTAAATCTATTGGTTGTTTTTGTTATTATTTGTTGTTTTCACTCTTTTTGTTGTTGTTTCAGCTGACTCTTCATGACCCCATTTGGGGTTTTTTTGGCAAAGATACTGGGGTGGTTTGCCACTTCTTTCTTCAACTCATTTTACAGATGAGGAAACTAAGGCAAACAGGGTTAAGCGACTTGCCTAGGGTCACACAGCTAGTAAGTGTCTGAGATCAGATTTGTACTCAGGAAGGTGAGTCTTCCTGCCTCCAGACCTGGTTCTCTATCTACTGTACCACCTAGCTGTTCTAAATCTGTTATTCTATGAACCATCAAACAGCAAAGAGTTTGGGGGGGGGGAGTGGAGATGGGGACCATGTCCCTCTCTGCATGTCAAAGATGACTTCCTAAAGCAACAACCACCAAGGTTCATCCTGGACCTCCTCCTGAGCTATGCAAAGTGGAGCTGACTTGGCTGTGGGGAGACACTCCTCTACGGTGCTACCATTCATGGTCCCCCACCACCCCAGTTCTTCGGAGAGCAGGGCAGAGGACCTCCCCCTAACAGTACTAGCTTACATTTGTAGTATTTTAGAAGTACAAAACTTTTTTAAATATGATATTTTATTTGATCCTCACATCAACCCTGTGTAGTAGTACAAGTATTATTATCCCCATTTTACAGATAAGAAAACTGAAGAGAAAAGCAAGGAATTACAAAAAAGAAAGATGACCATTTTTACTACCTGCTGCAGGAAAAAATCCAAGCTTCAGACGGGTGGTTGTTGGACTGAATTCCATGGGTCTATGATTCCAAGTGACAGATCTCAGACCCTTATCCAGATCTTCTGACTTTAAGTCCCATGTGTTTTTTATTTTTAATATACACACCATGACTCCCTACCTTAGTGCAAACAGCTCTTGTCTCAGTTCATTCTCTTCCTTGGGGTCCCTATTTCTCTCCTTTCTCCCCTCCAGCATTAATACTGTAAGTCTAAAAATCATCTTTCCAATTTGCAGACTTGTCCTCTCCCTCATCCCCCCACCTCAAAGCCTGGATTAGAATGCTTTTGTTATTTATTGTTCAGTCATGTCCAACTCCATTTAAGATTTTCCTGGCAAAGATACTGGAGTAGTTTCCTATTTCCTCCTCCAGCTCATTTTACAGATGAGAAAACTGAGGCAAACAGGGTTAAGTGATTCACCCCGAGTCATACAGCTACTGTCAGAGGGCAGATTTGAACTCAGAAAGATGAGTCTTCCTGACTCCAGGGCTAGCACTCTGTGCACTATGGCGCCACCTAGCTGCCTTGGATTGAAGCTGAAGCGAAGCAAAAGGGAGGAGCGACTCTCCTTCCCAACCCCCACCCTAACCCTCCCCTCCGCCCCCACCCCTCAAAGTGTACTTAACTAGAAAACTGGATTCCCTCAACCTTCTCACCTTCTCAGGCTGATAAAGGTTAATCTCACTCTGCTCCCACCCTCTACCCCCACCCCCATATTGTGTGAAAAGCTAGAGGGGATTCTTGTTGAGAAGCAGGGACAGCTGTGATAGGGAGGAAGGTGACTTCATTAGGGTAAAAGAGGAAAAGCCCCTCCCCTTAAACCCCCAATAGCCCGGCTTAGTCTACACCTAGCGACATCTCTCCCCTCCTGCCCCATGCTCAGTCCACCTTGCACCTCACAGATTCTCAACATGACTATTGTCTAGGAGAAGTGAAGGTACCACACATGAACTTGTCACTTCCTGGTCCTCCTCCTTCCCTTTGATTCCTACTGCTCCCTGATGCCTGGATTCTAAAAGCCTGTCACCCTTTATTGAACCTCTACAGAACTGTGGGTTTCTTATCTAGCACCCCTCTTCCCAACACACTGAAGTTGGAATTCTAGGATGTTTCTAAATGGATTTCCTTCCCTGCAGTCCTTCCAAGTTCCCTCTCACATGCCCTTGGGGAGGCCAAAGCTAGGACAGAAAAGACTAGTGCCCTTGAAAACTCACAGCAGCTGGCAGTCCTGTACTTTTGGAGCCCTGGATGAGATGCAGTTTCAAGGAAAGAGGATTGGGCACAGCAGAAGAGGCAGCCTGCCAGGCCATGGTGACCCTATAGCCATCTGGAGTCTACTACCCTTTCAATGGTGATATTGCCAGCTGTTAAAAGGCTCGTGGATTATAAGGGGAGGAACAACTAAAGACAATGTGGAATGGACCTTCATCTTTCCGAAGTGCCTCCAACTATCCTATCCCCTGTGGTAAAGAAGCATCAGAGCCCCACTTCCAGCCCCACTGCCTCTTGGTCCCTCCACTTAAAGATTTCAAAGCACTCTTCTCATCAAAGGATGAGATGCTCTGGCACTTCTTTCTTCAGTCTCCTCCTCGTTACAGGTAAAGGAAGAAGGTAGCAGTCAGACTTCAGGGGGGCAGGCTACTGTGAGGGATGGAGGGATCAGCTGGCATTAGGAGAGGGTGATGAATGTAAATCTCCATGCTCATGCATATTGGGTCTCTCTATAGAAAAGAACTACAAAAACATTTCCTTTCTTCCCCCCCCCCTCCCTTCTGGCCCTATATTTCTGATTGAGGTGTGCCTGAGAACCCACATGAGTGTTATCTTTGCTTCTCCTTCTCCTATGCAACATTTGCCCTATACAAGTAGGAGTAGGAGTGGGTGGCAACCCAGAGCAACTTTTCACAGATTTCCCCTTCGTGGCAAGAACTGGGCATAGGCAACTGACAATTGAATCGGCCATCAGAAGTGGGAACCAACCCTTCTCCCACAAAGTGGGGGCACTTTCCCTGACAACTGACAATTCCACAAATTCTCATTAATGGGGCTGCCCAAGCCAACTGCAACCCCAGTCCCAGCTCCCTCTTCCCTCCCTTCCCAGGGTCAGGGAAGGTGCCTAGCTTGGCAGAACACCAGGATTTTTTCTGCATTGCGTTGCTTCCTAACTCTGTCCTGGTAGAATAAGCCAAGCAGAATGCCTTAAGGGTCAGGACTCCTGGGTTTTTTTTTCATCTTTGCCTCTAGCAAATACCCATGATTCAGTTTACCTATCTGCACAGTAGAAAACTCCCTCTAATGCACCTTACTCCATATCCCACGCTTTGAAAGTTTCAAAAAAAAAATAGTATCTTAATCCAAAGAAGCTGTTTGTTTGTGGAAAAAAGGCTGGAAATTATTTGAAAACCTGAACATGCTATGCAAATGAAAGGTATTATCGTGAAGCCTAGATCTTCATCATCATCACCTTCCTCTCTCCATTCATGCAACCCCCCCCCCCCAAACTTTTGGAGAACAGAAGAGGGTATTACAAAAGGACACTGGCCGGTTATTCTCCATTATCACTGCCTCCACAGCAGCAGGAGAAATGTCTTCTTAGTCAGGCACTGTCTGGAGGCTGAAGAAAAGGAAGAATATAGCTCTTCTAGCACCAGGGAGGAATACGGGTGGCAACGTCAGCAACATGGCAGCTCTCTTTTATTCTAGGGCTAGATCCAATGACCAAAAAGACAAAGACGCTCCACATGCAAGGAGCTTGGGATGGAGGTGCAGTCATTCTATACACCCTTTCCTCACAGAGGATAAAGCTTGGGCCTAGAGCCAAAAAGACCTGAGTTTAAATCCAGCTTCACACCTTTACCAGCTTGCCACAGGAAGTCACTTTACCTCTGCCTACCTCAGCTTCTTCATCTGTAAAATGGGTATAATAATGGAACAGCTCTCCCAAGGCTGTTGTGAGGCTCCAATGAGATAATAGTTGTAAAAGGTTTAAAAGCACAGTGCCTGGTACATATAGGTGCTTAATAAATGCTTGTTTTCTTCCTTCCAATCTAGGTGGATGGTCCAACAGTATCCTAAGAACCCTGGTTGAGGAGGGGTAGACAGAGAGACAGAACACTGACCCACAGGAGAACTGATGTGGAGGGCTGGGGAGGAATGGAAAGAAGATAGGGGAAGAGTGCTTTGTCTTTATTGGCTTTAGGAATGGGACAGAGGCTGGCTCTGCCATTTCCTATGGGTGTGACCTTAGGCCAGTACCATGGTTGCTGTAAGTTTCAGAGTTTCTTTCCAGCTCTAGCATTTTGTAGTTTTGAGATGCTCAGGTGAAAGGTACCAAGGAGCTAGGGAAACGAGAGGGTATTCCTGCAATGATGTTCTAGCCCACTCACATTCTCTCCCCTCTCCCAAAGAGGCACAACTTCAGGTGGTTTGGGTGGAGGCAAACTGTTTATTATGACAGACAGATCCAAACAATAATACTCCTCGAGAGAAACATCTTCTTCCCCAAGTTGTACATCGGCAGTGATATAGGACTACTTTCATTTCTTGGTGCATCCCCTCCAGTACGTCCTCCCCCCCCACTGATTGACACACACACACAAACTATTAAATGCAAATTTTAGTCTTGTGAGATGTTTTTTTTTCCTCCAAGGGTACAAAAAGCAATATAACATTCCATGATTTGGTCTTGGTGAAATCAGCCCAGAAAAAAAAAAACAATGAGAAAACAACACCTTGAAATAAAACAAGCTTATGGTGAGTGCAGCAAGATGTTTTTATATCTATAGATAACATACACATACATGCAGAAGTATGTGTATGTATAGAGCACATAGCACATCTATATACGGAGGCATTAACAAGTTGCAATTAAAGGAAGACATCAGCAAGAGATAGGAAATACTGAAGACATGGGTTTTCTGTCCATTAAGACATGGATAGGAAGGAAAAATCTCATTACCCTTTCCAAATGATTCAGGCCATTCTTGTGGCCCAGACTTAGCACTCTGGACCTGGCCAGTATCTTTCATTATCCACTTGATTTACTTTCCCTTGTAAATAACTACTAGCCCACCCTTTCCTAAGAAGCATATGATATCAGTTTCTCTTTTTTCTTTTTATAAATAATGACTCAGGACAAGTAGGCAAGGGGTTCTTTACAAGACAGGATCCAAGGCATCCCAAGGCATTTCAATCCTGAAAATTTGTGCTTTCTTCATAAACTCTAACTTTCATGATTGACCAGCCCATTTCCTTTCACAAGGAAAGAGGCTTGGGAAGGAAAGCAGAAGAAAAGTGGATGGCAATCCTAGAACAATATTGGGGAAAGGGTCAGAGGAAAGAAAGGGCTGCTATAGCTAAAAATGAAGTTAATGAGTGCCTACTTGAGGGCAAGGAAAGAAATTACTCAGATGTCCCAATGGAGGGTAACAGGGGGAAGGCTAAGTCTTTTGAAGGAAAGGCAGCTTGGGAGGGGCAGTGTAGGGAAAGGAGAGTCTTAGGTTCAGCAGACAGTTGAAAACATAGAGGAGATGGGTACCACTGGGTACTCTCAATGTCTAATCCTCTTTCTTCTCTAGCTAAGGGCATGAGTCCCGAAGCTTTTACCACAGATTCAAAGCTGGGGAAAGCGTACCAGAATCCTGATTTCCTCTCAGGAGCTCTTGGAATAAAGCTAGAAGGCCTTGCAAATAACTTCTCAAAATGCTATCAGTCCTGATAACTGCTGGCCCTAGGACCAAGTCCTCCCCACCTCCAACAAAGGGGAATGATTATGGGGTAAACCCAGCAACATCCCTGTTTTAACTGGATGACCTCACAGGAATCATCACTGAAGGATGCTGAAACCAAAGGGGATCATGGCTGAGCAAGACTCTCTCCTGAATATGCCTTGTTGCCACTTAGATTGAGATGAACTTCCAGGATGGGTGAAGAGCATGGGTGGAGCTCAGCCTTCCAGGAACCTAACACTGGTTCTCACTTTCATCTCTGGCCTCAGCCTTTAGGCACCAAGGATGGATCTACACAGATCCTGAGCCTCAGGGCACCAGAAGTCGTCGAGGGGGTGCGGATGAGGGGCAGCTGTGTGGGAAAGCTTTTATTTCCAGATATTGAGAGCTGAGTACCTGCACACCTAGCCAGGCTATGTATTTCTTGAGTGTACTTCCTTGTAATACAAGCAGAAGAAACACTGCCTGTGTAGTCAGGGGGACCTGGGTTCAGATCCCACAACTAACACTACCTGTGTGGCCCTATGCAAGTCATTTAAAGTCCTTAAGACCTCAACTTTGTTGTCTGTAAAAGGAGTGGGTTGGGCCAGAAGGCTTGTGAGGTCTCTTCTAGTGGTAGATCTACGATCCCCACCATCTTAAGATGAGGCTCAGGTGTAAATCCAAAGCACAAAATCTAATTCTTATTCTTTCTCCATCCTTGAGGTCTGGGCTTCTGGGCGTCAGGACCAGTGGGACCCAAACTGACTCTGTGCTCAATCATCACCCTAGAAGGTTGATAACTCCTGTGAACTGGTAATTCCCCATTAAATGGTGGGTAAAATCCCACATACACCCTCATCCCCATGATTCAGAGTCAATGGCAAATGAGGCAAAAGCTCTTCCTATTTCTCTGTGTACTTTCATCCTGATCTAACTCATTCCTTCCCATGCGTAGTCCAGATCTTCTGCCATGCCCTGCCTCCCACTAAACCTTCTGTAGCCTCTATTCCATTGTGAACAATCTACTCTTTATACTGTATCTTTTCACTTCACATTTTCCATCTTCTTGCAATAATGAAAACTCCAGCAAACAATGCATCTTTAGCAATTCTCTTAAGCATTGTATGTCCATTCTCCCTGACATACTGAGCCAGAAGAAAAAGTAGGCACATCATCTGCTCCTCACTCTCACTTCTAGATTGTACTTTTACCACCATTATGCAACAACCTATCTTGTTTTGAGGTTCATTCCATCCATCTTTTTTACTTGGTTCTGACTCTTGTCAAAATAATCCCCAGGCCTTGAAGTCATTCTCCACCTTTTCTCAAGGAGTTCAATACCTTGGTCACAATCTTCTTACCCCAAATACATGGGAGCTTTAATATATGCATTAATGTCCTCTCAAATACCTTGGCCTTAGTCTGTAAGCCTCCTAAACTCCCATAGCTTCCATCTTCATTCTACTTCAGGTACACAGAGGGATGGACAATCATTCACAACTCTTCTGCCTTCATGGGCCAGACAGCTGAAATGCCACAATCCTCTCTCCTTCAACCTTGCCCTCCATCTCATTCCTCCCAGGCTTAATCTCCATCCTTGCCTCCTTGTCCCCCTAATTCATTGCCCCTTTTCTAGCCTTTCCTCTCTCCTTTCATAATCTTGATTCTATGTCAATCAAGTCAACTGTACCTTACCAGCTATTCTTGAATCACTTGCTCCCTTACCCCGTCATCAGTCAAACCCTGCCAAACTTCTGTGCTTGGTCTACTCTGCCTTCTCTGCTCCTACTCTCTTGTTGAATGATCCGGGACAAAATCACACAATCATGTGGACTGGGTTCACTACAATTTTGTTATCTAATGTGCTGCAAGGCAATCCTTATACTGGTTCCTGACTGGCTCTCTATTAGACTTAAAAACTTCCACTTGACCCTGCCCTCCCTCAAGCAATAGTCCCATATCTCTTTTCCATTTCACAGTTAAACCCCTAGAAAGAGTTATCCTCACTCAATGCATCCATTTCCTCACCTTTTACCCTCTTCCCAACCCCATTAGACTGAAACTACTTTCTTTTTGGGGGGGAAGGGAGGTGCTAGGCAATGAGGTTAAGTGACTTACCCCGGGTCACACAGCTAGTAAGTGTTATGTGTTTGAGGCCGGATTTGAACTCAGGTCCTTCTGAGGTGCTCTATCCACTGTGCCACCTAGCTTCCCCTGAAACTACTTTCTACAAGGTTATCAAACTGTTCAGTCCAATAGCTTATCCTTAGTCCTCGCTGTTTGATCTCTCTGCCATTTTTAACACTGCTGACCACCCTTACCCTGGAAAGTCTCCTCCCTTGGCTTCCTTCTGGGCCTCCCCCTGCCTCTTTTACCACCTCTTCTCAGCCTCATCATCCTGGTCACATCCAATAAGTGTGAGAATACCCTGGTACTCAGTTCTAGCTCTTCTGTTTCTCCTTAGTCTCCCTTAGTGATGTGATCTGCTCCTATGGATTCAATTGTCATCTCTATGAAGATGATTCTCCAATCTATGTGTCACCTAAAGTTCCATATCACCAGCTGCCTGAAGGACATCTCTACCTGGACATTCCATCTTTTCAGCATCTCAAATTCAACATGTCCAAACTCTCTCTCTGTCTTCCAAAACCCATCACTTCTCCAAATTTCCCTTTTTTTTCTTTTGAGAGCACCACCATCCTACCACTCACACAGGTCACAACCTTGGAATCTCTTCTAACTCTTCCCTCTCTCTCCTCACCTCCTTATTCTATTGACCAAATCTTGTTAATTCTACCTCCATAGCTCTTTAATTCATTCCTTTCTCTCCACTCACAAAGTCTCTATTCACCCTAGGCAAGGTCTTCATTTCTCCACTCCTGTACTATTTCGATGGCCTCCTTATTAGTCTTCTTCCCCTTCCCTCCCTGTCTCTAATCCATTCCACACACACATGCCAAATTAGGATTCCTAAAGTATAGATTTTTCAATAGCACGGTATACTGGTTAGAGAACTGGTCTCATAATCTGGAAGACCTGGCTTCAGATGTTGCCTCAGATACATACTGGTTACCTGTCACTTACTCTCACTTCCCCAGGCTCTAGATGTCAATATGCTTTGATGGAGAAAACTCCCTGCACTAATGAAATCACAGGTCTGGTTTAAAAAAAAAAAAAAGCAGAGATCTGAGTATGTCCCTTTCCTACTCAAAATTTCTTAGTGACCTACTATTGCTTTTAGGATAAAGTAGAAATATTAAGCCCTCTCCAATATGATTCCAATCATTTCCCCCTTTGCACTCTGTTCCATCAAACTGGCCTACAAACTTGTTCTCCATATATAACATTATATCTCCTGCCTCCACGAATTTCCAAAGGTGGTTCCCCACCCCATGTCCAATGCCCTCCCTTCTCATTTCCACCTCCTTGAATCCAAAGCTTTTTTCAAAGCATGGCTCAGGCACCACTTTCTATACAAGGCCTTTCCTGATTCCCTTAGAAGCTGTTGTTCTCTCCCTCTTGAGATGACTTTGTATAGACTGTGTTTATGTTGTATTCCCTCTCCCAGGAAGAATGTAAGCTCCCCTAGGACAGGGACTGTTTCATTTTTGTCTTTGTACCCCAAAGACACAGAACAGATGCTTAATCAATGCTTGTTTGTTTTTTTTTAATTGAAGTTAGTCTTGAAGAGATCCTCTCTGGCCCTTGGAGATATTTGAAATATTTGAAAGGCTGGAAGAAGGGAAAATCAACTTCTTCTCAGAAACTTTAAAAACCCAGGGAAGAATAGTGTCCAGAATCAGAATGGGCTGGAAATTTAGAGGTGATGAGAGGACAGAGGGAAGGTACATTCAGAAGAAGAAGAGGAAGAGGAGGAGGAGGAGGAGGAGGAGGAAGAGGAAGAAGAAGAAGAAGAAGAAGAAGAAGAAGAAGAAAGAAGAAGAAGAAGAAGAAGTGAGTGACCCTCCTTAGGTACTAATAAAAACAGGTAAGAGTCCCCCCATGGTCTTCCTTTCCTGCTCAGGGACAGCCAGTACCAACCTACCCCAGATGACCAGCCTGCTGAACTTCACTCCACCCTAGCCCTATTGGCAGTGTTGATCTGGCAGTTAAGAACAAGATGGAGAAAGTTGGGATGTAATGTTTCACCCTGCCCTAGAGCAGCTCTGTCTTCAACCCTTGGAGGTGAAACTCCTCTCCCCTTCCCCTATTCTTTCACCCTCTTTTCCTACTCCATCTCTTCCCAAACTCCAACCCAGCAGTAATGGCTTAGGCTTTAGCTACAGAGATGGAATTAGATGCACACACAAAAAAATTATTATAATCTTGGTCCCACAAAGAGCTGAGCTGGTAGTTCGCTTATCTGTTATGGCTTCGTGTGCATCCCCAGAGTTTCAGACTGTCTTACCCAGTTCTTTTTGAGCCACAGAAACCTGAGAGGCCAGGTGGTCGGGGGCAAGAATGTTGTCTCAGAAGACTGTCTCAGTCCCCTCCCTTCACCTCTTCTTTCACCCACATGCCCTGCCATTGACATTTTGTCCCCTAGAGATGCAATACTGGGATGGAGCAAGGGACCAACCAGGGCTCAGAGTGAATTTAGCCTAGGTTGTAGCATAAAGGCATTTCCCAACATCTTTAGTGTTTCCATTTCCCATTATTCTGACTCCCTCTGTTTCAAATACATTTTTTAAAGCAAAGCAGCAGAATCCTTTTGTGAAATGTCTGGAGGAGTTACAGTAAGGAAAGGAAAGGCAATGATCAATTCCCCCTTCATCTACAGCCCAAGGAGGGCATTCCATACACTCCCTCTTAACTATCCAGAAGCCTAAAGGAAAAAAAAAACTCCTGCAGCCTAGAGAACCAGTTAGCCTGCCTGACTCTTCCTGGGCACAGATGAACCAGGGAAGAGTGTGGTGGAATCCTCAGAGGACTCAGTGTCCTGACTGAATGTTTCCAGACTTCATCTTTCCTCCTGAAGGAGCTAAGGAAAGTACAAGTTGAAGCAACTCTTACATCTCTGGTTTGGGGTAGCTGGAAAATTGGCAGTGAAAATTAGGTCTCCTCTCAGGTAGTGTCTTTGATTCCTCTCCCCTAGTCCCACCCATCACCATAAGTGGGCAGAATTGAGGTCTACTCTAGGTCTAAATGATAAGGAGATTTGAAGCCCCCTCCAAAACACCTCCTCCTCATCCCACCTCATCTCTGGTCTCTAACCTGATTTATGGACTTGGACAGCAAATCAAACTAGTCAGAGACCCTGTGGAAATGGTCTGTCCAAAGTGGACCTTGGAAAGACACTATCCCCATTCTTCTGAGTCCCACATTCAGTACTCATACTTCAGCTGAGAATGTGTCTCCCTTTGCTCTTACCATTCTCCCATACACACACACACACACACACACACACACACACACACACACACACTGAGTGTTCCTAAGGCATAGGTTGGGAGAAGGGAGAGGAAGTGAGCATCTCATCTGAGAAGGCAGTCAGCAGAGACTGCTAGTAAAAGGTGTCTCCACCACTAACCAGATTTACAACTGAGGCTTTCCTGTCACTAGGCAACCAGTGCCAAAATAGCCACCCCCAGTCAGCATACCTAGCTGGAACTACACACTCCCTTCACCCATGCCCAGCTCAAGTGATTCCCATTTCTTCTAGTAAGATCACCCTAAAAACCCAAGGGGTTCCTGGGCATAGAATAATGAGGTGGAAGAACTTTGTAGATGATCTGGGGAGGATAACAGGGCCAAGACAGAGAATACTGAGACAAAAGCTCCTGCTTCTCCTGGGTTTTGCTCCCAGCCTTCACTATCTAGTAAATACACTAGTCTACCAGAAACCCCCAAACTATAGAAACTCATTCAGACACCCCTAAAAAACTTGATGAGCTTTGAGGGGATTCTCTGTTAGAAAAAAATCTCTGGAATTCTGCAGAAACCAGCAGATAGGATCATCTTCAGGGGTAGCTCCAATAATGCCAGAACAGCCCCTTAAACAGGGCTCTCTCTAAGACTGATACAGTAGTAGAGGCTCAAACCAAGTACTGGACAGGCTGAGGGGGCTTATTTCTTCGTCCTCCATCATCTTCTCCCAACACTTCATCTTTAGGATCCTGGCATGAGTTCCTTACCTCTCATGCAGGAATGGCCATCCCATTTTACCTTCTTCTTGTGGAAGAAGATGGGCATTTATATGGGCAGTGGTATCTACTAGGCCCCTTTGTTTTCCTGCACCCAGTCTGAACTTCAGTTCCCAGCTGGTTTAATGGTGGGCGTCTCTGATGGAAGAGAGGTGAGTCACTCTTAGGGCAGGGGGGGAGGGAGGTCTGTGAGGAGGAGGCAGAGTTGGGGGCTGGAATCCTGGCTTAAGAGAAGCACACTGAGAGGGTAGGCAAGGAGCACACAGTATAGGGTGGGAAATGAGAGGGAGACAGGTAGGCAGGAGAGGAGGAAGGCCAAGAGACCACCCGCCCTTACTTGGTGCCATCTTCTGGATTGCCCTCCCCATCTGTCTTACACTCCTCTTCGGTCTTCAGGTCATCCGCGCTCAGCTTCTGCTCCTGTTTCCTCCTCACACACTTGACCACCATCAGTGCCAGGATGACGACAGCCAAGAAACCACCCACTGAGGCACCCACAATCACAGCCACCGTTGAGTCACGTTCAGGGGGCACTGATAGGAGGAAGGGAGGACAGATGACACTGGGGTTGGTGACTAGGCAGGATCGCCAACCCTGAACTGCTTTCTAACCCTTATTCTCTCCCGGGGCTTAGAGTCAGGGCCAGAACCTGGAATGGAATCCACATGTCTTACTTTACAGCCCTGCCCATTACAATGAAAAAAAAAAACTCACCAAGATGCTTTGCCCGCTCAAGAAAAAGATTGAGCAAATAATTTCACCAGCTTTCCCCACTCACCTGCCATCAATTACTCCTGGTTGGTGAATAGTTCTTCTGAGGGCTACTTCCACTCGTCTTTGGGAAGGAAGGAAAAGAAAGGGAAGGAAGAAGAGAGGAGGAAAAGGGAAAGAGAGAGGGAGAAGAGGAAAGGAGAGGAGGAGGAGAGGATCTCCCTCTAGCTGCCCTGACTCACTTACTCCCTCCCCTGGCTTCCTACCCTGAGGCTTACCTTGTGTTAGGACCTGTAGGTAGATTTTGCCTAGACCACGGTTGCGGTCAGGCGGGTTCATGACATAGCAATTGTAGGTGCCCTCATCCTCCAGCTGTACATTATTCAGGGTCACAGACACATCATACTTGCTGGGGTTCCCTGTGAATTCTACTCGATCCCCAAAACGGTTTGGTTTCAGGTTAATGATTTTCATCCGGAACTGAAGAAACTGGTCATGAAGGGGAAAGAAAGGGAGCACAGAATGGGGAATTTTTAAAGCTACCACAAAAATACCAACCATACTCTCTCACCTCCCTCCCAGGCCCAGACCCTGGTTGCCAAAAAGCCCTCCCTCCCTCCTCCTCCCACCACCCCAAAACACTGGACAGAAATAGGTCTCCCATTATTGTTCTTCTGCCTTTCTATCCTCATAGCTTCCTTAAAGAAGCCCCCTGATCTGGGCAGAAATTCCAGCCCAGATGGACTTTAGATTCAGCCAGAGGGAAGACAGTTTACCCATTAAGCTCAGCTGCTCTTGAGCCCCCATCCCATCTCCCAGCCCTGCTCACCATCTCCTCAGTGCAATTCTTGCACTCTTGGTATGTCCAGTTCAGGGAGAACTGTTTATTGTTCACTGTGTAGCAGGAGTTAAAGGTGCAGGCCAGGCGCACAGTAGTGCCATTGAGGACATTGAGGGTCATGGGAACTGTGACCTCCATGCTCGATGCTGATGGCACTGGGGACAAAATCACAAGCACATGAGAACCAGAGATGATGGAGCTGGGTTGAAGGGAAGAGCTCAGCCCCTCCACACTCAAGGCGCAAAAGAATAAGGGTAACAAAGCGGGTGATGAGGCAAGGGAAAAGCGTGAACAGCTGTCATTTGGGCAGGAGAAGGCAGGTGACTGACTCTGCCACCTACAACCAAAAGATGGGGGAGAGGCCCTGGAGATGCAAAAAAGGGAAACCTAGTGTGGGTGGTTGTACAGGAGTGAAGACAGAATAAGGGGAATAAATGAAGTGAAGGAAGGGGGTTGTGCAACAGGGGAAGCACGAAACCTCTCCTAGTGCCACTCTCTGGGGGCTCCCTCCCTGCCATGTCCTCCTCCCATCCTCCCCAGACACTCTGCCTCTCCTCTCTGGGCGCTCACTCCCTGCCACGTCCTCCTCCCATCCTCCCCAGACACTCTGCCTCTCCCCAGTGCACTGAGGCACCTCTCTGTGGCTGGGCTCAGAGTTCTGAGCGCACAGACAAGATGGTCACGATTGCCATAGTCCTCCTCCTCCCTCTCCCTCAATCTGCAGGTCCTTTAAATTACACTGCAGGCTAACACCCTAACAACCTCTATGTCAAGGGGATCCTCTCTGAAATTTTAGTCTGGGAGACCTTTGATCTTCCCTTCTAGCTCTTGTGAGTTATCCCGGTGATTTGTAAGACATCAAATTGGTGCAGCCTGCCCTGGAGTCAGGAGGACCTGAGTTCAAATCCAGCTCTAACACGTACTAGCTATGTGACCCTGGACAATTCACTTAACCCCAAATGACTCCCCTCCCCCCGCCAAAAAAAGCCAAAAAAGTCCTCAAAGGGGGGCAACTAGGTGGCACAGTAGATACAGCACTGGCCCTGGAGTCAGGAGAACCTGAGTTCAAATCCAGCCTCAGACATAACACTTACTAGCTGTATAACTCTGGGCAAGTCACTTAACCCCAACTGCCTAGCATCCCCCCCTCCAAAAAAAAGACCTCAAAAGATTTGCAGATGGGGGTCCCATGATTAAGCTCACTTATGCTACCTAGTAGAAGCAGCCCTGCGTAGCACTGGGCCTTGAGTCAGGGAAGCCCGAGTTCAAATTCTTCTCTGACACTAACCTTGTAGCCTTGTTGTTGTTCAGTCATTCCAGTCGTGCCCAACTCCTTGTGATCCCATTTAGGGTGTTCTAATCAGAGATACTGGAGTGATTTGCCGTTTCCTTCTCCAGCTCATTTTACAGATGAGGAAACTGAGGCAAACAGGGTGAAGTAATCTTGCCCAGGGTCACACAGCTAGTACCTGTCTGAGGCCAGATTTGAACTCAGGAAGATGGGCTTTCCTGACTCTGGTCTGGAGCTCTATCCATTGAGCCATCTAGCTGTGGGATAGTCATAGGCAAGTCACTTAATCTCAGTGAGTCTCCATTTCCTCATCTGTAGAGTGGGAATAAAAATACCAACTACTTTACATCATTGTTGCTGGAATGAAGCGATGCATGCTTGGCGAACCTGAGAGTACTAGCATCATTTCAGTCATGTTTGACCCTTCAGGACCCCATTTGGGATTTTCCTGGTAAAAATGCTGGAGTGGTCCGCCATCTCCTTCTCCAGTGGACCCATTTTGTCAGGCAATCAGCAGCTAAGTAACTTGTCCAGGGTCACGCAGTGTGGAAGTGTCTGAGGCTAGATTTGAACTCAGGTCTTCCTCACTTCAGGCCTAGTGCTCTATCCATTGAGCCACCAGCTGCCTCTTTAGAGTACCATTGAAACATCAGATATTACTGCTCGTTAGCTATATAATCTTACACAAGTCACTAACTCTTTCTGGGCCTCAGTTTCTTTATCTGTGGAAGAGGAAGGCTGCTCCAGATCATTTCTAAGACTCCTTCTAACTCTAAATCCCATGATTTTGGGATTCTATGATTCCAACTCACTAGGATAGTATAGGGAAGGGCAGCAGATGTGGCAACTGGGGTGAGGAAGACACTGAAGATGAACCAGGCTCCTTTCCACCTCCTCCCTACACACATTTTCAGTCGGTATTCACATCACCCTCTCTTCCTTCACCAAAATGCCTGGAGGAGGAGAAGCTTCACCTCCCCTTTCTCTCATTGCCTTCCTCTCTCCACCTCTCCTACTCTTGCTTCCACACCACCCACAACCCCAAGCTTCGCCTGGCTTTAGCATCTCTCAACTTCTGGGTGTTTCCTTCTGTAATACTGTGTATTGAATTCTTTTCTACTTGGCAGCAGTTTCAAGGGCAAGGAAGTCAATGGCACCTGTACCTTAAATATCAGACCTGAAAAAGAACAGAATGTTCCTCATTAGACTCATTTTCTTTCAAGAAGATTGAGCATAATATGTATAATTAGTAGGGGAGACAATGGGATTAGCACAGAATTACTAGTTAGAAACTCTATTCTCCTTGAATTCTACCTCGAAAAATAGGGAGGGGGAAGTACAGTGTTCCAGGGTTTTCCCCATGGGTACCTCTCCAACCACAGGGGTCCCTTTCTCTGTCCAGAATGGCCTGTTTTCTGACTTTTTTTTTTTTGCTGACACCAAAAAAAACAGCTGCACTGCAGCATCAACTGCAAGCTTCACTTCCCTCTGGGGGCCTCCATCTGCTCAATATAGTGGACTTCATCAGGAAGGACAGTGTGCCTCCGGACAACTTAAACAATAACTTGGCTCTTCAGGGAGGGCTGCCCAGGTCAGAGTAAGGCTTTTTGTTTGTTGCTTGTTTGTAAGAGGTGAAAGGGACCTTCTGGATCAGGGACTTCAAACCTGGGCCCTCTTGGGGCAGTTTGTAGCCACCCCACTCCACCCCACCCCTCCCCGGCCTCTGTCTCTTTGTTCAGAAGAATGATTAACAAATCTTTTTGAAGAAAAAACAAAGACTTAGATTGTTGCTGTATAAGTAAGATAAATGTTAAAAATTTAAAGTAAGCATATGACTTGAGTTTAAAACTACATCTCTAGTCCCAATCTGGAGAAGGAAATGGCAAACTACTCCAGTATCTTTGCCAAGAAAACCCCAAATAGGGGTCACAGGGAGTTAGACACGACTGAAATGACTGCACAACAACTCTAGTCCCAGTGGCTCTTTTTATAGATGAGAAAGTAAAACCCAGAGAGCCTTAAAAGCAGGGGATGCCCTGATCCATCTCAGCAGGTAAGTGGTACCAGACCCTCCTTCTTAAGGCAGGTGGATGGATTCGATGACCTTCCCTGCAAGGCCAAGGAAATCATGTTAATATATATTCCATAAAACCCCAACCCCTTCCCCAGGAGACAGCAAAGTTTCATCCTGCAAAGGGGGTGGCCAGAGAGTTGGGGAGGAGAGATACTCAGGTCTGAATGAGCTCAGGATGGAGGTGGACTTTGCTGGCTCCCTTCAGCCATCCTTCTTTCCTGAGGGTCAAGCTTGGGGGAGTGGGGATCCTGACTCTGACACTGCCTCATTGTGTGGCTACAGGCAGGTCGTTTCCCCTCTTCGATTCCTCCTTCGTAAGATGCGAAGGGTAGACGCTGATCACTTAAGGTCTCTGCAGGCTCAGAATCCTATGAGCTCACAGGGTGAAAGCCAGAGTTAGGTGCATTGCAGGCATTTTTCTTCCAGCAGGGGTGCCTCTGCAGCAGTTCCCGAGCAGGGTCTGTGAGCCCTCTACAGGGAGGAGAGCTTATTACCTTAACCCTACCAACTCAGAGAGAGAAGCATCTGAAAACTTTAAGATCATAGGATTTAATGCCTTAAGGGACTTTAAAGAACATATAGTCTGACATCTTAATTTTACAGATGAGGAAACCGAGGCCCAGAGAGGGCAAATGCGTAGGTAGTGAGGGACAGAGACACTTAAAAGAGATGAGGAAAGGGTTAAATTAAATTTGCATCTGCTGTTCCATCCAACTCCCCTCCCCCGGATTTCTCAAGTCTTTTTTGTTTCTTTTTCCTAGGGCTATTCCTTAAGCCCTTGATGTCTTTAGCTAAGGTCACACAGAGGCAGAGAGGTATACTTAGGGGTGAAGTGAGAAAAAGCCTCCTAACAATTAGTGCTACCCAAAGGTGGAAGGGACTTCTCCTTGAGGTAACTGGGTTGCCCCCTCCTTGGTGGTGTTCAGTTGGACGCCGAATGGTTATGGACGTTATCGAGAACAATCCTGTCCAGCTGTAGACTGTACTGGATTCTATGATGTAGAGAGTGACAAATTGGAGAGAACTGAGGTATTCTTATTCCCCATCTAGTGGCTCTCACAGCCTTCTTGAGCATCATCTATCGGCCTAGGTGAATACGGGCATTAAGTGGAATAAGGAGAAGGCAGAAGCAGAAATCCAAGGAGCCTCCATTCTCCAGACCCCGGTAGAGTATCTCAAGCATGGAGCTAAGAGACAAGTCTCTCTCCATCACTTGCCAAGCCTACTTAAAACATAACCTCTACCCTTTCCACTTGGTAAGGCTTAACAGAAAACTCTGAGACTCTGGGAATCCCATCACCACCCAGGCTTCCTTCCTGGCTTTATCCCAGTGGAACCACAGAAAGGAAAACTGTATCCAGAAATGAAGCATCGATTGCTTCTCTTGCCATATAGCCATCATGCTGCCGAATCCTGCCAAGTACCCTCCTACTGTCTCCATAATCTCCCACTTCCATGCAGGCCCTGAATCGCTGTTGTCTCCTACTGAAGGGCTTCCCCAACCAAAATACTGCTCTATCCTATCAACTCTGCCTCTACCAAAGCTACCTTCTTCAACCCATACCCCTTGTTTAGAGACTCATAGGGGCTTCTCACAATATGCATCAAGTGCAAAATCCTTCCTGCCCTTGACCCCAGAAATTGCCTAGCCCTCCCATATTATCTCACTCCCTCACCCTTCCTCCTTTTCTATAGTGTCCTATAGCAGGTGGTATAGTGGATAGTACACAGGATTGTAGTCAAGAAGCCCCAAATTCTAATCCCACTTCAAACACTACTTTGTGACACTGGGCAAATCACTTAACCTCTATCTGCCTCCATTCCCTCATCTGTAAAATGGGGATAATAATAGCACCTACCTCCCATGGTTATTATGAGGATCAAATGAGATAATATTTGTAAAGTGCTTTGTGCACCTTAATGCACTACATAAATGCTAGCTATTATTATTAGTGCCTCCTTGATTCCTCCCAAATTTATTTTCCATCGATTCCACTTTCATCTCCCAAATGGCACTTTATACCCAGAAAGCCTCCTTGCCCTAATCTAATCCCTAACTCACCAAGCCTTCCTTCACTTAAGAAGTTCCTGAAATCCCAGTTCCTGAGTGGTTTTTCTTCCCCAGTTATGAGTCAGATGACCTTTTCTCCCAGATCTATCCCATCTAAACATTTAAATCACCAACTCCCCTTTTCTGCTGTTTACTTGCCCATGATGTTAACAACAATATTTAATCATTCACAGAATCACTGGTTACTAGAGGTTGCCATTTGAGTATTTGAGGATCAATGATTTAAAACTAGGAGCAACTTATAGGTTATCCAATTCAATCCCTCAAGTTACGGATGAGAAAACTGAGGCTCGTACTTGCCCATGGTCACATACGCAGTTTGTGCCAGGGCTGGGGTTTGAACCCAAGTGCTCTGACTCTGACTCCTGTGTGGTTTCCATTACATTATACTATCAATAGTTCAATATGCCATATGAGGGGATCAATCTTATCACATAAGTTGCCAGGAGACAGAGATTATGCCTCTCTAGGTCATTTTGCCCAGTGCATGGTGATTTTTTGAGCTTGCAAACCCCCAAGTCAGTGCATCAGAAACAATTAAGTTAAAAAAGTAAAGGAGATGCAAAGAGCACCTATAAGTTGGGCAGGTAAATTAACTTCCCAGACCGCTTAGCAGGCGGACAGGCTGACCTGTAGTAAGTTTGCAGGTAATGAGACAAGTGGTACAAATATTCTGAACCTCTCACCTGGCACATCTCACCCTGTATAGGGGGCAGATAGGTTATCTTGTTAAGACTTAATCAGGCATTTATGAAGCCCAGCTTTAAAATTCACAAGCCTCACGGTCCATGTAGTTCATCTGGGGGAAGGGTGGGGTGGGGTGGGGTATGATTCTCCTCAGCCTCCATCTTAAGTTATACCTTCTCCATTGCCCTCAAGTGTTTTTCACCTGATGCCTTTATCTAAAAAAAAAATCAACCTGACTCCCTTCTTCCTTCCTCCATACACACTTCCAAAATAATAATGACCAATATTCTTGGTGAACCAGGGTGTAAAAGGAAGACACTCTGCCCCCACTAGCCTCTGTATGCTCTCTCCAGGCTCCCCAATCCACCCATGAACCAAGAACCACAACTCTAAACAGAAGTCCCTGACGTAGACGGACCCTTCCAACTAGGGCATCAGATTCAATCCTAAGCCCCCATCAAGTGGGAACAAGTCTGAAAATCCCAGAAAGAGATAAGACAGATTCAATCTGTCCTCTGCCCTGATTCCCCACCTTCACCTAAACCCCATCTTTCTCAGGAACACTTGAAGGAAGAACGCTCTCCTTTGCCATTTGTGGCTTACAGTTTTCAGAGGAGAGTATCACAGAATCCACACCCCTCCCCAAATTTCTATGTCAAAAGCAAGTAACAGCATCTCTTGCTCAGGAGCAACGTCTATCCCTACCCCCACCCCACAACTAGGACATGGGGCTACACCCTAAAAAGTCCCCCTCTCCACGACCCCTTCCAGCTCAAGCTGCTGTTTTTCCACATCAGGAGCATGCAAATGGACAGTCTAACTTACCCAGAGAGAAAAACAGACTGAGCCCAGTGAAACAGAAGGATGGGCGAGGGAGCCAGGCGTCTCTGTGCATTTTCAAGGACTGAGATGTAGTTTGGTTAGGGGCTGGGAGGGGGTGATCTGGGAACTCAGGGCTGCAAGGTGAGCAGTGGTTAGATGCTAAAAAAAAAATGCACGGATTTATTTTAAAGACATTTATAATATTGGGGCAGCTTTATTTCCACCTCTATAATATGGCTGGCTAGTCTGTTGCTGCTTTAAAAAAAAAAAAAGAAAGAGGAAGATAGAAAAAGGGACATAGGAAAAATTTTATGGTTGGTGGATTTTTTTTCAAAGCAGGTGGGAGGGCATAAAAAAAAAATTATTCCAAGCAGCAGCAAGTTCAATTCAATTAAGTGTTTGCTGGGTTTAAGTTGCTACCCTAGACACTGGAGATTCAAACACAAAAATGAAACCGTCCTTGTCCTCAAGGAGCTTACATTTTACTGAGTATAACAACAGGCATACAGATTAAGTAAGTAATTTCTGGGTCTGAGGACAGAGCACTAAAAGCTGGGGTGATCAGGAGAAGGCCCCTTTCTAGAGGTGGTACTCAATCAAGCTGATCCTTGAATGGAACTAAAGATTCCAAGAGTCAGAGTTGAGGAGGGAGAGTATTCCAGGCACAGAGGACAGCCTCTCAAAGTCACAGGGGCAGGAGATAAAAAGCAGTGTATAGAGAACAACCAAAATGCCAGCTTGACTTCTATGGAGAGGGTGTCCTAGAGTCAGGAGGACCTGAGTGTAAATCCAGCCTCAGATACTTACTAGCTATGTGACCCTGGGCAAGCCACTTAAACCCAATTGCCTCAAAAAAAAAAAAACTAAAGTAAAAACTGCCCTCTCCCCCCTTGACTCTTCCTTATAAACTGTGCTGATATTCTCAGAAGTATGACCAGATGGTCTCCATCTCCACTGAGCAGTCAAGTTGAAATGGATGTAAGTTATAGCAAGAGGGACTTGCTCAGAGTTGGAATATAATCAGCCTGATCATAAGGTTCATCAGACAGTGGAAAAAGTGATGGAAGGAAGTTGTCAAACACCCCTATGTGAACATGTTAAAATCTAAGATAACACAGAATGCACATCTATCAATTGACTTACCCCCCCTTTTTGCCCTGCAACTTTATCAAAGTAGGAACTCCATGTACGGAAACACCTTCTACCAATGCAGACCACAAACTATAACCTACAGTCTTAGAGGGCTGCCTAGGACACTGAGAGCTAGGTGACTCTTGCCTATGGCCTATATCCGTAACTTGAGGGATTGAATTGGATAACCTCTAAAGTTGCTCCTGGTTTTAAATCATTGATCCTCAAATACTCAAACATGGCAACCCATAGTAACCCATGATTCTGTGAATGTTTAAATATTGATGTTAACATCACGGGCAAGTAAAGAGTAGAAGAGTAAAGGGGAGTTCATGATTTAAATGTTCAGATGGGATAGACAGAAATAGACACAAAACACAAGTCTGTGTCAGAGACAAGACCTCAACCTAGTGTCTTCCTGACTTCAAGGAAGGTTCTCAATCTCTACCCACTAAGCCATGCTGTCTCTCATCACTCAATAAGAATTTATTCAGACTTTATTATATATGTTAACAAGACACTACCAATCTGTTGCTTGGTACCCGTGGGATAACAAAAAAGTACTATACACTGCCCTCAAGAAGTTTGTGGTCTAACTTAGGAAACAAGACTAAAATGTGAAACAATTAAAGAACAATAAGTAACAAGATGTAAGGAGGTGCTACATGATGTGTTGGAGAGGCAAATGATGTAGGAATTTAGAGAAAAGAGAATTGAGGGGGAAGGGCTTGAGCAAGCCCTGGGCAAGCCACATGGAGGGAAGGAAGAATGAATCACAGCCTTAAGAATGGGCAGGTTTAGACAGGCCAGGATGGAGAGGGCACTCTAAGGTAGAGGAGTAGCCAAAACTTAGGTGTGTTGTTGTTTTTATTGAGTTTTCTTTGACTCTTTGTGACCCCCATTTTCCTTGGTAAAGATATTGGAGTGGTTTGCCATTTCCTTCTCCAGCTCACTTTACAGATGAGAAAAATGAGGCAAACAGTTAAGTGACCTGCCCAGGGTCACACAGCTAGTAAGTGTCTTGAGGTCAAATTTGAACTCAGGTCTTCTTGACTCCAGGCACAGCACTCTATCCATTGTACCTCCCAGCTGCCTTTTAGGTATAGTTGTGGCTAAAAGTGAAGCAATGGACAAGATGACTTCTGAAGAGCTATTCCAACCATATGAAAAAAGGAATTCACAAATTAACTGTCCCTAGAATTCTCAACTCCAGCATGGACCTCTCTGTTTGATTCTTCACTGGACACAGAGGACCACAGACTATGCTACCAGGGGAGGAAAAGGAGGGAAGAGTGGAGCGCACAGAGAGCAGGTGGTGCTATCCAGGTAGGATAAATTCCCATCATCCACTTAGACACCCTTAGAACTCTGAGAAAGGACTTTTAAGTTTTCATTCAACAGAAACCGAAGTCCTTTCCAACACAGCCTTGGCTGCTCTCATCCTGAGCTCTCTGTGGGTAGCCATCAGCAGCACATCCTGCCAGGTGTGCTGAAATGATGGCATTGGCAGAAGCACACGAGATGGGGGTGGGGAGTGTTACACCACTCTTATCCCTTTGGCTGCAGTATAACCATTGGGGGATGCCCTAACTTACAGTGTGACATAAATCAACGGTACTAGAATTATACACAAATCTGCCCTGGATATTATGAAATCCTGGCCAACACTGCTGATGCTGCAACCTATTTTCAAGAGGCAGGTTAATGCAATGCAATGAGCATTGGATTTGGAGCAAAAGGACCTGAATCTTCTGCAACTTATTTCCTGTGTAAACTTGGATAAGTCACAATCTCTCTGGGCTGCAGTTTCCTTATCTGTAAAATGGGGCAGCAGTGGGGTAGGAGGGGAGATTATTATCTATGATTATATCAGGGCTAAAAGGAGCCTTGTTTGTGGTTGCTGGTTACCTAGGATTCCTACCCCAGGTTAGATTAGGACAGAATTCATTCATAAAATGAGAAGGTTTGGTTAGCTGATCTCTGACATCCCTTCTAAGTCTACAGCTATAACATGCTAGGGTTCTACCCCCTTTCTCTGCTTGGTCCAGGCCCTCATCTTCCTTACTGGCCTTTAGTCCCATCACTCTCTCTTCATCTGCAGCAAGCTCAAGGATGCTGCATCAGGCAAGCACATGCCCCCCCCAAAGAGCAGGAGATATTCAGTTTGATGTTGCCGGCTTCCTCCTTTTTCCTGCTACAGGTTGCCTGGGCTTTAAACTGTAGCTCAGAATCTGAGGGAACCCACTCGACTACATTCAGAAAACATTATTGTGGCACATCAAAATTGGGAAGGAATTGGGTGTGGCAATGCTCGGAATAAATTTCTTTGATTTTAAAGGAAACAAACGACATTTTAGGCACTGAAGCAGCCCCTCAACCTGCACCATCTCCAGCTCTGCAGTTGAAAGGGACCTAAATAAGGAGTCAGATGCTCTGACAGAGGAACATAGCAGGAGAGCTGCCCCATACCTTTCCCATATAGTATCTAGAATGTGATTATTTCTTCCCAAGGAATAAACTATCTCTGGAAGTCAACAAACTATATTATAGTAGAATGAAAAGATCTGTCTACTAGCTCCTAGATCTGACAGCTACTCATTAACAATGTTTCTCTGGGCCTTTTTCCTCATTTGTTAAAATTCAGGAGTGGATAAAATGGTCTCTGAATATCCTTTCAGCTCTAGATCTTACAATCCTATGATCTCTAAGGGTCGTCCAACTCCAAACCCTAAGGTTCTTTCCCACTTTGATATTCTGTGGTTATGAATTGCCAAAAGAGTTGTTAGGTATTAAGGAATAAAAATATATGAGATGGATTATTTTGAGAACTTAGTCCAACAACTTTCATACCTTCCCATGATTCCATTAGCCCAAAAGATTTTGTTATTAACCAACTTCAAATTATCAGCCTTAAAGTATATACCAAAGTAACAGATAACACATACGTAATTTCTATTTGAGTTTAGAAATTTTTTTCTAGTACCAGCAAATTTACCTTTTTTATTATGTTTGGCTTAGATAGATTTTAAAATTAATTTGCATTTCTTTGTCTCATAGAAACTGATAGGGGAGATGATTCAGAACCTATTAATTTTTTTTCTTGTGAGCCAGACCATTTATTTTTTTTAATTTTATTAATTTATTTTGATTTATCAACAATCACTTCCATATGCTTTTGAGCTGAAAATTTTTCTCCCCCTTCCTCCCCCCCACCCTCCCCAAGACAGCGCACAATCTGATATAGGCTTTACATTTACATACCCATGAAACATATTTTCACATTAGTGAAGTTGTTAGTAAAAATTAAAACCAATAGGAGGAACCATCAGAAAGATGAAACAAAATTCAACAGAAGGTAAAAATAAGTGATAGCGATTCGACTTCCATAGTTCTTTCTCTGGATGTGGACAGCATTTTCCATCCCGAGTCCTCTGGAGATGTCTTAGATCCTTGTAATGCTGAGAAGGATTCAGTTTAACAATATTAGTCATTGCATAACGTGGCTGTTATTGTGTACAAAGTCCTCTTGGTTCTGCTCACTTCACTCAGCATCAGACCATACAAGTCTTTCCAGGTTTTTCTAAAGTCAGCCTGTTCATCATTTCTTATAGCACAATAGTATTCCACCGAACCTATTAACTGATATAGAGAAAGGCAATCAGAGATTTTAGTTTTCACAAATAATCTATAAAATAGATAATCTACATAGGGTTAAATAAGAGATGAAGGGATACTATAAAAAGAACACCATTCACTTATGAAGTCTAAAATCCTTCACAGCTCTTCAAAAAGGCAAGGATTACCACTCTCATTTTACAGTTGGAGAAACAGTGGAAAATCAATACATATAATTAATGCATGGTTGAACTTGGAAGCCAACCATCTCCCTCAATCCCTGCTGCAATGGACTTCACTCTGGCCCCTAAAAATAAAAAATAAAATAATTATTAAACCTTTATCATCTACCCAGCATTGTACTAAATGCTATATGTGGGATTAAAGAAAAAATATAAAATATGATCCCTACCCGCAAGGTACTTGCAGTCTCTTACAAGCCCACAAGACTTGATTTATATGAAGTGACCGGAAAAAGATCAATTGCCAAGCAGACACTGTTATCAGAAGTCAGAAAAGAACAATGTTGCTGTGGTCAGGAATAGTCAACACTCTAGCAGCTAGGTGGCACAATAGAGTAGTGGAGCTGGAATCAGGAAGACCTGAATTCAAATGTGGCCTCAGATACTTACTAGCTGTGTGACCCTGGGCAAGTCACTTAACCTATCTGACCTTCAGTTTTCTAATCTGTAAAATGGGGGCAATAACAGTAGCTTATAAAAAATATATACATTCTGTTGATTGTAGAAATATATTTCACTCAACAGGGAAACAGAAAAGACACAGAGAAAGGGAAAAGAGGGAATTAGAGAGAGGATAGATTAAGGGAAAGATTAATCCTAAGCAAAATGAACTCTAAGGATGTACAAAAAATATGTGTAGCTCTTTTTGTGGTGGTAATGGATTGGAAATTGAAAGTTGCCTACCAACTGATGAATGGCTAAAGAAGTTATAGTATATACACATGATGGGATATTGTTGTATTGTAAAAAATGTTGAAGGATAGTTTCAGAGAAAACTTAGAAGACTTGTGTGAACTGATACAGAATGAGGCAAACAGAACCAAGAGAATAGATTATATACTGACAGCAATATTATAAAGACAAACAACTTTGAAAGACTTAAGCATTCTGATCAGCATAATGACCAATCTTGTTGCTTCCCTATCTCTTGAGAAGGGATGGACTAAGAATACAGACTGAGTCATGGTTGGGGTTTGTTTGTGTGTGTGTGTGTGTGTTTTATTTGGATTTTGGAAATGGACAATGTGAAAATTTGTTTCGCTTGACTATACATGTTTGTAGCAGGGATTTAGTTTTTCTTTCTCAGAGGAGTGGAAGAGGGGAGAAGGGAATGGAAGAAAAAGCAGATAGTGTCTGAAAAAAATAAAATTTAATTTAAACATTTAAAAATAAATAGTCTAGAACTTCTAGGTCATGTGAGCAACAAGACGGCAGATTAGACATTTTCTCTGATCCCCACAACTTCTCAAATCTCTCCAAAACAGAAATTATGTACCACAGATAAAGCAACTTCAGCTGAGTCCACGACTTAGGACATCCAGAATCCAAAAGAAGGTTAAAAAATAAACCGGGTGGCAGCTAGTGTACTGAATAGAGCATCGGCCCTAGATTCAGGAGGACCTGAGTTCAAATCCGGCCTCAGACACATAACATTGACTAGCTGTGTGACCCTAGGATAGTCATTTAATCCCATTGCCTAGCCTAATAAATAAATAAATGAACCCAGCAACTGACACTGAGTTTACTCAGTATTCTTCCCCTACTCCCCACACTACCAGCAGTGGGGCTGCACTAGCAAACCCAACCACATCACACAGAATGGCATAAAAACCCACCCCTATTCCCCAGTCTCCTCTTCCTCTTTCCAATTCTGAGGAAATCGTGGTTCCATGCTGCGGACATTTGCTTGGGACTCAACAGCCAGCTTGACCACAGCCCTTCAGGAGCAAAAGACTGTGAGGGGCTATAAACCATAAGCATTAGTGCTGCAAATCTCTGAACTTCTGATGCTGGGGGGAAATAGGCTCTGAGCTACCAATGCTGGGCTGAAGAGCAGAGGGAGTGAGACAGCTCACCAGGGCAGGACACTCTGCACATAGGGTGCCACGCAGCACTATACCAAGTCTGAAGGAAAGAGCATCCACCTGGCACCAGTTCTGACCACCCAAAAGTCATCTGTGGCAAGGACCTAGCCTAGTGAACTATGAATTGTCCAGTGTGAGAGGGAGCTAAGATGTTGTAAGATCCAACCCCTACGGAAACCACAATCAGAAGGGAGGGTGTCAGGAAGTAAGTGATAGGAAAATAAGGTGGGGGGGGGGGGGGAAGACCAAATATTTCAGGAAGAAGAAAACTCAAAGACCTTGAACATAAACAGATAAGTCAACAGGAAAAAAGTAACAACTGAAGAAAACATGGCCTCCAGATCTAGTAAACAAATTTAGGAATCTATGAACAAATGATGCAATGCTAAGGAAAATGCTATAACACTTGATGAGAACGGCACCCTGTAGAAACTGAGGAAAACACGAAACTACAACAACCTGTTCCTGAGTGGTTTAAAAGAGAAATGAGACTTAGGAGAGCAGAATATATGTCCTGCACAGAAAAAAAAATAAGCAAAATGGAAAAACTGGAATCTGCAATGGAAAGCCTCACCAAAGAAACATAAGAGAGAAGAGTAGATTGGAAATACAAAGGCACAGATGGGAAAGACAACCTAGAAGAAGAGAAGCAAAAACAATAACATTAAAATAAAATATGCTCACTATGCAAGTAAAACATACTTATCTCGAGGTCAGGATATGTAGAGACAATCTAAGGATCACAGGTCTCCCAAAAGAACATGACGGGACCAAAAAACCTTAACAGGATAATCAAGGAAATATTAGAAAAGAAATGCCCAGAATTTCTATACACAGAAAATGAAATTCCAATTGAAAGAATTCACAGATTATCTCCAGGGCATGGAAAAAAACAAGGTTGCAAACTCTAAGATACACAATAGTTATATTTAACAATTCAATTCAGAAGCAATAAATTCTGCAAGGCATGAGGAAAAAGACCTTCAAATACAAAGGAAAGGACATTTGAATAAGGCAAGACTATTCTGTACCCACTAAAAAAAGAGGAGGGAATGGAATGTGTTCTGAAGAACATTAGAGCTCAGGAAATAGCCCAGGGTGACCTATCCTGCAAATCTGAGCCTAACTATACAGGACAAAAAAATAGACTTTCAATAAAGAAGAGTTTGAAATGTTTTTGAAAGAAAACTAGAAGTGAAAAGATTGTTTGCATCTTGAATATCCCAAATAACAGAAATGCAGGAGGAGTGAATAAATGCAACAGACAAGGACAACAACAGTGACAACAGAAAGACCAGTAAGAGGCTTCTTTCTAAGGTAGACAAGGAGACAGGGGTGAAGGCAAAAATCTGATAGAGGTAACAGCAATGAGGTGGACAGGGGGTACTATGGGCAGAACCTGGTGACACCCAGCCTACAGGTTGAATGCTTCTTTTGTGAGATTACATTACAACATAGGAGGGTACATGGAGGGGGAGTGGCAGGGGGATGGATGGTGAGCAGTGTGATTTGCCAGGGTCAGATCAAAAGCTAGCAAGGAGGGGAAGGTAAATTCTGTGGTCTCAAAAAATAGAAAAATACAGGAGAATAGATGAGAAAAAATGAAAGGCTGAAAATGGGAGAGGAAAGAAGAACTTGCTTTGGTGGTGAAAGGGGGTTCTACTGATGAATGCGCCTGTGAGTGAAAAGAAATGGTTGGTGAAAAGAGATACGGACCTTGTACTGGATGAAGCCTGGTATATTTGGTGCTTGAAAAGTCTGCTTGTCCTGGGAAGGAGGTAGTTGGAACCCCTCAGAGCAACTGGCACCTAGAGGATTAGGAGAGCATGGACGTAGGAAATTTCTGAGAAAATGTAGAAACAACGGTCAACAAGAGAATATAGCTCAATGATGGGGTTCTACCATAGGCCAGTATCTTTTCTGACACCTTCAATAATTGGCATTATTCTGAGAGTGAGGTACAACAGAAAGGAGAAATCCATGGGTTAAGCAGAAAGCACCTATTGGGGAGAGTCTAGAATGGATATCTTGGAAACTTTGATGGCAGGAAGACTACAGAGAAAAGAGATTATTATAGGGGTCATGAATCAGAAAGTGAGGGCATAACAAGTAAATGGAAAGAGAAGATGGATAATAGACTGAGAGAAATCCTTTTTGGAAAGGGGAACAGAAGAATAAAATGTAAAAAAAAAAAACCTAACAGACAGGATTAGCTGGAGGATAGAAGAGAAAGAGGAAATCTACTTGGCTAACTGAGAGGAAATAGAATGGGAGAAATATATGACCACATAAAAGCAAGAGAGAAAAAGGAAGTAATAAACAAAACCTTAAAGGGAAAGGGGTAACCAATTAGAAGAGGGGATCAGGGGCAAGGGTAAGAGAGCTAAAAGGAACACGGTCACCTTAGAAAAATTAAAGTAAAATAACTGAAGGAACATAATGCTGTGTTTATAGAAGAAGAAGGAGAAAATCATAACTTGGAAAAAAAAACAATTTTAGAGACAGAAGAAAACATAAACCTAACTATTAGAACACTAAATGTGAATGGATTAAACAATCCAATAAAATTAAAAAGAGTAATTTATTGGATAAGAAAACAAAACCCTACAATCTGTTTTGCTTATAAGAAATACATTTATAAAACAAAGACACACGAAAAATGAAGCTGAGGGAAGGGGGAAGAAAATGCATCAAGTGAATCCTAAAAAGCAAGAGTTGCCATCATGATTCAAACAAAGCAAAAACAAACATTCAAAAAATAAAAAAAAAGATTAACAAGGAAACTATACTATGTTGAAAAGAACTATAGACAATAAACCAATATCAGTAATAAACTTATATACTCCAAACGCCTCAGCATCCAAATTCATAAAGGAAATATTTTCTGGGCTTCAAAAAGATTTATACAGTAATACAATAGTGACAGGAGACTTTAATATCTCTCTATCAGTTTTGGAGAAGTATAACATAAAGAATTAAAAAAGAGAAAATATGGTTTTTTGGGAGCCAAGATGGCAGAGTGAAAGCAGTGACTTGCTTGAGCTCTCCCCCAAACCCCTCCATTTACTCATAAAAAATGGCTCTAAACAAATTCTAAAGCAGCAGAACCCACAAAGAGACAGAGTGAAACAAATTTCCAGCCCAAGACAACCTGGATGATTGATCAGAAAGGTGTATCGCGCCAGGCTGGGAGTAGGCGCACAGGCCACAGCGAACCTGGAGCAGGCCTCAGAGGATTGAATCGCGGGCAACTGTGGTGGTTTCCGGACTCCTCCATCCACGAATACCAAAGACAACTTAGAAGGTCAGTGGGAAAAGTCTGTTTCTGCGGTGCTGAGAGAGGAACATGGGGTCTCAGCTCCATTCCCCAAGAGCATGATCCTGGAGGGGCAGCTGCCTTCCTGAGCTTCCGGCCCATAGACTGAGGGGGAATCCAGTGGCTGATCAGAGAGGGATTGCAGGGATCTCTTTGCCAGTGCTGAGGCAGGAATCTCTTGCTTTGCCCATGCTTGGATCTGGGTCACAGTTCTGGGGTGTGCTGGGGTGAGGAGGAACACTGGTGTGGTAGAGCTTATAGTGGCTGTAAAGAGGAAACCCTCCTCACAGTTACAGGACAGAAAGGAGTACTTGTGGTCACAGGCCAGGAAAAGAGTAAACACCTCACCCCTTATCATACTACCTTGGAAGAACTGAAAATTTAGAGGTCCCTACAAGTATCTCTGAAAACAGCTATACAAATCCCTGGGACAGTACATTCTCCACATTGGAAGCAGACTCTTACCTTAACAAAGAGTTTAAAACTCAAGTAATTGGCTGGGATCATGAGCAAGCAGCACAAAAAGAGTCAGACTATATTATCTTACTTTGGTGAAAAAGATCAAAATATACAACCAGAAGAAGACAACAAAGTCAAAGCTTCTACATCCAAAGCCTCCAAGAAAAATATGAATCAATCCCAGGCCTTGGAAGAGCTCAAAAGGGTTTTTGAGAAGCAAGTAAGAGAAGTAGAGGAAAAACTGGGAAGAGAAATGAGAGTGATGCAAGAAAATCATGAAAAACAAGTCAACAGCTTGCTAAAGGAGACCCAAAAAAATACTGAAGAAAATAACACCTTAAAAAATAGCCTAACCCAAATGGCAAAAGAGGTCCAAAAAGCCAATGAGGAGGAAAATGCCCTAAAAAGAAAAATTGGCCAAATGGAAAAGGAAGTCCAAAAGATTACTGAAGAAAATACTTCCTTAAAAATTAGAATAGAGCAATTGGAAGCTAGTGACTTTATGAGAAATCAAGACACTGTAAAACAAATCCAAAAGAATGAAAAATTAGAAAACAATGTGAAATATCTCATTGGAAAAACAACTGACCTGGAAAATAGATCCAGGAGAGAGAATTTAAAAATTATTGGACTATCTGAAAGCCATGATCAAAAAAGAGCCTAGACATCATCTTTCAAGAAATTATCAAGGAAAACTGCCCTGATATATTAGAACCAGAGGGCAAAATAGAAATTGAAAGAATCCACAGATCTCCTCCTGAAAGAGATCCCCAAAGGAAAACTCCTAGGAATATTATAGCCAAATTCCAGAGTTCCCAGGTCAAGGAGAAAATATTACAAGCTGCCAGAAAGAAACAATTCAAGTACTGTGGAAACACAATCAGGATAACACAAGATTTAGCAGCTTCTACATTAAAGGACCGCAGGGCATGGAATATAATATTCTGGAGGGCAAAGGAGATAGGATTACAACCAAGAATCACCTACCCAGCAAAACTGAGTATAATCCTTCAGGGGGAAAAATTTTCATTCAGTGAAATAGAGGACTTTCAAGCATTCTTGATGAAAAGACCATAGCTGAATAGAAAATTTAACTTTCAAATACAAAACTCAAGTGGAACATGAAGAGGTAAACAGGAAAGAGAAATCATAAGAGACTTATTAAGGTTGAACTGTTTACATTCCTGCATGGAAAGATGATATTTAACTCATGAGACCTTTGTCAGTATTAGGGTAGTTGGAGGAAAAAAAGTATATGTATGTATATATAGATAGATAGAAGGCACAGGGTGAGTTGAAGATTAAGGGGTCATATCTGGAGAATAAAATTAAGGGATGACAGAGGATTATACTCAGAAAAGAAGAAAGGGAGAGGTAGAATGGGGTACATTATCTCACAAAAAAAAACAGAAAAGAAACAAGAGAGCAGGGTGATGACAGAGAGGAGGGCAGAATGGGAAAGGGCGTAATCAGAAGTAAATACTTCTGAGGAGGGACAGGGTCAAAAGAAAGAACAGAATAAATGGGAGGGCAGGATAGGATTAAGGGAAATAGAGTTAGTTTTTCACAACATGTTTACTATGGAAGTGTTTTGCATAACTGCACATGTATGACCTATATTGTGTTGCTTGCCTTTTCAATGAGGGTGGGTGCGGAGGGAGGAAGGGAGAAAATTTGAAACCTAAAGTTTTAAAAACATATGTTTAAAAAAAATGTTTTCACATGCTACTGTGAAATAAGAAATACAGGAAATGGGGTACAGAAGTCTATCCTGCCTTACAGGAAAATAGAAGGGGAAGGGGATAAGAGAAGGGGGGGAGAGATAGAAGACAGGATAAACTAGGGGAAGGGATATTCATCTTGGGGTGGGGGGAGAGGTGAGATGGGGTGAAAATTTGGAACTCAAAATCTTGTGGAAGTAAATATTGAAAATTAAAAATAAATAAATTTATATTTAAAAAAAGAGAGAGAAAATATGGAACTAAACAAATTTCTGGAGGAATTAAAGTTAAAAGATATATGACTTCTAAAGTAGATAGCAAAGGAGATGTATTCTTAACCAAATGAGATAGGGGCAATTACAAAAGATAAAACAGATAACCTTGATTACTTGAATAGATAACTTTGATTACTTGAAACTGAAAAGTTTCTGCACAGACAATATTAATGCATCTAGGATAAGAAGGAAAGAGGTCAATCTTATAGGAAGATTATATTAGCAACTATACAGAGCATTTAGGGAGCCATATGAAGTTCTATGAGAAATTTCCAATATTTAATCTATTTAAATAGTCCTGGGGAAAATAGACACATGACCTCCATGTAAAAGGTCATATCATAAACAAATTACAGGAGCAAGGAAGAAGTTATCTTTCAGGTCTATCCCTAGAAGAATAGTTCATAACCAAAGATAGGTGTTCACAGAAGATAAAATGCACAATTTTGATTATATTGAATTTAGAAGTTTTTGCACAAGCAAATCCAAGACTGCTTAGATTAGAAGGAAACAGTTAACTGGGAAAAAGTAATCTTTGTAGCAATTTTCTCTCATTTCCAAAGTATATATGGAATTGATTTAAACCTGTTAGAATAAACAACATTCCCCAATTGATAAATGGTCAAAAAGATATGAAGAGAGTTATCAAGGGAAGAAACTTTGATGAATGAAAAGTGCAAGAGACATAATTTCTCGGTGATTAACAATTATTTTGTTAATTATGGCTAGCAAATAATTAACATAAGAGGTCAGTGGCACTCTCAGAAGCCAAAGAGGAATCATGAAGGCTGCTCAACATTTAAATACTCTTGGAGAGTGAGTATTTCCAACTGGCAGAAATCAACTCTGATTGGTTACAATTGAGAGAATTAATATTATAATGAGAGGTGGGCTTATTCTAACGAGAGGGGGAGGAAACTTGACTCTGATCTGTTACTCTTGGACAAAAAGACTATCTCTATGCCTAGCCCACCCCCACCTCCAACAATCTAGACAAAAGTGATCTGCCCAGTCCTGCCAGAGTAGAACACAATGGGCCCTAGATTAGATTCTCAGAAGACTGTAAGTTCTTCTGGTTGAGTAGGGTGAGAAGCATGTATTTAGGTAATCTACTAACCACAAGCATTTCTTAAAGAAATAATGCTTCTATGCTATCCACATCCAGAGACATAGAGCTGAGGAACTTTGAGTTCAGATTGAAGAATTTTTTTCACTTTTCTTATTTTTATTTTTCTTGGTTTTTTTTTACAACATGGCTAATACAGCAATATGTTTTACATGTCTTAACATGCATAATTCATATCATATAGTTTGCCTTCTCAATGGGAAGGAGTTGGAGGTAGGGAGAGAAATTGGAACTCAAAATTTAAAAAAATTTAAAAAGAAAATAATAATAAAAGAAAAAAAAGAATGTTTACTATAGAAATAATACTTTAGAATAGAGACAGTAGTGAAGTGACTATAGTTGAGCTTGGGCAATTTTATCTATCATCAATGTGATAGGCACAAGGACTGGGCTTTGAATGAGGAAACAGAAAGGGGAAAAAGCCTTGGATCTCCCCAATATTAGTTGGTTATTAATAATCTCTTAAAACCTAAGCTATCAATAACCACAGGAAAAATGCTCCAAATCACTAATAAATGAATAAATGCACATTAAAGCAACTCCAAACTTCTACCCTAAACCCATCACACTGGTTAAGTTTCCAAAAAAAGAAAATGACAAATATTGGAAAGGATGTCTGAAAACAGGTACATTAATGCACTGTTAGAGCTGTAAATTTGATAACCATTCTGGAAAGCAACTTGGAACTAAACCCAAAGTGTTATTAAATTATACATACCCTTTGATCCAGAGATATCCTTACTAGGCCTCCTTTCTGGAGATTAAAGAAAGCGGAAAAGGACATGGGTACAAAAATATTTATAGCAGTTCTTTTTGTAGTGGCAAAGAACTAAAAACTAAGAAAATAACCATCAACTGGGGAATGGCTGAACAAAATATGGTATATCAATGTAATGAAATACAATTATGTGGTAAGAAATGACAATGGGGGTGGTTTCAGAGAAACCCAGGAAGACTTGTATAAACTGATGCAGACTAAAAAGAGCAGAATCAGAACAATTTATACCATAATGACATTGTAAAAATGAATAATTTTGAAAGGCTTAAGAACTCTAATCAATGCAACGAGCAATCATAATTCCAGAGGACTGATGAATACTGTCCATATCCTGATGGACTCAATATGTAGGATGAGACACATATTTTTGGACGTGGCCAATATGGGAATTTTTACTATTATTACAAGGAATTTTTTCTTTTATCTTTTTTTTATTAATTTATTTTGATTTATCAACAATCATTTCCATAAGCTTTTGAGTTTTAAATTTTTCTCCCCCTCCCTCCCCACCTCCCTTTCCAAGATGGCATACAATCTGATATAGGCTATACATATACATTACTATTAAACATATTTTCACACTAGTCATGTTGTAAGGAAGAATTAGAACCAATAGAAGGAACCACAGGAAAGAAGAAACAAAACAAAAATAGAAGAAGAAAAAAAGAGCAAATAGTATGTTTTCATCTGCATTCAAACTCCATCGTTCTTTCTTTGGATGTGGAGAGCATTTTCCATCATGAGACTTTTGGAGATCCTTGCATTGCGGAAAGGGCTAAGTCTATCAACATTAGTCATCGAACAACATGGCTGTTACTATGTACAGTGTTCTCCTGGTTCTGCTCACTTCACTCAGCTTCAATCCATACAACTCTCTCCAGGTTTTTCTGAAGTCCACCTGTTTGTTTGTTTGTTTGTTTCTTAGTAAGGGGAAAGGGTAGCAGATGAGAAGAAGAGAAAATTAAAGTTTATTAAACAAAAAAATTAAAATTTAATTAAAAATATATTCCTTGGATGATACTCTTCCTCTTCCCCAACTCTACATACACAAACATGAACACAAACACACTCCATCCTTCATTCATGAAAATGATGTTACTAAACCATTATCTAATGATGGTTTGAGGGTGGTAATGGGTTTCACTGAGTTAACTACACATTGTTGACTGATCCCATTAATGAGCAAAAGTAGAAACTGGCCCATCATTAGTTTCTTTCTCTGTCTCTCACTCTCTCTCTCCCCCTCTTGCTCCCTGCTCTCAGAACCTTTAACAGTTCTCCTCTTTATATTGGAGTAGGAAGCATATGTAGGATGTTAATATCCTCGCATTCAAGGCTTTCTATAATCTGGCTCCACTCCATCTATCCAACTTTGTCTCTCATTGTTCCATACACCACATTTATTCCCTGTACCTCTCAGTACCTTTGCTTCATAAAAAGTTACCAAATCAGTAGTAGAGAGCTCAAATTTACCACTGTAGTTTCATCAGCTCTAAACAACTGAGTGAGTATAAGGCTGGCCCTAAGAGGGTAGATAAAAATTAGACATTCCCAGGAAGATGCTGCATACAAGGAAAGATAAATGGGATCCAGCTCCACAGAAGTTTTACCCAAAGTGCTAGAGGCCTCCTACATCTTTTAACATTTTATAAATACTAGCATGTCGGGGCAGCTAGGTGGCACAGTGAATAGAGCACTGGCCCTGGAGTCAGGAGGACCTGAGTTCAAATCTGGCTTCAGACCAAACACTTGACACTTACTAGCTGTGTGACCCTGGGCAAGTCACTTAACCCCAACTGCCAAAAAAGAAGAATTGCAATAAATGCTAGGGTGGCATTCAGGCTTCTTTCCCTTTTTTCTCACAATATAGTCAGCTCACTGGGCTGTTGTTGTTGTGTTTTGTTTTGTTTTGTTTTTTAAGCTGCTGATGTAAGCACTCAGTCTGTCTCCAAAAAAACAAAAACAGAAAACAAAGAGCAGGCTAGTGATAAGTGTCTAAAGACATCAACCTGGCCTGGAAGGTTCATGTAGTCTTTAAGTAGGTATACTCAAGGTTTTCAACCTATTCCTACTGGGTTTAAAAAAAATCTCCAAATCTAACTGTCTACACAGTCAATTCCCTCTTATTCACACTAATGGATAAAAATGAGGACATGGATAAATCACTTATTCTTGGCTCTGAAGTGCATTTTTGTGGTTACATTTGGGGGAACTTGAAAATCATCCAGCCTGCCCATCCTCTCTCACCAACTTGGAGATGAACATTGCCATTCCCATTTATGCAAATCATTGGATTAAACTGAGTTCCCTGGTTTATACTTTTCCAGGATTATTGTGTTTTTAAAGGCTTCCTGCTGATATAGGCTACCAATAGAAGCAAAAGTAAATAAGAAATAATGAGCTGTATCAATGTAAGATAATTGCCTACTTTGCTTAATGTTTTTGCTAATCAGACATTATTAAGTGCTGCCCGGGACCAACAAAAGATATCTGGCAGCTGGACTCATAAAAAAAAGTGGGAGGGGGAGACAAATGAAAAAAGTGCAGGGGCTAGAAATAGACTTAAATATTTTCAAGTTTCTCCAATTCCCTTAAATTTAAGAATTATCCTTCTGGTAGGAAAGTATTAGGGAATGAGCAGATCCATGACTAGGGAGAGTTTTTTCTCATGATTTCAGGCAGGGCTATAGGAAATCGGCATTGAGCATTTCCTGGACTTTCATAATCTGTGGTTATGAAAAAGCTGAGTATTAAGGTATTAAAAGAGACCTTTATCAACAATCCCTTCTCCCATACCTGGGATGGAATATGCCAAAGTTGAATTCTGGAGCTTTAGAAGGAAAGTTTATTTCTACACTTTCAATGTAAAACATCCTGTCTTGTCTAGTGGCACCTCTAGCTCACTCAGCTCTGTTCTTAAGTGTTCCTTTAGATGGACCCCAGAAAAAAATCAATGGTTCAGCTCAATTCCATTTTAAAAGCCTTTATTAAGTATTTCAACCTGAAATTAAAACCAGAGAGAGACTGAGGTGCAGAGTCCTTCTGTCTACAGAACACTGTGTTAGGCACTGGGAAAAATACAAAGTTTAGAGGCAGCTAGGTGGTGCAGTGGATAGAGCACCGGTCCTGAAGTCAGGAGGACCTGAGTTAAAATCTAGTCTCAGACCAGACACTTGACACTTACTAGCTGCGTGACACTGGGCAAATCACTTAACCCCAACTGCCTAAAAAGAAAAAGAAAAATACAAAGTTTAGAAAAGAAAAGCTTCCTCCATCTTAGAGCTTACAGTCTAGTAGCAGAATATGACACACACACAAATAACTATAATACAGAATGTTATACAGTAAGTACATGAGACAGATGTAAGTAAAGTGAGGTCCAAGCAGGGAATTATATCACTAATTTGCAGGAAATCAGACAAGACTTCCTCAAAGGGGTCACATTTGAGTTGGGCTTTAGGTAAGAGTTCTGAAGGTTATGGGAAGGGAGGTGTACATGTTAGACACATCTTAGACACATGTTAGATGCGTTGTCAGAGCACAGCTTGAACAAAGTCACTGAGGCAAGAAAGTATAGAAAACATACAGGGGATGGAGATTAATCCAGTTTGGATAGAACAGAGTACATGGAGGAGAAAATGCTGGAAAGAGCCTTCAATGACAACATAAGGAATTTACACTTATGTGAATCCGTCTGCTCCTACATCCTTAATGCCATTATTCTATGAATATGCAATCTCAGGAAAGACAGATACTCATTAATTCTGGAAAGTATTATCTACAGGCTAGGAATGAAACCCATACTCTCCTACCACATAAAGAGAGAAAGAATCAATAGCACCAATAGCGTTATATGCACCTGCATGTGCTACTTTTATAGTGTGATCAGGATATTGCATTCTAGGTATCTATTGGCTTATCTATTGGCGGGGGGCAGGGCAGAAAAGGGAGGGGTGAAGGGAAAGATGATTTCCTCTGAATACATTTATTTACAGATAATTTTTAGTCATTATAAAACAAAACATTCTGAATTGATTTATGATGTTTTTAAGCTTCTTCATAATAACTTCCTCTACAATAACAATGTCTGTTTTGACAGTTTGATGTACCCATCCAACAAGGATCACACGCTTGCTCGGGAGACATAACATAAGCTCCATGCAGGCAAGGGCCATGTCTTACCACAGTTTACATCTTCCCCAGAGGGCTCTACACTCAGCAAATGCTTCAGAGCGGTCTGCTCCACTGCATCTGTTGTTGAATTAAACCTCTGGCCCATTACCAATCTGAGGACTATCTCTCCCAAGCGCTCCAGTCTCTTTCCGTCACAAATCAAGGTCTCCTCATTTCAACCCCTCAACCCAAGCAGCAAACAGAGAAGACTGCAGGAGAGCTTTAGGACATCAACTGCAGTTGTGGCTCAGGAAAATCAAGGGCTACTGAGAGCCAGGATCTTCCTTTGTTGGGGGTCTTTTGGCAAACCTTGGTCTTTCAAGAGTTTGTTCTGTTTCTGGCATTATTGCAGAAGATTTCTTCTGCTCTGCTCTCCAAGAAGGCCAAACTGGTTGCTGTGAAGTAGGAAAAAAAAAGACACAAAATATATCTGTCAGGAGCCCAAAATATACCTGAGAAAGAGCAGAGATAACAGACCTTGACATCAGATTGTTGCTGTTCAGTTGTTTTCAGTCATGTCCAGCTCTTCATGACCCCATCTGGGGTTTTCTTGGCAAAGACACTGGAATGGTTTGTAATTTCCTTCTCCAGCTCCTTTTTACAGATAAGGAAACTAAGGCAAACAGGGTGAAGTGACTTGCCCAAGGTCACATAGCTAGTAAGTGTCTAAGGCCAGATTTGAACTCAGGAAGTTTAGTCTTCTTGCCCAGACCAGCACCCTGTGCCACCTAGCTGTCCAATTAGACACGTGTAAAAGCCACATAATTAAAGAAGGCCATCAACTCGATGGTGAAGCCAGTGAGCTTTTCAAAAAGATTCCAGACCAATCCTCTAAGGTTATGAAATCAATCTCTTACAAAACGATGATTGAATTTCCTGTATTCTGTATTTTACAAAGCATTCAACAGGAAATCAGTGAAATCATCTTTAAAGATCACAGTCATTATCACCAACATCAGTTATTCATCTCAGACTTCCTACTCAAGCTGGTAGAGCACAGTTACAATCAAAATGCAGTTACATTAGTAGATTTCTTTAGGCTGAGAACCGGCAGCTACTGCCCCAGCTCATAAAAATGGCAGATAACAGGAAGTGGGGGAAAATATTGGCTCCAACTGACACTCCAAGGTGGAGCCAATGTTACCCTGGCTGACTTCAGCATTACTCAGGAAGAGCTTGTGCTAGCTGAATTCAGTCAGAAGTCCTGTGTCTCATTTGCTGCCATGAGGAGAAAACACAAAGCCCCATCACTCTAGGAAACAAAAAGCAGGCCATACCCATACTGGAATAAACACTGCTCCTTAACGGACTTAATTCACTATAATTATTCTATAAATAGCATCTTGTTCACCACCAGCCTCACTCCTCTTCCCTGAAATGCCAAGTGACTGCTCTAGGTGTAGTACTCCCCAGGGGAAGTGAACAACAAAAAGACCAGAATCAAACTTCTTTCTGTTATTCAGGAGTATGCAATACACCAGGCTGCTCCCTAATATTAAGGCTTGATAAACCCTGCTGAGAACTTCATCTGAAAGGAAAATCAGTTCCTTGCAATAAAATACTACTCTAAGGGTCTCATCACAACATGTCCAATTGCTAAGACGGCCACACCCTAGAAATAGCCCAAAAAGTCATTTCTCAATAATGCCATTAAAACCAAGCACTCTCCCCTCCCCAAGGCTGACCACCCCCGGGATGACATTGTCATTGTAATGTGGTTTTGCCTACTATCACATTCTCAATGGACACTGTTGGCAGGGATATTGCCTAACTTGGGTGGACCTAGGGTGGGCCCTCAGGCCTACGGTCTCTCACTACTTAAACATGCTCCAAGAGCATGTTTGACTATATTGTCCAATCCAGTTATCCCTTTGTAAATTAGAATAATCTCCAGACCTTCTGGTCCCTCACCCTCATCCCCATCCCCACCTAACCCCTGACTATGTGAACATATGTCTTCACCCTCCTCAAATCTCTGGTCCTTCCAGAACCACTTGGCACATGACTCAGTAATGACCTAAAGCCTGCTTTCTCACCATCGTCATGTAAGTGGCCTCGGAGGCTCTGCTTGATTCCTCTTCCTCAATCACAGGCTGTGTAGTTACTGTGGAGTAAACATGTGCCTAGAGAGAGAACATTGTAAAACAGTTTCTAAAAAATGAAGCACATCTCATAGACGTCCTCCATATCCAAGACTTAACTCCAACGCTCAACTAGGAAGGGCCAAAGAAATAATGAGAGCTGGACTATATGAGTTAGTCATATGTCTCATTCATTCTCCATGAGAATTAAGTTGTCAGGAAAGAGTCTCATCTCAGGATCTAAACCTACTCTTTCAAAAACCAAACACATAGTTTTGGTCCAGGTATTTAGACACCAGCAGGAGACTAGCATCTTGTCACCTTGGGTAATCTCTTCTAATTAAAGCCATGGCAGGGTGGCATTAAGTAACAAATGATTCCTTCCAGAGAACTGTGCATGGCAGAACAGGTCTTAAAGGGCTAAACTTCCCATTAGTGGTATCAATGGCACTTCAGAATCCAAATTATCTTTTTGTGTTTGGCAAAGCAATGTCATCCAGCTACAGACTTTCAGACTCCTGGGACCTTATCTAAGGGCACATATAACAAATAACATAATATGGAGAAGAATGAATACTCAGAGAGAAACTTTTTTTTTAAATCATCCAGCTACATTTATAGATTTTGTTGTCATTCAATCATTTCAGCCGTGTCTGACTCTTTGTGAACTCATTTGGGGTTTTCTTGGCAAAGATACTGGAGTGGTTTGCCATTTCCTTCTCCAGCTCATTTTACAGATGAGGAAACTGAGGCAAACCAGGTTAAGTGACTTATCCAGGGTCACACAGCTAGGACGTATCTGAGGCAAGATTTGAACTCAGAAAGATAAGTCTTCCTGACTCCAGGTCTGACACTCTATCCACTGTGCCACCTAGCTGCCCTGCATTTATAGATACAGATAACTATACCTTCACATACATTATACATATAGAGAACTCCCAGATGAGGAAATTCCTACCAATGCAGGTCAGCACCTACTGCACAAATCTTAGTCTGAGGGAGTTGCCTAGAGTACAGAGAGGTTTAATGAGTTGCTTGGTTGGTGTCACATGGCCAGTGGGACTTGGTGGGACTTTCTTTCTGGCTCTGAGACTGATTCTCTATCCACTGCTCTATGCCACATCTCAAATGCAAGCATGCATGTGTGCATGCGCACATGCACACACTTTTCATACTGACCTTTTGTGGAGAAAAGCACTTTAGGGAACAGGAGAAATGTTAGTTCTATCTATCTATTGATCTATCTATCCATATACACACACTCCTGTGTATATGTATATAGGACATATACTAACATATGCATACATATTGAATACATATATACGTGTGTGTATATTTATAAAAATAAAATCTCAAGTCTTGCTGTCACATCCTGCTTTCTTCAACCTTCTCTTCCCCCTCAGCAGCTACATCCATGGAGGAATAATACCACTACCACAAAGTTATAGAGTATTTTATAATTGAATTCTTTATCTATAGCATTTCCCACATCTCAGAAGACAAAGCAGTTACATGAGAAGAAAGTCCACTTACCTCTGACTTAGCCTTACTGGTATTCTCCAAGTGGTTTTCTGATCTGCAAAGTAAATAAAACATGGGGTTAATAGTTAAGCATCACCAGGTCACTGCTTCTGTACTGAACTCTCATGGAGAAGAGAACCTTAGGGTACAGGAAAGTGAATTCTATCTACTCCCATATATGATGTGACTCACAAAGTTTTTACTCTCCCAATCTAGCTTGGATCAGCTACTAAATGTTCTTAGAGCATCTGTGGAATTTGGGTCCTTTGGTGGAATGCAAGATGTCAATCCCTGGAGGTCTGTTTTCTTTTCTTCTATTTCATACAGGCTTCTCCTCAGCCTCAGTTGTCATTAGATCAGCTTCATGGCCAATAATTTAGGGAGAGAGGTCATTACAAATAGACTAGGAGGGAAGCTGTGGAATCTCCTTGGAGATCTTTAAGGAGAGGGATTTCCTGCCTGTTTAGGCTTTACTTATCAAGCATGAGGATGTATTCAAAGAGATTTAAACTCTTCCACAAATTTGTACCATTCATTCTGGTACTTAAATAGGATATCAAATTCTCAGTTGTTTCATATGTATAAGGCTTCACCAATGAGAAAATAAGCCCCTTCAGGGAAAGGAACATGTCTTACAGGATCAGCCTAAGCAGAATTGTGAAGCAGGAAATATTTTACACTGATACTCTCTCCCTTCACCTCATTTTGATGGTACTCCTCCCTTTACAGTGACCAGTAATCTCAGTCTCTCTTCTATTCAGGGAATTAAAATTTAGTCTCAGAAGAGGATTCTAAAATTAGTCACTCATACGTCAGCATGAATTATTTTAGTCAATATTTTGCCTCTCCCAGGGGTACATACATTTTAATTTTAAACCTTTTCTCTAAAGATAGAGTAAAAGGTTTTATTCCTTGTTAAAGAGCTCAAGCAGAGACAGTATTTAGGTTCCCCCCCAAATCTTACCATACAGACAAGTAGCTACTTTGCCTGAGTGTAAGGACAATAAAAACTTACTAACCTAAAATCACTTTCATCCCTTTGGTTCCCTAGTCCAGCCTAACCTTTAAGTCCTGTCTCCCTACAGAAAGGGAAATAGGCCCAGCGCTATGTAGTTGAACCACCAGATGGCAGCAGAAGTACAGCAGAGGCAATGTTCTCATCTCCACTCTTGGATTCCCAAGACAGAAGAATTCCTACGTAGAACATTAGAGCTGGAAGAGGCCTGATAATTCATTGAATCCACTCCTTCACTTATAGGGAAAGAAACTGAAGCCCAGAGTAGGGGAAGGATTTGCCCATTACTACCACAGAGCTAGGTCTTTCAGCTTTAAGTTCCAGGTCCTTTCCACTACATCACACTGCCTCTCAGAATTATTGCAGAATTGTTTAGATACCTATACTGAGAGGGGTGGCTTATCTGTTACTCCTAAGCCCCTTCCATATCTGTCTCGCGGACTCTGGTGGTCTGCATCATTCCTCTCTCATTTGCCACTGGAAGTTAGAGATAGCAATCTGGGAGGATAAATCCAACCGACAAAATGTTTGTCCAGTTCTTCCTTTGGCAAGGGAAGATGACACTAAGATAAATATTTTTTAGCCTATACTGGGGCTATTTTCCTAGTAACAATAATTCCTAGTAACAATAAGCAATAAGACCAGCTCTTTTTAAGGTAGAGCTTTATAGTTTACAAAGTACTTTTCTTACAACCATCCTGTGAAGGTAGTAGTTCAAGTACTATCCTCTTTTACAGAGGATAAAACCTAAACGACAGAGAGGCTGAGTGACTTTCCCTGGATCCCTCAGCTAGTAAGTGTGAGAGCCAGGATCAAGGCCCAGAAGTTATGAGACTCCATCCAGTGGTCTTTGCACAATACCATGCTGCCTATGAAAACTGCTTCAGCGACACAGTGACTTGATCGTAAGTTTTGAACTTAGCTGCTTAAACAGAGAGATGTGGCCTACAAAGGACTGATGGGGAACTAGTGACTCTGTCCAGTTTAAAAATTATGGTATTTTCAATACCTTGGAATATAGGTGCTTCAAATCCTAATTCATATGGGAGGTTGGGAAGACTTCAGTAATAATGATAATAATAATAATATTATTATAATAATAAAATTGAGTACAAGAAGTTCTGATAAAAAGTGGTTCCTCTTACAAATGCAACTCACTGGTTTTAAACAGAACTATTATCAATTCGACAAACTTTTACCAGCTGCCTCCTATGTGCAAAGCACTGGGGAGATAAAGATGAAAACATGGTAACTGCCTTCATGGAATTTACACGAAAAGTCACTTTCAAGGATTATACAAAGACTGCAGACATTTCACTCTCAATGATTTGTGCTTATGGAAAAAAAGCCTTGTTGCAGATAAACCAAAAATCATTTCTAACTGGCTTTTGCTTACTTTTCCCTTGAAGGTTTATCTACATAAATATGTTTCACTTGGGCTAATACTAAAATTCAATCAGTCAAACATTTATTGCTTACTCTGATAGGCACTGAGGAAGATATAAAGTTTATTTAAATCCATAGTCCCTGTCCTCATGGAACAAGTAATCCAATAGGGAGAGAAGACACAAACTGAGACAGCTACGTTACATGATAATTTATGCGTCTTGTAGGTTTGCAAAACAAAGTGCTATTTAAGCATGAAAAGATAAGGGAAAGCTTCATGGCATTTGAACTGGTATTTAAAAAATGGATAAAATTTCAACAGACAAAGAGGAAGAAGGGCAAACATTACAGATGTAAGGGACAACGTAAGCAAGGACAGGGTATGTTCGGTGGAATTCTAAGAATCTAGTTTTGATGGAATAAAGTATGTGTGTATGTGTGTTTGTGTGTGTGTGTGTATAGAAGGGAGTAATGAGACAAGGTAGGGCAGCCCTAAATTGGGGGGCGCCCCTAAATGGCATGCAGGGATCTGAACATCACTCAGTAGGCAATAAGAAGTCACTGAAGATTTTTGAAGTGAGGAATAACGTGATCAAATCTGTGCATGAGGAAGATTAACAACGACAACTAACATCTATGTAACACATTAAGGTTTGCAAAGTGCTTTATGAATCTAACTCGTTCTAACCCCATAAGAACCCAGAAAAGTAGATGGTATTAATAGGCCCATTTTACAAAGAAGGAAACTGGGACAGACCGCAACAGTTAAGTGACTTGTCCAGGGTCACATTAGCTAGTAAGTATCTGAGGCAAGATTAGAACTCAAGTCTTGCTGACTCCAGGCATATCACTCTATCCACTGGGTCAACTAACTGCCTCTGATAGAACTTGATAAATGATTAGATTTTTAAAATAAAATAGAAAAATAATAAAAATAGAAGCCCCAAGACTTCAAATGTGGAAAACAGAATAAATGGAGGTGCCACGGTCAGAATTTAAAGAAAAAAAAGATGAAGAAGTTGGTTTATGGGTAAAGATAATGAGCTCACTGGATTTAAGACGGCAATGAAACATCCAAACGATGATAGGCATTAGGTTGTTGGAGAGGCGGGTCTGGAGATTAGAAGGGAGTTCATAGCTGGAAATACAGAACCTGTATACACATCACCAAATTAGGGATGGGGCACACACATCCTATAAGTGGGACAAATGTCGAAACAATGAGAGTCTGGCATTAATAACTGTCACGAATAATGACTTCAATATTTCAGTGAATCTGTGATTCTAGGCAGGGCTCCATCAGCACAGATCACAGCCCATCCACACCTCATCCTGTAAGGTTTTTGCTCACGTGCTGAAAGTCTGCCTTCCTCTCAGGTTGTCCATCTCTTGCTCCTTGCTCTCACCACAACTAGCCCACCCTCTTTTACAAACATATTTGCCTTGAATGATATCCTTCACACCTTTTCTTGCTTGAAAATCATCTTGCAAGATCACAACCTACTTGTACCCACCACGCATCTCTCCACTGACTTTGGGTTGCCTGCAGAGATTGTGGTATTCTAAGACTTGCAATCAAACACCAAAACCAAGATGGCACATATTTTTTAAAATGTGTTTTTGTGCTAGAGAGTAGCTTGGTATTATAAATCATCTTGCAATTTCCCACATGTAATTTCCCTTTCTTCCTCTTCATCAATTCTAGGTCCAACTCACTGTTCCTCTGTAGTACACGTCACAGTTATATATGGTGATGGAATTAGCCTTCTAACTGTATAACATTGTCTGGATAACAGGTATTTTTTTATCCATTTAGTGTTTCTCATATGGATCAGTAGGCCCATTTCTTTTGAATAATCCTGCATCTCCTTTGAGGACCCATATTGTTCCGGAACTTGAGAAAATCAGCACATCATCAACAAACAGATGCATCTTCCATGTGAATGCTTTGAAAAGCATCCTCTGAGCCAACACAGCAGAGTAGCAGGCAGAAGTACAGTGAGCTGCATTCTACTCATTCCTACAACTTCTCCAAAAAGATCCAGAAAATACACCAGACCAAATGATGATCAAGAAATGCAAGACAAAAGCATATCGAGTCATTTTTCCAGCCCAAGTCAAAACAAGTAAACAGAGCGCTCTGTGGACATGGGAAACGGGTTATGGGTGGGTGCACACCATATGGAACATCCCAGAGCAGGGTGAGTCTGTGCACCAGAGCAAGAAGAGATCCCACATATGAATGTAAGGGAATATTACCGTGCTATAAGAAATGATGAGCAAGCAAACTTCAGAAAAACCTGGAAGGACTTGTATGGACTGATGCTGAGTGAGGTGAGCAGAACCAGGAGAACGTTGTACACAATAACAGCCACGTTGTGCGATGTCTAACGTTGATAGACTTGGTCCTTTTCAGCAATTCAAGGACCTAAGACATCTCCAAAGGTCTTATGATGGAAAATGCTATCATGATGGAAAATGATGGGGCAGCTAGGTGGCACAGTGGATAGAGCACTGGCCCTGAAGTCAGAAGTACCTGAGTTCAAATCCAGCCTCAGACCAAACATTTGACACTTACTAGCTGTGTGACCCTGGGCAAGTCACTTAACCCCAACTGCCTAAAAACAAAAAACAAACAACAACAACAACAAAAAGAAAATGCTATCCACATCCAAAGAAAGAGCTATGGAGTTTGAATGCAGATCAAAGCATACTATCTGCTCTTTTTTTTTTCTCCTGTTTTGTTTCTTCTTTCTTGTGGTTTCTCCTATTGGTTCCAATTCTTCTTTACAACATGACTAATGTGAAAATATGTTTAATGGGAATGCATATGCAGAGCCTATATCAGATTGCACGCCCTTGGGGAGCAAAGTGAGGACAGAGGAGGAGAAAATTTAAAACTCAAAAGCTTATGGAAGTGATTGTTGAAAACTAAAAATAGATTAATTTTTTAAAAAAAAGAAAAAGAAGAAGAGATCCTGTATCCAGCAGAGAGGAGCCTAAATTTGTAGAGGGCACATGAACAGGTGCCAACTGGCACCTCTGTCACTGCTTAGTTCTGAATTGTAGCTCCAGGACAAACTGAGGAGGGGAACTGTGCCTAAGCATGGTGCTCCAGGGAGAAGAGTGGGTAAGGGTCTTCAGGTGTGTTCTGATCAAGGAGCCAGTTCAGAAGCAAGTAGCACCTGTGTGGCTTGGACCCCAGGGGTGAGTGGGGTCTCAGCTTCAGCTTCTAGCCCAGTATAAAGCCTGTGATAGAATAAAAAGGGTGGGAATCCCAGACCAAAGGGAAGACTATAGCTCCATCACTGCACTAACAGAACTTTCTAAATGGCTGATAGTAGCTCAATTCAGAACTAATCTACTGAAATTCCAAAAACTGCAAGCCCACCAGCAGAGCTCATAATCAGACTCTGCCATGGATCACACCATTTTGGGGACACCAAAAGTTTGCAGGTTTCCAAGCCTGACCTGGATCTTGGAATAACACAACATTGAGTACCCCAAGAAAGCACCAAGAGGACCAGCTCAGAAATTCACTCCAAAAGTGTGCACAGCCCTCATGTAAAGCCCAGAGTCAGGAAACAAGCTGGGAAAATGAGTAAACAAAAAAATAACCCCACCACAAAAAGCTACTTCATTGGGTTACAGGGATGCTCAAAATATAGAGCCAGAAAGAAAAAATGACTGAAAAATCTCAAAGAAAAAACACAATTTAAGTACAAAGTTAACTAGAATTCCTAGAAGAGACAAAGCAAAAGTTTTTTAAAAGCGTTTAGCAATGGTTTTTAATAAATGAAATGAGATTTAGAGGAAAAAATTAAGAAATGAGGGCTATGAATGAAAGAAGTAGAAAGAATTAATAGGTTAGCACAAGAAGTATAAACCCTTACCCAAGAAATAAACTCCTTGAAAATCAGAATGGACCAAATAGAAGTTAATGATTCCATGGGACAATAAGAAAGAAAACAAAGTCAAAAAAAGTGGAAAAAAAAACAGAAGGAAATCTAAGATATATCATAACAAAAACTGTCCCAGAACACAGACCAGGGAGAGGTGATTTAAGAACCACTGGACTACCTGAAAGTCATGACCAAAAAAGAAAAAAAAAGAAAAAAGAGCTCTGAAATCAGATTTCAATAAATCATGAAAGAAAACTACCCAGATTATCATCATCTCTTTCTCTTCCTCTTCTTCTTCATCATCATCACTAGGTTTTATATAGCACTTTAAGGTCTGCAAATCTTATCTTATTTGGTTCTCATAATAACCCTGGGAGGTAGGTGCTATTATTATTCCCACTCTACACAGAGGCAAACTAAGGCAGACAGATGTCAAGTAAGTTGCCCAGCGTCATACAACTAGAAAGCATCTGAGGCTGCATTTGAACTTAGGTGTTTTTGAGTCCAGGTCGGGCACTCTATTCACTGCACTGCCTCTAGACCCAGAGAACTAAGTGGAAACAGAAAGAATCCACTGGTCACCTCCTGAAAGGAACTCCAAAATGAAAGGAAGATCATAGCCAAAATCCAGAGATTCCAGGTCAAAAGAAAAAATACTTCAAGAAGCCAGAAAGAAAGATTTCAGATACCAAGGAGCTATAGTCAGGATCATATAGCATTTAGCAACTACTACTATACAGAAGCCAGAGCTTGGAATACAATATTCCAGAAGGCAAAGGCTACATAGGCTTAGGGCCATAAATATCTTTCTCAACAAAATTGAATATAATTCCATAGGGAAAAAATAGACCTTTAATAAAATAGAGGACTTCCAAGCATTCCCAATGAAAAGACCAGAGCTACATAGAAAATATGAAGTAGAAACACGGAAGTCAAGAGAAATGCAAAAAAGTAAACATGAACAAACAATCATAAGGAACTAAAAAAGACAAAATGTTTACATTCAAATATGAGATGATATGTATGTCTCATCAGAATCCTATCATCATCAGAGGGCATAGGGGGAGTCTAAGACAGAATGCCTGGGAGTGTTTCTACTGATGATCTTTTTTTTTGGGGGGGGGGCTAGGCAATGGAGTTAAGTGACTTGCCCAAGGTCACACAGCTAGTAAGTGTTAAGTGTCTAAGGCCGGATTTGAACTCAGGTCCTCCTGACTCCAGGGCTGGTGCTCTATCCACCGTGCCACCTAGCTGCCCCTACTGATGATCTTAAAGATCATAGAAAGGGAGAGGAAGAGGAATACAGTAGAGAGGAAAAAGGAGAGGAAAGTTAGGGGAACTTATGTCACATAACTGGGGTATGGATGGTAGGATTCTATAAAAATAAGGAAGAAGGGGTGGAGGGAACAGCTAACACATTCTCAATTGAACTGGTCAAAGGAAGGAAAAACAAACACACAACTGGGTACAGAAATACATCTCACTCAACAGAAAAACAAGACAAAAAGAGAAGGCAGAATGAGAGGGAAGGTAGATTAAAGGAAGGATTAGTCCTAAGAAAGACCAACTTTAAAGATTTACAAAAATATAGCTCTGTGGAAGCAAAGAATTGGAAGGCTGGGGGTGGGAGGATGCTCATGAATTGGGAAATGGCTGAATAAGATATATAGACATAGATACACACATATACACATACATATATTTATGATGGTATGCATATGTATATATATATATATATATATATATATATATATATATATATATACACACACATGTGTGTATGTAGGTATATGTACATATACGTATGTTGTGTGTATGTGTACATGTAGAGGTATGCTGTGTTTACATGTACATATAGGAATGAACACTTGTACATGTACATTGTATTGTATATATCATATAATCATGTACATCATGTACACATGTGATATGATAGAATACTATTGTGCTGTAAGAAATGAAGAAGCGGATAGTTTCAGAAAAACCTGGAAATATTTGTATGAATTAATACCAAGTAGAATGAGCAGAAACAGGAGAACAATTCATATAATGGCAATAATATTATAAAGGCAAACAACGTTTAAAGAATTGGGAATTCTGATCAGTGTAATGACCAACCACGCAATTCCAGAGGACTAATGATGAAATTTGCTACCCACCTCCTGATAGAAAGGTAAAGGATTGAAGAGGATAGATAGATAGATAGATAGATAGATAGATAGATAGATAGATAGATAGATAGATGTATATAGATGTAGAGATATAGATATAGATATAGATATAGATATAGATATAGATATAGATACAGATACAGATACAGATACAGATACAGATACAGATACAGATATATATATATAGATATAGATATAGATATAGATATAGATATAGATATAGATATAGATATAGATATAGATATAGGTGTAGATATAGATGTAGATATAGGTATATACATATATAAAAATGAATGTTTTTGCAGGGAGGGATATGGCCAATGTAGATATTTGCTTTGCTTAACTAGACATGTTTGTGAGAAGGGGTTATTTTTCTTTCTTTTTCAATGGTGGTTGAGGGGAGGAAGAAGTGGGAGGGAGAGAAGGCAGATTTTTGCTGATCGCATTTTTTTTTTTAAGAAACAAAAGCATCCTCCATTACAGGGGTGAATGCCTTTGATAAGCATATGTCTTCCTCTTTTAAAACTCACTTGGCAATAACCAAAGTGTCAAAAACAGAATTATCTTAGTTGTATTTATCTTCTGGTGCTGAAATTCTCTGTACTTAGTTGGGCTGGTCTTTGAAAAGCAGACTCATTCTGTCACTAGGCCTTTACCTAAATAAATCTTTCTACCACAGCAGAACCTGCCATAGCTCAGACTTTAACCCAGCTGTGAGAATTTTCAGTCACCTTCATTCCATGTTGAAGCTTCAGAGTAAGACTATAGAGGCAATAATAATTAGTAACCAGATGGATGTTGTTGTCCTTCATTCTCAAAGAGGACCACAATGATATTGGAGTCAAGGTACAGTGTGTCTGACTGTGGCTGATCAGAGACCAATATGATCTTGGAATGCTCTACCACAAGTCAGGTACAAATAGTTCATATGAACATTTGGGGTGGAGATCTCTCTAAATTTGTGCATCTAGCCTTTCTTTTGAGCTATTGCAATTCTGCTTCACTCATAGAACACAGTGCCTTCTTTAATGTATGTTTGCTTAAAATACCATTTTACAGAGAACTCATGCAAGGAAGGTGCTCACATGGTGGTCACAAGGACACTCTCAAGGTCTTTCTGAAGAATTTGTAATCAATTGCATGATGCAGGAAATGCTGGCAAAAGACCACCCAGCATGGCATACCCACATCAAAGTACCAACCAGATAATTCATAGTCAGTTAATCAAGAGATGGCAAAACTTTAAATGATCCTTCCAATAGAAGATGATGCTTTCAGGACTTTGTCACTCTTCCCCATGTGTGGTCACTCAATAGTAGAAAGAACAGCTATTAAATAGGAGCTCTTTACTCAAGAATGGAGAAGAGGGAGAAAGGCCCAAGGCAGGTTCAGCATCCATCCAACATTCAGTATCTCAGTGCCTAATACGACTGTTCCTATACCTGTGGTGGCGATGACTCCTCCTCATGGTCACTCCCAGAATGGCAAGCAGTATGATGGTAAAGCAAACAATCCCTACGATGATCACATGCTGATAGTTACTCAGCACATCAGTTCTGAAGGCGTCTGTGGGCTTCGGTGCTTAACGACAGACACAAACAGTAAAGAGAGCTGGCATTAGACACTTCTTAAGACTCTCTTCCTCAAGAATCATACTCTTTGCTTGCTATGAGTTCAGACACTGGTATTTCCAAGGCAGTTTAGCAAATATTTAATGAGTAGCTAGGAACAGGGAGGTAGGCTGACTTCCACTCCAGATTAGATTATTAGGACAGTAGTTCTTGACCAGTTTGGGACCTAAAGTCTAATCCTACTTACTCATCCCCAAAGTATGGGTTAGAAGTAGAAGGGAGGGGTGGTGTTAATTTTCTACTACCACTGTCAACATCATCTTTTCTTAATGGCTTGCCAGGCTATTCAAGCCTTCCCACAGACTTAGAATCTTGTGCTCTCCAGTACTGACCACTCTGTTCCTAACAGGACTGTGTCTAAATATTCTTAAATCTATGGCATTAAGACTTAAATCTGAAGATTGTGTTTCTTACCATGTTCATCCCTAACTTCTCCTTTCTTCAGTCACAACTTAATATTACTGGGTCTACGGACAGTGCTATTAACCAGGAAGGAAGAAAGCTCTTGCTATATTCATAAGTGGTTTTTTAGCCTCTGTTTGAAGACCTCTACAGAAAGGGAATCAGTGTCTCTCAAGGTAACCCATTCTACTGTAATAGCTCTAATTGTCAAAAGGTCAGTACATCAACCTAAATCTATTCATTTGCAATTTCTATCCATTTATCCCAACTCTGGCCTACAGGACCACACAAAAGGATTCCATAATCCCTCTTCCATGGGATTACCCTTTACAAATTCTTGCAGACAGCTATCAAATCCCCCCCTAAATCTTCTCTTCTCCAGGCAAAATATTCCCATTTCTTGCAACAGATCCTCAAATGACACGATTTCAAGATCTTTCACTATCCTAGTTGTGCGCCTCTAGGCACTCTCCAGCTTATCAATGTCCTTCCTAAAATGTGGTACCCAGAATGGGACCTCACCAGGAAGGAGCAGGACTACAGCCTAGCCCTAGACACTAGGTTTCTCTCAATGCAGCCTGAGATTGTATTTGCTTTTTTGGTTGCCGTGTCACACTGTTGTCTCCTATTGAGTTTGGCATCCTCCAAAACCCCCCAAACTTTTCAAACTGCTATCTAATCATGGGTCTCTGCCATCTTACACTTATGAAGTTGATCTTTTTTGAATAATAATACCTATAGTGCCCACCTCACAGGTTGGTTGTCAAGATCAAATGAGGTACTTTGCCAATTTTCAAACGCTACACAAATGTCAACCATTATTGTTAATCATAGTGAACACTTTCCAAGAGAGATCCTGCATTGTCCATCTTTCCCACCTTTTCCCCCTGCCACCACCATCCACTGGCTCAACTCAATTTTTCCCAGCACAGTGGGCAAGGCATCAGTGTGGTTGACTGGTCAAATTTTGCCCCTTATCCCCAGGCCTCCTGCCCCTTAGGTTAAGCTCTCCCCATGGCCAAGCATTCACGTACTTGTGAGCTTAGCTGGGACTACTCGCAGCATGGTTGTCTTCTTGAAAACAGCGCTCTCTTTGTGGACCTGGATCTCACAGGTGTAGACTCCTTGATCAGCCTCTCTCACATTCTGCAGCAAAATGGAGCCATCATTGTCTGAGATTTTCCCCACCAAGTGCACACGGTCCTTGAAGTGCCCCACAGGCACACTGAGGTTGGCAAAGTAATACAGCACAAACTCCCCCTAGGAGGTGATGCAGAGTCAGAGAAAGTCAAAAGATGAGCTGTGCCAGGTCTTGGATTTTACAGGCACAGATGCTTGTTGCTGTCTGTGCATAATCAATAATTATCATCAGAAAACTTTTATTATACACCTAATGCATGGCTCTGTCCAGAATCTAGCACTGAAATAAACCTCTGCCCCTGCCCATCAGCTGCCTACAGTCTAAGACAGGGGTGGGGAACCTGCAGCCTCGAGACCACATGAGGCCTTCAAGGTCCTCAGGTGTGGCCTTTGACTGAGTCCAAATTTTACAGAACAAATCCTTTTATTAAGGGGATTTGTTCTGTGAGGTTTGGATTCAGTCAGAGGACTGCACTGGAGGACCTAGAGGGCCACATGTGGCCTCAAGGCTGCAGATTCCCCACCCTGATCTAAGACAATACATGATATTTTCTGGTGAGGCAGGTGCATAACCACTGCAAAGATAGCTTCTGCTCTGGAAGTATAAAATGCCGTTCTCTTTGCTAGAGGGTTTCCCCAAAATATCCCCACCATACCTGGTGTCTTGTAATCCTACAGTCCTCTAGTTAGATCACTCTTTCTATCAGATGAGAAAGTGAGGCACAGGAAGAACAAAAGGAATGAACTCAGGACCCCTGAGTATCACAGAGCCAGCTTAAACCTCACCCCTCTCCCGTTCAACTGCTTCCACAGAACCTGGGTCCTCTGAACAAAGTGACCACAGTGGTTATGTGAGAAAACGCCCATGCCATCACTCCAGAGGACTGACTGGGGATCAAATGCGATTCCCAGCTCTGGACACAGAGCTGACGGTCTAGAGGGGCAAAACCACAGACGCGTTTTTGGACAAGGCCAAGGCATGAATGTGTGGGACTTAACTGTGCTTATTTGTTATAAGGGAAGGTTTAAAAATGTTTGTGGTGGAGGTGTATTGGGAGGAAGAGTGAGACTAGTGATAGTGATGCCAAAACAAAGAAAAGCGTCTCCATGAAGTATTTTTAAAATACCAGAAGAGAACAGAAAGTAGTTAGAGGAAGACACAGACAAGCAAAATCACTCTGAAACTAGTACGATGAATTTATTATATATTTTTTAAAAAAAACAAGCCATACATAATAGAGATCAAAGATTTCCTATACAATCTTAGAACCTTAGGATCATATATTTAGAGCTAGAAAGGAGCTATAAGGCCACTGAGTTCAACCCCTTCATTCTAGGGATGAGGAAACTGAAGTACAAAAAAGATTAAGTGACTTGCCCAGGGTCACACAGCAAATAAGTATCTGAGATAGGATTTGAATCCAGGTCTCCCTGACTCCAAATCTACTGCCCTATATAGTACACCACACAGTCTCTATTCTTTATATATTGAAATGGACATGTTTATTGATGTTTCTCAAGTTAAGAATAACAAAAAAAGAAAATGCTCATGCTAATGAGCCATCTGGGAGGGACCATTGTTCCTCCTACCCCAGCAGAAGGGTCTTCTAACAGAAGGGAGGCTGCATACACCAAGCCACAGGCCAGCCTTTCTCACCTTTACCCCTCACCCCAGGTCTGCAGGGGCCTGTGCACACACACACCACCCCAATGTCTGTCCTGACTAAGATCTACAAACTCACCCTTATATACCTACACACACACACACACACACACACACACATTCTCTCTGTCTCCCCTCTCTCTCTCTCTCTCTCTCTCTCTCTCTCTCTCTCTCTCTCCCTGGCCCCCCCCCTTCAAATGGTCCCTACTCTTCTAAAAAGAAAATTCAAGGGAGAAGATGAAGACAAGACACCCTGCAGCCATGACTTCTACTTTGTGGTTCTCTTTCAAAATTTTGCATATGTCATAAGAATCTGTGTTATAAATCTGGGCCCTAATGTAACTATCCCCAGAGTGGTCACTGAGTTAACTAGGAACTTCTGCATTTGTGGATTCTGTCAATAAATTCAAATCCCTAAAGTATCCCATAGGAGAAGAGAAGGGAAAAAAAGATTTATTAAGCACCTACGCTGGGCCAGACACTATGCAAAGTGCTTAGCAAATATTATCTCACTTGATCTTCATGACTACCCTGGGAGGTAGGTGTTACCATTATACCCATTTTACAGTTGAGGAAACTGAGATTAAATTACTTCCCAGGGTTATACCCTGAGGCCAAATTTAAACTCAGGCTTTCCTGACCCCCGGCCCAGTATTCTAGTCACTGTACTGCCTAGAAAGGCTATTCTATTTGTCAGACTACAATGAGTTCCCTTTCCTATCTGTGAACCCATGCCATTCTAGAAATGTGGTGTACTGGTTTTGTTTTCCACAAAGTTGTAAAATTGGGAGCCACCTTCCTAAGCAACCGAACTCTCTTCCTGTCCCCACTGCCGTGTAACCCTCAGCTGGAGGAATCCCTATCAGGCACTGCTTCCCCCCTTCTCATTACCTCGGCACGCTCCTGCGAGGAGAACATCCAGTCCACTTTAGTCACTTGTTTCTTCACAGCGCTCGGTAAAACACAGCCCAGTAGGGCTGAGTCACCCACATGGGCCAGCAGTTCGGGGGAAGAAACAACCATGTCATCCAGACCCCACACACAACCTAAAAAATTCAAGGGCAAGGAGAAAAAGTTTAAACAGACAACTTAATCAGGAGAAATAAAGGTTTGCCACCAACTCCACTATACCTCCCTCCCAAGAAGAGCTCTGTCATTTGAAACAAAAATGGAGCCAACAAGGTTAAGTGAAATACTTTCCAGTCAGTCAGTAAACATTTGTTAAGCACCTGCTATGTGCCAGATAGCATGATATGCACTGAGGATACAATGAAAGGTAAACAGAGTGCTGGGCCAGGAATCCTTGAATTCAAATCCAGCCTCAGACTCTTACTAGCTGTGAAATGTGGGCAAGTCACTTGTCTCTGTCTGTTTCCTCAACTACAAAATAGGGAGAGTAATAACTCCTACCTTGCAGGGCTGTTGTGAGGATCAAGTGAGGTAATTTTGGTAAAGCGCTGAACCACAGTGCCTGACACATAGTAGGTACTACATAAATGCTAATATACTATGTTATACTATACTATATTATACTACATAAATGCTAATATACTACATAAATGCTAATATACAAAACTACCTGGTGTTGGTTAAAGAATAGAGGGATCAATGGAACAGCCTAGGCAAGGGAGATTCCAAAACAATAGAAATCATTAACCCTGCGTTTGATAAAGGGGAAAACATAAGTTATCTAGGGAAAAAACTATTTGATAATAAATGCTAAGAAAACTGGAAAGCAGTCTGGTAGAAATTAGGCTTAGAACGATATCTCATACCAATACATTCTAAATGGGTACGCAACCACAATGTGAAAGTTCACATAATAAAAAAAATTAGAAGAGAAACAAATCATATACCTCTCACAGTTATGGGTAGGAGATGCATTCTTAATCAAACAATAGGCAGGCAATTACAAAAGATATAATACATAACTCTGATTACTTAAAAATGAAAAGCTTCTGCACAGACAACATTAATGTATCTACGATAAAAAGGAAAGTGGTCAAATGGGAAAAGATCTTTGTATCAAATTTTTCTGATAAAAGTTTGGTATCCAAGATATATAAACAATAAATATATGTAAGACTAACAGCCATTACCCAATAGATAGTCAAAGGATATGAACAAACAGTTCTCAAAAGGAAAATTATACAACCACATGGAAAAAATGGTCCAAATGACTAATAATAAGAGAAATACAAATCAAAACAATCCTAAAGTTTCACCTCACATCTCACATATTGACAAAAATTGCCAAAAATGGCAACAGTCAATGCTGAAGGGCTTATGCGAAGAAAGACACACTAATACATTGTTGATGGAGCCGAGTTTGAAATTATGGAAATAAAATGACCAAAATGTTTATACCCTTTGAACCAGAGACTCTATTACTGGGACTATTCTCCAAGGAAGCCATCAATAAGGGGAAAAAAAGTCCCCATATGCTCCAAAATATCTACAGCAGCATTTTTTTGTGGTAGCTAAGAATTACAAACAAAGTAGATGCCCATCCATTGGGAAACTAGGAAATAACCACATGTATCATATATAGCTAGAAGCTGTAACCTGCCTTCATGAAGCTTGTAAGTCCATAGGATACACATATAAATAAGTAACTAATATGAAATTTGCATAACTAATATAAATAACTAATATAAATAACATGTAAAAAGTAATATGCAATATTGCGTGAGTGCATATGAGAAGCACATATTTTTGGTGGTACATGAATGTAGTGGAATATTACTGTGCTGTGAGAAATGATGTGTGTGATGAATACAGAGAAGCACTGAAAGATCTATATGAACTGATGCAGAGTGAAGGAAGCAGAGCCAAGAAAACAATATAGTAACTACAAAAAGTAAAAACAGTGGCTACAAACAGCAGCAGATAGAATAAGTGCATACTACAAAATCAAAAGTAAATTTAAAAAACTATAAAGATCAAATGGGACCAAATGAAGAGATATGAGAGGACACACCAAAACTACCCTTTTGTGGTGGTGGGAGGTCTACAGACATCACACATTGCATACTTCATGGGTTTTTTCCCAATTTTTCAGTCAATTATACTGACTTTTTTTCCTCTCCAAAAAAAATGCTATTTGACATATGAGATGGCTCTCTGGGATACATGGGATATTATGGTGATGTCAGAAACAAAAGATTTCAATAAAAACATTTTTTTTTTAAATTTAAGGTCAGATAAGGGGAAAAAATCTAATCAGGGAGACAATAAGCAAATAATTAAGTACAAACAAGCTATGTACAAGATAAATAGAAAATAATTATCAGAATAAAGGCACTAGAATTAAAAAGGATTAACAATTACTTCCTATAGAAGATAGTCACCCAATCTGGGTTAAGTGAAAAGAAATGTGCCATAATATTTATGCAAGCACTGTGCTTGTGCTTCTCATATGCACTCATGCAATATTGCATATTACTTTTTACATGTTATTTATATTAGTTATTTGTATTAGTTATGCAAATTTCATATTAGTTACTTATTTATATGTGTATCCTATGGACTTACAAGCTTCATGAAGGCAGGTTACAGCTTCTAGCTATACATGATACATCCCCCAGCATCTAGCACAATGCTCTACACACAGCAGGCATTTAAAAGAGACTTGATGGACTTGAATAAATCATAAAATGCCAACTGACAGACTTACATAATAAAACTCCTAGCTGCTGCCCTTAAACACTCTCTCCCGTCCCTTGCGTGTGCTAAGAGAAAACAGGGGAAACCCAACTTTCTGATCACCTACTTATGTGGCCACATCTAATAAACAGGAAGTGGAAAATTACAAGTCTTGCTCTTGGTCAAAAAGCACTGGTTCCTTAATCTAAAAAAGCCAAATCACGGGGTTTTTTTGGTTTTTTTAACCCCTATTCTTTTAAAAAGTTATGACTTGCTGGCTGATTCTGGCTTCAGGATAGATCATAGGACTCTTTGCTACCTGGCCAAGCATACACGCTCTTTCCTGACTCAGCCTTTTGTTTACCCTTCCTCAGCCACTGACTTCCCAGCCTGTTGTCTTCCCCCTATGTGCATCATAAACTGCACAGAGTATTTCAAGGCCAATGACAGAGAACCTTATTAGATAAGTGGATATTTCGGATTTCACAACCCAATATGTCTACAAATGAATAAGGTCAGGGAAGAAATGCAAGGGAGGGAAAGGAGAGTAACACAGGCACAAAGACATAGACTAGGTTATAACTAGATATAGATCCTGCTCAGTTCAGCTCAAAGAAAAGCCAAACAAAGCCACATGAGAATAAACAAAATCAATATGCCAATCTTTTCATCCAGGATCTTCTCCCTGAGAAGAGATATTTAACTTCCTCCCCAGCAGCAGGGACCCCAACATCTAAACATGATAGAATTCTTTTGAAAGGAATCAAACATCTCTACCAGCAGGGAAGGCTTTAAGCTAACCAACTGATTAACATTTGGAATGAGTTTGAGAAGTACAAGAGTGGCTGCTTCTAAAGCAAATATCTAAGAAACTAATTTTTAATACTGCTTTAAGGGAACAATCGATAGTCATAATGTCAAATTCAAATAGAAACAGAAGCCACTGAACTATGCATAAGGATCCCTGTAGGCTGCATATTGGCTTAGTTTCAAGGTACTATTATCCATGGTTTATTGTATTTTTGTTTATTTTGCCAAACATACTCCAATTACATTTTAATCTGGTTCGGTCCAAACTCAGGAGTGTTGTGGGTCACATGTGGTCCACAGACTGTATGACTGACACCTCTGATCAACAGCATTTGTTTTCCTCCTATATTACGCTGTCAGTGCTACAGAGCTCTCATTTCAGTTCTGGTATCATTTTTTAATTCTTTGCTTCATTTTTTCTAGGAATTCCAGCATAGCTTGTGGCGCATCTCTAAATTTCTTTCAAGCTTTACTTGTAGGTAATATGGTTATTTTCTTCTTCTGGATTTATTTCCTGAGTGTCTGTCCCTCCACAACATCTCTTAATTTTTATTTTCTTCTGTTTAGTCATTTCTCCAGCCTTACTTCATGAACTGGGACTTTGAGTTGGTGTCACCTCTGGATGTGTGTACCTCTGGATGGCATGGTGAGGCCTTCTTTGGTACTGTCTTGTATTATCTTAGTGTCTGGGTGATGGGCACCATGGTAAAGATGCCTCCTAACTGCCAGGGTAATCTACATGGAATGGTTTGATCCAAAGTATGCCCTGATAGCTGCCTTCCCCGTCAGAGCCCTGGTTTGGGGTCAAAGTAACATAGCTGCAGGTTCCATGTTTCTTGGGTTAGACCCTGTTCCAGGTCCCTAGCACAGAGTGCATCAGGTTCTAAGTCTTCCAGGCTCACCCTTCGTCCGGAAACTGAAAATCTTCTGGCAACTTTACTGCTAGGCTGGGCTTTTCTGTCTGGATTGCTTCCTTAGATCCCAAAGGTTTCTGCTTGTCTCTTTGTATGGACCTGGGCTGGCAAAATGAACTAACTGTAGTTCTCCTTGCATTTCCTGATCAATCCTTGCTGTAGGAGTTGTATGAGAGCTGGGCTTTGCTGCTCCCTCCGCCTTGGCTCTCTTAAAGAGTGGCCTATCTAAAGTATTTAAGTTAAGATCTACCAAAGGTTAACAGTAGCAGGAGAAAAGCCAGAGACAAAACTTGAGACTGAGGGATGAACTTTTACAGAAAAATCTTAGTAAGCAACTGCAGAGAAAAAGATACTTCTCACCTTGGATGGGAGCTACCTCCCCAGAAGTAGGCTAGGCAAAACCAGAACAGCAGGCAGAATTTCATAGGGTTCAGGCCACTGCTCCTCCATGCCCAGCCAAAATAGTTCGAAAGCCTCAGGTTTTCCCACAGGTCACTGGAAACACACCCAAATGCCCCCCTAGATCCGTTTCCCTGACACACACATTCTCTAAGGCATAACCTTCATGTTTGGATATGGTTGTGCCTCACATCCAAAGGTGAAGGCTTCTGCTGTGGGTGACATACTAAGTCAGATAATGGCCCAGTTTTCATAACTTCAGAAAGCAAGAAGCATTCATACACATACGCAAACACATACACATACTCAAGACCTGGGCATCAAGGAGGGAGGATATGGAGCAAAGGCATTCTCTCTCCCTGCAAAGCCATGAAGCAAATTGGAAAAAAAAGAACGAAAAAGGAAGAAAAGATTAAGACTAGTGGGACCCAAGGTTCCTCACCCACACCATCTCTAAAACCATTTTTAGAGATCAGATTTAAGAATCTAGACCAAGATTATTACTTTTTCCATCAACTTCAGTACCTTCTCCAGCCTACACTTCTGAAAAAAAATTAGACTGCCACAGCTTAAAAATTAGTGCTTTAAAAACAATAACAATAATGCTAATATATGTGTATATGTATATAGAGAGATTTAAGTTCACAAATCACTTTCTTCCAATAACCTTGAAGAATAAATAATTTAAGAATTATTATTTCCATTTACAGATAAGAAAACTGAAGCTCAAAAAGGTTAAATAATTTATCCAAAGTCACATCAATAATAAGTATTAGAGCAAATATTCAAACTTAGGTCTGCTGACAGCAAGATCAGCATACTTTCCACTGTATATATCATGCCATCTCCCTGAATACTGTCATATATCCAATAAGAATATCCAATAAGAAGTAGGTTACTTGACTCTTCATGGAATAGAGACTGAAACATCATTCCAAAAAAGAATTGGTCCAATGTATTTTAGGACAAATTTCTCAACAAAATAACAAAGAGCAAAATTATTGTTTCCTTCTCAAAAGATGAGGAGAACTGAAAACAAAACTGGTTTTAGAAGAAATTGAACAAGATTTATAAGAAATGAAGTATCACCTTTATACCCTCTGCTTCTACTTACCCAGAAACATAGCTATCAGTTTGAATTCCAATGGATAAAACATTCTGCTGCCTTTTTTCAACCTTCAAAATAAAAACAAAGAAAAGTTTAAAGTCAACTTCAAGAGAACGTACAGCAATCAATTATATGTTGACATTGGGGTGACAATCCTAAATGCAATCCAATGAAGCCTAACAATTTCATATTCAAAAGCACTGACTAGATAGCCTTGAAATTCTCATCTGTCTTCTCAAATGAACTGGAAACTTTATTTAAGCATTGTGAAAAAGTGAGTGATAGTGCCAGCTTTGGAGTCAAGAAGAGGGTTCGAGTTCCCCCTTGGGCATGTGATTGTGTGCCCGTGAACAAGCCATTTGGTCAAAGATGAGTTGCCAATCTACAGGGACAGAAGACTCACCATATTAGAAGTTCCCCACATTTATGAAATTACAAGTCTAGGTCCTCCTGTCCTCCCATCCCCCCCTTTACCAAAACCAAAGAAGAATGGGTAGGGCATGCAGACAGAGTAGGAGATGGACATAGGACAAAAGTCCTAATTCACTGAATTCCATCCACATAACAGTGAAGCCACATGAGGTGGCTGGGGCAATTTGTTACAAGGGACTGGTGATGGAGGAGAGAAAATCAGTCAGGGAATAGACAGAAGGTAGAGAAAGTTTAGAACGTCCAAATCAACAATGCAGTCCAAACTTCACCCTACCTACCAGCTCCTCTGGAAGGGCTCAGGTCCTAGGAAGATGATTCCTCTACACCATTCAACTTCACATGAGGCTACTGGTCTCTGTCAGATCTATTTTATATTTCTCACTATGGAAGGGGAGGTCATCCTCTGCCAGCAGGAGAACACACCACATAAATAAAGTAAGAGAAAGGACTTATGAAGATACAAGAACTGTTGGTCATCTTTGCTCTGATAAGTCTGTCTCTCATGTCACGTCTTGCTTTATTCATAACCCACATCTGAGCAAGAAAGGATCACCAGGAAGTTTGCAATTCCATTTTCTAATTCTTAACTCTACCGTCATCAGAAAAAAATCAGCAAACTATACCATAAGATCATACAAAAAGGGGCATCACGAAGTAGCAAAAAGAACTCTGGTCTCAGAGTCAGAAGACAAAATGTTCTGGTCCTGGCTCTGCTACTTGCTCCTTATGGGACATCGTCCAAATCACCTCTCTGACCTTCAGTTTCACCATGTATAAAATGGGGAGGGGGGAGAGAAGTGGGGAGGAGGTGAGTAGAGAATAATACCTGTTCCACCTTCCTTGTAGAGTTATTCTACCAGATAAGATGATATAAGTAACAGCATCATTTACTACCACTTTGTAAACTACTTCAAAGTACACTAGAACAGCAAAATAATAGAAGTAATGTGCCCAACAGCTGGGGAGTGGTTGAATAAATTATATGAGGATATGAGGCAACTAGGTAGTACATTGGATGGAGTGTCAGGCCTCGAGTCAGGAGTTCAAATATGACCTCAGACACTTACTAGCTGTGTGACCCTAGGCAAGTCACTTAACCCTGTTTGCCTCACTTTCCTCATCTGTAAAATGAGCTGGAGAAGGAAATGGCAGTATCTGTGCTTTAAAAATGATAAACATAAGGAATTCAAAGAAACCTATGAAGTCCTAAAAAGTAATAAAGAATGAAGAAAGCAGATCTAAAAGAACAAGTTATTACAGAAACTTCTTTTGCTTTTGATCTGAACTTGTGAATTCAACTGTAGAGAATTCCCTACACAGAAATTCCCATCAATTTTTTATTTATAAAATAAAATTTTTATTTTATTTATCAAATTTTTTTCTATTCCCATCAACTTTTTATTCTCAGAAAATTGTTTGGGATATTGAGAGGTTAAGTGATTTGCCAACAGTCACAGAGCTAACATGTATCAGAGGCAAGACTTGAACCCAAGTCTGAGGCCAGCCCCTCTCTCCACTATACCCTGTCTGCCTCAGATGATTACAACTGTGGAAATAAACACATTGCACACCAACAAAATCCATTTTAAATTCATCAGACAACTGTGTTACTACGTTGTGAAAGTTAACATGAGCAGTTTTTGCTTAATAATCAATCAGTAAGTAACAGAAGTGTACAGCTATCTGCACAAGCATTTGTACCCCTCTTTTCTGTTTTCTGTAATTGTTTTCATTTGGTTTGCCTTTTTGTTCTTTTGTTATGTTTCCGTATTTCAATAACACTGTCAAAGGAAGTTAAAAGAAAATTTATTAATAAAAATATTTCTAAAACAAATTACAAAATATTAAAAAATTACAATAATAGAGGCTCATTATGATAATGGCACAGAAGACATGAGGAAAGTAGTTTATTTGCATGAGTGTCTTTAAGTCAGATTCATAGGGTCATCACCAACAGCATACAGCTGTTGATCGTAAGCCAAAGTGGTCAGACTTGTGTTTGTAAATTTTAGGAAGAGGATGGCAGGGGTGGGGAAGTATGAATTACAGTGAACATGAGAATTCAAAATTGAAAGCAGTAGAAATCTTATGACATAACTAGTGACTGCACTGATTCAGATACACTAAGAGTCATGTTAAATTCCCCAAAATTCTAAGTATATACAGCAACAGCCTGACACAAGGGTGATCAATAAAGTGGATGTCAGTCCAGCAATCAACTCTTGTACCATTCATCAGATATAATCTTAAACATCCTATCTGCGGTGTTAAGCTAATGATGACTCATCTAGATATTAAACTAAAATGAAACCGTCGACATGGACACTTCTTACAACTCTAGCAGTGTTTCAAAAGGAAACCAATGACAGAGATGGCCCCGAATCTAGCTGCCAATCCTACGTATTACTTATTCACACCCAAAACAAAAGAGGAAGCAGACCTTTATCAGAATCCAATACACCTATTTTCAGAAAACTATGTCCTACTTTGTCTAAGGACTATAAGATAGTGTTACTGTCTTCATCGATGGAATAAGTTTTTATACCCAGAGTTCTCTATACAGATGAAATCTTTTTTTTTAAAGTGATTTACTTAAAAAGACAAAAACACAGATTCAAAGAATCACATTGTTGAAAAGGACCTCACAAGCCATCTCATCCAACTCATACCTGAACAAGAGGCCTCCTACAATATACTCAAATGGTTATCAAGTCTTTGCTTAAGATCTCCAGTAAAAGTGAATCTACTACTTCCCAAAGTGGTCCATTCTACTTTAGGAGACCTCTCACCAGTACAAAGTTTCTCCTTACAGTGACCTTAAATCAGTATCCTTTACTTCCACCCACTGGTTTCAGTGCTGCCCTCAGGGACCACACAGAACAACTCCAATCTACTGCTCTTCCTTTCAATAGCCCTTGAAGAGAGCAATCCTGTCTCCCGCAAGCCATCTTTTTTATCTAAGTTAAAATCTCTGGTTTCTGCAACTGATCCTCACACGGCCAGCCCTCACCATTCTAATGACCCCCTTCCCTTTTTTTTTTGTAGTTTTTTATTTTTCAGCAGTTGGGGTTAATTGACTTGCCCAGTGTCAAGTGTTTGGTCTGAGGCAAGATTTGAACTCAGGTCCTCCTGACTTCAGGTCCAGTGCTTTATACACTGTGCCACCTAGCTGCCACCCCATTCCCTTCTTGACACATTTTGGATTGCTTATGTATTTCCTAAAATGTGTTGCTTAGAACTGAACAAAATATCCAAGATGTGACCTGGCCAGAGCAGAGAAAACACTCCTCTGGGACATTCTCTGTCTCTCTTCAAGCAGTCTAAGACCATATTCACTTTCCTGGCCACTAGATTAAATTGCTGATTCTTGCAGAGATTTTCCGATTTTTTCAGATGAACGTCCTTTATTCAAGCTTTCCCCATCATGTACCTGTGAGGTTGATTTTTTTTAACTCCAAGTATAAGATTTTATCATTAAATTTCATCTTACTAAGATTTGGTTTAATGTTGTATCTTGTCCAGATCTTTTCAATTCTTGACTTTATTATGTAATTCTAGCTATCCCTACCAGATCTGTCATTTACAAATATGATAAGTTTGCCATCTGTGCTTTATCCAAGTCATTGATAAAAATATTATAAACAGCAAAGGTCCTCTGGTTGGGGCACTCCACTGAAAATTCCCAAGTTGACATCAGGACATTACTGCCTGCTCTTCAGGTCTAGCCATTTGGGCAGCTTCACAATTATCTAAACTGTCTGACCCACCTCTCTATCCCTTCCAGAAGGACAATATAAGATTTTATCAATTGCTTTGCAAGAATCTAGGTAAACTCTATCTACAGCATTCCTCTGATTACAGTGATTTGATCATTTTTAACTACTGGCTCTTTCTCTGCCACCTATGAACATACCCAGATCTCCCCCCCTAAAAAAACCCCTTCACCTGACCCTATAATCCCTTCAAGGCATTATCTTCTATATCTGTCTCCTCATTTTCACAACCAAACTTCTAGAAAGAACTATCTCATCTTAATATTGTCCACTTTCTTATATTCTGTTCTGCTCTCAACCCCTTGCCATGTGACTTTTGACCTCATCTCTCAACTCAAAGTGCCCTCTTCAAGGTTATCCACAATTCAACTGCTAAATCCCATAGCCTTTTCTCAGTCCCCTCTAGACTTCTCAGAAACTTCTAACACTTTCAACTAGCCCCTCATCCTGGATAGTCTCTCTCACCCTTTGAACTCTATGACACTGCTTTCCTCTACCCTCCTTGGTTTTCCCTTCTACCTGTCTTAGCACTCCTCAATCTCTATGTTCTAGCTCCTATGTGTGCATATTTACACGACTCTGTCCTGGGCCCTCTTCTCCCTGAACTCTCACTTGGCGATCTCACCAGCTCCCAAGATTCAATTATCAGCTCTGTAGAACTGACTCACAAATCCACATATCCAGCCTTCCCCTCTCGTGAGCTCCAGACCCATATCACCAACTATCTGCTGACCATCTCCACATACAGCATCCCATAAGCATCTCAAATTCAAAGCATCCACTAAACCCACCCTTCTTCTAACTTTCTTCCTTCATCCCTATCCTTTTACTCTCCCTGGTTCACACCTAGGCACCATCCTTAATTCTTCCTTCTTGCTCACTCTCCCCTCTCCGATCTAACCTCCACACAGCTGCCAAGTTGATATTCCTAATACACAGATCTGACCATGTCACTACCACCACCCTTAACTCCCCGTCTGCCTAAACCCCCAATGTCAGCTCAAAAAGTTTCAGGGGCTCCTTACTGGTTCTAGGATTAAATACAAATTTCCTCTTGTTTAGCACTTAAAGCTATTCCTAGCTCATCTTTCTTGACTTACTTCTACTCAACTCCTCGGGTGTTCTATATTCCAGCTAGACTGGCTTTTTTGCTTTCTCTTACACTGATATGAAATGTGAGTCTCTCAGTATTAATTATTCTCCCAATACCATTTAATAAGTCTTCCTTCCAACCTTAAGATTCTATAGATCTGTGATTCCATGACTATATAAAAAGAGTGTCAGCTCACGTAAGTAACCTCAGACACAAGGGTGCCTTATCAGCACAACCTAAGGTATATCAAGAGATAGCTAGATGACTCAGTAGATAGAGCGCTGGGCCTGGAGTTAGGAAGACCTGAGTTCAAATCTGGCCTCAGATACTCACTGGCTATATGACCCTGAGAGAGTCACTTAACCCTCTTTACCTCAATTTCCTCATCTATAAAATGAGCTGGAGAAGGAAATGGCAAACTACTCCAGTATCTTTGCCAAGAAAACCCTAAACAGGGTCTCGAAAAGTTAGACACAACTGAACAAGAAGAAGCTATATCAGAGACAACCTTCCTTCCTCCCCCCAAGCCGGAAAGGAATATGAATGGTAACATAATCCATAACTTTCTGTCCTAATCGATCCCTTCTCACTCAACTAATGACTCCTCACTAGGATCACAGCTGTACAAAGGGTGTGACAAGCATGAATTCAGTCAAACCCCAAATACTCTTGGAGGCAAGGTGTTAGTGGCTTCTTGGTGTAAGATCCTGGCTGGTATAGGGAAAAGCAGCAATGGAGGCATACAGTCTTCCCACAGCTTCAAGCATACCTGGGCAAAGCCCTACCTAAGGTAATAGACACTTTTCACTGATTCATTTTTGGCCTCTTATTAAAAATTACTCCTTATTTTCCTTGTGTTACAAAGCAACTTATCATAAACCCTCTTTCAGATGGGCAAAATGAAACACAGAAAATCTAACTACCGTGGCCGTGACCATCTGGTTCAGTTAAGTCATAACTAGCTAAGACACCTCCCTCTCAATTCTCCAGCTAAAGCTAACACCATCACATAGACACAGAGCCTTATGACCCAACAGTGGAGTTAGTTAAAAAACAAACAACACTTTAGCAACATCCTTCGTCTGAACAAGAAAAAGCTCAAAGGAGATAACTATTTAGAAAATTAAAGGAAAATGCTTACCTAAGGTGACACGATACCAGGAGAGACACTACAGCTGTAAATCCTCAGATGTTATTGTGCTCTGCTGCCTGCCCATCCCCCCCACCCCCTGCCTGATTCCAGTGGATCCCAGAGGCACCAGAGCAAACCAGATGTGTTCATTTTGAGGCAGCTGAGGAGAAATACAGGAACCACTAGCATTAGGTTCTTGTTTTCGTCTTTGAGCCTACAGCATGAACCCAAAGTTCTTATTTAAAAAAAAAAAAGGTTTAGGGGTTGACTTGCTGAGGGAGCCATGATCACATCTGTCTTGTGTTTATGTATGTCATCTCCCACACTAGATTGTGAGTTCTTTGAGGGTAGGTAACATCTAATCTAATCTCAGAGCATTTACCATAGTGGTTTGAGCAAGGTAACCACTCAGTAAATATTTGTTGAATAAATGAATGAGACCTACATAACAATCTTGCCACTTAAAACGGAAGAAATCATTTGTTCTATGATTTGAGTCACAGTGCTCTGCTATATTTCCTTTCTGCTATATTGTGCAAATCCACAGGGCAGTCATTCAGCATGTGTGACCTTCCCCCTAAGAAAGAGGCACCTCCCAAGGCTTACTGCCCAGACCTGCAGGCTTTCACGACGAAGTTTCTATGGGAATGTGGTGTGTTGTTGTTCAGTCATTCTTAAGTCATTTTGACTCTCCACGAGTCGAAATTTGGGGTTTTCAAGGCAAAGATACCAGCGTAGTTTGCCATTTCCTTCTCCAGCTCATTTTACAGATGAAGAAACTGAGGCAAACAGGGTTAAGTAACTTGCCCAGGCAATGTAAGATCATCATTTATAGACTACAGATCCCAAAAGAGCTCCATCATTATATACCTTAAATGAACATCCTGGGTAAGTAAAAATTAATGCTAGTGGAAAAAGTCATGAGCCCAACCTCTTTTTTCCTCAAAGTGATGCATCAACTCAAAGTAAGATAGTCTGCTTCATCTACCTCTGCCAGGCAAGTTTAGACTGGCCTTTTTGCAAACTCTCTTGATGTAAGGCATGCTGCAGATGAAACCTTTGCCCTTCTCAAACTCCAGGCATTAAGTCCTTGCTGGGGTATAATTAACAGAAGACCTTCACTTTGAAAACCACTAGCCCCCAACTCTTTCATGAATAATTCTGATCCTAAATACACAGAGCAAACAAAGCACGGCCTGGAAAAGTGAAAAGGAGTTTATTGACCACATCATTGCAAATATCTACAGTGTTTACAGACAGAGGGCCATAAGTGACATTTCCACATGCAAAACCACAGGGACACACAGCAAGAACGGCAGGGCTTTATGAACAGAACTTCCCCTTTACAAGGAAAAGACAAGCAATGAAATGACTCTTCTTTAATGTCAATGTGAAGGGAAAATGTTAGCCCACTGAGTGCTATACTTGGAGTCAGGAAGCCTTTGGTTCGGACACTTACAAGCTGTGTGACCCAGAGTAAATAACTTAACCTCTCTGTGCCTCAGTTTTTTCACCTGTAAAGGAGGGGGCTGGACTACACAACCTCCAAGGTCCCTTCCATCTCTAAATCCCTCTGGTCCTCTTGAAGCTCACCATTTGCAAATGATTAGATCACATATGAGGACATTCAGGACAAGGGTTTCCACACCAATATTCAGGTAGTGGCTTTTGATTTTGGGTTGGGGTTTTTTTGTTGTTGTTGTTTAAAAAAACAGAAAATAAGACACAAGTAACTCACTCTCTTGAAGCACCAGTGCCTATTCCCAGTGCTGGTAAAGAAAGAGCTGTTTCCCAAGTTACCTGATGCAATCAGATATACAGGAAACCTCAGGCCCTTTCCTCTAAAGCACATATTTAGTCACAAACTCAATGACTCTTGGTAAAAGAAATTCAGAAAACAAAGATGGTAATATACCATGAAGCAGAGGCTATTTTAGAAAGACCACCCCTGCATAAAGCTTGCCAGTGGTAAATTCCCATTCTAGAAAAAGTTTCTCTCTGACTGCTCTGATAGGAATCTAAAAATAAAACTTTAGGAGGTATAAAAACAGCACAGGATAATGGTATCTTTTATTCGCCCCTAAAGAAGGCAAGTATATACTTCTCAACAGTTCTTAGAAGAGAGAGGCTATAGGACAGACTTCACAGGAGTAATGAAGAAATTGATAGCAGCTTTTTATACCCTGTGATAATACCACAACCAGACAGAAAAAGCCTCAATGCTCAACTTACCCCTTATCATGAAGGACTCTACTGTTCAGTCATTCTAAAAAGAGAGGCCTTGGTCCAAATCGTGATTAAGATTGTAAAATAATACTATTGAGCATTGATACAGGACTGTTCATCCAAGAATCACAAACATACCTCACTGAATTCATCCTCAGCCCTGCAAGGAAGGTATAAGATGACCCAATCAAAATGGGCTTTCATTTAAAAGGATATGGCTTTAACTGGGTCATCCTGAAGCATTATTCACCTTCTCAGATTCTGAGGTCTCACAAAATGCTTACATTACAGCTAGGAACACCTAAAAAGTTCAGTATTTAAGAGTGAGAAAGAGCTTCATTAGATCGACCCTGAAATCAATTATCACACAGTCCAAGAAACTGTGAAGCTACAGGAACAGGCACAGTTATAGAAAAAAAGCAAACTGCTAGTCCAAACAGCTAGTTTAGCTGGAAGGTTTGTGTGACCTTATTGGTAAGTGGCAACCTCAGTTAAGTCACCAGATTTTCTTATTTGTAAAACAATTTAACCAAGGAGGGTTGGATAAACCAATGGGGCAGACCACAATGTTTCTGATCTCATTCTCTGCCTTAAAAAAAAAAAACCAATAACAACAAAAATTGATCTGGGCTAAAAATCTAAGAAGAGGAAGAGAACAGTGGGTTTTAATGTCACATATTTTGTAGAGTGCCAGAACTTGGAAAACACCAGAAGCACCAAATCAATTAAAGAAGAAAGGACAAAAATGGAAAGCGCTTTTTTGAATCAAAAAAAGAGAAAACAACCTACCTCTGGATTGCTGAAATATACTACCAACTTATGGCACACATATTTCTTAAAGTCTTATGACAGATCTAAAATGTATTTTTCTATATATGGAAAAAAGATGTAAAACCTACAGCGCATAAAATATGTGCATTTCATTTGGCTTAACTGTCATGCACTAGAGAATTAAGACAGGACATAGAGCACAAAGAAGGAAGAAGACAGAATGGGAAAGTCTGGGTTCTGTGCAGCTCTAGTCTGTACTCATTCCTGATTCAAAAGATCTTCTGCAATGACATCTGAAACAATTAATAGTGTGCATATTTTGTGCATTTTGAAAATCATCAACTCTGAGAGGTTAGATGTTACCATTTAAAATAGAAGCTATAATAACCTACAATTTCATACTGGAAAACTTCCAAAGAGTTTTTTCAGCCTCTGGCCCTAAAAGTCAAGAGGCAAAACAAAAAGTAGCTGAGGGTACAAGGAAATGTGACAATAAGATATTACCCATAACAACCCCAGCCCAATTCTGGTCTAGCAAGCCAGAAGAAATTAATTCCATTGCCCCACTACTCTTTTCCTTGAACATAAATTGATAACATTTAACATGAAAAAATATAGTATTGAAACAAAGCAGAATTTGCCTAATCTTACATGATTACAGCTTATACAACCCAAATCATCTTGAGATTATAATACACAATGGAATTTTACAGCTCCAGTAAAAGGAGAGAAATAAACAGTGATTACTGTTCAATTAGTAGCTCCAAAAACTGACCAAGCAAAACACTAGCACAAATATCTTCCCCAGACAGTTAGGAATAAAAGGATGCTACAGATGACATTCTTTTGAAAGAAACAATCCTCTGTAGTCAGTAAATAACAAATATTTATGATTCTCCCTCAAAGAACTGGAAGAAAACATACAACGTGTAGAGTGCAACACAGACAATATATATCTTCCTATTCAGGAAAATAATTCCTCAGTCCAACCATAACTTACTAAACTAGAGTAAGTAGGAGCTCTACTTTTGATGCATCTCTTCTATTAAGGTCTTAAAACATTTTATAAATACAAAAAGAATATTTCTTCAATAAATAAAAAATTACTGGACAGTCTTGACTACTGAACTCCAGGTTCCTCCAACATGGCTTTCCATCATGGCAGTCCAAGTCAACTACAATCACACACAAAACTTCAACAAATAAAGGAACAGGACTTCTGTGCAGATCAAACAGATGATTCTTGAGTTCTGAAGCCAGGCAGTCTTTAAACTGTCATCAATATGCTTCTTCAAAGTCCGAATCCTAAATGGAGAAAAACCATGGATATGGTATGTACTGAGATATAACACAGAAGCCAAAAACCATGTAGCAGAGACAGTACTTCAACAAATTAAGTCAAAAAACTCAAAAGTTTTTCCCAGATTATGGCTTAGTCACTATCTTGCACAACTTCCATGCATGGAAATTACCATTAGGTAAATGAGAGCCAAATCTCTAAGCAACAGACACCTGCCATCTCCATTTCTGCCTCAAAGGCTTTCCAGCCTAGAATGATGCTTTCGTATTTACAAAGGTTGTCCCAAAAGTCTTAGTGAAGTTTTATGTTTCAACAGCATAAAAAATTCTGGCAAGAGGAAGAGAACAGTGGGCTTTAATGTCACATATACTGGGGAATGCCAGAACTTGTAAAACCCCAGAGGCAACAAATCAGAAACAACAGAAGGCGCAAAAAATGGAAAGGGTTTTTCTGAATACTAAAACTGAGCTACAAAGAGCTACTGAAATATACTGAAACCTTTCTTCATATGGCACACATATTTCTTAATGTCTTCTGGCTGATCTAAAATGTATTTTTAGGCTTTAAAAGCTTAAAACTTAGTAAGGCTTTTGGGACATCCTGTATATTCAAACTCAAATTTATACTGCACATAATCAAGATTGTAGACACATATTCATTTCAAATTATCAAAATATTTCATTCAAATGTGTCAGCATCACAACCCTTCAACTGCAACATCTCTGACCTTCATTTTATTTTTTAATTTATTTTTCAATTAATTTATTTATTTTTAGTTTTCAACAATCACTTCCATAAGCTTTTGAGTTTTAAAATTTCTCCTCCTCCCTCCCCAAGACAGCATGCAATCCGATAGAGGCTCTACATATACATTCCTATTAAACATATTTTCATATTAGTCATGTTGTAAAGAAGAATTAGAACCAATAGGAGGAACCACAAGAAAGAAGAAACAAAACAAAACAGAAGTAAAAAAAAGAACAAATAGTATGCTTCGATCTGCATCCAAACTCCATAGTTCTTTCTCTGGATATGGATAGCATTTTCCATCATGAGACTTTTGGAGATGTCTTAGATCCTTGCATTGCTGAGAAGGTTAAGTCTATCATTATTAGTTATCACACAATGTGGCTCTAGTGTGTACAACGTTCTCCTGGTTCTGCTCACTTCACTTAGCATCAGTCCATACAAGTCTTTCCAGGTTTTTCTGAAGTCTGCTTGCTCATCATTTCTAATAGCACAACATTATTCCATTACATTCATATACCACAACTTGTTCAGCCATTCCCCAACTGATAGGCATCCCCTCGATTTTCAATTCTTCACCATCACAGAAAGAGTTGCTATAAATATTTTTGTACATGTGGGTTGACATTCATTTCAGATATTATGCTTAGTTTGACAGGGAAAAGGAAGAGAAGATTAATTGAGAATTTTAAAGCATAGAGCACTACAGGGGGTATAGAGGTGGGGCAACACAGCCAAATCCTGCTAAGTGCTGATCTGGGTCATACATTTGAGAAGGAAAAACTTCAAACCCTATACTACTAGGTGCATGCCTTACTTAGAGTGTAAATTTGGTTTCCTAACATTTCCATGTCAGAGAGCCAGCTATCACTGCATAAAAAATACTGGAACAACCAAGCAAACCCATCATGAGTCACAAGCGCTAGGATGATAGGGACAGCAGCCTTTCCCTTTTGAGTTAAAAAGACAAAGCACCAGCTTTCTGACCCCTAATGGGGAGCTCACCTGGTGAAAGTCTATCCATGCTACACAAGGTGCAGAGACAGATCTTTCTGGACACAGACTGTGGATTTGTTCATTTTGCTTGACCATGGGTTTTTTGTTTGTTTGTTTGTTTTTGTTTTGTTTTGTTTTAATTTTCTTTCTCTTAGTTGGGTAGTAATAGTAATGCAAAAATAAATAAATAGCCATTGAAACATTTTAAAAACTCTATCCAAGCTACCTAAATGATCACAAGATATCAAGTAATTGTGGGAGAAAAAGAAAAACCAAATGCAGCACCAAAGCCAGGAGAGAACTATACACCCTCCGCCAATGTCAATCACCCTAAGTACGGCAAGTGAAGAGACTAAGCAGCTATAGAGGATGGGGTTTAAACAAAGGTGTGCATGACACAGATGAGCCAGGGGAGGAGGGGGGGATGTTCTCTTCTCCACATTTCCTCTGGCTAGTAAGGCAGAAGAGAGAAAAGGCATGGTGATATAGATAGTAAATTGCATTCAGAGTCACACTGTTTGGATTCCAGGGCCTAAATCATCTACCTAACCAGCCTTTTGATCCAGAACAAATCACTTAACCTTAATGAGAAGTCCCCTCATCTGTGAAATAGGAATACCGCTTGGACCATCCACTTCATCAGGCTGTTAAGGGGATTAAATAAAATGCTGGATAGAAAGCCACAGAAAGAATAAAGAGTTATCTAAATGTGAGTTACTCATTTGCAGGGAATGCTCCACAGAAGCACTACCAGGGCCATTTTATGTCCACAGAACAGGGGTAGAAGTTGAGGTGGGTAGGGTTGATAGGGGTTTCCTGAGGCCACAATTCTTTCAAAGACCCCACCTGCATTATCTCAGCTAATACCACAGCACAATGTTTCCTCAAAGAGCGGAAAAGTTAAACAGACAGGTAAGTGGAAGAAATTGCTTACCAGGCATTCAGCACAACGGGTACAAAGTCTTCTCATGCAGCCTTCATCTTCTCCCTGGTCAGTGCTGTAAAAAAAAGAAGTGGGCAGAATTAGTCAAAATGCCCATTACCAACCTTTGTAAACTCCCCAAAATAACAACAACAATAACTAATGTTGTTACTGTTCAGCTGTGTCTGACTCTTTGTCACTCTATTTGGGGTTTTCTTGGCAAAGTTACTGGAGTGGTTTACCATTTCCTTCTCCAGCTCATTTTACAGATGAGGCAAACAGGGTTAAGTGACTTGCCAGGGTCACACAGCTAATAAGTATCAGGGCTGGATTTGAACTCAGGTCTTCCTGACTCCAGGCTTGGCAGTCTATTCATTGAACCACCCAGCTGCCCCAAATATATACAGCACTAATGTAGCACTTTAAGGTCTGCAAAGTGCTTTGAAAACATTTTCATTTTATCTTCACAACAACCCTGGGAGGTAGGTACTATTATTATCCCCATTTTAAAGATGAGGAAACTAAGACAGAAAGAGGAAAGTTAACTTGCCCAGGGTCTCATAGCTAGTAAGTTCCTGGATCCAGATTTGAACTCAGGTCTTCCTGACTCTGTGTCCAGCACTCTCTCTACTGTGCCACCTATGTGGCTCAAGTAAAGGGCCATATCTGTTTACTTGGGTCTTCTACATTGTTCAGTAAAGCACAACACTTGTGTAAGAATATATTAAATGCTATCTGATTGTGATGATGATATAAATTCATTCTAATTACACTCTTGCTGACCAAAAGCAGGACTTCTTCACCAGATCTAATGGTCTTTTCTCAGTCTTCATCCTTCCTGACCTCTCTGTCGATCACCTCCTCCTCAATACTCTCTTCTCTCTCCACTTTTTGGTGACACTGCTCTCTCCTGGTTCTCCTCTCACCTTCTCTGAGTTCTCTGCTGAATCCTCATATAGATCACAGCCACTAACATAGGTGTCCTCCAAGGTTCTGGCCTAGGCCTTCTTTTCTTCTCTTTACATACTATTTGCTGATGATCTCATCAGTTCCCATCTCTATGCTAATTCTCAAATCTACTTATCCAGCCCTAGCCTCAATCCTAACCTCTAGTCTAGAGTTTCCAGCTGCATAGTGGACATCTCTAAGTAGATGTCTTAGCCCAGCACTGAACTCATTATCTTTATCCCCATGCCCTCCCCTTTTCCAAACTTTCCTATCACTGTTGAGAAGACCACTATCCTCCCAGTCACCTAGCTTCACAATTGAGATGTCAGCCTCAACTCTTCACTCTCTCCTACCCCCCAAAATCGAATCTGTTATCAAGCCTTGCTTATTTTACCTTTGTAGCATCTCTCATCATCACTTCTGACACTGCTACCACCCTGATACAGGCCTTTAACACTGAAGCCTAGACTATTGCAGCAGCCTTTTAGTTAGTTTTGTGCCTCTCCCCATTTCAGTCTATTCTCAATTCAACTGTCAAAGTGACCTGCCTAAAGCGATGATCTGACCGTATCACCCCTCCCTAGTCAATCAATTACAGTGACTCCCTATCACCTCCAGGATCAAATAAAAAAATCCTCTGGTGTTCAAAGTCCTTTATAACCTGATCTCGCCTTCAATTATAGTCTTCTTATACCTTACTCCACCCCCGCCCCCATCCTACCCCACACCACTACATAATCTTGGATCCAGTGGAACTGGCCTCCTGGCTCTTCCTCAAATGTGACACTGCATGTCTATTCTCTGGTCAATGTGACTGGCTATTTCCCATGTCTGTAATTCACTCCTTCCTCATCTGTGTTTCCTGGACTCCCCAGCTTCCTTTAAGTCTCTTACAGGATCCTGATCCTATGCTAGTGCCTTCCCTCTACCAATTATCTCCAATTTAACTTGTATTATCTTGTTTGTACACAGCTGTTTGCATGTTGTCTCTCCTGTTAGACTGTGAGTTCCTTGAGAGCAGAGACTATTGTTTGTCTTTCTTTGTACTCTCAGTGTTTAGCACAATGCCTGGCACCTAGTAGGCATGTCATAAATATGTATTCACCGACTTGGCTGACATCTAAATCAGCTCTTCTGAGGCAGCTAGGTGACACAATGGATAAAGCACTACGCCTGGAGTAAGGAAAAGCTGAGTTCAAATTGAGCCTCAAACCCTTATTAGCTGTATGACCTTGGGAAAGACATTTAACCTCTGTTTGCCTCAGTTTCCTCAACTGAAAAATGAGAATTATAATAGCACCAATATCACAAGAGTTGTTGTGAAAATCAAATGAGTTAATATTTGTAATAAGTGTTCACAGTGCTGGGCACTACTGGTTAATAAACTTATTAAAACATTTTTATGCCAACTAGGTGGGGCAGTGGATAAAGTGCTAGGCCTAGAGTCAGGAAGACCTGAGGACATACCTAGACTCAGTTACTTCTTTGCAATGTGTCCCCCCAAGTCACTTAATCTCTATCTGCCTCAGTTCTCTTAACACTAAAATAAGGATAATAGCACCTACCTCAAAGGGTTGTTGAGAAGAGCAAATGAGATAATATTTGTAATATTATTTGAAAATAATATTAGTATAGTGCCTATTAATAAATGCTTACTCCATTCCATTCTTACATCCTTAGTAGTGTTTATAAGTTCAATCAACCAACTCTTTTATTAAGCATCTATTGGGTACTCAACACTGCTAGACATTTGAGATACAAATAAAAAAGTGAGCCGATTCTTGCCCTTAGGAAGCTTTCATTGCAGTAAAGGGACTCAAGATGATGGGGAAGCAGTAACAACAAGGGACATCAGACGAGGCTTCTAGAAGGAGATGATGGCTGAGCTAACCCTCAAAGAGAGATAAGAGTTACAAGGATTGGAATTGGGGACAAATTATTCCTAGTAGAGGAGAAAATCTGGGCAAAGGCACAAAGGAGAGCAGTGGAACGCCATGCTAGGATGCTAGGATGCCAGTTTGGCTGGACTCCCAAGCAACTGAGGGTGCCTCATGAGGAGGCTGACACAATAACAGTCTAGCGGGGAGGTGATAAGGGTCTCAACTAGAATGGTTAGAGCATTAGAGGTGAGGAGGTGAATTGATAAGACCTTACAACTTATGAAAGGGGGCAGAAGGGTGCTCAAGGGAAGTAAGTGGAAGAAAAAGGGAGATCTTGGAAAAAAAAATATTTTCTCTTCTCACTCTCTTTCTGTAACTACACATCAAACATATCAAGAGTTCCAAGAGGAAAAAAGTTAAACCAGGTGATTTTCCTGTTATTAAATTAATCATTTTAATCTGTTTTTTAAGTAGTTTGGGCTTTCTAATTTAGACTTTATAGTCAATAGCTTGTCTTTTGTGCAATTTGGTTACCAAAACAGGGAACTGAGGAAAAAACTATTTCTATCCACACTTTGTAAAAGAGTTCCCAACTCAAATCAATCAATTGATCAACATTAATTAAGCACCTCCTGTGTGCCAAACGCTGAGAATATAAAAAGAGGCAAAAGGCAGTCCCTTCCCTCAAGGAACTTACAATCTAGTGAGGAAGACAGCATGCAAACAGATAAATGCAAAGCAAGCTATGTACAGGATAAATAGGAAATAACTAACAAAAAGCAGGCACTAGAATTAAGAGGGATTGGGAAGGCTTTCTGCAAAAGATGGGGTTTTAGTTGAGACTTAAAGGAAGCTAGTAGAGAAGTCAGCAAGCAGAGTGGAGGAGGGGAGAGCATTCCCAGCATGAGGAACAGCCAGAGAGAATGCCCAGAACCAAGAGATGGAGTGTCTTGTTTGTGGAACAGTCAGACAGTCACTGACAGTGGAATGAAGAGTATGTATTGGGGAGTAAGGTGTAAGAAGACTGGAAAAGGAAAACGGAGCAAGGGCTTTGAATGCCAAACAGAGCATTTTATATTTGATCCTGGAGGTGACAGGGAGCAATTGAAGTTTAATGAGTAGGGAGGGGAGGGTGACATGGTCAGACTTTTACTTCAGGAAATACCCTAACCACCCCAAACTCTGTTTCCTAAAAGACAAAATAAAACCAAACCAGGATACATAAATTTTATTTGTAACCATCCCCATGAAAGGCCTTTTCTTAGCTATCCTCAGCACCAGAATAAAAAGAAACTTTAAAATGAAGCTTCACAAGCATAAGTGAACCAGGTCTGGGAGAAAGAAAGAGATACTTAAGGCTTGGGTTATTGAATATTCCCCACCAAGCAGGACTAATAAAAGGAAATGAGCCTCAGCTCCAGCCAAACTTACTCATCTGAAACTTCAATGGATGATTTTTTGTAGCCAGACTTGCTCTTCTTCTTTAGCCCAGCAGACTTCCTCCCCATTCTCACCAAGAGCAGGGTAACCACCACAGCTGAAGGAATGAAGACCAGGATGGACAGCAGTGCAGCAGAAGACAGCTGAATAGAAAAACCTGGGCAAAGGGAGGGGGAACAAGGGGAAAGGACCACAAGCCATTGAGTCTTTAAGAAAAGCTATCTGAATGCTATTCCCATTGGCTTTACCTAATTTGGAAGATAATGAAAAATGCTAAATAATTCATTTTAACAGGAGGAAAACCATGTACTTTTATGTATCTCTTAATAAAATAGACACATTAAAGTAACATAAATTTTGGTTAATTAACTCTCTCTGGGCCTCTGCAAAACATCAATACTCTAATACCTATGTCACAGGGTTGCTGTAAGGAGCAAATGAGATAATATATGCACAAAGTAAGTTATACATTTTACAGTAAGGGTCAGCTATTTATATTAGCTCGCTTGTTTTCAGTTTCAGTTAGTAAAATAAAGCAGTTGAACCAGACTGGGGTGGGGAACCTTCGACCTAGAGGCCACATCAAGTGCAGCTCTTTGACTGAATCCATACTTCACAGAACAAATCCCCTTAATACAAGGATTCATTCTGTAAAACTTGGACTCAGTCAAAGGCCGCACCCAAGGACCTGGAAGGCCACATGTGGCCTTGAGGCCACAGGTTCCCCACCCCTGAACTAGATGATCCAGTTCCAACTCTGAGGCACAGCTCATTATTTCTGGCTGGCCTCAGCCTCCTGATCATGACACCTCTCCCCTGTGAGTTTTCTCTCCCTTTTAAAATGTAAGGTTCACGAGGGCAGGGATTATCTCTTCTGTACTTCTATCCCCAGCACCTAGCAAAATGTCTGGCACACAGCAGGCACAACTCAATACTTTTTATTCACTCATAGAATGTTAAGGGGACATACACTGAAACTCTGTACCTGGTTCAAATTTGCTCTAGCTCTAGAGAAGCCAATCAACAACAGCCATCAGATCAAACGATAGGATATGAAAACAAGTGGGAAGGACAGTCATATCAACACTCTCACTTAGAGAGCACTTTGAGGTTTACAAAGCACCTTCCTCACAAAAACACTAACTCTAATTCTTCAACAATTCAGGCTCACAATACAGAACTCTTTTTTTTCCCCCCATATTAAATAAATCCTAGCTGGCCACTAAGAAAGAAATGACTTCCACCCCCACAGGAGGCATCCCCAGACTCCACCTCCCTTCATAAGCAAAGAACACTATTTAGCCTGAGAAGAACACAAGGGGGAAGCCTGACTATCACCTGTAAGATCTGACATTTATATAATTACCTAGAAGAGGCAGCCTAGTAAAGATAAAGTGCTCAGCTTGGAGTCACAAAGACATAGCTCCAAATCTTGCCTCTGACATTTGTTAGCTGTGTGATTCTGGGCAAGGCAATTGGCCTAAGCTAATCTCAACTAATACCTCAGTCAAATCCCTAGGACTTATTAAGTCATAGCTGGTTGCGATACTTTATTCCAACACAGATCTTTCTGGCATTTACATATTCATATATTGCTTTAAAGTTTACAGGTACTTTTCTCATAACTCTAGGAGGTTGATGCTGGCCTTTCTACCACACCACAAAGAACATCCTGCCATGGAGGAAACAGCCAGTCTGTTCCACAAGTCTTACATTCATTTCAATGTAAAAGGAGGGTGAGGTAGGAAGGTAGTGAATAGAGAGTTGGCCTCAATGTCAGAAAGACCTGAATGCCAGTTCTGACTCTGCAGTACACATAGCAGCTGTGTGAACCTGAGCAAATCACTTAACCTCTTAGAAAGGGCTGCAGGCCAATCTCTAAGACTATAACTTGCAGAGTAGCTATAGATCTGCATTAATAGGAGTTACTCCAGGGAGCTCCCTACACAGATGAAATTATTTTGGTGTTGTTGTTCAGTCATTTTTCAGTTGTGTCTTACTCTTTGTGACCCCTTTTGGGTTTTCCTGGCAAAGATACTGGAGCAGTCTGCCATATCCTTCTCCAGCTCATTTTATAGATGAGGAAACTGAGGTAAATAGGATTAAGTGACTTGCCCAGAGTCACACAGCTAATAAGCATATGAGGGCAAATTTGAATCCAGGAAGTCTTCCTGACTCCAGGCCCAGTACTCTACCCACAGCACCACCTAGCTGCCCAATGAAATCATAGGTCCAGTAAAATAAATAAATAAACAAATAAAGCTGTTAAAAGAACTGAAAAGGTTATTCAGCTTATAAATTAAAAATGAGTTTGAACCAAAATTACCCAACTACTCAATGTACTTACAAAAAAGGCTTCTAACCACCCTGATCTAGAAAAGCAGGTATAACTTCAGTGGAAGTGGGAAGGGAAGCTTTTTGCAACCCTCTTACCCCTTTCAGTGACTACAAGCTCCGTCATGGGAACATTGTGGTGGACATCTGGAGGATTCTTCACAGTGCAGCTGAATGTTCCATTGTCTCTCGTGGTTGGGTTGCTTATGCTAATGGATGCATCTCCTCGGTACACATCCCCAACCCAAAAAATTCGGTCTCGGAATGTGCCTGCTACAGTTGGGTACTGGAAAGATTGATAATGAAAAATCTAAGAAAGGAAAAAGATGGGGGTGGGGGAGTCAATTTAGAAATTGCTAAGCAAGTTAAAAGAAAAAATACAGCATAGTTGCAAGCTTCCCCATCCCCCCTGCCCCCCCGTCCCCCAGCACCCTTCATATGGGGATTTCTAAATGCTTTAAATGTTAACATTATCTTATTAGAGATGAGTAAAGAGAACCAAGAAAACTGACCACACCAAGTCAATAAAAGAATCAGGTAAAGCATCTAAAAATTCTAAATCACTATTCCCTCAACAACTTTCCCTGAAATCCTAAAAGAGACAGTTTTTAAAGTTTCCATTTCTCTCCTGTCAGAATTAACTAAATTAGTTAGTAGGTATAATAACAGGTAACACTCCTTCCTAGTTATCTGACTTGGGAATTTATGTAAATGCCCAGTCAGGCACACCGCTGATGTTTAATAAATGCTTCCATAACTAAACCCTTATTACTTCATACTTAACAAACGGGAATATCACTACGATGCACCTACTTATGTTGGGCTGGGCAAATATTATTCATACAACGACTGCACTCTTGTACAAGGTACATATTTTTTCTTCATTTGTTTATCTGATGGCAAGTTGCCTTCCCACTCAAAAATCCCGGCTGTCTTCAACTACCAAATTACCAAGAAGAAAGCAACTTTCTGGTGAGAATGGTCAGTCAAACAGTACCCATGGAAAATAGGGACTCTTGCTGTGGCCAACCTCCATGAGATTTTCAGCACAGTCTACTCTATGTTTCACCAGAATACTGAGACTTTGAAGTTCACATAACCACTGAGAGAGATGACAGATAGAACTTCATACTTTGCTCAATAATCAGTCTGACTTAACCCTGACTAACAAAACATTACTGCTTCAATTACTCATGTGATATAGCCACCTCTTCTTTTTTAAATTGTAAAAGCCCATTAATTCCAGCTTTACTAAACTCTCTTTTAAAAACAGCACTACGTGAGGTCTGTTTTGGTTAAGATTTTCTGACCCCTGTTACCCAAAGGGTCAGAATATATGACCAAACAAGTGATACAGAGCATTACAGGATGTAAAATGGACAATTCTAGTTATATTAAATTTAAAAGATTTTGCACAGACAAAACCAATGCCACCAAGATTAGAAGGAAAGCAGGAAACTGGGGTGGGAGGGGGGAGATTTTATAGTAAATTTCTCTGATAAAGGCCTCATTTCTCAAATATTTAGAGAACTCAATCAAATGTATAAGAATATGTCACTCCCCAATTGATAAATGGTCAAAGGATATGAACAGGCAGTTTCAGATAAAAAAAATCAAAGCTATCTACAGTAATATGAAAAAAATGCTCTAAATGACTACCGATTAGAGAAGTGCAAATTAAAACAACTCTGAAGTACCGACCTTATACCAATCAGAATGGTTAAAATGACAGAAAAGAAAAATGACAAATGTTGGAGGGAATGCAGAAAAATTGGGACACTAATGGACTTTTCATGGAGTTGTGAAGTAATCCAACCAGTCTGGAGAACAATTTGGAACTATGCCCAAAAGGCTATAAAACCGTGAATACCCTTTGCTCTAGCAATGCCACTACTAGGTCTCTTCCCCAAAGAGATCAAAGAAAAAGGAATAGAAACTGTATGTACAAAGATATTTATAGCAGCAATTTTAGTTGTAGAAAAGAACTGGAAATTGAGAGTTAGCCCATCAATTGGGGAATGGCTGAAAAAGCTGTGGTATATGATTGTGATGGAATACTACTGTGCTATCAGAAATGACAAATGGCAAGCAAGAAATGACAAACAAGAAGTATGAAAAAAAAGAGATGACAAATATTACCTAACTTCCTTCACTGAACCTCTATTTGCCTTCCTACCTCTACCCCATGCAGCAGGCAGGCATAAACTCTTTAAAGCTTATGGCTTTAAACTAAAGAAAGAGCAAAAGCCCTGACAGTAAAGAAAGGAGGATGAGCAAATTTGGGACATTTTTAAAAAGAACAGTTTTACATACAGCTGCAAAATTAATATTCGTGCCCCTCATAGGCTAAGGATATTTCTGAAAGCACAAAGAGAAAGTTTTATGGCATTTACTATCTTCAATTGGACATTTACAATGGGATTCAAACATATGTAAATTACATACATATAACTAGAGTTCATTAAACAGCCCAAATTATAAGACCATCTGCCACTGACAGCACCTACCAAATTGAGCTATACATATGCTGCCACCATTCTCTTCAAAGGAGAATGTGTAAATCAGTGTAGATGCTGTACACACCGGGAGAAAGTGCCAAGATCAGCCCACAGGGCAAGGAGCAGAGAGCACATTTAACAGAGTCACACAAACAGATCGGCCCACATGAGACAACTAAAGGTAACAGAAAGGGTATAGCCTTCACAGATAGAAAATGGAAAATCGTTAGCAGGAGCTACAGAATGAATTCTCTTTAAATTAGTTTATGTTTATATCCAACAGCCCAGATAGCACCCTTTAAGTATATTAAATCTGAAAATGAAGTTATAAAATCATGAAATAAAAAGGAAGAAAAGAGAATCACATTTCCTATGAGTCTCTAATAACTGATTTACAAGACTCCTAAAGTTCAAGAAGGAAAATACAGGGATTGGCATATCAAAAGGTAGGTTATCCCCTGAAACAAATTAGGTGGCTATATTGTTACTGATATGCTCATTCCAAAAGGAGAAAGTTCAAAGTTGGTCTGCCCTGTTTAAACTCAGCTGGAACGTCCCAAAGCAACTTACTGTCTCTGTGCGACTGCTGGTAGGAGATCGGTAAGTCCAGTCTATTGTGAGCTTGTCAGAGACAGGAGAAGAAGACCTGAAGGTGCACTTCAGCTTGATACTTTCTCCAATATAACCTCGAACATGGGCATCTGCTTTAATCTCCAATGAAAGGGCTGTGTAAACACCTAAATAAAGGAAGCCAAAATATTTATAAATATATTTATCTGGGAAGAGGAGACAGATATAAGTAAAGGCTCCTATTACGAATTTGATAAAGAGGAAAACAAATGTAACCTTGTTCAGTCACTTAGGACCTTGTAAGCCTGAGCCAGTTACTTGACCTCTCTGTGCCTCAGTCTCCTTATCTGTAAAATGAAAGGGTTTGACTAGAAGACTTCCAAGCCACCTTCCAGCTCAAAAATCTACATTCTGATTATTAAGGCTCTTGATAAAAACATGGAACAACAGATTTGCCTTCTCATGGAATGGGGTGTGGGGTGATATTGTAACCCACAAGCATACTTTATCACCACTACAAGTTTAAACAATGAACCATATGCTGAACTAAACATGCAAAGCCTGGTTACTGACTAGAGTATAGACTTGTAGCTAAATTGAGCAGAAACAAATGTATCCACATAGTCTTGACTCAAAAGAGAGTATTAGAATGGTGAAAATGGAGAGTGGAGACAATTAGAATGGTGCCAGCTTTTAATGAAGAAAGGATTTTCTGCCTTGAGAAAGAATCTACAAACTCAGAACAGAAAAATCTTTGAAAAATCTCACACACTGGGGCAGCTAGATGGCGCAGTGGAGAGAGCACCGGCCCTGAAGTCAGGAGGACCTGAGTTCAAATCAGAACTCAGACCAAACACTTGACACTTACTAGCTGTGTGACCCTGGGCAAGTCACTTAACCCCAACTGCCTAAAAAAAAAAAACCTCACAGAATTTATTCTGGCTGTTCTTTATCAAAGAGCTAATAAGTCAGTCATAAAAACAGTAATGAAAAAAACAATAATTTCAAATGGAATTCTAAAATGAAATGGATTCTTTATATCTTTGTAAACCATCTCTACAGGCTCACTTCTTCCAAGCTTACCTAATAGTAAAACATTTTACTTCTCCTCTCTCAAAAAAAAATTGGCACTGCCTTCTGACTTCAGATGTGGCTAGTAATCCATCTTCCACTAAAGAGCCATCTATTTATAAAAGCAGATAAACTGTTCTTTATTCTTTCTGATTCTCATGGCCTGCCCTGAGCTATTCCCCATATCAGTCTCTGTATGCTTTTCTTCCCGTTCCTTCCTCCCACTCTCCCTCTGTTAACTCCTCACATACTGTGAACACAGTAGTCACACATACCTAACTCTTTTCATTTAAATTTCATTAAACACAAATTTACACATTTGTATGCTTTTCTCTAGACAAGCCCATTTGTTCACATTCATTTCTAAAGAAAGATTATCAAGTCTAGGCTCTTGATTAATACAAATATGACTAATGCCAAGTACAACATTGTTTCCTTTATAATAGTACTATGGGGGGGGAGCAAATAATTGGCATGGGAATCTCCAATGTATCCTGCAGAATAATGCTAGTTTAATCTTCCTATAATCAATTAATTAATAAACATTTATTAAACACTATGTGGCAGACACTATGCTAAGCACTGGGGAGATAAAGAAAAAGCAAAAAACAGTCCCTGGACTAAAGAGGGGTGCGTGTGTGGTAACCCTTAGAAGGGATAAGACCAGAAGCTAGTGTGGCCAGGAAAGACCTCCTAAAGAAGATGGTATTTGAGTTGAATATTAGAGGAAGCTAGGGATTAGAAGAAGCAAAACAAGGAGGGTAAGCATTCCAGAGACAGCCAGTGCAAAAACACAGAGCTGGGAGATGGAACAGAACAGCAAGTAGCCAGCAAAACTGCACAGTAGATTACCTGGAAGGGGGTATTATGTAACAACTCTAGAAAGCTAGGAAAAGTTTTAGATGGCAGAGAAGTTTATATTTTATCTTAGAGGTAATAGGGAGCCATTGAAGTTTCCTTTGTTAGGGGGAGAGGGCAGCAAGCATAATCAGACTTGGATTTTAGGAAAATCACTTTGGCAGCTAGGAGAGAATTGATTGGGGTAAAGACAGATTTGAGGCAGGGAGATTAAGCAGAAGGATGTGGCAATAAATCAGCTGAGGAATGAGAAGGTTCTGAAATAGGGGGGTGTATAGATGAGTGAGGAGGAGACATACAGGAGATATGTTACGGAAACAGAAATGATAAGATCTGCCAACTCATTGAACTATATGAGGTGAGGGAGAGTGAGGAGCCAAGGATAAGCCAAGGTTGATTGGTGACTAGAAGGGGGTGGTGCCCTCAACAGTAATTGCAAAGTTCAAAACAGAAGTGGGCAGGAAGATAATGAGTTCTATTCTGGTCATATTGAGTTTGAGATGACTACAGGACATCTAATTTGAGATGTCCAAGAGGCAGTTCATAATATAGGACATCTAGGAGTCATCTATATGGAGATGATAATTGAACACATGGGAGCAGATAAGATTACCAAGCGAAAGCCTAAAGGGAGAAGACAGCCCAGGGTGGAGCCTCGGGAGTATACCCACAGTTAGTGGGCATAACTAGAACGAAGATCTAGCAAATGAGATCAAGAAAGACTGGTCATGGGGCAGCTAGGTGGATAGAGCACCGGCCCTGAAGTCAGGAGGACCTGAGTTCAATTCCAGGCCTCAGACCAAACACTTGACACTTACTAGCTGTGGGACCCTGGGCAATCACTTAACCCCAACTGCCTTTAAAAAAAAAAAGAGTGGTCATAATGCAGGAGTACTAAAAAAGAGCACTGACATGAAAACCCTGAGAGGAAAGAATATCAAGGAGGAGAATGATATCAACAGGATCAAATGCTACAGAGTGGTCAAAAAAGATGAAGATTGAAAAAGGCCATTCTATATGGCACTTAAGAGGTCACCCATAACTTTGGAGAAGGCAGTTTCAGTTGGAAACGGGAAGGTTTAAAAGAGAGTGAAAGGAAAGAACGTGAAGACACCAACTATAGACAATTTATTCTGCCCCTGTCACCTTAAAAGACAACAGACGTGGCATACAATTGTAATGGAATACCATTGTGCTATAAGAAATGATGAGCACGATGATTTCAGGAAAACCTGGAATGATTTAAACAAACCGATCCAGAGTAAAGTGAGCAGAACCACTGCACACAGTAACAGCATTACTGTACAATGAACAACTGCCACTGACTTAGCGATTCTCAGCAATACAATGATCCAAGACAGTTCCAAAGGACTCGTGATGGAAAATGTCATCCACATCCAGAGAAAGAACTAATGAAGTCTGAATAAAGATAGAAGCATGCTACTTTTCACTTTATTTTTTTCTTTTGGTCTGTCTTCTTTCACAATATGACTAATATGGAAATGTTTTACATGATTGCATATTTATAAACTATATCAAATTGAGTACTGTGTCATGGAGTTCTCTCCATGAGGGAGGGAGAGAGAAAATTTGGAATTCAAAAAAATGTTTTTAATGAATGTTAAAAATTGTCCTTACATGTAACTTGGAAAAAAATATTATTTTTTAAAAAAATAAAAGACAACAGATTTTTAAAACAGCCCTGAGGTTTCACCTCACACCCAGCATTTTGGCAAAGATAAGAACAGTCACTGGTGAAGGAGTAGTTGAAAGACAGGCACCCTAATGCATTCTTGGTGGGGTTATGAATGGATATAATCCTTCAGGAAAGCAATTTGGAATTATGCAAAGACAAATACTAAACGGTTCCCAGTGATTCCACTGCTAGGCTTCTACACCCAAAGGAGGACAATGACAAAAAGAAAGGTCCTATATATACCAAAATATTTATAGTAGCACTTTTTGTGATAGTAAAGAACTGGAAACTAAGTAGATACCTATTCATCGGGAAGATGAATTAACAAATTGTGGTGCATGAACACAGCAGAATTACTGTGCTGGAAGAAATAACAGACAAATACAAAGCACCAAAAGACTAATGAAAAGTAAGCAGAACCAAGAAAATATACAAAACTACTCCAACGATGTAAATAGAAAGAAGAACAACAAAACAATTTAAATTGAATGCTCTGGAATGATGAGCAAACTTGACCCCAAACAATAGATATGAGAAGCCATCTTCCTTCAATCTATTTTGGAAGCAGAGACTATGGACATGTTCTACTGCATATAACATCACATTTATTTGACGTGTTGTTTAGTGTTCCAAGCTTTTTTTTTCCTTTGTTTTTCTTACTTTGTTATAAGGGATGCTTCTCTGGCATGGAGAAAAGGAAAGAACACAGTGGGAAATATAAATGATATAAAAACAAAAGAAAAAGAAAAATATTTTAAATAAAATTTTATTTTTTAAAAAATTGATAATAGAACAATACTCTTAAGTTAGGGAAAAGTCAAATGGGCTAATAATTGAACCAATCCTGTTTTCAAAGGGTGAAAAGGAAAAGCAAATAAAGAGCAGTACTGTACCAAATCTACGACTCAGGACATTTAAAACAAAAAGAAAAAAGTTCTAGAAGACAATTATCAACTTTTGTTTGAAATGGATCTGTTGCTTGCATGGCTCACATTGGTCTAATATCAGCTCTCCCTAACAACCCATCCACTCATTCACACCCTCCCCATCCCTTGTATTTTCATAAATCCTCTTCGGCAGTCCAATAACCTAGATTTCTAGTCATCAGTCAATAAAGATTTCTCAAGTGCCTGCTACATTCCAGGCACTATGCAAAGTGTAGGTCACACAAAGAAAGGTAAAAGATAGTCCCTGTTCCGGATAAGCTCAGTTTTAATGGAGACAACCTAAAAACAAACAAAGCTATGTACAGGATAAATAGGAAATAATCAACAAAGGGAAGGCCCTGGGATTAAGGAGGAATTGGGAAAGGCTTGTTGTTGGAGGTGGGATTTTAGCTGAGACTTGAGGGAAACCAGGAAAGTTAGTAGAGAGTATCAACGGTATAAAAGGCTACAGAGAAATTTAAAAAGATGAGAATTGAGGAAAAGGCTACTGGATTTGACCATTAAGAAATCACTGAGAACTATGAAGAGAGAAATTTTCATGGAAAAATGATATCAGAAGCCAGACTGCAGAGAGCTAAGAAGACAGCAAGAGGAAAGAAAGTAGAGCCACCTGCTACAAATAGCCTCAACTTTAGCCACACGAGGAGGAAAGACTGGCGATGACAGTCGGATAGAAGAATCAAGTGAGGGTTTTTTGAGGATGAAGGAGACATAGGCATGTTTGTAGACAGTAGGAAAGCAGCAATCTATAAGGAGGGATAATCAGTCAATTTAAGCACCCACTATGTGCCAGGCACTGTCCTGATGGGGATACAAATACGGGGAAAGAAAAAAAAAACACTATCTGTCCTCAAAGAGCTTACAATCTAATAGAGGAAGACAACACATAAAAGGAAGGTGAAAAGCAGGAGGAAAGAGCTGTCACCAGGAAAGGTACTCAATACAGGGGCATGATGGAAAAGTCAGAGAAGTCCCACAGTGCAGCCAGGTAAGAACTAAGACCATCTGATCTGGGCTCCCTACTTAAATGGAGGTTTGAGGAGTTCATGGTTCCACCCTCCAATCCAAGAGACAGAAGGTGGTAATGATGTGGATTACCAGGAATCTTGCAGGATGATGTGGTTTTCCCAATGAGCTTTCTAGGGCATGGTAGAAAAGTCAGAGAAGATTCAAGATAAGCAAGAGAGTAGGGATGACAGACAAAACAACCTGCTGGAGTAGATAGGAAAGAAGGGGATCAGTCGTACATTCAGGGTGGTTTGCCTTGGTAAGGGCCACCTCAGGAACAGCTAGGTGGTACAGTGGATAGAATTCCAGCCTTGGAGTCAGGAGGACCTGACTTCAAATCTAACTAACTTCAGACACATGACATTTACTAGCTGTGTGACCCTGGGCATGTCACTTAACCCCAACTGACTCACCAAAAAGGTAAGAAAAAAAGGGGGGAGCCACTTTATCATGTGAAACAGGAGCGTAAGACGTAGGGGTAAGGAGGCATCTGGGAACATGAGATGAGAAGGGAGAGGGATCTCTCAATGAATGGCCTCAACTTTTTCAGTAAAATATGAGGCAAGAAAAAGACTGAAGGAGAGGGAACCAGGGGAAGTTTGAAGTACCAATGAAGCCCACAGGTTGTCTACTGTCACTAAATAACCAGGTTCTCCTTTTTTCCAGCCTTTTCATTCATTCTGATATTAGTACCTCTTCTGACACACAACTAGCCTACTTAAACCCATAGTGTCTTTCCACAGGTCCTTTTGGTGATCCACAATTCAGCATATGATTTGTAAATCTGGATATATCAGTTGAAGTTAAAGAAACCTTGAAGTACTTGAAGTGATCTTAGAAATCAGTTTAAAATTAACTATAATTTATTTGGCAACCATCTTTTCCTTTCTTCATATCCACATTTGAACACAACCAAACACTAAGAAACTCACGTATACTAGACAACTAATGAACATTTGCTAAGTTTAAATTCGTTGAACACTTTCTGCATGAAAATAGAGACAGCATTTCCTTGTGAATTCAGAATTAGGGTAGGCTACTCCAAATACAGTATTGCAAAAGAGTTTAGTTGAAAAACTGGACACTCATGATGACACAGGTAACTGCCTGGGAGGGGTCAGGGAGTTTACAGGAAAAATGCATATTAGTCATAGGATTAAAAACTCCTCCACCTTAAACTGAGACCTAGGAAACCATGATCTTTGGATTAAGGGCCTCCTTTCAGAAATTTCTTGAGAAAAAAATTTCCCTGTTTAGCTTACAGTATTCACCTATGATTATTATTTTAACAAAAAGTATTTACTACAATTTGGATTGTCAGAGAATTGACATCTATCCTTCCAGGGATTAAATGCAACAGAAGTGGGAGGGGCAGGGAGGAAGAAGGGAGGAATGACAGTTGGGTATTTCATTCATTCACTGGGTTAAAACAAACTCTGTATACTTTTAAACTTAACTTAAACTTCTCTAAACTGAAGAATTTGGAACGGACAATAGCAATATTTTACTCCAAAGCATATTAACATTCTTCAACAAATAAAAATTAAAGTCAAATAATTTTGTTTTGTAATAGCGTCAGTAGCATTCCTTTCCCGGGTGCGGGGAAGGAAGGAAGGAAGGAAGGAAGGGAGGAAGGAAGGGAGGGAGGAAGGGAGGGAAGGAAGAAGGGAAGGAAGGAAGGAGAGAGGGAGGGAAGGGAAGGAATTTGGAACACAGGACACATATTTTCAATCTGTTAAATATCAAGGCTAATGTGTCACACAATGTTAAGGAAACTTTATTTCTATACGATGTTTTGTACATACATATATCATATTTACATATTTATACATATATATACATAATATTTTGCTGCACTATTTCAAAGCTGAAGTCCCTAATATCTGTTACAGTCATCTTCATGAGGACATTCTTACTATTTCACAGACTCAAGAAAAACAGAAACAGTAAGGATTTCCTTCCTCCAAATTCTTGGGGCTCTGAACCTTAACACGGTCCCCCCAGAAAAGTGCTCCCTTAGAAGGGAGGCGCCTGGGCTCGAATGCTGCTTCTGCCACTCTGTAATACCTGCGTTGCCTAGAGAGTTACCTAGATTACATCTGTAACATGAGACGAAATCTGCGGTCCTCAATCTTTTTCGGTCTTAGGATTCCTCGACACTTCAAATACTGGCGACCTCGGAGAGTTTTTATATTGCTAACATAAGTAGCGCCTTAGAACGAGTATTAAGAGTTTTGACACCATGAAGCCCCTGAAGGGACCCCGGGGGACACACTCTGAGGACCCGTCGATGCTTCTCGGAGCCCGCAGCCATCCAACGGCGATCACCACTGGAAGGCGGGGGGCCTTCGCCCCTACAGCAGCCGGATTTCCTCCCCATTTCCAAGTTCGGCGCACAGTCCGAAGGAGTGCTCCCCTTTAAGCTTCCCAACCACCCAGGGCCCTGAGAGGACCTGCCTCTTCAGGGACCCCCCACCCGGAAGCGGAAGAGCGACCATCTTCCTCCCCCCATACACACACACTAAAAAAAAAAACACCCGGAAGTAGGGCGCGAGCAGTCCGCGCACTCACCCTGGAAGAACAGCAGACCCAGCAGCCGGGAGAAAGCGCGGCAAGGGCCTCCAGCCGAGCCGCTTGGCTGCATCCCGGCACCGCTGCCGACACCTGCGAAAACCTTGTTTATGACTCCCTCGACCCACACAGGTGATACCGGAAATGACAGATCGGAAGGGCGGACGCCGAGGGAGACCAAGATGGCCGCTGGCGGTTGTCATGGGAACGCGTCTTGGCTCTCGGGCCTGGCTTACCTGAGCATTCTGAGGCGCCTCTTCCCCTGCTAGGAGTAAGAAGTCTCTTTCCTCATCTGCCTGAGAAAGAAGCAGCCTAGATTGCCTGTGGAAAGGGAGTTCCGCGGCATTGGTCATAGCCTGGCGTGGAAAGGGCCTTTATTGGGCCGCAGGACGGCCTCAGGTGCATGTTAGTCAGAGAACCTGAGCTGCCTGTTGGGTAGACTCCCATTGTGGCTGTCAGAGTTGGAAGGGACCTGAAAGAGCTGCTGCCCTGGCCTTAGGACCAGCGCCACGCCTTGCCTCCGAGGAAAGTGTGCACCTCCTATGCATATGCGCCTACCCAAATGGGCAACAAAAGGGCATGCTAGCAGGGCAGTAGCATGTTAAAAAAGGAAAGAAAGTGGGATTTATCATTCCTCTGCAATTACCAGGCACGAAGTTTATCACTAGGCTTCAGGTAGTTAAAAGAAGAGTGATGACAGCCTTTTCAAGGGGAAAAAAATGTGCCTTATGTCAAGCACTGCGGACTTTTATGGACCCCGGTCCTTCTGTTCAATGCTAGATCATGAGAGTATTTGTTGAAAATAAAATGAAACAAAAAATATGCATCTAGAGACTAGAACGTTAGAGCCGGGGCTTCTGATATAATCTAGGCCAACTCCCACATTTTACATCTGAAGAAAGTGAGGGTCAGAGAATTGACTTCCACAGTCAGGTGGCTAGTAAGTGGCAGAACCGGTACTAAAACAAGGATTTCCTATTAGCCCAATACTCCTTCCAGTATATCCCTTAAGCTTTAAGAAGCTTCCTGTTTTTCAACTTACCCTGCTTCACTAGAGGCCTAGGAGTTAGTAACTAACTGCCTATGCTTTTTGGTTAATTTAAAAGTATTGATACAAAACAGACAATATATTACTTCCTTAACCTCTAAACAGTCAAGAAGAAGCTAAAATCATAGGTTATTTGTTTATTCATCCAGTAATATCCACCTCCAATGAATGATTTATCCTAAGGCAATTTTTACTTTTTCATTTCAATTAAAAGCTTCATTTGCTCCCACCGCCCATCTGATTTCTAAATTAAATGCTTTTTAAACTTTTTTATTTTTGTGTATGCAAATAATAATGAAAAAATGCTTTATTACTAAAGGTAATATTTATTCACATGAGTTTTTATAGCTTAATAAAAAATAAATTACAATACAAAAGGGTCCATGAGGATAGATGTCCAAATAGTAAGTAAAATTTTCTCCTTCTGTGTTTTAGCCAAGGCACAAGGAAGCTACAAGTTTTGCTGGAATGAAGACTAAAGATAACTTATTTTTTAAAAACTTAATTTCATTTATAAAACACTATCCAGACATCTATCTGAAGAAAATTATCTAATAATGATGTTTTCATATATTTACTTTTTAAAATAAAATGTGTCTTAAAATAGATACTAAATCCAAATATGTGGTATAAAAGCAGGAAATTAACTTCAGTCTTGGAGGACTATGCTGTGAAGAAGACAAATTGTTGATTAACTGTCAAAATCAAGGCTCAGCTGTCTTTAAGTACAGTTTGAAGTAGCACAATTGGAAGTCCCAGGACATGTAGTCTCCTTGGACCAATTTCATTTGTTAAATATATTCACCAATCTGCTTACTAAAGAAGACATGCCAACAGTCAAACTGCATAATTCACTCTTGTGCTTAAACTTCCATGTGATGTCTACACCTTAAATGTTGTTGTGGCTTAGAGTTGAGAGAAAACAGAATATTGGACATTTTTTAAGAAGATACTTTTCTTCTTGAATCCCACTTACAAAGTTTGTTTTAAACCAGTGATGTACTAGTTCATAAAAGAAATGCCTTTCACCATCACTCTGGATCAACCACTATAAAACCTAGATTTAGAATTCCCTTTTACCCTACCCTAAGAAAAAATATCAGATGAAAAAATATTCTTTTACTCCAGCAATGATCCTATTTTTTCAGAGCTGAATATAATACTATATAAAGTTTTCATCACCACTTTGGGTCCTTTTTACAATTTTCTATCCTTAAACTCCCAGAAGTGTAATGATCAATCTTCCGAATCCCAATGGTAACTTGCTTGATGATTCTAGCCTCAAGATGAGCCTTTGTTCGGTTTGCATATTAGAGTTTCAAAATCATATTAAACTGAGCAGTCAGCAATTGCTCAGCAAATCATTCTTCTCTTCAAGTCAACAATCTGATGTTTCAAATTACTTCTGGCAAAACACAGAAACAGCTGTGAGACTTATCTGACCTTTTGATTGAAGACATCAGAAGACAGAGAACCTACATAGCAGATTTAATATCAAGAATTGCTTCTTATCTTCAGAAGGAAATGTTATGGTGTTTTAAAGGACAAATTCATTTTCATCCTGCTTGATGGCATTGAATTTTGAATTTGAATAAAACCTTGATAAAGGGAAACTAAGAATATTCTGGCAGTGTTTGCTCAAGAAGGGTCCTGCACTGGCTCATAATGGACTATTGCAGCACATCAGGACGGAGGTGAATGAGCAGAGTTGATTCAAGTGGGTCAGTACTGGAATAGCTGAAGGAAATTTTCCATTAATCCCAGCATATCTTAGAGCTTCTTGTTCTGGGAACTCTCAATTACCTGAGATATGAAGCAAAAACGAAAGTGAAAAATATATTGCTTTTGCCTACTAACATAAACCAAAAACATATTAACAACATGCAGGGAGTAGTGACACAGTACAACATAGTACAATGGGAGACATTTTGCTTTTGATTCATGCTGTCATTCTCATTATTCTCCATTCTTGAGAGAAAGAAAATGTTACCAAACTGCTTTCTTCTCTCAGGTTTAGAGACATGCCTATACTGGGTCAAAACTCTTATTACTACATTTTATTTTCCAGTTAGACTGAATAGTCATTTATTTTCTATTTTATGAACACTTACAGTTTTAATTTGAGGAATGCCCCCAACTCTGGTCATTTCAGCTTCCAAATTAAGCAAAAACTTTGTTCTGTTTAAATAAAGGTATTGTGGTTTTTTTAATGAATTTTCACTTAGTTTCCTTGACTAAAGTCAGGTACACTTATGCACAAACAATACTATGAGAGTCACTATGAGATGGTATTAGAAGTTTTCCCACAAGTACCCAGTCTTACGATTCTGTTTCAACTGCCACATGACCTCTGTTGGTCCACCGTCTTTTCCGGGAGTGTTGGAAGAGGACCACCACAATTACTATTAAGACCATCAGTGCACAAGCAGAGCCAATGGCCAGAGCCAGGAAATAGATCTCAGAGAAACGTACTGCACAAAGGAAAAAGGACGTATTAAGACCCTACAGACTATGGAAACTCCCCAATATATGGGGGGCTATATTTTCAACATAATAAATCTCCCCCGTTTTACATGCAAAATGTTCCTACTCCCTTGGATTAAACTTTCAGGAACAATAGAAAAGAGGCATTGCTTAGATTACTATCCAGGGTTGCAAGGATGTTACTAAATTCATCAGATAAATATATAACCCTCCTTTCCCTCAGTTCTCTCTTCCCACATCTTACCTTGGTTTCCTATCTGATTGCTTTTAAAGGGGACAATTTTAAACTAGACTTGGTATGGAGGGAAGAAATAGCATCTCTCTTCACAGACCTCATTGCTCTCTATTCACCTTTATTATTCATGACTATCTTCTGGTCTGTCCCCCCCACAAAAGTGTAAATTTTATAGTTCTTTTCTCTCCCCATACTTCCCTTAACCTCAACATTTTTATAACAATTTCCCTGAATCCTTTTGCCTTATGTATTTTCTATTTCTTTTCCAATTTATTTTTGCCTCAGAATTCTTCATTTTATCTCTCTATCACCCCTTCTATAGAATAAGCCCACCCCACCCCTCAATCTTTCTAGCAGCCATGATGGAAGATGGATCCTCTCTCTTCCAAAAGCTTTCCTCTCAGGGCAGCTAGGTGGCACAGTGGATAGAGCACTGGCCCTGAAGTCAGGAGGACCTGAGTTCAAATTTGATCTCAGACCAAACACTTGACACTTACTAGTGACCCTGGGCAAGTCACTTAATCCCAATTGCCTAAATAAATAAATAAAAATAAAAAACAGAAGTTTTCCTTTCCCTCAGTACACTTTCCTCTGGGTGACCTACCTGTCTGTACAACACTGAGTCGAATCTCCCCTATCACTCCATCAACATCCGGTGGATTCTTCACCTGGCAGGTGAACGTTCCATTATCATTAAACTGCAGTTTCCAGATGATGATGGAGACATCGTTCCGGTTTACATTTCCATCCCAGGCCACCCGATTCTTAAAATGTCCAGCAGTTGGTGGATAGGGCTGCTCATGAAAGTAAAACACCTAGAGAGAGTGAATTGCAGAGGAGTATTTTCATTGTATACCTGGTCCTACCTGGCTAGATGGTAAGAGTTAAAAGAGAAGGCTACTGCTTCAGTAAGTGCTTCATCTTTTCTGCCAATGTACTGTTCTGTAAGAAGCTATTAAATTCTCATTTACCTGTCTTCTATTCTGCTCAGTCTGTCCTCCTGGGAATTTTCACTCTCTCTTCTTGTCTCCAAGAGTAATTTCAGAAAGAACAAAAGGAACTTGATATAAATTATCCCACCCAGAACTCCCTGGAAAATTAGTATAATCTACTTACAAACTCCTCAGGCCCCCCATCTCGGGGACGGAAGTTCCAGGTTACTGTTAGGGCATTACCCACAGGGGAGAAACTGGAGAAAGTACATTTTAGCCGAACATCTGTCCCATTAACAGCCTCTACTACTCCGGAGGTGTAAACTTCCACAGCTGCTATATGCCAAACAACTAAAAAGATAAGCAGAGGAGAAGAGAAGGATCAAGGAAGAGCTGCATTATGGAAAAAACTGCCTAACCATGTTAAGCCACCCCAAATGTTCTGCTAATAGTAACAGTTTACATTGTTATGGTGCTGTACAAAGTGCTTTCCTCCCACTCCCGCATGAGAGATGAACTCTCAGAGGTGAAGCCTCCTCAAAAGGTCAATAATTTTTGATTATTACTTTCAAAATCCTCCCCCGCTCAGACCCTGTTTTTAAGCACTTAACAGAAAGAATAAGCCCTGCCCCACCCCCAACCTGAGCCAGTTGCCCTTGGCTTCCCGCCTCTTTCCTTGTCTGAATTTCAGCCTGCAATGTAAGCCCCACCTCCCAGTTAGAATGTGAGCCCACCCCTAGTTAAGGGGGTAAGGGAGAGTGGTGGGTGGAGATTTTGCATGGTGGGCAGTGATTTGCTTTTATAAGGCAGCCCCTGTTATTCAGTCTCTCTCTCTCCACGTGTATGAAGGAGTAGACAGCCATCTCTCGAGATTGTAATAAAGGTAACCTTTGCTTTCCACCTTGAGAAGTCTCTGAGTTTATTTTGGGTTAGGGTCGCTGTCCCACACAGCTTTGGAAACCCCAGCGAGATTTCACCCATCTGTGCGGGAGACTACCATTTGGACCCTGGGGGTCAGGGCACCCTTGGAGATTTCTCCAGCAACCCTCAGACCAGACTTAGGAGCCTCCCTCCATTTGGGTAAGGTCTCAAAGAGAGACACTTAAGGGGGAAAACAAAGGCAGGGCAGCTATGAGATTGTGTGAAGCTGGCCCAAGGTGAATAGAGTGAAATAGAGTGAGGAATCTGATCAGTCACATGAGTTGTATACATACAGCCCGACAAACACAGCTCTCAAATGTCCCTTTTATTCATAGGTCCTTGACCTGGAGGGAAGGTGAGACCCTCAGCTAAATTAACTAATTGCTAAGTCTCTGACTTGGGGCTGGGGGCGACCCCACCCGGGGACACTGAGAGAGCATTCCAGTGACTGTAAGGGAGGAGGGCGACCTCTTCTGTTAGTTAATCATTGAGTCACTGACTTGGAGAGAAGAGCAATCTCTTTCAGACAAATGCATTTGTGTAATTGCATATAGGTAAGAAAGTTATGGGCAAACCGCAGTCTAAAGTAGTAAACCAGAAGCTGCCATTTGATATTCCGGAAGATAGTCTTTTAGGGAGTAGACTCCAAGACTGGAACGAACTACCAAAATAAAAAGGGAAAGATTTTTTAAAAATTTGATTAAATATGATGTGAGGACTCTGCAGCAATTTGTTGTATGTCTGTTTTGTGTTCCTGTTTGTGTTTGTGGTGTGAATGAGAGTGAATAGAGGGTTTGAGAGTAAAAGGTTTGGAAACTTTTGGAATAAAAAATAATAATAATGAAATTTTTTTTATAAGACCAGTGAATTGTTCAGAATGCACAGTAAAGTTGTAAAAGCAGTCCAGGAAGAGAGAGGGAGGGCCCTATTCAATTATCTATAGAGGGTTATGTCCTGTTCAAATTGCTGAAGCCTGAGATTTTCAGGAGGGAGTTTCCATCTGATAAGCCTCTAAGAAGCAGAGGGGACTTTTTTCTTAGTTCCCTTAAGGAAGTAGGAAAGAAAAGGAGGATTTAAAGCAGGCATTGTCACCACGTGTCTCTTCAAGGGAATAAATTTGTGGAGGATATTTCCTTTTAAAGGGCCAAGAGTATTGGATTTAAAACAAAAATGTTTGTAATTGTTTATTATTAATGATTATAAATTCGGATCTCATTGGATTTAAGTTTACTGTTAAAAATGATTGTTATGAGATGTGGCATTATTAATGTAATTGTTAAAAGTACTAAGAATAATAAGATAATTTCTACTTGTGATAATCTGGAAATGCAACTGATGTTATCTGAAGTTTATTGTTTAAGTTATTACTATGTTTCTAAATTGTACTGTATTTCTAAAACTCTTAGATTGTAAAATTTGAGGAACCACTGTGAGGTAGAAATGGTGTTTAGGTAACTCTTGAATGGGTCTTTTAGTGATAAAGATGAGATAATTTGAAACTGTTAAATACCTAGTGAGGTATATTTGATTATAAGACTATGATAGCAGATTTTCGTTTAAAATCTTGACCATTATAAAAAAAATATGGTGGTTTAAAGTTATAGTTTCAACATATTAATGATGAGATGAATTATTCTCTGGTCAAAGTGATTGGGAGTGCATTCATCTAAATTGATAATGGGTTATTTCAAAGTTTATTATAATTTTGGGAATAATTTTATAATGTATGTCCTATGATACAAACATATTTTATTGTAAAAAAAACTTATTGATATGTATTTGGAATTAATGAGGTATTCTCTCATATTAGGGCCTCAATTAGAAATTGGAAAAATAAACATATATATATATATATATACACACACATATGTTTTTCAATCCAGGCCTTCTTTAGGCTAACTATTGGGTTTGGTGGGGGATGGGCCATGTGGGCCAGACTCTTAAGGCAGAGACTAGTGGGCCTGGGGGAAATCCAGGCTGCCAGCCACCAAATTCCTGATTGGAAGTGTCATTGAGGTTGAATCAGGATGTGGCCCGAGGATATGGGACCAGTAAAAAGACAATGATGGGTTAGCATAGATAATAAAGAAAAGCCAGTCTAGTGGGGTGGGAGTGGCCCCAGGAGACTGGACCTGGTGAAAGAATTCAGAAAGAAAGAAAGATATTTATTGGGTCTGTTTTAAGTTTTTAATATACTGCTTACATATTTCTGAATGTTATGTAATCTAGTAAGCAACTGTATTAGTTACATTGTTGGAAGGGCAATTTATTTTATAACCCAGAATGTTAAATTAAGAATTGTGCCTTCAGAGAAGAGAGAAAAACAGGGCTGTTGGAACATTCTGTATGGTCCTGTTTTGTAACATTTCCTTTTAAGTACTGTAATTTAAGAAATGAGAACTTCCAAGTTTTGTCTCTGTTTAAAGGGAAGTTTTAGCTGGGATTATCTGGCTTTCACTTATGAAGCTTAAAATTGTTAACTAAGCTATTTGGAGTTATTGTTTAAGCCAAGCACTGGTAAAAGTATTTTGTGTGTGTGAAGACAAACTTGATAATTATGCAAAAAACAAAAACAAAAACACCCAATTTTGTAAAATCTCATAATTCTCATACAGACACCTTTTGACTAGAGAATTTAGGTAACTAGGAATTTTATGGTAATTAGAAAATTGTAAGCTGTTTTTGAGAAAGGGAGATACTATTACCAAAAAAATGTTTTGAAATCTTTGATACTCTTTTTAGAGAGCCTACTAAATTTCTATTTGCAAGAAAATTATGTCCAAACCTACTATGAACTTAGAGTTTCGTTCCTGGGTTTGTTGTATTCTTGGACTGGACTTAACTGGGTGCTTTTAGAGAAACAGTCTCAATGGGAGCAGTGTCAGAGATCTAAAGCTAGTGATTAATACTAAAGCATCTAAATTTCTGTAATAAACTGTATGTAGGAAAGATCTTACTGTTTTGATCTGAATTCATTCCATGGCCTAAAAAGAGCTAAAATTACTATTTGAACTTATATGTATAAGATTCAAGTCCTGAAAGCGTCTCATTCTTTCAGATTAAGGATGATTAGAGGAATAGATAAGCTTGAGAAATAGAAAGGCAAATCTATTTAGAGTAGCAACTTATGATCTTAATGGAAATTTGATTTTACTTCGGATGTTATTAGGAACCATAACATGTGTAGGAAGTTATGCAAGCTACTTAGAGCTCACTTTGGAGATGTTCCCTAATTAATGTGAGACTATAGTCACACCTGAAACTCTGATGAGGGGAATTTGCTATCTAAGACCTTGGAATCTGTTAATGAACTGTTATTTTGAGTCTAACTCCAGGTATGGTTAACAAAGAACTGATTGAGCTACTGACCCATGATGTCAGCAACCTGCAAAGAGGTTTGTGAGCTGCCCTATGAGCTGCAAGAAGGTGTTCTCATGGGAAGGTCAGAAAACTTTTCTGCATGGCTGAGGTAGGATTCTCCTGACTCAATTTCCCCACTTGACACCTGGCAGACTTTAAACCTGGCTCAATGCAGTTGGTTATTATATAACTTCTGCCTGGAGTTGACATGAATCTAGGGAAGCATTGTTCCCTTTTAGTTATGTTCTTTCATGGCAAATTCCTATATTCATAAGTTTGTAAGCATAAATATCGAATCTATTAAGCAATAGATTGATGCAGGAACATCTGAGGTTATTATAGTAAGATAAAAGATTGAGTTATTTGGCCTAGAATTTCAGAATTAATATATTCCTGTATAAGTCAGGATCCTTTAATTTCTCATAATGGTTATGATAAGGTCTGGAGGTTTGGGGGTGCTGGGACTCCAAGGTCACAGCACAAGGGTCCCTCCTAAAGAAATTCAGCCCAGGTCTTTTCTGCCGGGGGGAAGTTTGTTAGAAATAAACATATAGGCCAGGTGATGCCCATAAGGAAGAGGCATGAGAAAGTCTCTGGATCTTACATACACTAAAGTAACTTTGACCAGAGGAGGGGCTGAGAAAGGGTCTAGGAGAGAATTCTGATTGGAATGTCTGAGAGATTGGACAATGGATAATAATAATGAAGGGAGAAGTTTGAAAGGCATCTGAATAAGATCAAAAGTGGGCAGGGCTTTCAAAGGAAGATGGGAGCTGGGGCCCTTAGACAAATGAGACCACATTCTTTCTGGGCAAGGGCAGGGGTCTACTTGGACCTTACCCATCATTAGGGATAATTAGGCCAGGAGATTGTGGAACGAGGATATTATTCTGTTACTTAGTTAATACTTAGTTAATGTTAAAGTTATCTCAGTTTGTTACAATTAATGTTAAAAGAGGAATAGCTTATGGCTTATCTTGTAAATGCCTTGAAAGAAGCATCTATTTTAATTAAGGATTATTTATTTGTACATGACTAGAAGTTGGGATTGTTTTGTTATTTGATATGTACTGGTTTTAAATTAACTACTATGTATTGGAGTGTGTTATTAATTCCTTAGTGGAATCTCATCCTCCTGATGGGGAATATGAATAGGAATGAATAAAGGTATAAAACTAGAAGTAATGCACAGTGTAGGACTAGGTTCTGATTTTTTTAATTTGAGCATCCTGAAACATGACAATTGGACAAAGTTCCAATTTTGATCTGGTAATGGTAAAGACCTAGGGGTTGCGTTAATTTTCATTATTTGCCCTGGTTATTGGCAAGGTAATTTAAAATTGTGTTGAGATCAATCTTGTAGGAGAGTGGATACAAGAAGGAGAATCTCTGCAGGAGGAAGTGAGAGTCTGCTGGACACTGTTGAACAGCACTTAGACAAGAAGACTTCACCAGATGATGCCCAGAGTGTCAGACAGCAGTATGAGAAGAGACTTCTGAAGCTTTAAATGGACATTTATCATTATTTTGGGCCTCTGTATCTGTAAGGTGTAATATTTGTGAGGAGGCTTCAAATTGTAAGAAATGAGAAGGGGAAATTGTGAGAGATGAACTCTCAGAGTGAAGCCTCCTCAAAAGGTCAATAACTTTTTATTATTACTTTCAAAATCCTCCCCCACTCAGACCCTATTTTTTTAGCACCTAACAGAAAGAATAAGCCCTGCCCCACCCCCAACCTGAGCCATTTGCCATTGGCTTCCCGCCTCTTTCCTTGTCTTTGAATTTCTCGCCTGGAATGTAAGCCCACCCCCAGTTAAGGGGGCAAGGGATAGTGGTGGGCGGAGATTTGCTTTTATAAGGCGGCCCCTGTTATTTGGTCTCTCCCTCTCCCTCTCCCTCTCCCTCTCCCTCTCCCTCTCCCTCTCCCTCTCCTCTCCCTCTCCCTCTCCCTCTCCCTCTCCTCTCCCTCTCCCTCTCCCTCTCCCTCTCCCTCTCCCTCTCCCTCCCCCTCTCCCTCTCCCTCTCCACGCGTATCAAAGGAGCAGACAGCCATCTCTCGTGATTGTAATAAAGGTAACCTTTGCTTTCCACCTTGAGAAGTCTCTGAGTTTAATTTGGGTTAGGGTCGCTGTGCCACACACCCGTAAGTGGATCTTTGTGGAATTCTGAAGCTCCCAACAGAGCAGCCCAGATAGGTCAAGCAACCAAACTGAGATGTCCGTTTACCCAAACTTGCAGCTAGTCACATTTCCCAGAATTCAGAACACTTCTACACCCCATGAGAAGTTTACCCAGTTAAAAAAAAATAAAGCTAAAGTCACACGTTGTTATGAAGCAGCTTGACATGCTGCATACTCACTTCTTATGTAGCAAAAATTTATCAAATTGTAATATTGGAGAATAAAAACAAGACAGAACATAACTATAAGAGGGTATAAGTTTTGTGGTATTTAGTTAACGACATCATATTTGTTTTGCAGTTCACTGAAAATGCCTTCACAAGAGAGCAACTTTGTCATATACTATATAGTTCCTAACATGCTACAGGAGGTCATTAGATAAACACTAAAATATCCTAAAATGTATTTGCTCAAAGCTGCTAATCCTCTAGGTATTTTGCCTAGAGTTATTTTTGTCATCACCAGATCTAGAACAGGAAGGTATCTTAGATAACATCTAATCTACTGCCCTCATCTTTCAGATAAGGAAATTGAAGCCCAGGAAGTTAAAGGAATTTGCCCAAAATCACATAGGAAGCAAATAATGAAAGTGAAATTCAAATCCATTTCCTTTTTCCTATACTGCTTCTCATGTGCCTCCCAGGAATGTGTATACCCAAATGACTGTGTGTATGTTCAAAACCAGGTAGGTTCAAAACCAAACTGCTTCATGTGTGTAACTTTTGTAGCTCTCTATATTTAGTCCCAGACAAAACCAGGGACGTGTTTACTTGCAACACACTGAGCCAAATCCTGTCTGGAGCTGCAGGCTGATAGTAGTCAAGATGAAAATAATGTGTAACTTGAGATCAGAAAGCACTCACTGTATCTGAATCACTGGCAACCTGAACACACCTAAACCTGTTTGTCCAAAAGCAGTTCCCAAAAAGCAGCTCATTTGGGTTTCAGTGGAGTCAAACCGAAAAAAAAAACCCTAATTCAGCCTCACGGACATAAATTCTCACAACTTCTTAAACTCACCAACTAACTTCAGCAGGAAGAAGGCATAGGCAGAAGACACAGGAAAAAAGCCCTCGTTCCTTACCTGTGAGTTGTATGCAAAAGAGAAGCACAGCACATGTCGGGCTCTTGCCATACATCAGGGAAACCCAGCCCTCACACCGATACCAAAAAGGGCAGACTGAGGGAGTCCAGACCCTTCAGAGGTTTTGCCAAGAGTAAGAGAGGAGTAGTGTGTCCAAAAGAGTGGAATCTGATGGCAGAGAAAATTCTTTAAGATCCTCTTCACCTCTGGGAATCTAATCTTTGGTGCCTCTGACTCATACTAGTTCTGGCCATCCACTCTGCTGGAATGAAAGGTGGAGCCTCCCAAACACTTCCCTCTTTTCCTCCCTCCCTCTCTAAAACTGCTGCTGCTTAAAGGACCCAAGCTGTGCTGATCCTCTCTTAGCTTTCTGCATAATCTGGCCCCTGGATAGCCACTGAAATAGAGGTGGAGTCAAGTAAAGGGAAACATGTCCCAGCCTTTCTTGGGTTTAACCCACATCACACTATTTAAAACAGGTTTGGGGTGTGCCTGGGAAGCAAATGTTGAAATAATTCCTGAATGCTACCTTGCAGTTATTCTGCTTCCCAAAGCTTAGACAGCGTGCACTGCCCAGGGCTAAATAGAGATTGGGAACAGGTTCAGAAAAAAACCCAAACAGGACTACTATTTGAGCTAGTTTAGGGGTTTCTCAGACCCAAAATATTTCCTGCTTGGACATAAGTTCCTATCCAAATATTGACTGCATAGTTTAAAATGAGATTATCATACGGCTTTATTTACTGCCTAAATTCACCTAGCGCTAAATATGCATCCTTGGTTCCAAACACTCCCAACTTTTCCAGCAGATTGTCTCCACCATCATCCTTAATCTCTCTAATTTTCACATTCTCCCTACTAGCTCATGTCTCCCTCATTCTCACTTGATCCAAGCATCCCTGCTAGCTATCATGTTATATGTCTCCCCTTCTCAGCTAAACTCCATGAGAAATCTGTCTATACTATGTGCCTCACTTCCTATTTTCTCCTTCTCTTCTAACTGCTCTGCAGTCTGCCTACCAGCCTCATTATTCAACTGGAACTACTCTCTCCGAAGTTACAGATAATCTCTTTAGTGCCAGATCTAATGGCCTTTTCTCAGTCCCCACCCTCTTAACTCTCTTTCATCAGCTTTTCACACTGTCAGTCACCCTCTCCTGTTGACACTCTTTTAGATTTTCATAACATTGCTTCTTCCAGTTCTCCTATCTGTTGGACTGCTCCACAGTTTCCTTTGGTAGATCTTCAGGTTACACCCACTAACTGTGGTTGTTCCCAAGACTTAGTCCTCAGTCTTCTCTTTTCCATCTAAACTACTTCATTTGGTAACCTTATCAGCTCCCAAGGACTCAAATTAGCATCTCAATGCAGATGATTTCTAGATATGTATCTCCAGATTTTTTTCTTTTTCTTGATCTCTAGTCCTACATTATCAACTGCCTCTTGAATAAATTAGATTCACAAGAAAAGATCTCAATTTTCAATGGTTGTAGAATTACAGAATTAGAAATCACTACTCAAAGTATATCTGTTATATTCCCAACAAGTGACTACCTCCTCCTGATCCCCAGGAAGCCCATTCCATTTTTGGACAACTCTAATGGATAGGAAGTCCTTCAGCAGTTTTCTACTTTGGTTCTTAAAATATTTAACAAGTCAAGTATTTGGAGACAGCTATCATGTACCCCTAAGTCTTCTTTTCTCTGGACTAACATCCTCGTTTCCTTCAATGATCTTCCTACATATGGTTTCTCATCCTTTTCCATAAGGTCATAAGATATAATCAACCAATAAAGAAGCATTTATTAAATACCTATTGTCAGCCAAGGAATACCAAACATTTGGTATACAAAAATAAAAGTGAAACAGTGCCTGCTCTCAGGGAGCCTACATTTTAATGAGGGATATACCTAGTTCCTATATAAGTATACAGAATGAATCAAGGTAGCTGTGGGAGGGAGGGGGTACTGGCAGCCAGTGGAGATCAAGAAAGAGTACACATGAAAGGCTGCTTCAGCTGAGTTAGAAGGGATATTGGAAGTTCCCTAGTCCAACCCATTCATTTTACAGATGAGGAAACTGAGACCAAGAGGGGGTAAATGACTTGCCTACTGTCATACGACAAGTGCCAAACCCATATCTGATTCCGGATGTAGCACTTTTTCTATTATATAGCCTAAGGCCACATTATTAGCTTTAACTGCCTTATTTTGAGCTTGCAGTCCACTGAATTCTTCACTTGAACTGTTTTCTAGCCAAGTTTTCCTCACCCCTATATGAAGCATAAAAGCAGAATGTTTCCAATCATTTAGTTTTATACTCCCAAATAGATAGATATCACAATCTTAAGGAACAGGTTAATAATAAATTACATTTTAGCCACCTGGGTATCATCTTGACTCTAGGATGGTTATAGACTCTAACTAGGAATTCTAACAGGATTGTAACTAGAATGCTGGCATTTTGGGGGAATTCAACTGGGATTGGGAATGAGGGTGAAAGTAGGAAGAAAGAATAGTATAGTACCACCATGGGTATAATTGCACTAGAAAAAAAGGTGACCTGAACCCCACAGATTCCAAACAGTATTCCCTTGGGAGTTGGGATGGGAAAGTGGACGTGTGAGTGGGGCACAAGTGAGCAGTTGTGTAATATGGTGCAGATCAAGGAGAAGTCCAGTATCATTGTGGGGAGTCCTTTACACCCATGTTGGCCCTTTGGTATAAAGCCTCCCATTGTTCCATGCCAATTACAATCATAGTTGAAAAAGCTTCACAAAAGGAATTTTAAGGGAAGATGGGAATAAGAAAAGGTGCGTATGTATTTAGAAGAGAATGAGTCAACATCCAGGTCACCAGAACAAGATGCAATTGGACATTTTCTTCAATCCCCATGATTTCTCAAACCTCTTCAAAACAGGAACCATGCACCAACAATAAAACAACTCTAGTGTTTCCCTACTCTAGGACAAAAATCCAAAAGAAGATTAAAATAAAACCTCAGAAACTGATACTTAATGACCCTGAACTCACTCAGCACTCCTCCTCAGCCTCCTACACTCCCCGCTGTAAGGCCACACTAGCAGACCCTGGGCACTGGCCACAGCCCTTCAGAAACAAAAAGCCTGCCAGGACCTATAACCCAGAAGCACCAATGCTGCAGAGCTCTAAACTGCCCATACCTTAGAGTTGCTGGTGCCAAGAAAAGTAGTCTCTGAACACCTGTGCCACGCCAAAGAACTAAGGCAGAGAGGGAGTGACACAGGTCACCAGGATAAGACATTGTGTGAGTGGAGCCATGCAGCACTCCACCAAACCTGAAGGAAGAACACAGCATCCAGCTGGGGTCAGTTATGACCACCTAAAAGTCAGCTGGGCAGAGACCTAGGCTGGTAAGCTGTGTGTGAATTGCTTTCTCTTCATCTATAAAATGGAGCTACTAATGCTTGGATTGTGGGCAGCTATGTGGCAGAGTGAAGAGTGCCAGGCTTGGAATCAGGAAGACGACTCTTCCTGAGTTCAAATCTAGCCTCAGATATTTCCTAGCTATGTGATCCTGGGAAAGTCACTTAACCCTGTTTGCCTTAGTTTCCTTATATATAAAATAAGCTAAGGAGAAAATAATAAACCATTCCAGTATCTTTGCCAAGAAAACTTCAAATGGAATCACAAAGAGTCAGACGCAACTGAAACAACTCAACAACAACAAAGAATACACATCTTTTCTCTGTACCACATGGAACTTTTACAAAAATTGACTATGTAATAGGGTACAGAGATATTACAAACAAATATAAAAGAGCAGAAATAACCAACACATCCTTCATAGACCATAATGCAATAAGAATAGAAATTGGTTCAGGAACCACAACCAAAGGATACAGACCCAAATGGAGACTTAACAATGAAATCTTAAGTAATGAGTGGGCTAAAAAATAAATCGTAGAAACAATAACTACGTAAAAGAAAATTATAATGATGAAACAATTTCTGAGGCGCAGCTAAAGAAGTCCTTAGGGGGGCAGCTAGGTGGCACAGTGGATAGAGCACCGGCCCTGGATTCAGGAGGACCTGAGTTCAAATCCGGCCTCAGACACATAAGACTTACTAGCTGTGTGATCCTGAGCAAGTCACTTAACTCCAATTGATTCTCCAAAAAGCAAAAAAAAAAAGTCCTCAGGGAAAAATTATATCCTTACAATCATGCAATTTAAAAATAAAGAGTAATAAACTGTGCATTTTTAAAAATTAGAGAATCAACAAATAAATGTAAAATAAGCACAGAAAAGTAGATATTGAAAATTAGAGGGGAAATAGATAAATTAGAAATAAAAGAAGAATGGAAATGATAAGTAAAACTAAAAGCCTTTTTAAAAAAGACTAATAAAATTGATAAATCCTTAGCTAATCTGATTAAAAAGAAGAGAGCAGAAAATCAAATCAAGAAAATAGAAAATAGCAAGGTGAAATCACAGCAAAACAAAGAAATAAAAATAATAACCTGAGCATATTATGTACAATTATACGCTAACAAAACTAAGAATACAAAAGAAATAGAATACCTTCAAAAATATAAAATACCCCAAGTATCAGAAGACCAGAAAAAGATCTTGAACAACTCAGTCTCAGAAAAAGAAATAGATCTAGCTCTGAAGGAATTATCAAAGAAAAAAGAAAAAACAAACAAACAAACCCTGGATCTGACAAAATTTTAAAGAAGTTAGTACCCAGATTTGACAAATTTTTCTCAAAATTTGAGAATGAAAGAACCCTACCGGAATCCTTTTATGAGACAAATATAGTCCTAATACCTAAACCAGGGAAAGATAAAACATAGAAAGAAAACTGTAGGCCAATATCATTAATGAACATTGATGCAAAAATTTTAAACAAAATCCTATCAAACAGATTACAGTAATTGATCAAGTGAGATTTATACCAGGAATGCAAGAATAGTTCAACATTAGGAATGCAATCAACGTAATTATATTAAAAAACAAAATATCCCAAACCACATGAGCATTTCAATAAATGCAGAAAAAGCCTTTGACAAACTACAACATTCTTATGTTAAAAATCCTACAAAAATATAAGCAAAGAGAAACCTGTTTTTTAATATCTTAAAAAGCCAAAGCAAGTGTCACATGCAATGGGATACACTAGAACCTTTTCCAGTGAACACAGGAGTAAAGGAAGGGTGCTCATTCTTCCCACAATTATTTGATATGATATGAGAAACGTTAGCAGCAGCAGTAAGACAAGAGAAGGGAATTAAAGGAATAGGTGAGGGGGAAATAAAATTATCCCTGTTGCTGATGATATGACAGGTTACTTGAAAACCCCCAGCGAATCAGCAAGAATTGAGACAATAGCTTTAGCAAAATTTCAGGCTACAAAATAAACTCTCAAAAATCAATAGTATCTGTATATAATAATAGTAATAAATCCCAAGAAGCAATAATAAGTAGTAAAATCCAAATAATTGCAAAACACATAAAATATCTGGGGATTAGCACATAAAAGACCTAAATAGATTCAATTAAAAAGCACTACTTAAAGAGTTTTTTTAAAAGCCACCTAAATAGTTGGAGGAATATTCAGTGCTCAGGACAAAGCCATACCAATATAGTTTACTATATACTACCAATACTACCAAATCACATTACTACCAAAATTAATTTACGTGTTTAATAAAATTTCAATCAAATTACCTAGATGATACTATAAAGTTTGATAAAATAATAAGAAAATTCATTTAGAGAAACAAAAAATCTAGCATATCAAGGGAAATGATGAAAAGAAATAAGGACAAAGGGGGATTAGCCTTCCAGACCCCAAAGTATATTATAAAGCAGTAGTCATCAAAACCATATGGTATTAGTTAAAAAATAGATTAATGAAATAGGTTCTAAAGATTCAAGAGAGATTCAAAAATAATAGAATTCAATAACCTAGTGTTTGACAAAGTGGAAAACCCAGGAAAACAGGAAAGCAATCTGGCAGAAATTAGGCTTAGACCAACACCTTACACCACGCTCCACAATACAATCTAAACGGATTTATGACCATATATATTACGTTATAAAAAAAGAAAATAAATCATATACCTGTCACAGATATGGGTAAGAGATATATTCTTAACCAAATAAGAGATAGAAGCAATCACAAAAAATAAAATAACTTTGATCACTTGAAACTGAAAAGCTTCTGTATAGACAACATTAATGCATCTTTTATAAGAAAGGAAGTAGTTAAATGAGGAAAAAAATCTTTGTATCAAATTTCTCGGATAAGTATTTAGTATCCAAGTTATATAAACTATATATGTGTATACATATAGACACTTGTGTGTGTGCATGTACACATACATATGACTAATAGCTGTTCCCCAATAGATAATGGACAAAGTATATGAACAGACAGTTCTCAAAAAGAACTGCAAAATATTCACAACCACATGAAAAAATTGTTCCAAATCACTAACAATAAGAGAAATTCAAAACAACCCTGAGGTTTCACCTTATACACTGCAAATTGGCAAAAATGACAAAAAATGGCAACAATCAGCGTGGAAAAATGGGCACATTAATAGACTGTTGGTGGAGCTGTAAAATGGTACAACTATTTTCGAAAGCAATTTGGAATTATGCAAATAAAGTTACTAAAATGTCCATACCCTTTGAACCAGAGACTCTGTTACTGGACTTATACCCCAAGGATGCCACTGACAAGGAAAAGTATATACTCCAAAATATTTATATCAGCACTTTTTATGATAGCTGAGGATTGGAAACAAAATAGACACCCATGGATTGGGGAATGACGAAACAAATTGTGGTACATAAATGTAATGAATACTACTAAACTGTAAACATTGATGCATGTAAGGAATATAGAACATCATGGGAAGATCTACATAATCTGATAGAGAATGAAGTTAGCAGAGCCAAGGAAACAACATATACAGTGACTACAACAATGTAAATTGAAAGAATGACAACCAACAAACCAAAAGTAGATGTTAATGAGATTATAAAGATCGAAGGGGACTCAAAAGAAGAGATGTGAGAAGACAATCCCCCAACCCATCCTTTGATGGAGTTAGGAGATCCACAAGTGTTATTCATTATACATGTTTTTGGACTCTCTCAACTTAGCAATGTTATGCTGATTTTTTTTTCTATTCAAAAAAACACCCCACTATGTGTCATATGGGATGGCCTTCAGGGAGGAAGAGAGAGAGAAGAATACATGGGATACTATGGTGATATATAAGAAACAAAAAACATCAAAACTTTTTTTTAAAGAAGGCAATGAGTCTGAATCATTGTAATAAGTAAACGAGCCAACATAATAAAAAGCAATAATGGGAGGGAGACTAAAGAGATCACTGGGCTGCTAAGAGGTGAGTTTGACTAGAGATCCACCTCTCATCAAAATCACAGTCTCCAAATCCTGAGATTGTCAACTCTCCTGTTAACTCCTAAACTAGAAACTCTGTAGTGATTCATAATGTCTCCTACCTGAACAGTGAAACAGACAATTATTCCAAGGAACTGAGAAAGGAGCAAGTCAATAAGAATTTAAAATAGATGAAAGAAAAAAAAATGGGAAATGATCCAGGAAGAGGCAAAGAGAAACTACAGGGGGGAAGGAAAGAAAGAAAAGATAGAAGAGGAACTAAAGAAGGAATGGTAAAGAAGGGAAGAATGAAAACATGGAACAGAAATTTCAAAAAAAGGAATATGTATATATATATATATATATATATATATATATTTTAAAGCTCTTTTTTTTGAACTCACAAGAAAATCCTTGCTTTCCCAAGTATAACTTTTTTTTTTTGCCTGAGTGTGGATATTTCTAGAGAAGGTTGATTTCCCCCGTTCCACAAAGGTTGTTGTTAAATCCTAAGTCCAAAACCATCTTTTGTGGAATAATCTTGATAAAGGTGATCTGAAGATAAGATAGCCTTTTTAGTATGTAGGTCAGGAGAAGTTAGTACCAGAGGGTTAGGAAGAGAGGGACTTAGAAAATTGTCTGTTCTTGGCTTTCTAAACCTCACTAAAATTTAGTTTTGGAGAAAGGAGCAGTAGAGCCAGGAGTTTTGATTTCTTTTGTGAGTTGAAAAGTTTGATGAAAGAGGTAGAGTTATCAAAGAGCTCAGGGAAGCTGGAATGAAAGCCAGCAGGGGGGAAACCAGGCAGGAAAAAGAGAACAGACTGCCTGTTGTCAGAAAACTGAGTCCAGGACCCTCCCCCCAGGTAGCCTAATGTCCTATGGCCTCCTGCCAGCCCTTTTCCACTCCTCAGCAGAGTTCACTGTCCTGGAACCACACCCAACAACATCCAGTTCCTCCCAGTTCACAAGAATGACCCTGACAGAATCCCAGTTCTCTCTGAGGCCTGGCAGGAAGCTGCCAACCTGCAGAGCTTAGTGAAAGAGATGAAACCTCAAGTACAGTGGCACAGTGGGGATCCAAAGCTTATTGACAATGACTAATTCAATTTAGCAGTTATTTATTAAGAATCTGCTTTGTGCAAGAGACTGTGCAGGGACTGGGAATGCAAGAATAGATGAGGCACAGATTCTGCTCCAACGGAATTTATGATCTAAAGCTGGGACAACACATACAGATAGCTGTGATTCAACGGACATGCTAATAAGTATAAACGAAAGGTCAAAGCAGTGTGCTGTGAGGCACTTGAGAAGAGATAGTCAGTTTAACAGCGTTTATTAAGCATCTGTTATGTGCCAGATACTGTGCCCAGCACCAAGAATACAAAGAAAAAAAAATCCCTGTTGTCGTGCTCACAGTCTAATGAACTATATACAAGCTATACAATTACATAGAAACAAGATATGTAGAGAATGTATTGGAGATAATCAAAAGAAGGACGGTACTAGCGTTAAAGGGGGTCTGGAAAAGCTTCCTGGAGAAGGTGAGGCTTTAACTGGGCCTTGTAGGAAGCCAGGGAGTCCAGCAGACAGAGATGAGGAGGGAAAGAATTCCAGACATGAGCAGCAATGGCCAGGAAAAATACCCAGAACGGAAGATGAAGACCAATGTCACTGGATTGAAGAGTATTAGGCGGACGAGGAAGTAAGGTGTAAGAAGACTGTAATTTAGGAGGGGGCCGAGCTATGAAGGACTCTGAACAGCAAAGAGAGGATTTGTATCTGATCCCGGAGTTCAGAGGGACCCATCGGAGCTGATTGAGTATGCGGGTGGCACGGTCAGACCTGCACTTTAGAAAGATCACTTTGGCACCTAGGTAGAGGGCATACCGGTACAGAGAGAGTTTGCAGCAGGAAGACTAACCAGCAGGCTATTGCCACAGTCCAGGCATGAGGTAATGAGGGCCTGCACCAGGGAGTAGGAGTGCCAGAGGAAAGAAGGGGCTGTATACAAAAGATGTTATGAAAGTAAAATCAATGGGAGTTGACATTTGAGAGAAAGTGAGAGTCAAGGATGACACCTCGATTGTGAGCCTGGGGTACCGGGGAGGGTGGTGGTCCCCTCAACAGCAATAGGAAAGTTTAGGGGAAAAGAGAATGAGTTCAGCTTTGGACATGCTGAGTTGAAGATTCTATGGGATGTAGGCAATTGGAGATGGGAGTCTGGAGGTTAGGAGATAGGAAGGTGAAATGATATTTGAGAATCACCAACCTAGAGTTAATAATTGGATCTATGTGAGCTGATGATATCACCAAGATCTCCCAAGAGGGAGAAGAGAAGAGGGCCCAAGACAGAGCCCTGGAGGACAGACCTGGATGAACTGCAAGGGAGACTGAGGAGTGGACAAATAAGTAGGAGGAAAACCAGTTTGAAGTACTGTTTAAAAAAAAAAAACCTAGAGAGAAGAAACTATCAAAGAGAAGATGGTGATCAACAGTTCAAAGCCTGTAAAAAGGTCAGGAAGGAGAACTTAGAAAAAGGCCATTAGATTTGACAGTTAAGAGATCATTACTAATTTTGGAAAGAGCAGTTTCATTTGAATGATGAGTTTGGAAGTTAGAATGTAGTTAGAGTTAAGAACAGAGTGAGAAGAAAGAAAAAGGAGGCATTAGTTCTAGATTTGGCCTTCTCATGGAGTTTAGCCACAAAAGGGAATGATAGCTAACGAAGATGGATAGATCAAATAAGGGTTTTTCTGAGGATGGAGGAGACACGGGCATGTTTGTAGGCAGCAGAGAAGCAGCCAGTAGACACAGAGTAGTTGAAGATAAGGGAGGAAGTTGGATGATAGTGAAAAAATCTGCTAAAGAAAATGGGATGAGATCATTTGTGCATGTAGAGATGTTTGCATTGGCAAGAAGAGCCAGCTACCCACATAAGATGAGGGAAAGGGCCATAGTCACAGAAGGCATCTGAGTGATGTGAGATGAGGAGGAGGGGAGAAGAAGGAGCTCTCAGCCAATAGCCTTAGTGAAATATGACACAAGGTTCTCAGCTGAACGGGTGAGAGGAAGGGAAGCTATGGAAAATTTGAAGAGGGATAAAAAAGTTTGGAAAAGCCACTGTCGTGAGTGGAACAGTGAGTCAATCAGGGAGATGTAAAAGATTGCCACAATGAGGACCTAGTTTAGATTATGTAACATAAATTTGTAGTGGACCTAGTCAGCATGGTTTCATGATTTTCTCTAGTTTCATTCAATACCGTGTGAGTAGGAATGAAGGCACAGTTGCTGGGAGTAATACAAGGCTGAGGTTCAGCAGAACAAGATTATTGATCAGGTCAGGAAGACCTGAGTTCCAATCTGGCCTCAGACACTCACTAGCTATGTAATCCTGGGCAAGTCACTTAACCCTGTTGGTCTCAGTTCCTTATCTGTAAAATGAGCTGGAGAAGGAAATGACAAACCACTACAGTATCTTTGCAAGAAAGCCCCAAGTGAGGTCATAAAGAGTTAGACATAGCTAAAAAATGACTGAGCAGTAATAACTTATGAAGTAATACCATTCCCCTGCTCAGAACTCTTCAGTGGTTACCTTTGGCCTACCAAGTAAAGTTTAACATTGTCAGCTTGACATTCAAGACCCCCCACAATCTGGCACTTCCTTACCGTCCCTGCCTTATACCGTTTCTTTTTCCATACCGTACGTTGGACCATTTACCATTCCTTTTATTCTTCCCAGATTGATTCCCTATCTCCCCACAAAAGCCTTTCCAAACCTTACTCTTTTCTCCTCAAGCCTCCCACACTTCCTCTGACCTTCTTTCTCTCAGCTGAGGATTCCTCTTCTTTACTGAACAAATTAAGGCCATTTGATATAACTTGCCTCTTCTCACCTTTTCTTCATCTCGCTTAACATCATCCCCGATTCTCTCCTCCCTTCCCAGCTCTCTGACCACAAGGCAGCTCTTCTCCTTTCCAAGGCCAGCCTTGCCACTTGTATACTTGATCTCATTTCCTTCCTTTTTCTCCTGCAGATGGCAACTTCATTAAATCCCTTCTCTTGAATCTTTGATCTCTCCCTGTCTCCCTATCTACTTAGATCTCTCCCTGTCGATCTTCCCCACTGCCTTCAAAAAAATGTTTGATATAGCTTTGCTATTCTTTTTTCATAAATTTATTTATTTTTGTTTTCCAACATTCACTTCAATGAGATTTTGAGTTCCAAATTTTCTCCCCATCTCTCTCCTTCCCCCATCTCAAGACAGTGTGTAATTTGATATAGGCTCAACATATACATTCATATTAAACCTATTTTCACATTAGAATCAATGGGAGAAACCACAAGAAAGAAGAAACAAAAGAGAGAGAAGAGAGAGAGAAGAGAGAGAGAGAGAGAGAGAGAGAGAGAAAAGAGAAAGAGAAAGAGAAAATAATATGTTTCCATCTGCATTCAGACTCCATAGTTCTTTTTCTGGATGTGGATAGCATTTTCCATCATGAGTCTTTTGGAGTTGTCTTAGATCCTCGCATTGCTAAAAAAAGATAAGTCTATCAAAGCTAGTCATTACATAATGTGGCTGTTACTGCGTATAATGTTCTCCTGGTTCTGCTCACTTCACTCAACTTCAGTTCATATGTCTTTCCAGGTTTTTCTGAAGTTCACTTACTCATCATTTCTTATAGCACAATAGTATTCCATTAGATTCATTCTCCAACTGTTGTGCATCCCCTCAATTTCCAATTCTTTGTCACCATAAAAAGAGGTGCTATAAATATTTTTGTACATGTAGGTCCTTTTCCCATATGTATGATCTCTTTGGGATATAGACCTAGAGGTGATATTGCTGGATTAAAGAGTATGCAGACTTTTATAGCCCTTTGTGCATAGTTCCAAATTGCTCTCCAAAATGGTTGGATCAGTTCACAACTCTACTAACAATACATTAGTGTTCCAATTTTCCCACATCTTCTCTACCATTTATCATTTTCCTGTTTTGTCATGTTAGCCAATCTTATGTTTTGATTTGCATTTCTCTAATCAATAGTAATTAGAGCATTTTTTCATATGACTACAGATTAGCTTTGTTATTCTTAAAATACCTAGAGGATTGTGTATGAAAACATGAATTGCCATTGCATGTCACATGCTTTCTTTTAAAAAAAAATAAGTATATAATAAATTCCACATTACTTTCAAAACTGTCCTGCTTATATGTGTTTTCTTTTGAACTGCCTTCTGCTCTCTTCTGTGAATTTTTTTTGGGGGGGTGAGGCAATCAGGGTTAAATGACTTGCCCAGGGTCACACAGCTAGTAAGTGTTAAGTGTCTGAGGTCAGATTTGGACTCAGGTCCTCCTGTCTCCAAGGCTAGAGCTCGGTCCGCTATGCCACCCAGCTGCCCCTCTTCTGTGAATTTTTAAAGATATTTGAATTACCCTCTTTTTTTTTTGGTATCACTATTGCTAATTCTCCTTTGCTGACAACTCCCGTAATCCCAAACCCCATCAAAAACTGATAGAAAGGGGGGAAAATAAGCTTTAACAAATAATCATAGGCAAGCAAAACAATTCCACACTGTGGCAATGTCCAAAAATATGCATCTTTCTGCAGCACGTATCTATTACCTCTCTGTCAGGAGGTGAGTAACATCATAGGTTCACCCCAGGTCGTCAGGACATTGCATTTCTAAATTGTTTTTGTTTACAATCTCGTCCATTTACAAATTTTTCTCTGGTTAGGTTCTGCTAACTTCACTCCTCATCAGAACACACTATCCAGATTTCTCTAAAAGTCTTTCTCTTTTATCATTCTTACAGCCTAATAATATTCCGTTACATTTATATGCTATAATTTGTTCATTCATTCTTCAATCGTGTAAGGGGCAACCTTAGATTCTACTTTTTACTTTTCTTTTTCTTTTTTGACCATTTATTCTCCCACTTTAGGATTAGGAAATTAGGATTGCTTATAGCTATTCCCTGACTAGTATTCTTTCCTATTCCAGGGGTGTGCTGGAGCCAACTGAAACTGGTTCATGAGAGGCAATTATTAAATTGTCAGTGTGAGCATTTATACCTTGGAAATCAGCAAATGCAACAAATCTGGGCTTGATTTGTTTTGTTGATTGTCTAGACTCAAGAAAGTGACTAAGAAAATGTTAATAATGCAGATTAAACTTTAAAAGTGTATCCTGTACATTTTTTCCTCTTGGAAAGCCAGTAGTTAAACATTTACCAACACACTGCTATTAACCCACCCACTCCCCCTATCTGCCCTTGTCTCCTTGTTAAGTTTAATGTATTTCTACACCAAACTGCTTGTGTATATGTTCAACCCTCCTTTGTCCACTTCAGATAGGTATATGGTTCATCTGGTCCCCATTCCCTATGTGTTTCTTCTCATGTACTTCAGTTATGAGATGCAAATTAGCAAGTTCATTTTCCCTCCTTTATAATCTAGCCACTGTATTCCTTTTATCCTTCACTCCCTAAAAACTCTTTTTCTTATTGAACTCTCTCAATACCCCTTAAGTTCCCTGGCTTCCATTAAGTCTCAACTAAAATCTTCTGTTTTGGCCAGAAATCCTGAGGGTCTTCCCTTCCCAGGTTGATTTTTTTTTTTGACTAGGTAAAGAGGCCATTCTCTGCCTCATTTCTTACCTAGCCTTAATCGGTACATGAGCATTGCCTCAGTCAAACTTGGACTTGTTAAAGACCTTGCTTAAAAAGGCCAAGGTCTCCTACTGCATTCAGGGCCACCTCTAGTCGTCCTGATCTATATCTTGCCACTGGACCCAGATGGTGTCAGTGGAGAAAGTGAGGCTGGTGACTTTGCACAGCCCTCTCACTTAAATCCAATTCATTTGCATATCATGGTATTGTCTTCCTGGTGTCATGGTCCTAAGGACAAACAACATCAATAACAAAATCCCACCTTCTACAGGAAACCTTTCCCTACTCCTCATAATTCCAATGTTTTCTCCCTTTTAATTATTTCCTATTTACCCTGCATATATAGCTTGCTTTGTATATATTTGTTTGCATGTTGTCTCCAAGTTAGAATACAAGCTCCTTAAGGGCAGGGACTGCCTTTTGCCTCTTTTTTGTATACCCAACACTTAGCACGTGATTGGTGGGCTGGTTGTCCTTCATTCTCGAAGAGGACCAGAATGACATCACTGTGTTAGAGTTAAGTTACAGTGTGTTTGACTATGGTTGATCAGACCAATGCCATCTCAGAATGCTCTACCACAGGTCAGGCACAGAGAGTCCATGTGAACATTTGGGGTGGATTCTCTAAATCTGTGCATCTCAAGTTTCTTTTTGAACTACTTCAATTCTGCTTTACTCATAGAGTACAATGCCTTCTCTGATGATGTTGGACGGTCCTGTGACAGTGTCTCCCATGTCACACAATCAATTCCAAAGTTCTTGAGAGTGTCCTTGTGTTGCTTTTTCTGACCACCATGTAAGCACTTGGCCTGTGTGAGTTCTCTATAAAATAGTCTTTTCGGTGAGAGTACATTTGGCATTCAAACAACATGGCCAGCCCATCAGAGTTGCGCTCTGCACTGAACTGCAAACTGAACGTTTGGCAGTTTAGTTTGAGAAAGGATCTCACTGTCTGGTATTTTATCCTGCCAGGTGATCTTCAGAATCTTCCTACGACAATTCAGATAGAAGCAAGTCAGTGTCCTGGCATGGCCCTGGTATACTGTCCAAGTTTCACAGACATACAACAATGAGGTCAGCACAACAGCTCTGTAGATATTCAGTTTGGTAGTAGTCTAATACCTCTTCTCTCCCACACTTTCCTTCAGAGCCTCCCAAACACTGGGCTATCTCCAGCAATGCTTGTGTCAATCTCATTGTCAATGTGCACATCTCTGGAAAGTATACTGCCAAGGTAAGTGAACTTATCCACAGCATTCAGAACTTTTCCATTTGCTATAACCAGTGGTTCAACGTATGGGATTGTACGGTGCTGGCTAGATTCCCCCTGTGATTATCACAGGACAATCTGTTCCTTTTATCTTTATAGAACTGGACCACGGAGGCATCTTTGAACTCGTAGGGGGATAACCTTCTCTTGCCATATAACCCAGAAAATTTCATTTAGCTTTTGCATGAGCAATGGACCCTCCTACCGTGTAAATCTCAGCTGGAATAGAATCAGCACCAGGTGCTTTGCCGCAGGAGAGGAGCCTAATGGCATTCAAAACTTCTTCAGTTGGAAATTTGTCTAGAGAGGTAACCTGAGGTAAATGGTTATTGGCTTTAGTGCTGATTGACGATGGTCTGTTAAAAACATTATGGAAGTGTTCAGCCCATCTGTCCAGGATTATGTCCTTATCACTAATTAATATGGCTTCCATCAGTACTGAGTAGTTAAGATGTATATGTATATATATGTGTGTGTGTGTGTGTGTATAAAATAAATATATATATACATTTGTTTTCATATTGTCTTCTCCATTAGATTGTTACCTCCTTGAAGGCAGAAACTGTCTTCTGTCTCTTTTTATATTCCCAGCACTTAGCTTGGAACATAGTAGGTACTTAATAATTGTTTATTGATCAATTTATGATTATATCCAGGCTTTTTAAAAAATCTTGGTTTTCAGGGAGTCCAATTATTTTTAAAAATTACTATAAAATTATTTTTCCTTTAAGTCTCTGCTTATAGAAATGATAGTTATTTTCTCCTTCTTTGGAGAAACTCTAGATAATTTTTTTTTTATGCTGGTGATTGTCTTCTTTGGCTTTCTCCAGCTTTAGTTCCTAAACCAAGCCTTTATTCCAAAGCCATGCTCTGGCCTTTGTTCATTTTAGTGGGGTAGTCAGCCCTCCTTGGTCTTGCCCTAGGACAGAGGCTTTCTCAGGGTAATCCTCCATCTTGCTACCTCAAGATACAGAGCCTTATAAGTAAGCTACCTGTATTTCTGGCCTATCTCTTGTGATGCTGGTAAGCTACTATGTTGTTTTCCTGAACTATGTTAAATGTTTTCTTTTGTTTTGTTTTAAATTAAGGTCAATATAATGTTCTGCATTTAAGCACCAGTCTGCCAGAACAGTTTTATTTAATATAACATTGATCTAAATCCAAGCCATCAGAGAAAAAGATGTCCAAACTTGACATAGTCCCCGATGCCTTCCAACATGACTCTAACCCAAGATTTCAGGTAACATTTGTAGACATCTTAAACAAAGAGAAAATATTTTTAAATATAGCCTACGTTAACATTACAGAAACGAGAAACCATATCTCTATCTTCTTCCTGGACCACTGTTCTCAAAGAATAAAAGGGATTTCTCCCACAGATGTACAGATAGAATCTAAATTGAATAGGAGGCAGTTGAGTATCTCTCATTGAATGAAAGAGGGTACTTCCAATGGGGTTGTCCCTAGTCTAATTTCTTCACTGGGCAGCTGGGTGGCATAATGGATAGAGTGCAAGACCTGGAGTCAGGAAGACTCATCTTCTTTAGTTCAGTCTGGCCTCAGACACTTACTGTGTGACCCTGGGCGAGTCTCTTAACCCTGTTTGCCTCAGTTCCTTATCCATAAAATGGCAAACCACTTCAGTATCTTTGCCAAGAAAACTCAAATGAGGTCCTAAAGAGTCGGACAGGACTGAAAAAAAAAATGACTGAACAACAATTTCTTCTGCAGGTAGAAAGAAGAGATTGCCCTTAGATGGGTCACTGTCGTGGTGGCTTATTAGGTGGGGTGGGAAGGTTAGTTCTTATCTAGGCAAGTAATACCTTGTTAAATTTCAGGTTCTCACCCTTAATCCATTCACCTTTAATGAAAGGGCCTTGTTCTTTTTATTCTGACCTATCCCACCCACCTTTGCCAGGAACTTTTCCAAGAGTCTAGAAAGAGCTCTAGTGAAAAATACTATTTCTCGATATTTGTAGGGAAACTAAAGGGTATGCTTCCACAACTGGTACTGGCTTTGCTGGTGGCCCCTTTCCTATAACCCACGGGCTTCTGCAGGCTCTTTGTGCAACTATAGGTTGAAGTCATTTATGATAGTTTCTCATTGTATTTCCTGATCCCTTCAATTGCTTGTGCCTGTTCTTTCAAACTTCTTTGTGATTCTTTGTACTTGTTCCCTTTATATATATTCTGTATATATTTATATGTGTCCTAGTCATCTTGGTGTTAGGATGTAAAGCCCTTGTGAATAGGGATTGTTTCTTCTACCATATTTGTATTCTTATTTCCTAGCCCAGCACCTGGCACATAACAGAGGGGCTTGTTGCAAGACAGATGTTTGTTGATTGATTCGCCTTATCATTCCACTGAAACGACTCTCTTTAAAGTTATTAATAATCTGACTGCATATGTACAAATTTTTGCCTTCTTAATGAGGGGGAAGGGAAGAAAGGGAAGGAGAGAATTTGGAACTCAAAATTTTGAAAAAGAATGTTAAAAATTGTTTGTTCATATAATTGGGGAAAAAAGGAAAGTATTAAATATATATTTTAAATAAAGTTATTCAAGCTCTCTTAGTTGCCAAGTCCTATGGCCTTTCTCAGTCTTTATTCTCCTTGATCTCTCTCTAGCTTTGATGTTGTTGATCACTCTTTCCTCCTGGTACTCTCTTCTCTCTAGGTTTTCAGGACACCTTTCTTGGGTTTCTTCCTCCCTATCTGAGTGCCCATTCTTAGTCTCCTTTTGCTGGATCCTCCTCCAAAACACACCCTCAAACCACAGATGTCCCTCAGGGTTGTGTCCTGGGTTTTCTCTTCTCCCTCTATACTTCTTCACTTGGTGATCTCCTTAGCTCCCATGGATTTAATTACCATCTCTATGCTGATGATTCTCAAATCTACCTTTCCTTCCCCAGTCTGTCTGCTGATCTTCAAACCCACATCTCCAATTGCCTTTCATGTATCTTCAACTGGAAGTCTACTAGACAGTTTAAAATGTCCAAAACAGAACTCATTATCTGCCAATCTAAACCTTTCCCTCCACCCACCTTCTACCTTCCCAAGTAAAGAGCAACATCATTCTCCTAGCCCCTCGGGCTTGCAACATAGGAGTCATCCTGGATTGCGCTCTCTCTCTCTCTCTTTCTCACACACACACACACACACACACACACACACACACACACACACATCCAGTCTGTTGCCAAGGCCTGTTGATTTCACTTTCGCAACATCTCACAAGTATGCCCCTTCTCTCCTCTGACCGTCACCACTCTGGTGCAGGCTCTCATCACCTTACACCTAGACTAATGCAATAGCCTGTTGGTGGGTCTTCCTGCCTCCAGTCTTTCCCCACTCCAATTCATTCTCCATTCAGCCTCCAAAGTGATTTTCTAAAGCATAGGTCCCATTATGCCACCCCTTTCTCAGTAAATTCCAATGGCTTCCTATTGCCTCCAGGAGTAAATACAAAATGCTCTGTTTGTCATTCAAAGCCCTTCATAACCTAGCTCCCTCCTGATGGGGATGGGATCTGAACCCCTAAAAGGAAAAAACCAAGTCTTTGGGATCTGGACCCCAGAAAGGAAAAACCCTGGACTTTCCCACAAGGCCAGATCTCTGGATAATCCCATCAACTCGCCTTTCATTGTGGCCTAAACACAATCTCCTTCTCTGTTACCCTTAACCTAACCTAGCCTTCCATTGTCCATTACCTCCCCACCACCACCACCACCACTTCCCATCCTTAATCCTATCTAGGCTCCATTCTCCCTTAGCCATGTAGTCCAGATCCCTGGCTTCTAGTCACCCCAGACTACTTGGCCACTCCTGGATCCCTTCCACAGCCTTTCTGTGTATTAGGTCCATCTGGCCTCCATTAAGGTGCCCAGATTCTTAAGAGTCTAGCCAATAGCTCACAAATGTTCAGATTCCTAAAGGTCTGGCCAATATGGCAGATCTTTAATAAACCTTGTGTTTGGCTGAAAGAAGGCTTGGGTCAAATTCAAACAGGACCCACATATTGTGATTTTGGGGTCCCAGTACTCCTAAACCTCTAGACCTCAACACCTGCTACCTTTCCAGTCTTCTTACACCTTATTCCCCAACACATATTCTTCAGTCCAGTGACACTGACCATTTGACTATCCCACAACCAGACACTCCATTTCTCAGATCTGAGCATTTTCTCTGGCTGTCTCCCCTGCCTGGAATGATCTCTCTCCTCTGTTCTGGCTACTGAACTCCTTGGCTTCCTTGAAGTCCCAACTAAAATCCTGCCTTCTCTAGGAAAACTTCCCCAACCTCTCAGTTCCAGGGCTTTACTTCTAATTATTTCCTACTTATAGTTTGCTTTGTATATATTTGTTTGCATGTTGTCTGTCTTGTTAGATTGTCAGGTCCTTGAGGGCACATATTGTCTTTTATATCTTTTTGTATTCCCAATGTTTAGCACAGTGCCTGGAACATAGTAGGGGCTTAATAAAAGTTTGTTGAGGGGCAGCTAGGTGGCACAGTGGATAGAGCTCTGGCCTTGGGTCAGGAGGACCTGAGTTCAAATCCAGCTTCAGATACTTGACACTTACTAGCTGTGTGACCCCAGGCAAGTCACTTCACCCTGATTGCCTCACCAAAAAAAAAAAAAAAAAAAGCAAAAACAAAACAAAACTCCTCCCTGAAATAAATGCCTATCTCTAAAAAATAAAAATTTTTTTTAAAAAAAGGTTTATTGAGTGTTAGATAGCATTATCTGCCAAACTAACAGACCTGCTTCCAGCCTAGTCTCTGCAGTCATTGTTGAGGGAAGAAATCATTGTAGAGAAGGGGCCCACCTTCTTCATTACCACCAGAAACAACTCTGACCAGCTGCCACCAACAGGCAGGAGCCCTGTGAGTGTCAGCACCTCCCAAACCACCTGTCCTGCTTCCAGCCTAGTCCTCACACCTTCATCCCAAGAAGCAAATCCTGTGTAAAAAGAGTCAGCCATCTCCTCCAATTCATGCACCTGCCACCCGCAAAACAGCAGGCCAGCCTAGCTGTTACAGCCTGCCCCAGGCAAGTCGAACCTCCACCGCCTTCTGGACCACCATCTTTCCTCAGACCCTGATGGAGACAATCCAGGAACCTGAATCTGAGGTCCTTGGGAGGCGCATTGCTTCTTGCTCACCACCTTCAGTCATCATCCTGGGAAAAAACCCCTGTAGAGGTGTTATCTGGCAACTGCTGCCAAGATGGTAGAACCACAACTACTGAAAACAGGAAAAAGAAAGTTCTTGCTACCACAGGCCTTAGCATTGTCAGATGGATCAACACAGAAAATGACACGATTTTATCAGGGGGAAACAATTTTAAGAGAACATTAACATCTGCTTTGCCGCTGTGCCCTAAGGACAGTGCTATGATCTGTTCATTTGGTCGTAGCTGAATCTTTCCTTACATGTTGTCTCGTCCATTAGAATGTAGTTCCTTGAGAGTAGGGACTGTTTTACTTTTCTATTTATATCCCCAGCACTTAGCACAGTGGTTCTTTGCTTTGTAATTGCCTGATAAATGCTTTATTCATTCATTCATACAAATCCAGGAAGAGGGAACTTCCAATCTACATCATTATGCCTTTCCAGAACCAGGCTCAGCAGCCCCTTCCGGTTAGGAGATCTCTTCAGTCCTTCTCCTTGGTAGCCCCCATCTCACAATGATGAATAAGGCACCCTAACAGAATAAAACAAATACTCAAATATTATTTTTCAAGACAGAATATGGTACAGGGCTTAAGAGAGGTACAAATAATGTGCTATTGGGGAGGTATAACTGATTTGACAATCAGGAGATTTCATAAAAGAAGTGGCATTTGAACTGGGCCTTTAAGGAGTGGTAGAATTTTGACAGGTGGTAGGAGGGAAGAGAGGGCACTTCTGCTATGGAGGGAAGGCAAGAACAAGGGTATGAATGTGAGAGAATGCAGGATACATTCAAGGAAAAGTGAATACTGTAGGGTAATTTGGTAAAAGATTACCCCTGCTTTCAAGGAGCTTATAATCTAAAAGGAGGAAATAACATGCAAACAAATATATACAAAGCAAGTTATATTCAGGATAAATAGGAAATAATTAACTGAAGGAAGACACTGCAATTAAGAGGTCCCAGAGTTTAGCTCCATGGTAGACAGGAATATTCAAGTCTGGGTAGGACTTGGATTAAACTTTAATGAGTTGATAAGCACTGTGGGAGGGAAGCTCCTCTCTTTTATGCCTCACCTCAGCATATACATCTTTCCAGTAAAGCCCCAGGCTTCTTTCTTAATTATAGATCAACTTCATCTTGCCCTCATTAACCAGCCTAGCAAAAGAGACTTGCAGTTTAACCCTTTTCTTACTCCCAGAAGAAGCTATCATTACAGGACTAGTTGGAATGATCTTTAGAAGTTGGTAAATTCTTTTTTTATGGTAAACGGGAGTGGAGGGGGGTGAAATGCTCTCTGAGAGACTGGTTTTGTCTGTTTCTCATCTAACTATGTATACTAAATCTAAATAATCCTAGATAATTGAACTGAAATTCCAGAGAAGGAGATCCCTGTCTCCCTGGATCACCCTGGTAAACATCCCTTACCTGCCAAAAAGTTCTTTATTTTTAACTTCAGTTTCTTCTATAATAGTTAAAACTGCCTACCTTTTCTTATTCATGCTGGAAATTAAGAATAGTTACTCTTCATTCTCTAATTAACAAAGATTTGAAAATTATTTCACATTTCAAACCCAATCCCGTTCAGAAATCCAGGAGGTGCTAAAGCCAATTATCATCCCTACTTTTCTTATTACAGATCTATTGAGTGCCATCAAACATGGTAGGGAGTATAGAGGTTAGCTGCAAAGCCTCTGCAGGGGAACAAGCAGGTTAGACTTGTTATTTCTGAAGTTTTTCTGGGTGGAGAAGACAGTGGTGTGTCCAGTCTAACAGGATATGATTTGCTCTGCAAAGTCATTTGATGAAAACGAAAGTTTTTAATTCAGCTTTCAATGTAAATGTCCAGCCACCAGGAAGTAGAGACCTGGAGAAGCAATCTCAGTAATTTGGTTTTCTATTGTATTCAATTTATGCTTATGTCAAGCTTCCTCTCAGTGTCACTGTAAGCTACAGAAAGTGTGACTGCTGAGAAGTATGACTGCGTTTGGTTAGGTTTTTTTAACTAACATGCCAAAACTTATACCATGGCGTCATAGAATTTCAGAGCTAAGTGACCTTAGAGATTTAAGATTGAGTTCAACCTCTCCTCGACCTCCCTTCTCAATTATTTAGGTGAGGAAAAAGAAGTCTACAGAACACCTGGACATTTGCTTTTCAAAGTAATGACCTTGAGAGGACATCAAGCCAGCATAGCACTGGAAAAAGATCTCTTGCCTTGAAGTCATAAGATCTGAGTCCCTGCCCCAGTATTCCCTGGCTGTGTTAATTTGGATAAATCACTTACCTTCTAAGCCTCCATCTAGTTACCTGTAGGTTAGATAGTAATCATACTTGCACTATGCTTCCTAGCATGTTTGTGAGGAAAGTGCTTTGTAAATCTTAAAGTTCTCCAGAGAAGGTACTATCCTTTAAGAGGCAGTGTGGTATGGTATGGAAGAGCATTGACTCTGGGCTCGGAGGACCTGTGTTCAAAGCCTACCTCTGATACTTCTGCTATAGTGGCACTTGGGCAAAAATCACTTAACCTCACTTTTCTCTTCTGTAAAATAAGTACGTGTTCTGTCAGGTAGTTTATCATCACTGGGCCAGCTTTAAATCAGTAAGTTTTTTATTGTGGTAGAGGGGAGACCTCTGGAAGGTGAAGTGCTATAATGCCATTATATCTGCTATTTATCTAAAAGTGCTAAATAAATAGGCAGTGATATGACAAGGGTGCAAGGGATTCAAGAGAAGAGGACAGCATAGAGTTGAACTGATTCTCCAAGGGGTCAAAGTGGGGAAAGAAGGAGAATGTGGCTAGTTCAGGGGTGATATCCTGGAAGAAAACTGAAAGGATGAAGGATTGCAGGTCATTGTGTGGATGAAGAACAGCATTTGGCAGAAAAGTGGAAAGCCAATAGACTGCTATCAGATAAGGGAATTCAGAGAAAAGGGAACTGTGGGTGCCCTGATACTGGAGGTGCGACTTGTACACACTGTGCTTCTGGCCATATGGAGAAATTTCTTAGTTGGACAGGGAGGGGGCCCCAGTGACCTGGGATTTAAGGGTTGACCAAATGAATGAAGTTTTCAAGCCAGAAGTCTCATTGGAAAATGTATTGAACTGCACTGAGGTTAAGGCTATAAGGGAAAAGAATGAGAGCCAGAATAAGAATTAGAACAAACGAGAGCCTCAGATTTATTTTATAAACACCTCATGATGGGATGTGGGATGAATTCCTCAGTGGGTCCGAGAAGGCAGATGAGCTTTTACCACCAAGGAACTTGGGTGGCTAAAAGATGGTTTCTCCTATATGGATTTAAAAGGGAGGGGGTAAAATTCCTAAAAAGATGATTTTAGTGGACTGGCTCTATTATGACTCCCACCATGGCTCCCCCATACCCTGTGACCAGCCATTGTAATTGGATTTCCCCCCACTTCACCCCCTGGGATGGTGCCCCAGCAAAGTAGTATCAAGCTTTGGCCATGGGCTTTTCCTGCTGTATCACTATGAAGGCATGGGTAAACCAACTTACAGAATTTAAGCAGAAATTGAGATGGCCACAGTGACTGTCCAATCAAACACAGAAGTCTACACAAATCACAGGATGAGGTAAGCTCTTCTGCTTGGGGGAGTCTAGAGAATTATGACATTACCCTCTTCTTTAAGGAGATTTGAGCATGATTCCTGAAGCATGAGGTTAGTCAATAAACATTAAACACCTACTATGTGCCGGGCACTATGCTAGGCTCTGAAGATCCAAAGAAAGGCAAAAAATAGTTATTGCCCTCAAAGAGCTTACATTCTAGTGGTGCAAGACAGCACACAAAAGGAAGCTGAAAAGGAGGTTTGGGGAAAGTACCTAGCACAAGGGCATGATGGAGAAGTCCAGAAGAATATAGCCAGGTGGGAAATGAAGAGTGGACTAGTGGTGTGAGTTGAATATGATGGAATGATATCTTTAGAAAAATAAAATTAAGGTGTGAGAAAGAGGAATGCATTGGGAGAAGGGGAAAGGGAGAGGTAGAATGGGTAAACTATCTCACATAAAAGAGGTGTGAAGGAATTTGTACAGTGGAGGGAAAGATAGGGGAAGTAGCAGGGAGTGCTTGAACCTTATTCTCATTGGAATTGGCTGAAAGAGGGGAAAACATACATACTTCTTGGGTATAGAAATCTACCCAATAGGAAAATAGGGGAAGGGGACAAAAATGTCTGATGGAAGGGAGGGAGAGTTAGGAGAGGCAGTAGTCAGAAGCAAAACACTTTTGAGGATGGACAGGGTGAAAGAATAGGGAAGGAAGGGGGGGAGAAGTAGGATGGAGGGGAAAATGCAGTAATCATAACTGTGAAAATTTAACAGCAAGTTTCTTGGATAAGGCCTCATTCTCAAATATATAGAGAACTGAATCACATTTATAAAAATAAGAGCCATTCCCCAATTGATAAATGGTCAAAGGATAAGACCAGGCAGTTTTCAGACAAAGCAATTAAAGCTATCTATAGTCAAATGAAAAAAAAAGTTCTAAATCATAATTGATTAGAGAAATGCAAATTAAAATGACTCTGAAGTACCTCCCCACACCTATCAGATTGGCTAATATGACAGAAAAGGAAAATGACAAATGTTGGAAGGGGTGTGAGAAAATTGAGGCACTAATGCCTTAGCAGTGGAGTTCTGAACTCATTCAACCATTCTGGAGAGCCCGAAAGGACTATAAAGCCACATATACCCTTTGACACAGCAATACCTCTGCTAGGTCTGTATTTCAAAGAGATTTTTTAAAAAGGGAAAGGACCTATATTACACAAATATTTGTAGCAGCTCTTTTAGTGGTGGCAAAGAATTGGAAAATTGAGGGGATACCCATCAGCTGGGGAATGGCTGAACAAGTTGTGGTGTATGACTGTGATGGAATACTGCCGTGCTATAAAAAATGATGAGCAGGATGCTCTCAGAAAAACCCGGAAAGACTTATATGAACTGATGCAATGTGAAATGAGCAGAACCAGAATATTATACACAGTGACAGCAATACTGTACAATGATCAACTGTGAATGACTTAGCTATTCTCAATAATACAGTAATCCAAGACAATTCCAAAGGACTTAAGATGAAAAATGCTACTCATTTCCAGAGAAAGAACTGATGGAGTCTGAATGCAGATCAAAACATACTTTTTTAAAAACTTCTTTACTTTTCTTAGAGTTATTTTGTTTTGTTTTTTGGTATGTGTTTTCTTTTCTTTTTTTTATTTCTATTATTAATTTATTTAATTTTAGTTTTCAACATTCACTTCTATAAGATTTTGAGTTTTAAATTTTCTCCCCCTCCTACTTCTTCCCCTCCTCAAGATGGTATACAATCTGATATAGGCTCTATATATACATTTATGTTAAGCATATTTTCCTATTAGTCATGATGTAAAGAACATTTAGAACTAATGGGAGGAACCACAAGAATGAAGCAATAAAACAAAACAACAAAGGAAAAGGAGAGCAAATAGTATACTTCCATCTCTATTCAGACTCCATATTTCTTTCTCTGGGTGTAGATAGCAATTTCAATCACAAATCTTTTGGAGTTGTTTTAGATTCTTGTGTTGCTGTGAAGAGCCAAGTCTATCAAAGTCAGTCATCCCATAATGTGGCTTTTACTGTGTACAATGTTCTCCTGGTTGTGCTCATTTCACTCTAAATCAGTTCATGTAAGTCTTTCCAAGTTTTTTTGAAGTCTACCTCCTCATCATTTCTTACAGCACAATAGTATTCCATTACATTCATATACCACAACTTGCTCAGCCATTCCCCAATTGATGGACATCCCCTCAATTTCCAATTCTTTGCCATCACAAAAAGAGCTGCTATAAATTTTTTGTACATATGGGTCCTTTTCCCATTTTTATAATCTCTTTGGGATATAGACCTAGAAGTGGTATTGCTGAGTCAAAGGATATGCACAATTTTATAGCCCTTTCCAAAGTGCTCCCCAGAATGGCTGGATCATTTCTCAACTCTACCAACACTTCATTAGTGTTCCAATTTTCCCACATCTTCTCCAACATTTATCATTGTCCTGTTTTGTCATGTTAGCCAATCTGATAGGTGTGATATGGTGCCTCAGAGTCATTTTGATTTGCATTTCTCTAATCAATAGTGATTTAGAACATTTTTTCATATGACTATAGATTGCTTTAGTTTCTTCCTCTGAGAATTTCCTGTTCATTTACTTTGACCATTTATCAATTGGGGAATGACTTATATTCTTATAAATTTGACTCAGTTCTCCACACATTTTTAGAAATGAGGCCTTAATCAGAGATACTGGCTGTAAAAATTCTTTCCCAGTTTTCTGTTTCCCTTCTAATCTTGGATGAATTGACTTTATTTGTGCAAAAACTTTTCAGTTTAATGTAATCAAAATTGTTCATTTTGCATTTCATAATGTCCTCTATCTCTTGTTTGGTAAACTATTCCTTACTCTTCTAGTTTGCTTATAGTATCAGTCTTTATATCTAAATTGTGTACCTATTTTGACTTTATCTTAGTATAAGGTATAAGATGTTGGTCTATGCCCAGTTTCTGCCATACATTTTTCCAGTTTTCTCAGCAGTTTTTGCTAAATAGTGATTTCTTATCCAGTATGTGGCTTTCAAAACATGACTAATAAGGAAATGTTTTGCATGACAGCACATGTGTAATCTATATCTAATTGCTTGCCTTCTCAAAGTGGGGGAAGTGGAAAGAGGGAGGGAGAGAATTTGGAACTCAAAATTTTAAAAAATGAATGTTAAATTTTTTTTAAATGTAATTAGAGGAAAAATAAAATATTAAATTATTTTTAAATTATTTTTAAAACTCCCTCATTTTTTTCCAACATTGAACCTAAACTAAGAGGGTATTTGGGTTAAAGTCAGGCTCACAACAGGCAGAATGGAATTTTGAAACAACAGCTTCATCATTATGCCTTAACTATGAAGTCTGAGTATCCTACCTTTCAGAAGCCATATATGCATGATGATTTCACAACCCAAGAAAGAGGCAGACTCACTCTTTAGTCCAAGCAACTTCTTGGATCTGATTCTCAAGAAATCTTAACTTAGAACAGAGTTGCTTTTATACACGCTCCTATGGACCCTTTACATTCTTTCCTTACTCTGTCCTCTCCACAGGGTCACATGGGACCTTGAGGTCCTTGTCCCCTTACAAGGTTCCACACACCCTGGAGAAATGGCTCCATTCTCCCTATATTGTCAGATTTCTTTCCTGGGATAGTCTGGACAGCTCTTTCCTATAGTCATGTTAAAAAAATGCTCTAAATCATTATTGATTAGAGAAATGCAAATCAAAACAATTCTCATTTGATCATATGATTCACAAAAAGGGATGGTTTGGAGAGGATCCAATGATTGGAATTCTCTAACAACACAGGGAAGGTGAAACTCCATTTAATTATGAGTATGAATTTACTTAGAAGAAAAGGGATTCCTTAGCCAACTTGGTGGCAATCTTGACTGTCTGGATGAATAATAAGGAGAATTCTGACTCAGTCCCCACAGAAAAAAAGGGACCATCTCTCATCAAAGATCTATAAAGGGGCAAAGATTGAGCCACTTTTTACATGAAGCCTTTCCTGATTCTCCCAAATGCTAGTGCCCACACTCCCTAGTTATCTTCTGTTTATTTGTATTTATTTTCTTTATATTTATTCCTATGGTTTCAATTATCATCTTTATGCAGATGACTCTCAGATCTACCTGTCCAGGTCTAACTCTTCCCCCAACCTCTAGTCTCAAATCACCAACTGCCTATTGGACATCTTCAATTGGATGTCCTATAGATATCTTTATTATCATCATCATTATTATTATTATTACATTAAATATTTCCCAATTACATGTAAAATAATTAACAATAATTCTTTAAAGTTTTGAATTTCAAATTCTTTTACTCCTTCCTGTCTGTCTCACCTCCTTGAGAACCCAAGCAATTTTATATAAATTATACATGTGAAGTCATGCAAAACATATCTCCATATTAGCCACGTTGCAAAAGAAAAACACAAACAAAATAAAACAATAAAAAAGTTTAAAAGTATGCTTCAATCTGAATTCAGAGTTCACTAGCTTCTGGAAGTAGATAGCATTTTTAATCATGGATCCTTTGGAATTGTCATGGATCATTGTCTTGATCAGAGTAACTAAGTCTTTCACAGCTGGTCATCTTTACAATATTGCTGTTAACTGTGTTCTTCTGGTTCTGCTCACTTCACTTTGTATCAGTTCATGTAAGTCTTCTCAGGTTTTTCTGAAATAATCCTGCTCGTCATTTCTTATAGTACAATAGTATTCCATCACAATCATATACCACAACTTGTTCAGCTATTCACAAACTGATGGGCATCCTCTCATTTTGCAATTCTTTCCCACCATAAAAAGAGCTGCTATAAATATTGTTGAATAGGTCCTTTTTCCTTTTCTTTAATCTCTTTGGGATACAGACCTAATAGTGGTATTGCTAGATCAAAGGGTATGTACAGTTTGATAGCTTTTTGGTATAGTTCCAAATTGTTCTCCGGAATAGTTGGATTCGTTCACAACTCCACGAACAGTACATTAATGTCCCAATTTTTCCATACCCCCTCAAGAATTTGTCATTTTCCTTTTCTGTCATTTTAGACAATCTAATAGGTATGAGGTGACATGTAAGAGTTGTTTTAATTTGCATTCCTCTGATCAGTAGCGATTTAGAGCATTTTTTCATGTGACTATTGATAGCTTTGATTACTTCATCTAAAAACTGCCTGTTCATATCCAATGACTATTTATCAACTGGGGAGCGGCTCTCATTTTTATAAATTTGGCTCAGTTCCCTATATATTTGAGAAATTAAGTCTTTATCAGAGAAATTTCTCATAAAACTTTTCCCAGTTTCCTACTTCCCTTTTAATTTTGGCTGCATTAGTTTTATTCATGCAAAAGCTTTTTTAATTTCGTGTAATCAAAATTATCTGTTTTATTTCCTGTGATCTTATCTCGTTTTGTCATAAACTCTTCCCTTATTGATAGATCTGATAGATACTTTTTCCATGCTCCCCTAATTTACTTATGATATCACCCTTTATGTCTAAATCATGTGTTCCTTTTGACCTTAACTTGGTGTATGGTGTGAGATGTTTGTCTATGGCTAGATTCTCTTTCTAGTTTTCCCAGTAATTTTTGTCAAATGTTGAGTTCTTAACCCAAAAGCTTGGATCTTTGGGCTTATCAAACACTAGATTACTATGGTTATTTATTGCTGTTGTGTATTTAATCTGTTCCACTGACCTACCATTTTATTTCTTAGCAGTGCCAGATTATTTTGATGCTTACTACTTTGGAATATATTTTAAAGTCTAGGATTTCTAGGCTGCCTTCTTTGATATTTGTTTTCATTGATTCCCTTGATATTCTTGACTTTTTGTTCTTCCAGATGAATTTTGTTACTATTTTTTCTAGCTCCATAAAATAATTCTTTGGTAGTTTGATTAGTATGGCACTGAATAAGTAAATTAACTTAGGTAGAACTGTCATTTTTATTATGTTGGTTCAGCCCACCCTGAGTAATTAATATTCCTCCAATTGTTTAAATCTGTATTTGTTTGAAAAGTATTGTGTAATTGTGCTTACATAATCTCTAGGTTTGTCTTGGCAGGTATACTCCCAAGTATTTTGTATTGTCTGTAGTTATTTTAAATGAAATTTTTCTTTCTATTTCTTGCTGCTGGGTTTTGTTGGTAGTATATAGAAATGCTAATAATTTATGTAGATTTATTTTATCTCCTGCAACTTTACTAAAGTTGTTGATTGTTTCAGCTAGTTTTGTAGTTGATTCTCTAGGGTTCTCTAAGTATACCATCATATCATCTTCAAAGAGTATTTTGTTTTGTTTCCTCATTGCTAATTTTTATTTCTCCACTTTCTTTTTCTTGTCTTAATTCTACGGCTACCACTGCAGTACAATGTTGAACACTAGTAGTGTTAATGGACTTGCTTGCTTTACTCCTGATCTTATTTAAGTTTATCCCATTAAAAATAATGCTTGCTCTTGGTTTTAGATGGACACTACTAATCATTTTAAGAAAGGCTCCATTGATTCCTATGCTTTTCAATGTTTTTAGTGGCAATAGGTATTGTATTTTTTCAAAGGTAATGCATCAAATGACTTTTGTTGTTATTGTTATTAATATGATCAATTATGCTGATAGTTTTCCTAATATTGAACCAGCCCTACATTCCTGGTATTAATCCCACCTGGTCAAAGTGTGTGATCTTTATTGCTATAATCTCCTTGCTACTATTTTATTTAAAATTTTTCCACCGATATTCATTAAGGAAATTGCTCTATAGTTGGTTTAGGTATCAAAAACATATTTGTATCATAAAAGGAATTTGATAGGACTCTTTCTTTACCTCTTTTTAAAAATAGTTTTTATGGTATTGGGATTAACTGTTTCTTAAATGTTTGGTAGAATTCACTTGGACACTGATCTGTTACTGGGGATTTTTTCTTAGGGAGCCCTTTGATGGCTCGTTTGATTTCTTTTCCTAAGATAGGGTTATTTAAGTATTCTGTTTTGTTAATCTGGGCCATTTATGTTTTTATAGATATTCACCCATTTCACTCAGATTGTTGGTTTTACTGGCATACAATTGGGCAAAATAACTTCTAATTATTATCTTAATTTCCTCTTCATTGGTGGTGCATTCACTCTTTTAATTTTATATATTAGTAATTTGTGTTATTTCTTTTTTAAAAAAACTCAAATTAATCAATGTTTTATCTATTTTTTTAAAAACCAGCTTCTAATTTTATTTATTAGTTTATTATTTATTTATTTATTTAACTTGCAATTTATTAATCTCTCATTTGGTTTTCAGCATTTCAATTTTGGTGTTTAATTGGAGGGTTTTAATTTATTCTTTTTCTAGTTTTTTTTTTTTAGCTGCATGTTCAATTCATTGATCTGCTCTTTCTCTCTTTTATTGATATACCAATTTAGAAATATAAATTTTCCCCCAAGAATTGCTTTGGCTGCATCCCACAAATTTTGGAATATTGTTTTGTTGTTATCATTCTCTTCAATGAAATTATTGATTGTTTTTATTATTATATTATATTTTTGACCCATCCATTTTTCTTCTTTTTAGGCAATCAAGGTTAAGTGACTTGCCCAGGATCACACAGCTAGTAAATGTCTGAGGCCAGCTTTGAATTTGGGTCCTCCTGACTCCAGAGCCAGTGCTCCATCTAGCTGCCCCCAATCCAATCATTCTTTAGAATTAGGTTATATAGTTTCCAATTAACTTTTAATCTATGCTTCCACAGCCCTTTGTTAAGTGTAATTTTTATTGCATTATGGTCTGAAAAGGATATATTTAATATTTCTGCTCTTCTGCATTTGGTTGTGAGGTTTTTATGCCCCAATATATGGTCAGTTTTTATGAAGGTGCCATGTACAGCTGAGAAAAAGATATTTTCCTTTCTATTTCCATTCAGTTTTCTCCAGAGGTCTACATACCTAACTTTTGTAGATTCTATTCATCTCCTTGACTTCTTTCTTATTTTGTTTTATGGTTAGATTTATCTAGTTCTGAGAGTAGAAAGTTCAAGTCCCCCATTGGCATAATTTTACTATTTCCTCCTCTAATCTGTTTAACTTTTCCTTTAAGAATTTGGATGTTATGTCTTTTGGCTCATATATGTTTAGTTTTGATATTGCTTCATTGTCTATGGTTCCTTTTACCAAGATGTTGTTTCCCTGCTTATCTCTTTTAATTAGGTTTATTTTTGCTTTTTCTATATCTGAGATCATGATTGCTACCCCTGCTTTTTTTACTTCTGCTGGAGCATAATAAAATTCTGCTCCTGCCTCATATTTTAATTTATGTATGTCTCTCTACTTCAAATGTGTTTCTTGAAAAACAACATATTGTTGGGGTTTCTAATCCATTCTGCTACCTACTTCTATTCTATTTAAAAGTCAAATTTTCTATTTAGCTCTGTTCTTTTCATTAAGAATGTTTTGAAGACATTTCATTAAATATCTATTTTTTACCTTGAAAGATTATACTGTTTTGCTGGGTAAATTATTGTTGGTTTCTGCTCCTTTAACATGGTAGTTACTAAATCTTGTATAATCTTGACTGTGGCCCCATGATAGCTGAATTCTTTCTAGCTGCTTGCAATATTTTCTCCTTGACCTAGGAGCTCTGGAATTTGACTATAATATTCCTGAGGGGTTCATTTTGAGATCTCTTTCAAGTGATGATCAGTGGATTCTTTCTATTTCTGTTTTATCATATGGTTCTAGAATATCAGGGTAGCAGGGTTTGTTTTTTTTAAATAATTTCTTGAAACATGATGTCTAGGCTCTTTCTTTGATCATGGCTTTCAGATAGTCCTATAATTCATAAATTCTTTCTCCTCAATCTGTTTTCCAGGTCACTTATTTTCCAATTAGATATTTCATATTTTCTTCTATTTTTTCATTCCTTTGACTTTGTTTTATTGTTTCTCAGTGTCTCATGGAGTTATTAACTTCCACTTACCCAATCCTAATTTTTAAGGAATTGTTTTCTTCAATGAGCTTTTGTTTCTCTCTCTTCCCATTTGGCCAATTCTGCTTTTTAAGGAGCTCTTCAGTGTTTTCTGTGCCTCTTTTACAATCTTTTAATTCTCTTGTCATGATTTTCTTCCTTTGCTTTAATTTCTTTACCTAATTTTTCCTCTACCACTCTTATTTAATTTTGAAAATAATTTTTAGCTCTTCCAAGAATTCTTGTTTATTCACATTTTTCTTTGAAACTTTGCTTACAGCTGTTTTGACTTTATTGTCTTCTGAGTTTGTGTCTTGAGCTTCCCTGTCACTATAGTAGCCTTTTCTGGGTCACATTATTTTTGTTGTTGTTGTTGTTAGCTCCTTTTTCCACCCTCTTTCTTGATTTTGGAACTTTATTTCAATGTTGGACTCTGTTCCCAACATTGGGGAGCAGACGGAGCATTATCTCAAGCTTAAGGTTTTTTCCACACTGCTGTTTTCAGAGCTAATTCTGGGGTTTTGGAAGTTTTCAGTGTTTCCAAAGTGGTATGATCTCAGGAAAGTTGTGATTACTGCTCTCTTGATCTGCATTCTTGTTTTTACACAGGAAGGGCCACTGATCCCTTGGGACTAGAAATTATACTGTTCCTCAGGGTCCCTAATCCCTTAGGACCAAAAGTAATACTGCCCCTCAGGGCTTCCACTCCCTCTTAACCAAAAGTGCTCCTCTCTGCCTTTGAACTATGACCCAGAAATGGATACAGGCAATGGAGTTGTCAAACAGCATCTGATCCTGCGTCCAGTGCTAGCACAGGGGTCCCCTTTAATCTCTTTCTGACCAGTTCCCAGGTCCCCTTACCATCTCTGGCTTCAGAGCTCCTGAAGTTGCTGATGCTTCTGTCACCACCACCTAGTCCTACCACTGGTGTCTCATCCACATGAGGTCCAAGCCAGCCTCCACCTCTGTGTCCCAGATCTCTCTAACATCCATGTTTTCTTGGTCCAGAAGAATGCCTCATTCTGACCCATTGTTGTCTCTGCCACTCCAGAATTTGATTTGAGGCATTATTTTTAAATTGTTTTGAGAGCACAGATAAGTGCTTTTTCTACTCTGCCATCTTGGCTCCACTCCAACAGGTCCTCCCGTAGACCTCTTAAACATATTCCAAAACTGAACTCATTATCTTTCCCCCCCAAAAAAAAACTACTTCTCTTTCAAACTTACCCATTTCTGTCAAGCATACCAATATCCTTCCAGTTACCAGGTTTGCAATGTTACAGTAATTCACCTCTGTAAGAGGGAACTCATATTTCCACTCTAATCTAACCCTCAGATTTACTTCCAGACTTACATCCTCCTCCCCAGCCAGGGCAGACATGGCTGCTCCTACAAATTAGATAAACAAAGTCACCAATTATAATCCTTTTCATAAGCTGGAAAACCCCTAGGCCTTACCATCTTCCTTGGTACTGTGACCTCCTAAGCCCCAGGCATTGCTACCTCACCTGCAAATGTACCTAAGCACCTCTGGGAGTAACTGAGTTGCCCTCTGCTTTCTGTTCCACCTTTAGAACCACCAGCCTTTTCTACCTGCCATGCAGCTGAACCCTCCTATATATGTTCTCTCCTCCAATTAGAATGTTAGCTCTTTGACAGTAGGGACTGTCTCACTTTTTTATTTGTAACCCCATCACTTAGCAACATGCTAAACACATAGTAAGTAGTTAATAATACTTTTCCATTCATTCATTTCATCCTCAACCCTTCACTCTCCCTCACCCCACACATCCAAGCTGTTTGCTAAGTCTTGTCAGTTCTACCTCCACAACATTGCTCACATATGACCTGATGCCTAGATCGCATTTCCTCTTCACCCCTCCCTCTTAGAATATATGTAAACTCCTTGAAGGTAGGGCTGTCTTTGCCTTTATATCCTCAGTACTGAGCAGAGTACTTGGCAAATACTAAATGCTTTTTCATTCGTTCTTAGAGTCCCTGGTTTGTTTTTACATTACATACATTTATAGATTACCCCTACTCAGTGAAAGCTCTCTTTAAATAAAAGTAAAACAAATAATGAAGTGACATCAGCTGAAAGTTCATGCAACATTTCACATCTGTGACACTCCCTACCTCTCCTTTTTCTAATTAAAAGACATCTATTTTCTCTCCCCATCTCCTACCCTATTGAGAAGGAAAGAAAAAAAGTAAATTTCTTGTAACAAATATATGTAGTCAAGCAAAATAAATTCCCCTATTGGCTGTACACAAATGTGTGTATGTGTGTATGTGTGTGTGTGTGTGTGTGTGTGTGTGTGTGTGTGTGTGAGAGAGAGAGAGAGAGAGAGAGAGAGAGAGAGAGAGAGAGAGAGAGAGAGAGAGAGAGATTCAACAACCACCTCTCTGTAATGGATAGCATCTTTCATCATGAGTACTCTGGAATTGTTAATGGTCATTGTATTGATCATAGTTCTTACAGCTTTCAATGCTGTTTGTTTTGATAATGCTGTTGTATAAATTGTTCTACTTGTTCTGCTCATTTCATTCTTCATTAGTTTATAATGTAGTCTTTCCTGATCCCTTTACTTGTTAATGCAGCCCCAAAAATTACATTGTATTTGCCTATAACATATGTTAGTACCTTTTGTTTCCCCTCATAGAATGTCATCTCCTTCCACCCTTGTTGAGGGCAGGAGCTACTTCAGTTGTCTTCTTTGTGTCCTCAGCACCTAGGATAGTGCCTAGCACATTGTAGTCAATAAATGCTTTCTGACTGATCACAATACATTATATGTCAGTGATACAAAATTTAAAACCTTTTGCACAAAAAATATCAACATCACTAGAATAAGAGTTAAAGCTGTCCAGTGAGAAAAAAATTATCACAGCAAACATCAGTTACAAAACTCTTATTCCCAGAGAATAAAAGCAATTGACACAAAATTTTAAAACTAAGGCATTCCTTAACAGATGTGAATCAAAATATATGAACAGGTTGTTTTCAGAATGAGAAACACAAATCTTTAAAACGTCATGAAAAAAATTATCTCAAGGCAAATTAAAACAACTGTGAAAGTTCTCACATCCAACAAACTGGTAAAGATGACAGACAAATATGCAGTGTTGGAGGGGCTGTTGGGATATGAGTTTACTAGTGTGCTGTTCTTGGAGTTGTGAATTTGTCCAACTAACATTGAAAACAATTTAGATGTTAGAAAAGTTATTAAACCATTCATAATCAGTAGTGAGTTCAATAAGGAGTGAGGATGTTCCATAATCAATTTGAGGACCTTGCAGTGTGGTGAGCCTTTGTTTTAAGACTATGGCAGCTCTGAATAGACGGTGAAGTATGCCTATCACTGGCTTGTCCTTAAGAAAGCTGAAGACTTCTGATTAAGTTGCAGTGATGGGCACTGTGTCCAAAACGAGTTGGTTGCTTTAAAGTAGCCACCTTAGCACATGCTATAGGATGGGTTTCATTCTCCTCCCAAGATGCATTATTTGATGCAATCTCTTGGAAAAACAGCTTTCTTTTGAGAAGTGCCACCCCCTTTATTTTGGCCTTTTAAAGTGGTCCAGTAGCTCCTTTTTTTTTTCTTTTAACCTTTTTCTCTTTTTATCTTCCTTCCAGAAAAATATGTACCAAAATATTTATAGCATGTGTGGTAGCAAAATGCCGCATATCTTCAGGCTTTCCTCCTCCCTCTCCCACCAGAACTTGGACTTTGCTCCTGGGGCTCTGAGTTCTCTGTTAAAGGAGCTTTCCTTTTAACTTATCTGGAACTGTCCTTTCCAAAGCCTGCTGCCTGCATTGTAGCCATTCTACTGATCCCCATCACTGGTATTTGGACTCTGCCCCTGCGGTTTAGGGCTCTGAGAGGCTAACTCTTGTCTCATCTTGCCTGGAAACAGGTTGCCATTTTCCAGCCATTTCCAAACCCCTATCACTTACTTGCCACTCACCAGCCTCCCTTTCTGTGCTTTCTTCCCCCATTAGAATGTTAACACCTTGATGATAGGGACTGACTTTCATGTATTCGTATCCACAGCACTTTGCACAATGCCTTTCACATGGGGAGTGTGTAATAAATGCTTTTTCATTCATTCATTCAAGAATGTAATGGGATATAGTGCCATAAGAAAGGATGATAAAGGGAAGCAAAGTGATGTAATAATAATAACAAGCATTTATACAGATAGCACTTTAAGGTTTGCAAAGCACTTCAAATATGTTATATCATTTGATCCTCAGAACCACACTATGATGTAGGTGTCAATATTATATGTTTTACAATTGAGTAAACTGAGGTGGAAAGAAGTTATATACCTTGCCCAGGGTCCTACTGAGTTAAAAAAGGAAAGAAAAAAAGTAAATTTCTTTTAACAAATGTGCAGTCAGAATTTGAACTGAGGTTTTTAGCTGTTTCTTATATTGGCAGAGGGTTGCGCTTGAAGTCAGGAAGACCCAGGTTCAATTCCTGTCTCTGACACATACTAGGTGTGGAACCATGGGCAAATCACTAAACCTCCAAGTACCCAGACAGCTTTCTAAAACTTCAATTTATTAAAAAGTACACAAAGTGCATTGTGGGGGTGGGGCATTTTCCTCATTGGCTTCCTCCACAGCAATAAAATCACAAATCTGGAACAAAAAAAAAAAGAAATAAAAGATGTAAGGATTTCTGAGTAACAGATAAGATTCCCACGAACCAATACAGAACCATAAACATGACATACACAATGATTACAATAACGTAAATGAGTGGCAACCAAAAAGCATCTGAAGTCAGATTAAATCCAGAAATCAATTTTCATTCCAGTGGAATAACGAAACACTTTTCTCCTCTCAGAGATGGGGAAACTACCAGTGTGAAATATGGCATAGGATACCAAACATAATTACTCTTTTGGCTGGTTCTTTGCAGCTTTCTCTTTGTTACAAAGGCGGATTCTATAGGGAGGTCCATTTAGTAGGAAATGATTCATAGGAAAGCTCCAATAAAACAAAAAGAAATAAGACAAATGATCAAATTGAGTAATAACATTTAGTCAAAAAAGCAAGCAAAAACAAGCTGCCCCTAAAAGCAGTAAAGCTCTGAAGAAAGAATTGCGAAACCGCTTTTGCTGTCAGCAGTGTTAAACTAACTGTATGCATGAAGACGAGTGAGGGAGCAACACTCATATGCAGAATTTCCGATGTTTTTAAAAGCCCTGCTCCCGTGCTTCATTCTTGTCCACGCAGGCCTGAGTTCTCAAAGACTTTGCCAACACAGTCCAAGCTCTGGCAAGCTCTAACAGTCTAGAAAAGCTTCAAATACAGCTGCGGTTTACAGACCTTATGTAGCCACTCCTTTCCTTTTTTACCAAAAAAAAAAAAAACAATGCCCCTACACAAGTAATTTTATTACCTCGTATCTTATTCAAATAAAATTAAGAATTTTATTGCCATTTGTATAACAAATAATGTACAATAAAAACATTAAAAATCATTGCACTGACTCATCATAAGATCATAGACTTAGAGATGGCAGATCACCCAGGTTAACTTTAAAGGTTTTTAAAGGTTATCTAGGTTAACACTTTCATTTTATAGTTGAGGGAACTGAGGTCTAAAGATAGTAAGGTCATATGGTTAGGAAATGGCAGAATTGGAATTTGAACCCCTGGCCCTTGTTTCCAATTTCTACATCACTTTTCATGTCACTAAGCTATTTCCTAGAGTCATGGAATACTCTAAGGATCAAAAGGTTATATAGGTAAGTATCAGAGGCAGGATTTGAAAGCACATCCTTCTGACCAGCTCTACCACATCTTTCCTAAAAATCTCTGACTCTCCAATACCTGAGACAAGGGGTCCAGTAAATACGTGAGGTTGTGGCCCCACTAACACAAGCAATGACCTCTTTGGGGCCTCAGTCTTGCCCAACCCAGTCCCCAGCCTGCCTTAAGAACCTCCTTCACCAAGATGGTTGAGGGGGGGTGTGGAGAATGAACATTAGATAGAAAGACCCAGAGGAAAACACACAACAGGAGGCACCTAATACCTGACTGTCAACAAGCATCTGTAGGCCCCCTGTCACAAGGCATACAAATGGGTTCTGGCCCCACTCCCTGAAGGGCAAGGTTAGTGGAGGGTATCAGAGAAGGTATGTTAGTAAATGTTTAACAAGTAGTTCTCTGAAAATGCATGACATACTTTTCAATTTAATCTGCATTATTTGTGTTTTTTTCTTTACTTTCTTAAGTCTAAATAATCAACAGAATGATAAACCAAGCCCTGATTTGTGGCATTTGACAATTCCCAAGGTGTAAATGCTTGCACTGAAAATTTAACAATTTGCTCTCATGAGTCAGTAGGAGAGTACTCTAGCATACTCCTGTATTGTATGAGACTAGGGGTGCCCTGTCACCCTAAGTACTGGCTTCCATCCTCCATTGAAAGTTTCCACCCCTTTCTCCCTCCCTCTCTGAAGTGAGAGAAGTGGGATTCCCAATACATCATATGGGGCCATGGTGCTACAGGGGGAGCAGAGGGAAGGTAGTCAACCCTATGCCTGGGCCATGGGATGCTGTAGGGACTGGCAAGGGCTTGCTCACCTCCCTCCACCAGTTGGAGAAAATGACTGAATTAACTCTGTTGGTCTAGCTTTTGTTTGTTGGTTCAAGCTTTTGCTTTCACATTAAAAACTGGATGAATTTATACAGGAGAACTCCTAGAAATCTCCACAATTTTGCCCATAATTTCACACACATTCTCACATATGGAAAATTCTAAAGTAAAAAAGTATCAGACGGTTTGTCTGAAAGCATATTTAATTTAGAGAGGGTTATCACCAGAAGACTATTTGTTTACCAGCTAATGAATTTTATTCTTAATTTTTGGGACCTGAATCTCCCAAAGGCTGTGTTAATAAGGCATTGAAACTGTGCACTGTATCAACAGGACAACCTATACTCACGGACCCTTGAAGTAGAGTGCTGGACCTGGAGTGAGAAACACCTGAGGTCAAATTCAGCCTCAGACACTTATTAGCTATATGACCCTGGGAACATCACTTCACTTTTGTCTGCCTCAGTTTCCTCAACTATAAAATTGAGATAATAATAGCACTTACCTCCCAGGGTTGTTGTGAGAATCAAATGAGATAATGTTTGTAAAGCACTTAGTACAGTGACTGGAATATAGTAAGTGCTTGATAAATGTGTTTCCATCCTTCCTTCCTCCTTCCTATCGCAGTATGTTGGTTAAAAACATCTTCGCTGCTTTAAAGTCGTATCTCCTCAAAGCCATGCAGAGCTCCCTCTGGTGGAACTCAAAAATATCAAGAGAAATACTTTATCTTACCCAAAAACATGTATCATTTTTGAGCTCCACAATTCCAATGAAAACACTGTTTTTAATCCTCTTTTGTGTGCCTGTTTAAATGTATACTATCCAATTGTTTTATCTAAAAGTAGACAGTCCATACTGACACAGGCTTCCTCCTTCAGAATCCCAGAATCTGAAAGTTGGAAGAGACTTCAGGGATCACTTAGTCTAACCTACACCCTATAGAGAATCCCCTCTACACAGCTGACAAGTGATCATTTAGATCGCCTTGAAGATCTCCAATGAAAGTAGCCCTCTGTGTTTCAATGAAACTCCTTTCACCTTTAGGAAGCTCTGATCGTTAGGAAGCTTTCCCTTCTGCCCTGCCTGAATCTGGCTTTGTCCTTCCCACCCATTGCGTCCAGCTCTGCCCTCTGAGGCCAAGAATAACAAATCTAATCCCTCTCCCAAGTGAGAGCCCTCCAACCTACCCGAATTCCTGTTATAATACAGACATGGTCTTGATATTTTAACAAGGAAGAGTCAAAAAGAGAGAAATAAAACAACAGACTAATACTCCTAAGGAAACTTGATGCCCAAATTTTAAATAAAACATTAGCAATGAGGCTACAGCAATATATCACAAAGATTATACACTATGACGAGGTTGAATTTATACCAGGAATGTTGGGGTGATTCAACAGTAATAAAACTATAAACATAATTGACCATATTAATAATAGTTATAAAAACCATGTAATTATGTCAGTAGCTGCAGAAAAAGCTTTTGACCAAAATGATAACCCTTTATATACCTGAAGACAGCTATCATGTACTCCCTCAATCTTCTTTTGTCTAAGCTAAACACAAATATCCCCAATTTATTCAAAAATCTTCACATGGCATAGTTTTCAGTTCCTTCATCATCATTCTGATCAACCCTCTCTGAACATGTCCTCTTAAAATGAGGCATCCAGGACCGCCAATAGCACTATGTAGGTAGTCTGACCAGTACAGTGTACACTGGGCTATCTCCCTCCTTCTGGACTCTATACCTCTCTTAATGCAGCTTTTTGTGGGGTTCACATTGTTGACTTGCTTTAAACTTACAATATAGTACAAACATCCAGATTGTTTTTATGTGATTTGTTACATAGTCTCCTTTATTCTGTGCAAAGGAACATAGTATCATATTACCATAGATTTATAGCCGACAGACACCCAATCTAGTCCAACTCTGTCATTTTCTAGATGAAGAAGCAGCTGAGGCTCAGAAGAGTTGACTAATTTTCTAAAAATCACACAAATAGTAAGTGGCTTTTGCACTGCACCATATTGTTTGTGCGGTTTATTTTTTAACGTACTTTATATTTATTCTTACTAAATTTCATTTTATTAAATTCAGACTTTAATAGTTTCAGACGTTTTGAGATCTCTTTGGATCTTGCCTGTGTTATGCAATGTGCAAGCTATCCCTCTCAGGGTTTTTCCAGATGCAAAGTTGATAAGCTTGATGCTTATGCCTCCAACTAAAGCACTGTTAAAAATATTGAAGAGTATAAGGTAAAGCACATAGTCCACAAAGGACCTCCATCCAGATTTATATTGATCTATTAATCTCCACTCTTTGGGTCCAATCATTCAACCAGTTCTGAATCCACCTAACTGTATTATCCTTGAAACCACATTTCTCCATCTCGTTCCTATGGGTATCATGAGAGACTTTGCACAGTAGTGCTGAAATCCAGTGTGCCTTATCTACAGTATTCCCTAACTTAATATCCTATCAATGCTGTCAAAAAAGGAAATTTTAAAAATTATTTTTATATCACTTTTTTCTTTAAAAAAATACGTTATATTTATGCCTTTTGTTTTTACGAGAGTTTTTTTCCCCCCAGATATACTTTATTATCATGTTTATCAATGAGCTCCTCTATTGCAACAAAGAAAAACCATTAAGCTAATATTGAAGCCAGGAGTTGCACTGAGAATGTATAACTTTCCTATCTGCTTCCAGTCAACCACATGTTGATTCAACACTTCAGTACTTTGGGTATGATGAAGTAATCACCTCATTGGCTAGTTATCAAAAAGAGATGATGACTCAGTGGACCTTTAAAAAGAGAGTGGTTCACACATAACACTCAATAGCTGTGTGACTCTGGGCAAGTCACTTAACCCCAATTGCCTCACATAAAAAAAAACCATAAAAAAGTTGGGGGCATCTAGGTGGCACAGTGGATAAAGCACTGGCCCTGAAGTGAGAAGGACGTGAGTTCAAATCCATCCTCAGACCAAACACTTGGACACTTGACACTTACTAGCTGTGTGATCCTGGGCAAGTCACTTAACCCCAATTGCCTAAAAAAAAAAGAGAGAGAGTGGTTCCAAAGTGTTGCTCTCTTATTTCAACCCTCTAGGTGGTATCATATAATTCCTGGATTTTCCCTATGGGAAGGGGGAATGATAGTTCACCTATTTCACTATTTTGGCTACCCACACAGCTATAGCCACATGGCAACTAACACACATGCCCTGCTTCGGTGAGTCTAAGGCTGGGTATGCGAGTACTAGCTTCATCCTTTGTTTTACATCTCTTTCCTGATAAATAAACCAAACATCAACCTCAAGGTGGACGTATCTAGACTTGGTGGCAACTTTGCAGGAGGTCCAAAGAACCCAGGGTCTCTTGATAAGAGCTGACTAGTGGTAAGGGGAGTTTCTGCACCAGAGAAGATAACTATCAATAAAAGAAAGAGCCCAAGTCCTGGCCTTGCTGCCTAGGAAACACAGACTTGGAGGAACACCCAGATTTGAGTTGAAATTAACAATGCCTATTCATGACACTTACTAGCTGTGTGACCCTGGGCGAGTCACTTAACTCCAACTGCCTCACCAAGAAATAAATGAATAAAAACAATGCCTATTCAGAAGTCTTGAAAATCGATTTATATTCTAGTGAAATTTAAGTCTCACCCTTCTAGTAGCTATAAGTGTAACAGGACTTTGCAGTTCCCAGGTCAGCAAACATGGTGGTCCCCATGCAAGAAACAGAAAGGATCTACTTGTAGAAGCCAGCCTGAGTAGTCCTCCCAGCTGTGGAGCAGCCTCTCTCCACTGCTGCTGAGCCAGAACAGGAGCAGTTTGTGTCTTTAAAACTACTAGTCTGGAAAACAAACAAACAAACCCTACTAGTCTGTTGTAAGCTTCTCAAGGGTAGAGAGAGTATTTTAATAAATTAAAAAAAGAAAGTACTGTGTGGGGGCCATGAGGACAAAGGTGAATCCACTTCTAATGAGGATGAAGTAGAGGATAGAGCAATGAGGAAGTCTAAGTGATCTCTAAAGTGAATACTAGGATGCTTTGACAAAATGTTTATTAGGCCAGAAGATTGAGGGCTGAGATTCTTAACCTGGGGGCCCATGAATTTGTATTTGTTTTCAGTTTGTATTTTGAGGTGTATACTTCAATATAATTGATTTCCTTGGTTAAAAAAAAAAACCTACTAGTATGGGATAGCCTCATGCTCTTTCCAGAAGCATTCATCACTTGAAGTCTAGGAAATATGCATGAGCTGCTTGTGTGTCATTGTCCCTTCCTCTTTGTCCTGCTGTCACTCTCTCTTTTAGGCTCTGTGGCCCCAAGAATCGAGCTTAGAGTTTGGGGTATCTGTTTCATTTGTTCTTTTCAGGTGTAGAAACAAGCAGTGGAGTCTGTGGACCTGGAAGTTCAAGCCATGGCTACGTTGGAGCCTGGATTTCAAGGCAGATATTGCCTATCCAGCAAGAAAGCCCTGAGAAGCCAGGGTGCCAGGAATGAAGCTTGGAACTTAGATCTTGGTAAGGCTGTGCTATATAGGGGTCCTGAATTAAGCTGTGAACCTAAACCTTCCTTCCCTTCCCAGAGACTGAAGTGGTTTAAGGAAAAATTATACCCACAACATGTTGGGGAGAGGGGGAAACGTTTGTATATTTGTTCTTGCTTGTTTTTGAGGTAAATATTCCTTTGTAAAAGCTAATCTGACTGTTAAGAGGTTAAGAACTGGGGTGCAAGGGACTCCTCTAAAACTGGGAGAACACAATCAATAGGGACTTGAGCCAATGGCAGACACTAGACATTCCCAAACCCCCTTAAGGGTACCAGTGAACCCTCCCTGGGGGACAGGTGAATGTGACATACCTGGACATCTGAAAGCAGAGGCCAGGAAAGTGACTATTAGATAAGTTAAATTACTGATTGTTATGTCTTTTTGTCAGTATACACTTGTGTTTTATTTTTAACATTCCATTTGGCTGTAGGAAATAACATCCCGTCTCATACCTAATTCATATGGTATATATCTTTCTACTCCTCCAGTTTAAGTAGGTCCCTACACCTAAGCCTAAGCAGTTTTCCCGCTATGGTGCCAGTGTAGGAGTTTAATTAGCTAAAAATTATGAAAATGAAACTAACTCTCTCATTAGAAGCTAGGCTCCCCTGGACTGAACCTAATCAGCCATGTATGTCTGATTACAGAGCTAAGGGACCCCTTAGTTAAGGAGACAACACACCTTAGCCCCTCTAGGCCTAGTAGCAACAGGAGCTTAGAACTGTCAGATTTTCTTTTAGCTTCTTGTAGTCATTCGGTATATTGTTCTCCTAGCTCTACTCACTTCAGATTGCATCAGTTCATAAAATTTCTATGAATTTCTATGAATTTGTCATATTCGTATCTTCTTAGGGTAAAACAATATTTTATTATACCGTAATTTGTTAAGACAGACCCAACTGATGTAAACCTCCTTTGTTTCCAGGTTTTGCTACTAGAAAAAGTGATTACTGATATTTTGGTAATATTTTAGACCAATTCATAATTCCACCCATAGCGTATGAGTGTATCTGTCTTCTTGTAGCTTTCTATAGGAGAGTTAAGGCAGAACCTTCCATCTGACCACCTACATTCTCAATCTTGCTGTTCATCTCCTGCAAGAAGAGAAAGTACAGCTTTCATTTGGGTCGCAGCCTTCCATCTGGTGCTGCACCTGTCTTCTGCCTTATCTCCAGCCCCAGAAGAAAGAGGAGAGGTGTCTTCCATCTGATACTGTATGTGTCTTCTGTGGGAAGAGGAAAAGTAGTTTTCCATCTTCTGTTGTGATCCCCTGACTGATCTCCAGCCTGCTCCATAGGCAACAAACTTGCTTTCATCTTAAATCTTGTGATTTTGTCAATAAGAGATCACCAGTAACTATGGAGAGAGAGGTTTTGGTTGAAGGATAAACCTGGAAGCCAGACTGTATAGAGTCAAGAGGAGAATGAGAGGAGAGGAAGGGGAGGCACCTATAGGAGACAGCCTTTTCCTACTCCTTGAGTCTTCTGGCTCTGACTGAGACCCAGCTCTCCCCTGTTGACACAGCTGCCCTGGCCACCCTTTTCAGCACTGGCTACACTTTCATTTATTATCTTTGACTTACTGATCAAGATGAGGGAGTTGAAATACCCCTTGCCGCTCACTGCCTTTTCCAGTTTCTCCCCCTACCACAGTAACCTAACTTCAAAGAAGTCCATATGATTTGCATATTCCGTCCAATTAAAATCTTGGTAACTATTATCTACAGGCCTCCAGGACCCTCATCTTCCTTCCTCAATGAGTTCAGTATCTGGTTTACAATCCTTCTCTCCTCCCCAACTCTTACCTTTATACTGCATGTATGATGAAGGGGACTTCAACATACATATTGATATTCCCTCAAAGTTAGTCAATAAAAAGTAAAGACCCTAACCTCCCAATTCTTTAACCTACTCATTTCCTATACACATGCTACTGAATGAAGATGGAGAAAATCACTCAATCATTCTGACTAGGTCCACTACAAATTTATGTTACAGAACCTCAACTGGGCCCTCACTGCTCATTCATCTGTACCTCTCTTGTCAACTCACGATGGTACTCTCCACTTTGGTTCTCCCAAACCTTTTCCTTCCTCCTCAAACTTCCCATGACTCCCCCTCCCCCACCTCAGCCATTTGTCGTGAGCTCCCTCTTCTCCCTTCCTCCTCATCTCCTATCACTCAGATGCCTTCTGTCACTATTTCCTCCTTCACCCCTGCATGTATATCCCTGAAGAGATAGCTGTATTACCCTTTGCAAGGCTAACTCTCTCTTTAATCACAAGTGATTTCCTTTTCATCCCTTCTCCTCCAGTAGATTGCCCTTCCTCTATCATCCCCACTCTCTCACTTATCTTCTCTTATCTTTTCTCTTATCTCCCAGCTGACTGACTGCTTCCCTACTTGCTACAAATTTTCTTATGTCTCCCCATCCTCAAAAACCCCTCACTTCATACTTCATCACCACTAAAAATCATCCCATGTCTCTTTTGGCCTTTGTGACTAAACTCCTGGAAAAGGCTGTCTCCTTCCTCCCCTTCCTCTCCTCTCATTCTCTTCTTGACTCTATACAGTCCGGTTTCCAGGCTCATCCTTCAACTAAAATCTCTCTCCATAGTTACTAGTGATTTCTGATTGACAAAATCAATAACCTTTTCTCAACTTACATCTTTGTTGACTTCTCTGTAGCCTTTGCCATTGTCAATAACCCTCTTTTCCTTTATATTCTCTTCTCTCTAGGGTTTCGGGACACTACTCTCTTCTGGTTCTCTCATCTATCTGACCACTTCACAGTTTCCTTTGCTAGATCTTTATTCAGGTCATACCCACTAACTTTGGGTGTCCCACAGGGCTCTGTCCTGGGCTCTCTTCTTCTTCTATACTACTTCATTTGGTGATCTCATCAACTACAATGGATTTAGTTATTGTCTATATGTTGATGATTCCTAAATCTACTTATCCAGCCCTACCTCTCTGCTGATTGACAGACTCACATCTCCAACTACCTTGCTGACATCTCAAACTGGATTTCTGGTAGACATCTTAAACTCAACATGTCCAAAACTGAACTTATTACTTTTCCCTCTAAACCTTCCCCCTTCCATACTTCCCTATTACCCTCAAGAGCACCACCATCCTCCTAGGTGTCATCTTTAATCCCTAATTCTCTCTTACCACCCATGTCCAATCTGTCGCCAAGGCCTGTTGATTTTACTTTTGCAACATCTCTGTAATGTATTCCCTTCTCTCCTCTGATACTACCACCACCTTGATGTAGACCCTCATCTTCTCACAAGTGGACTATTTTGATAGCCTGACCCAAGTCTCTCTCTATTTCAGTCCATCCTCCATTCAGCTGCCAAAGTGATTTTCCTAAAGCACAGGTCTGACCATGTCACCTTTTTACTCAATAAACTCCAGTGGCTTCCTATTACCTTCAAGATCAAAAAATCTTCTGGTTGGCATTCGAAGCCCTTCATAACCTAGCTTTCTCTTACCTTTTTCAGTCTTTTTACACCTTATATACCACCCCTACCATCACCCTCACATACTCTTCAATCCAGTGACACTGGCCTCCTTGCTGTTCCTCAAATAAGACACTTCATCTCTCCACTCTCAGTATTTTCTCTAGCTATCACTTATGGCTAGAATGTGTGCCCTCCTCATCCTCATACCTACTAACTTCCCTGGCTTCCTTCAAGTCCCAGTTAAAAGTCTAGTTCTACAGGAAATCTTTGCTAATATCCCTCTTAATTCTAGTACCCTCCCTCTGTTGATTACTCCCTATTTATCATGTACATATATATAATATATATAATATATGTGTATATACAAACATGTATGTATATGTATGTATATATGTATATGTATACGTGTGTATATATGTATGTATGTGTGTGTGTGTGTATATATATATATATACATATATCTTACATATCTGTTTGTATATATATATATATATATATATACATATATCTTACATATCTGTTTGTATACTATTTCCTCATTAGACTTTAAGTACCTTGAGGTCAGGGACTATCTTGTGACTTTCTTTGTATCCCAGCACTTAGCACAGTGCCTGGCACATTGTAAGTGCTTGATAAATGATTATTGACTGATTTCAGCTCCTCCAATATTAACTATTTCTGTCTTTTGTCATCTTTGTCAGTTTTCTGGGTGTGAGGTGAAACTTCTGAGTTGTCAATTTACATTCTTTTATTATTAGTCATTTGTAACAGACTTTCATATGATTAATAGTTTGCAATTAAACAAACTTTATATGCTCAGCTCACATCTATTAGGAAACAACTCTTGGTCTTACATATTTGTGTCAATTCCTAACATATCTTGATTATCAGACTTCTTAGAAATATTTAATGCAAAGATTTTTTTCTTCACCATTTGTCTTCTTAGTCCTGCCGTATTGACTGTGTATGTATAAAAACTTTTAAAATTTTTTGTATTTGAAATTGTATATTCTCTCTTTTATGATCATCTCTTAATTACAAATTTTCCCCCAGTCAGAGTTATGGAAGGACTTCCTTCCATTCTTCTTTAATGTTTTTGTAATGTTACATTTTATATTTATGTAACCACCAGGTGGCATTGCTAGCCATTAACCTAATCTTAGTCATCAAAAGAAGCAGGTACTAAGAAGTCACAGACAACCTGGCAGTCCTACATTTTCACATAGTACCAATGGAAGCTCTGGGGAAGTTCAGAGCTCTTCACGGTTCTCAGAGACAGGGGAGCTTTCCTGTTGTTAGTCTAACACGTATGGTTAGAGTAGATTTACCCAATCAAAATTTCCTCAATGGGAAACCACATCCTGTATGCCTGCTCTATGTCACCAAGCCCTCATGACCTGACCATGCTAAAATGGCATCCCCCCCACAAGCAAATTGACACACGTTTTACTGTATATAGTATTTGTTTAGGCTTTTAAGTATCAAATCAACCAAAGGAACAAAATGAAAAGTACATTTAAATAACTGTGCTGTGACCTTTGTGCCCACAGTTTTTCACAGACTTGGGAAATTATTAACCAGTCTCCAGCAATCTGTTGACAGACTTTGAACACAGGGGTGTGTTAGGAAAGATTCAGTTCAGTTGTTTAAATCTTCCACTTCTATCCCAGGAGAAGGCAAAGGAGGTTAATGCAATAAAACAAAGTTTCCAATTGCTGATCGTTTCGTAGCCTCAAGAAAAGTCAGAAGAGGTTGGTTGAAGGAAGACAGTCCCTAGCACCTAATGTCACTTCTGGTTTGCTGGGACTGCTTCCTGGCATAACTGTCTGCTGAGGCACATAGAACCATGACACTCTTTGCTTATTCTTTGAGAGCAGAATGGTGAATTGTATTCAGGCACAAGCCAGACACAGACTAGCACTGGTTCTGCATCTCTACGTCTTCTCCACCCTCCAAGACTCCGAAGCACAAATAACTAGGGAAATGTGACTCGCACCCCAACATCAGCAGATTTGGCATAGAGCCTGCTGTCACTTGTGTTAGTGTTGTATTCTTGTACTAAAAACACCAAGGTATGATCTCAAAATCCATCCCAGCCACCTTCTTACCGTCCACCTTGCCACCATACAGCTATGCCCCTCCCTCTACCTCTTGCTCTGATAACTGTAATCAAATCAATATTACCTTTGCTACAAGAAAGGAGTATATCAACTGATTCCCCTATGCATTCCTGTGACTTCCAAGACCAAAACTCTCTTCCCTGACCACCAATTCCCTACATTTGTTATCTCCTCCATTCGGAATGTAAGTTGCTACAAACTATTAACAGCCAGTCAGTCAGTCAACAAACATTTATTAAGCACTTTCTGTGTGCCAGGCACTATGCTGATAATACAAACACAAGTAGAAAAACAGTCCCTGCCAGGGTTGTGCTATAGCCAGTGTAAACATTTATAACTCAGAAATGGGCAAATACTGTAAACCAGGGCCTGACTTGTTGTTTTGTTGATTGTCTAGATTTAAGAAAATGATAGAGAAAATTTTAATAATGCAAATTAAACTTAAAAAAAAACTTTACCTATGTCAGATTGTGTGCCGTCTTGGGGAGGGTGGGGGGGGGAGAAAAAGGGGGAAAAAATTTCAACTCAAAAGCATATGGGGAAAAAAAATTAAAATAAAATAAAATAAAATAAAAACTTTAAAACTTAAAAAAAAACTTAAAAGAGAGTCGTTTATTAAACATTTTCCAACAGATCCCTGGTACCTGCTCTTAAAGAGTCTATGTTTTATGGAGGGAGCTGAAAATCTTGGGGGAAGGGAAGGAGAGGAACATGACAATACTGGGAAGGGGACATGGTAGAGAAAGTCCTGAGGACAGGCTGGAGACGAATGAGACATGGCTGGCCTGGGCACCCTCCTTGAATGGAGGTTTGGGGAGAAGCCATCCTATCAGAGGGAGAGGCTATAAGGGGTGGGGGGGCCTTCACTTCCAATGTGTGAATTGCAGGGCTGGAGTGAGCTTCCAAGATGAAGAGGTTTTGAAAAGGCTTGCATGGCCTGATGCTAAGTGAAGTGAACAGAACCAGGAGAATGTTGTGTGATGACTAATGTTGATGGACTTAGCCATTCTCAGCAATGCAAGGATATAAGACATCTCCAAAGGTCTCATGATGGAAAATGCTATCCACATCCAGAGAAAGAACTATGGAGTTTGAATGCAAATCGAAGCATACTACTTGCTCTTTTATTTTTCTTCTGTCGTGTTTTGTTTCCTCTTTCTGGTGATTCCTCTTATTGGTTCAAATTCTTACAACCTCACTAATGTGAATATGTTTAATAGGAATGTATATGTGTAGCCTTTATCAGATTGTGTACTGTCTTGCGGAGGGAAGTGGGAAGGGAGAGGGAGAAAAATTTAAAACTCGAAAGCTTATGGAAGTGATTATTGATAAATCAAAATAAATTAATAAAATAACAACAACAACAAAAAAACAAGATGAAGAGGTTTCTGGGGCACAGCGGAGAAAGGTTGGAGTGCAGCCTGTACAGGAATGAATTTAAATAACTTCAGTGTCATCTTTGGGCCCACAGTGTTTCACAGACTTGGGAAATTTTTAACCAGTCTATTCCAGATCACTAATATTAAGAGAAATGCAAACCAAAACGAGCTGAAGTTTCACTTCATACACAGTAAATTGGCAAAGATGACATACAATGGGAATGGTAGAAGTCAGAAGGATTATGGAAAGTCAAGCCATTAATGCATTGTTTCTGGAATTGTCAATTGATAAAAAAAAAAAACCATTGGAATTATGCAAATAAAGTGACAAACACCTGTAGTCTTTGGCTGAAAGATTCAACTGCTAGGTATTATGCTCCAAGGAAGTCAATGATGCAATAACCCCAGTCCAAAGCCCATTGGTGTGGGACTGTTCTCTAGTTCTCACCAACTCCACCCTTCCTTTCCCATAGGGCAGGGCATCATCTCCACCTGTCCAGGACAACTGGAGATAGTCCCAGGCCTACCAATTAGGGAATAACTAAATAAATAACTAAATAAATTGTGGTATATGAATGTAATAGAATATTACTTTTATTATTGCTGTAGGAAGTGATGAGATTATGAATGCAGATGTAATGTATGTTCCACTATGGGTCGTATAAATATATAGAAATGGTTCACAGATGCTATGGATAGATATGATCTGAGGTCTGATATACTTCCGTGGTGAGTAAAGCCAAAGGCTATGCAGGCACCACCAGCCTACTATCTGGGGGGAAGGGGCAAGCAAGCCCCAGGAGTGTTGCTGGGGCTGGGTGCTCTTTTCTTCCAGTGTCCCAGAGGGGCAGTGGCTTGGATTATATTTATCTTTCCTCTCTCAAATATTGATAATTTAGGGGATGACAGGTTTAGAACAAAAGTCACTTTCCTGATCCTCTTGAGGGGAAGGTAGCCCTTAGTTTACTGTTCCCACCAAAGGCTGGTTACCCAAAAAACCATCACAAATAGCAAATAAAAGTTATAGAGATTAGACTATTCAAAAGAATTCCCAAAGTAAATGAGCTTTTTAGGTGGGAGTGAGATAAGATCTCAGCTCAAACCAGAAGAAAACAGTCTTACAAAGGAGATCCATTTTCAGCAGTCTCTAGAATTTTGAGTGAGTCCAAGGACATAATAAGACCAGTTTCTGATAAATGCTAGGCATTCCAGAGTTTGTCTCTTCCTCCATCACCTCCCTGGAAAGGCTTCTGTCCACCCATCTCCCAAAGAGTGTGTGCAATTAACTCATTAAGTTCTTTACACAGTGTCCCACTCAGCATTCTCCCCACCTCTCAGAAGCTGTGTCTCCCTCTGCGTACATAGGAGTATGTAAAATCAGTCTAGATATGAGTAGAATCTGGGTTATGCGGAGAAACATGGAAGCACATATTAACTGAGACAAATGGAAATAAGCAAGTCCAGGAAAACAATACATACAGCAATTATAAGAACATAAATGCAAAGAACAACCATAAAATATTAGAAACTGTATGTTTCATCCCTTCTCAAACCTCCCACAGTCCCCCTTCCCTCCAATGAGAAACTTGTTTTCATATTTCACTGAAAAATACTTGCCAGATACAACTGTATGGGATCTGTTATAGTGTTGTACAACGGTGGTGACAAAATCAAATAGAAATGGATTCTCCTTGGGCCAAATATTCACATAGAAAACCACAAATTAACATTATCTACATTGCACTAGATTTTTATTTATTTTGTCAAACATTTCCCGATTACATTTTGATCTGGTTTAGACTGAGGTGTGAAACACATGGGCCGTGAGCTCAACACCTCTATTGTACATCATAACAACTCCTGCCATTGCCTCAGCAGTAAAAGGCACTCTAGGGCAATCTAATACCCTTTACTTAGGTCCATGAGGATCCTCACCTTGATTCTTGGATTGTATCACTTTCACTTGTGCCTTTCCTCACACAGTTCTCCCCTCACTACCTAGCTATCTAAGGACACCTGAGACAGAGAGGACTAGCTCAGCATGACAGTACCCAAATGCTGCTGCTGATGGACTTATGACTTTCTAAAAGGGGTGTGTGTGTGTGTGTGTGTGTGTGTGTGTGTGTGTGTGAGAGAGAGAGAGAGACAGAGAGAGAGACAGAGAGAGAGACAGAGACAGAGACAGAGACAGAGAGAGAGACAGAGACAGAGACAGAGACAGAGAGAGAGAGAGAGAGAGAGAGGGAGAGAGAGAGAGAGAGAGAGAGAGAGAGAGAGAGAGAGAGAGAGAGAGAGAGAGAGAGAGAGACTGGGGGATGTAAGTGAGAATGTTGTAGGCCCCAGTTCCTGATGATTCCATTTTACTTCTCATATTTCCAGTCCTCTCTCTTATTGCTTCTTGGTATCTTGTTCATCAACTGACCTGTACAGGACTCTAACCACTCCTTGCTTGTTTATCACTACTAGAGCCTGGCCAAGAATTATGTCACTTCCTTCTGTTTCCTCATGCTGGGACCTCCCTGAGGCATCAGATGGGGGTATAGATATTTAACCCTGTATTACATTTAGGTCCCTTTGAAATTTATACTGGCATGTGGCATAATATGCTATTCTAAACCTATTTTTCTACCAAATTGCTTTCCGGTTTTTCTAATAGTTCTTGGGCATGTTTTTTTCTAAATGAATCCCTATCAACTCCTTGTGATTACCACTTCCCTTTCTAAGTCCTTACAAAGCATCCCTTTCAAAATGCAGTCTAGAATTTTGTCAAGAATCCACGTCAAGTTGACCAGTCCATAGTCCAAAGGCTGTACTTTTTCTTTCTTTCTTTGTTTTTGAAAAAGAGAGTTACCTGTGTTCAAACTTATGGTACTACTTCTGTTCTTTTTTATTTTTAAATAAGTTTTTTTATTGAATTATTTTGGTTTTTTACATCATCATTGTCTCCTCCAGTATCTCCCTCCCCCTTCCAGAGAACCATCCCATTTAACAAATAGAATTTTGTGAGAGAGAGAGAGAGAGAGAGAGAGAGAGAGAGAGAGAGAGAGAGAGAGGAAGAAATCATCACAACTGATCAATACACTGAAAAAATCTGAAAATATATGCAATGTGCAACACCTGTGGACCTTCCTCCTCCACAAAGGAGTAGGTTGGGGGATTCTTATCATGTCTCTTCTTTTGAGTCATGTTTTTTCTTCATAATTTTGGGTTTGTAGGTGTGTAGTTGTTCTTTCCACTCACATTGTCGTAGTCGTTGTGTGTATAGTTTCTTGACTCTGCTTACTTCACTCTATATCATTTCATATAGATATTTCAGTGCTTTTCTCTGTATTCATCACATTCATCAGAGTCATATTTCATTAGATTCATGTACCATAATTTGTTTAGTCATTTCTCAATCTACTTTGTTTCCAATTCTTTGCTATCACAAAAAAATTCTGCTATAAATATCTTGGTTTAAACAGGGACTTTCTTCTTATCAAATGGCCTCCTTGGAGTATAAGCCCTCTAAGAAATCTCTAGGTCAAAGCGTATGGACATCTTAGTCACTTTATTTGCATATGTCCAAATTGCTTTCCAAAATGGTTGCGCCATTTCATAATTCCACCAACAATGTACCAGTGTGCCTATCTTCCCATTACCCCTCCAATGTTTACTATTGCCTTCTTTTGTCATCTTTGCCGATTTTAAAAATGTGAGGTGAAACCTCAGAGTTGTCTTGGGTTGAATTTTTTTTCTCATTAGTGATTTGGAGCATTTTTTCATGTGGTTGTGAATACTTTGCAATTCTCTTGAGAATTATTTTTTCATACTCTTTAATCACTTATCTATTTGGGAATGGCTACTGATTTTATATATAGCTCCTATTCTTTTTTCAAAGTATTGATTTTTCAAATCAATCACCAATATTAACACAATAACATCTTCCAGTTCTTTTTGTACACTGGAATGTAGCTCCCCAAAATTTGGTGATTCATTTAAGGCAACTGTATTCTTTCCGTGATCTCTTCACATCTCTTGATTTCAGTTTCCTATTAATCATTTTCATCTTATCCATCCCCTTCCAAAAATCATTCTCTTTAATAGAGAAAACAGAAGCAAAGTAAAAGTTATTAAGATCTGTGTTCTCTCTATTATCTATTATGATTGATACACCCAGGCCAAACAGCAGCCCTGTGCCTTCTTTGATCTTCTTGCTCCCAACATAAATCAGTCTATTTTACCAACTTAGCATTCATCATCAGCCTTAGTTTATTTGAAGATCCAACGCTCATGACACTATTCCTCCACAAGTATAACATTCTTTTGTATTCATCATCAGTTATCTTCCCTTGTTTCTATCTTTCCTACCAGTCCTTTTCTAATTGGCAAGTTGTTTTTGACAAAACAGATACTTCTTGACAAATTCCTAAACAGGCTCATCTCCAACAAAAGTTATCTCTTCCCACAGTTATAAGCAAAAATGTCTAATAACATAGAGTTTGGTAATTCTGACTGATTACACCTATCACTTTCCACCTTTTTGTAGTTTACCTACATCTCTAAGTTGGTCAATAAGTACTCTGTTCTTCTATATTTTTTTAGAAACTTAATATTTTTGCTCCTGATGAGAATTAATTGTGGCATCCAAATTTAAATGAAATCACAGGTCCCAATATCTATCCCAGTGGGGCAAAAATGGTTTTACTAAATATTTTCCTCCATATACCCTGAAAGTGAGTACTAACCATCTGGTTGGCAGAAAGAAGGCATAAAAGGGGAAATTGCATTTGTAAATACTTCATAAATTGCAAACACAATTTGTTCTCAATGAAGACATTTCTATTCTGACAAAAAAACCTCATCCTTTCCCCTCCCACTCCATATACCCCCTTAGTTGTGTAAATAGTGAGAATCCAGAGTGAACAAGACTGGCTACTGATTTTATATATAGCCCCAAACTTCTTTGCAGTCTTTCTTTCTTTCACTCAGTAAGGCCTGGCTTCTCACAATTGCCCCAGGTGGTTGCCTCCTGCCTTAAATATATCCAAATGAGAGAGTCATACAGCCTCAGCAGCCCATATACATTTCCTGTATGGGACTCAGAAACCCGCCCTCCCCTTCTAGCCTGGGATGCCTGTTTCTGGCCTCTTCAAACCCCACCCCCCTCCTGTCCTAAGCAGCATTCAACAACGATGTTCCTTGGAGTCCTCACCTTCTAGCAGGAGCTTCGAACCAACCCAAGATTACTCCTTCAGAAGAAATAAACCCACCAAACCCTGAATGCTGGATTAAGGATCCTGACAGAAAAAGATGCAGTTGGAAACTCTCTGGACTGTGCTGGGATTCTGTCTTCTCTCAGGTGAGTAAGGTAGTGTGAAGGAAGGCCAGGGGAGGCACACAGGCATGTCCAACAGTACCCCTGGGCACCAATTTCCCTGATCCACTCACAAGAAGTGAAGAATGACAGGTGTTTGAGAGAGACTGAGGCAGGGTGGAAAATTAAATCTTGAGGCTCCAGATGTCAAGAAACAGAAATAGCCATGTTCCAGGTGCCTCGGGAATAGGGTCTACCCAGAGAGAAAAAGAGGCAGGGATTCAGATGATCCTGTCTAGAAAGCAAAAGGGATTAGCTGCCCTTAAGAAAATACCCAAAAAAAAAAAAAGAAAAAAGAAAATACCCGTTTCACCCTCACAAAACTCTTTCAGCACCTCAGCGGCCTCATAAGTTAGCACAAAAGAGCTTCACTTAGCTATCACTAGACTTTATTCTCGAAGGTCCAACTAGATTGGCCCAATGTTACACTGGAAGAGCCAGATGTTGGGGTAAGACCCTGACCCCACAGTCTAGAATATTTTTAATGTTTATGAGATGAAGCCTGAGACAAAATGGCCGATCATCTTTCAGCTAGGAGACCTATCTCACAGAAAGGGCTCCTATCTCAGAGCCTCAGCAAATAGCCTTACTTTTCTGATCTAGCCTCAAACGTTTACCAGGAGCTAAGGTAAGATTCCTCTATGGAATCTGCAGGGTATTTTCCCAGAGGTGTATGCAGTAAATGATCTTTCTGCATACTTACAGGAGAGGAGAGAACCACAGTGACCAGAACCTCCCAGAACACAGTGCCAAGTAGTCTGGCATCATGGGGCTATGCCCAGCCTGCTTTTAGGTAGTTTCTGACCCTTTTTAAGTCTGGTGTCCAAGGAGAGAGACACACCCAAATGCAGAGAATCTTTAGGAAGCAAGTGCTAGAGTGACTAGTCATGCAAGTCATTTCTGAGCATGAGAACCTGGGAGGCCCAGTGGAAGCCAAAAAGTAATATTTCTTCACCACTCCTGACACACAGGACCAAATGACAATAAATTTATTCTAATTAATTTAACTTATAGTTCATGCTTCACCTGAATTCAATTCAACAACTATATATTAGGCACTAATAGTGCTAAATACTGTCAATACAACAGCAAAAATGACAGTCCCCACCCTCAGGGACCTTACATTCTATTGGGTAGAAACAACACGTAAACATAAAAATAAATTAAAAATAAGAACAATCTATTATCAAGAGGTGGGAACCATGAGCAATTGGTAGAATCAAAGAAAACTTCCATGGAATTACTTTGCATTCATTTTATATATACTTGTATGAATACATGCCTTCTCTCCTAATCAAATGTATGCTCTTTGAAGGTAGAAACTAATTCATCCTTTCTTTTCATCCTCTACCACAATTCCTGGTACATAACAGATACTTAAAATGCTTATTGATTGATTGGAGGGTGGGGGGTAGATAACTATCATTATCCCTGTTTGCAGATGAGACAGTTGAGGCCCAGAGATGTGAAATAAAATTCTCATCATCACACAGCTAGTAAGTAATTAAAATGCATTTCAGCCTTTGCCATAGACAGAAAACAAGTGGAAGAAATGGGCCATCAGTGAAGCAATAGCTTGCGTTAAAGCATGAATCACAATGTTTGTGCCCCAGCCACTGAATATTGCTTTCAAAAGAGGTTTGGCTTTCTCCCCAGGCAGAGAATAATTTTCAAAATGGAGGCTGTGGTTTTAGACTCTCTTTGCTGTTTCTCTAACTTCCAAAGAGCTAGACTTAGGCTTGCTTCCATTCCCTTGACCCCACTTCTTCACTTGTAGTTTGCCTCATGGTATGTTTTTAAGTTTAACACGAAACACTCCTGGCACAGTCCCATTCTTGGGATGACCAAAGCCTCCTAGGCCACAGAGGCCTTTGGGGTAATGTCTCGGTGTCTATCAGAGAAGAATATCTGTTTTCCAATACCGAGGAGGTAAAGGATTTGACTTCAGAAGTCCTTAATGGTTTTGACTGGAGGATAAACTCCTTGTTTGTACTGGAATGCCAACCACTTACAGAGTTTGCTCATTTTTTTCTCTCCATCTTCTTTTCTAGCCTGTGTCTGGGGTCAAGACTTGGATATCGGTAAGGCAGTCTTTCCTTCATCTGTTACAGTGGCACAACATTTTTCTCACCACTGGGCATCCCAAGGAGATAGATCACCAGTGATATTCCACTGCAGCCTTATTTCCCTTTCCCTACAAACTAAGAGACATTTCTGACCCAGAAAATGAAAACACAAGAGAATATAGGAGCCTTAACTATTCTGAAGGCAAGAATTGAGTCTCTTAAGTAGAATTGAGTGTTTCTGTATTTATTGTCAGTGTTTTGTTGTGGGACATTTGGATAGACTGCTATCATACGTATCTCTCTGGGTAAGCATATTTATGATCCTGTCCAGTTACTCCAATGTGTGATTGGAGTATGTTTGTGTCTTTGTGCATGCGTGTATGCCATAGCATCTGAAGTCTCCATTGGGTATTTGTAGATGTTTGTTTCCAGGCAAACCTCAGTTTTCCTTTGTGCATATTTATATACCATAATATGTATGCTTGTACTCAAATGTTTGCAGCCTGAGTACTTCATTGTGTGTGTTTGTGTTTGTGTGCTTGTGGTCACATCTTGACTACTCCATTATGGGAGTTTAGTTGCACATCTGCCAAATGCATACATGACATAGGATGAGTGAACTAACCTTCCTAGTCACCCCAGGACTCCTCCACCTTCATCTTCCCTTCAATCCAATTCAATCAAAATGGTTGAATACCTTGTGTGTATGGATAGAGCCACTGCAACCGCTGCTTTTGCTGTCTTACATTAATGTTGCACTTTCCAAACAGCTATGTTATTCTGATTGTGCTCGCAAGAGATCTTCTGTACATGGCCACTAAATAATTTTCCAATAATCCAAGGATGGACACGGCTTTTCATACAGAGCAGGGACAGAAGAGTAGGGATTGGAAGGAGAATGAGAGGGATCCCTGAAACACAGGAATAATAGGTTTGGGATATTGATAGGAAAGTTTACTAATGGTTTCCTTATTGTTTCTTTTTTGGCCAATGCCCTATCTTATAAGATTTTCACTTTGCCAATTTTTTAAAATTATGAAACAAAGTAGTCACATAAAATGAACCTTAGTGATGCTAATAAGCCATAGACATAATGACTATTAATACAAAAACTTTTTAATGGGATCCATAGAGAACGCACCTGTATTTCTTGTTAGTGTAAGAAATCTGTGCTTCCTCAAGGGTTTTATAGCATATTTCATCAAGCATACTGTGTGGAGATGTGTGTGTGTGTGTGTGTGTGTGTGTGTGTGTGTGTGTGTGTGTGTGTGTAGAGACAGACAGACAGACAGACAGACAGTGAGAGACAAAGACAGAGACAGAGAGTCTAAGTCCTTATGTTAATTAAACCACATGGTAGCAGAGCAGATACAGATGCATGGATTTGTTTATATGGATTTAGTTATTTTGTTTGGTTACATAGCTAGTAAGTTTCAGAAGCAGGATTTAAACCCACATCTTTACAATTCGAAGGTTGGCCCTCTATCCACTACATCGTGCTCTCTTTTTGAGATAAACTATTTATAAGTTATACTTACATGTTATAAGTAATAACTTATAACAGTAAGAAGCATCATTTTTCACTTTTTATTAAATCAGTTCCCAATTATCAGGTGAATTCTCCCCACTGAGAACAATTTGCTTGCCTTAGCTATAGACCCAAGTGACTGCAGTAGAGAGTCCCATGGCATCCAATGTCCTTCCTTGGGAGTAGGGCCAAGTTCCTAAATTAGATCAGGAGATTATTTCAGCTGCCCATACTAGTATTCCCTTTCATTAGGATAGATAAATAAGAGGTGACTGTATTCAGGGACAATACAAACCTAAACCACTTTTTAACACAACATTCATCAGCTGTTGTGTTAGTAGATCTGTCTTGTTACAACTGAGAACGTGTGAGTACAGAAATAAATACACCTAAGCTGGTTGTATGGTCCTCAAAAGTAAGGATTGTTTCATTCTATGTATGATATGCCCAGCTCCTAGCACAGTGGCTGGCACAGAATTAGATATCTAACAAGTGCTTATTGATTGATTGGATTGCATTGGTGAAGTCACCAGTGGATGATTACACAAAGAATGCTGTACAGAATAAGAGAATATGGACTTGATCTCCACTGTGAGGAACTGAATGAATTGAATAGTAGAACTTTCTGAGAACAAGGATCTTAGCTTTGGAGCCAGAAGAGACCTTGAAGATCATCTAATCCAGGAGTTGTTAGCCCAGGGTCTACAGATAGATTTTAAGGCACGTAGGGGGTGGGGGAAGCAGTGTCTGTGAACTTGGATTGGAAAAAAATCTATCTCTATTTCAATATAATTAGTTTCTTTTTCAATTCTATGTGTTTTATTTTATGCATTTAAAAATATTATTTTAAGGAGAGATCCATAGGCTTTGCCAGATTGCCAAAGGGGTCCATGACACATAAAGATTAAGTACCCCTGATCTAATTTAAACCCCTCCCTCCCGCAATTTTAAAGATAAGAAAAATGAAGCCCAGGATGTGATTTGTGCAAAATCAAGAGCTCTTCTCAATCCCTTAAGAGAATATCAATGAGTTAAATCCAAGAAGAGGTGTTTAGGAAAGACTGTGGAATCTTTTATCTTTGAGAACAGATTTTTCCTATGTCGAGATTATATACCTAAAAGCAGAGGGGTGGGCTAGAAGATTCAGGTATTTGTGTACTGTTAGCTCCTTCTGAACACACACTTGTAGAAGAATGCTTTGAGTGTTTCTACATGACCAAGAGTGTGCATGTATGCATACATTGTAAAATTTAAACTTGGATCCCTGAAAAAGGTCCTACATGCTATACAGTTCTCTGACCTTTTCTTCCTTTTTTTTTTCTTTTCAGATGACAAGAACTACGGTGAGTTGATTATGACCCTTGGAAACTTGTTTTTCTCCATCTTTTCAGAGACAGGTTAAAATGTCTTTGTGGCTGTGAGATGGAAATGTCCTGGGAGGCTTTAACAGTAAAAATATGCAGTGGCATTCAATTATTATTACTACAAATAATAACAACTGACATTTAGATAGTGCTTTTATAATTATATAGCACTTCTCATACATTATTTTATGTGATCCTCACCACAACCCTGTGAGGTTATCTTGGGCATTATTATCCCCCCTTAACAGAAGAAGAAATGAAGTTCCAAAGAGAGACAAAGAAGTTGCCCACATCTGCTCAAGACAAGTTTGCCAAGCTCCGAGCTTGAGTATGTAGCAGCCTCAGAATTTGAACTCAGGTCTTCATCCAGCACTTTTCACTGTACCTCAACTGCCTCCTCAGTTCTATTCAGTGAAATAAACATAGGATTCCTCTGAGGAAGATTCCTGGAGTTATTAAATGATTTGCAAACTTTAAAGGGCAACATAAATGGACTTAGAATTGTCAGCATTATTAGCACTGTTTGTCTGGAGTATGACTTAGGGAAAAAGGAGGGAATAAACAAATTAAGGCAGAGAAACATGATGAACCTGTCAGCCAGCCTTACATGCCTAATCCCCATTTCTCAGAACTGTAAATAGCACAGGGTGAATAGGGCTTGGCTCCAGAGTGGCTTCCTGGAGTCTAAGTGTATACAGGGTAGTGTGTTTCCTATCCTAGAGGATGACCTCCAGTCTCCATCCCTGCGCCTCACCTCACAGTGCTCTGCTGGACCACTCTGCACAACCACCTCAGTTCATTACCCACAAAGTTCTGTGGCCATTGCACCTGTCTCTCAGGGCCCACCTTCCATGGTGGGTAGGAAAGCTCGGGGGGGGGGGGGCGGGGAGAATCCACCACTCTCTCTCCCAGCAGAACTGCACCAACTGTCAGACTGCCCTCTGTGCTAATGCCATTCCCTACCGCCACCCCCACTGAATTTGCCCCAGGTGCCAGGATTTTTAGTTGTGGCTATGCCATATCTGTTGGGCTATAAATTGGGGGAGTCTGGGCAGGGAGACTTTTCTTTGCCACAGCCTACTTTAATTATCCCCTCATTCGCCAGTGACATATCATATATCCTTAAACCTTGGGATATATTTAAAAGGGGTCCTTGGCACCTCTCCCCCTCCTGCCTCTTATCTAATACTGAATATTCGTTAGTGTTCCCCAGTTTTGCCCTGGGAAGGGAAATCTAAATAAGGAATAACTGATGAGCCGCAGCCCTGATTTACTTTTGTGTTAGCAGTGTGCCTTAGATTTGACCTTTGTCTCTACTTCCAACCTTTCTTTTCTCTCACCTCTTTTCTGTTATCCAGAATTTGGAGTCTACATCTCAGGAACCGAAGTGACACTGACCTGCCCTGAGACAACTGATGAGGCAATAACATGGAAGAAAAATAATGAACCAATAAAAGGCGTGGACACCAATACACTCACCCTAAAAGAATCAGAGACCGAATATAGCGGCCACTTCCACTGTAAAAGGAAATCATCAGAAGATCGAGAAGGCTATTTTCTCTACCTGAAAACAAGAGGTAACAAGGATCAGAAAACCAGGCTCTGGGACAGAACCCCTCAAAGCCTTGGCTGAAGCCCCCAGCCACTCTCTCCACAACTGCACTAAGTCCTCAAGTTGGAGAGTGAGCTGGATCCAGCTTAAATAGACTCTCCAGAGCTAATTGTTAAATTATCATTGTGAGTTTTTACATCTCATAAAATGGCAAACATTACAAATCAAGGCTTAATTTATTGCTGTATTGATTATCTAGATTTAAGAAAGTGATGGAGGAAATATTAATAATTCAGATTAAGCTTAAAAGTATGTTGGATATATTTCCCCGCCCCCACCCCCCACCATGAAAGCAAGTTGTTAAACATTTACCAGCTTACCTCTGACCCTCTTGTTTCTACAAAATGTCAGTACTTTAGTAACTTAACCTAGATTACTTCCAATGTCCCTCATAGCACTAAACCTCTGATCCTACCATATCACCTCTAAACTAGCAAGGAGGAACTATGGAGTAGTGAATAGAGAATGATCTGATGTGACCCTGGGCAAGTCACTTAACCCCAATTGCTTTACCAAAAACCAACCAAACAAACAAACAAACAAACAAAAAATGATCTGAGAACAGGAGGCCTGGCCTGTGCTGACTAGGTTTAAGTGCCATTTCACGCGACCTTGGAGCAAGTCAGTTATACTTTCTGGGGATGAGAAATGAAGAGGTTGGACCTGATTAAACATTCCAGATTTTACCCTCTATGATTCTGCGTTCTATTTGTGTATGCCTGTCTGTAGCAAGCTCTTCTGTGTCACTTGCTTTCTCATACCCAATCCCAGGGTATTTATCAATAAATATCACACTCTGAGAATGAGGATGTGTACGATTCAACAAGAGGACATTCAGATGAGGCCCCAAACCTACCCTGTTAGAGGATAAGGGTTCTGGTCACAGCAAAGTATGGAGAAAATCATCCTTTCTTTTTTCCTTTGCCTTTTCCATTCTTTCCTTTCCTTTCCTCTCCTCCTTTCTTTCCATCCCCCCAAATCCATTTCCCCCTGACATGTAAACTTCCTCTTTGCCCCTCTAGTGTGTGATGGTTGCATGGAGGTGGAGGTGCTGACCGTGGCTGGGATTGTCATTGCTGATGTCTTCGTCACTCTGGGAGTACTGCTCCTGGTGTATTACTGGAGCAAGGGGCGAAAGGCCAAGGCCAAGCCCGTTGGTCGAGGGGGAGGTGCTGGTGGCAGGACCAGAGGTAAGAACCTAGAGTAACCATGGAGTGGGGAAAAAGGAGCATTTGCTTCCTGGCTAGCCTGGAGGAATCCACAAGAGCAAAGATGGAATGATGTCTACAATTCAGAACACAGATCCCCTTGACAGCAAGGACTAGGCAAAGTATCCTAGTGACTCAAGTCACTGATGTTTCTTTCCACTCTGGAAAAGCGTGCGCCATCCCACAGTTATTCCCTTCTCCTAATATCCAGCTGTTCTCTAAGGCAGTTTGATTTCCCTCCAAGCTAGAGCAAGAAGCCTTTGAATAAAGGACTACTAGACGTAAGATCAAGAGAATCCCATCTCTGACATTGTGACACTGAGCAACAGGTTCGACTCAGAACCAGAGTTCCCTCATCCATGAAATGGGGGCAATAGTAATAATTATACTATTTTACAGGGCTATTGCGATGAAACTTTTTAAACTTAAAGCACTACATAAATATGGATGTTATTATTACTGCCTTTCCCCTTTTCTTTCCCAGTGAAAAGAAGACTAGAAGAAAATCCAAAAGGGTGGGAGGAAAATTAAGGGGACCTGAAAAGGGTGAAAAAAGAAAGGGAAAGAAAAAAGACAGCAGGGGGGGGGGATGAATGGTGCAGTCACCTGTCACTGCCCTGGAAACAATCAAGACACTCATATGGGTGATAAAGGCAGGAGTTTTTTCTTGGAAATAAATCTCTTTCCCTTCCTCTGTATTGTAGGAGCGAACAGGGAGAGACCTCCACCTGTTCCCAATCCTGATTATGAGGTAATGGAAGAAAGAAGGTTCAGTCCTTGGGTCTAGGCAGGGGAGACAGGGAATTAAGTGAAGTTGCTCATCTAAGCCTGGGGGCTCTGAGTCCCTGGTACCTGAGGACTGAGAGTTCAGCATAACTTCCCTTGTGACTGGGGAAAGCTTTAAAGCTACCATCCTAGCAAAGAAATGGAATTATTCTGAGAATATCTCCCTTATTCATTCACATCAGCTATATTATCCCCTTTTCTCAGAATCTAGAATACTTGGGAATTTCTGACCTCTTCATTTACTGGCAAAGAATATGTAGAGAAAGAAACAAGTTAAAGAAAAGAGGTTAATCATTAAGCAAACATACTGCTATGATGGGCTTTTTCACAACACTAAAGTGGTAGCTCTATAAATTACAAAGAGGGGGCAGTTAGGTGGTGCAGTGGATATAGCACTGGCCCTGGAGTCAGGAGGACCTGAATTTAAATCCTGCCTCAGACACTTAACTAATTGTGTGACCCTGGGCAAGTCACTTAACCCCATTGCCTAGCCAAAAAATAAATAAATAAATGACAAAGAGGCTTGATGGACTCTTGAAGTTAGGAAGACCTGGGTCCAAGTCAAATAAGAGATGTTAGGTCTCCTTTTTTTTAGAATATGTCTCCCCTGACCTTTCTTTATTCTCCACTAATATTCCCAGTCTCTATTCCACCCAGCCCATCCGCAAAGGTCAACGGGACCTGTATGCTGGCCTGAATCAGAGAGCCATCTAAGAACTCCTGAAGACCCTTTGCTTTCACTGCAGCCCCTACTCTGGAATTTCTAGAGCACTATGTGCTCTACCCCCCACTCCAGTCTGGGGCACCCCAGAACTACAGGATCCAAAAAGGAAAATGATTTTCTCTTCCAAATGTTGATTCCACTTCTAGAAAAATTGACTCCTCTGCCCCCTCAGCAATGTTCTTCTTGCCCTCCATTCTAATTCCCTGACCATAAAGCATCACTCTTCCCCTAGTGTTGAAATTGTATTTGCAAGGTACTTGTGTACCTTGGTGCTATCATGGACATCAACCTCAGAGGGTCAACCAAAAGCTCTGGAAACTCTGAATCCTTGCTTGTCCCTTTTGTGGTCCTATGTCTGCTCTATCTTATTTCCTTTGTCTTGCCTTCCTTTTTCTATTGTCACATTGTCCCAGGACCCCTAGTTCCATCCCTTTCTCCATACCTAGCTTGTCACTTTTCTGGTATTCTCTGGAGTTTGGCATGTGCAATGTCCCCCCTACAGGGTCTGGTGCCAGAGTCTTTCCCTCTAGCTTGATCTTGCCTGCCTTCTCTGTGAAATGTCTAGTCATCATGTAGACTGTGATAACCCAATAAAGTACATTAGAGTTGAAAGAGTTGTTCTTCTTGGAGGAAGCCCTGCTCAAAGATTTCTTCAGCCTTTTGAACATCCTGGCTTCCTTGAGTCTCCAGATCATCATCATCACTGATTATAGATTCAGAGAGCCTGGGTTCAAATCCTATCTGATATTGCCTGTGGAAACTTGGGTAACTCACAATCTCTTTGGGGCTTAATTTTCTCATCTTTAAAATGAAGTCTTTAGACTATTTGGCCTCTAAAGTCAATTAAACTCTAGATATGTGATCATGTTTCCATAGCTCTTTAGATTTTAATATCTTTCCTTACTAAAATTTTGCCAGGTACAATCCATTTTATAGAAAAGGACACTGAAGTCCTGAAAAGCTATACCTGGATTTCTGCAAGGCATTTGACAAAGCCTCTCATGGTATCCTCGTGGAAAAGATATTCATTGAATGATAGTCAGGTGAATTTAGCTGGATTTGGAATTGACTAAAAGACTAGGGAATGAAATAATAATCAACCTGATGTGAGATCTTCAGCATCACGCATCAAGAATTTGTCTTTGTCATGTCTCCATTTAGGTGGAGACATAGATGTCATGTTTGTCAAATTATAAACTGTATCAAAGCTTTGAGTAATAGCTACTGTATTGGATGACAGACTTTAGACATAAAAAGATCACAACAGGATAGAGTATAATAAAGTTTAATTTAAGAGGTATAAATGTAAAATACTACACTTGGGTTCAAGAAGTCAATTGTACAAGTCCAGGATGGAGGAAGGTATAGTTAGGTCCCTCATATCCACTTTCATGTAGTTCACAGTTAAGAAACTTGGGAGTTCTAGTGTACTGGAAGCTCAGTATGAGTCAACAGTGTGACATGGCCTTTAAAAAAGTTGATGCAGTTTCAGGCTAAGCTAATAGAAGCATAGTATCTAGAAGCAGAGGTAATCCCCCTGCTGTACTCAGCCATGATCAGACCATATGAGTCACGAAAGTGGAGTTAGAAGGGATCTTAGAGATGATTTAATACAACTGTCTCATCGAGGGGTGGAGCCAAGATGGCGGAGTGAAAGCAGTGACTTGCTTGAGCTCTCCCCCAAACCCCTCCAAATACCCGTAAAAAAAATGGCTCTAAACAGATTCTAAAGCAGCAGAACCCACAAAAAGAGTAAAACAAATTTCCAGCCCAAGACAGCCTGGATGGTTGATTGGAAAGGCATATCGTAGCGGGCAGGTAGAGGAGCTCAGTTCATCCTGGGCGTGCAGGCCGCAGCGAACCTGGAGCAGGCCTTAGAGGACTGAATTGTGGGCAGCTGCGGCAGTTTCCAGACTCCTCAATGCACGAACGCCAAAGACGACTTAGAAGGTCAGTGGGAAAAGTCTGGTTTTTTCGGTGAGAGAAGAGCTAGGTCAGAGCCAGTTCCAGAGTGCAGAGTGCTGAGCAAGGGCTCCAGGGCGGTGGCTGCATCCTGAGCTTCCGGCCCACTGACTGAGGGGGAATCAAATGGCTGATCAGAGGGGGACTGCAGGGATCTCTTTGCCAGTGCTGAGGCAGGGATCTCTTGCTTTGCCTGTGCTTGGATCTGGGTCACGGTTCTGGGTGGTGGTCCTGGGGTGAGGAGGAGCACACGGTGGAGCTTGTAGTGGTGGTGGAGAGAAAACCCTCCTCACAGTTCCAAGAGAGAAAAGACTGCTTGTGGCCTGTCACTCAAAAACCAGAGCACAGGCCAGGAAAAGAGTAAACGCCTCGACCCTTATCATACCATCTTGGAACAACTGAAAATTTACAGGTCGCTAGAAGTCTGTCTGAAAACAGGTATACAAACCCCCAAAGGTTGGGACAGTACATTCTCTCCACTGGAAGCAGACTTTTACCTTAACAAAGAGTTTAAAACTCAAGTAGTTGGCTGGGATCATGAGCAAACCTCGCAAAAAGAGTCAGACTATATTATCTTACTTTGGTGACAAAGAAGATCAAAACATACAACCAGAAGAAGACAACAAAGTCAAAGCTCCACATCCAAAGCCTCCAAGAAAAATATGAATCCGTCCCAGGCCTTGGAAGAGCTCAAAAGGGATTTTGAGAAGCAAGGAGAAGTAGAAGAAAAACTGGAAAGAGAAATGAAACTGATGCAAGAAAATCATGAAAAACAAGTCAACAGCTTGCTAAAGGAGACCCAAAAAAAAAAACACCTTAAAAAATAGCCTAACCCAAATGGCAAAAGAGGTCCAAAAAGCCAATAAGGAGAAGAATGCCCTAAAAAGCAAAGTTGGCCGAATGGAAAAGGAAGTCCAAAAGCTTACTGAAGAAAATACTTCCTTAAAAATTAGAATAGAACAACTGTAAGATAGTAACTTTATGAGAACAAGTAGAACAAATCCAAAAGAATGAAAAATTAGAAAACAACGTGAAATATCTCATTGGAAAAACAACTGACCTGGAAAATAGATCCAGGAGAGAGAATTTAAAAATTATTGGACTATCTGAAAGCCATGATCAAAAAAAGAGCCTAGACATCATCTTCCAAGAAATTATCAAGGAAAACTGCCCTGATATTTTAGAACCAGAGGGCAAAATAGAAATTGAAAGAATCCACCAATCTCCCCTGAAAGAGATCCCCAAAGGAAAACTCCTAGGAATATTGTAGCCAAATTCCAGAGTTCCCAGGTCAAGGAGAAAATATTACAAGCAGCCAGAAAGAAACAATTCAAGTATGTGGAAACACAATCAGGATAACACAAGATTTAGCAGCTTCTACATTAAAACCGCAGGGCATGGAATAATATTCTGGAGGGCAAAGGAGATAGGATTACAACCAAGAATCACCTACCCAGCAAAACTGAGTATAATCCTTCAGGGGAAAAAATGGTCATTCAGTGAAATAGAGGACTTTCAAGCATTCTTGATGAAAAGACCAGAGCTGAATAGAAAATTTGACTTTCAAATACAAGACTCAAGTGGAACATGAAGAGGTAAACAGGAAAGAGAAATCATAAGAGACTTATTAAGGCTGAACTGTTTACATTCCTGCATGGAAAGATGATATTTATAACTCATGAGACCTTTGTCAGTATTAGGGTAGTGGAGGGGAAAAATTATATGTATGATATAGATAGATAGATAGATAGATAGATAGATAGATAGATAGATAGATAGATAGATAGATAGATGAGGGCACAGGGTGAGTTGAAGATGAAGGGGTGATATCTGGAGAATAAAATTAAGGGGTGAGAGAGGATTATACTAGGAGAAGGAGAAAGGGAGAGGTAGAATGGGGCATTATCTTGCACAAAACAGACAAGAAAAGGTTCTTACAGTGGAAGGGAAACAGGGGAAGGTGAGAGGAAATGAGGGAATCTTATTCTCATAGGATTTGGCTTAAGGAGGGAATAACATACCACTCAATTGGGTATGGAAATCTGTCTTACCCTACAGGAAAATAGGGAGGAAGGGGACAAGAGAGCAGGGGGATGATAGAGAGAAGGGCAGATTGGGAAAGGGGTAATCAGAAGGAAGTACTTCTGAGGAGGGACAGGGTCAAAAGAAAGAATAGAATAAATAGGGGGGGCAGGATAGGATTAAGGGAAATAGAGTTAGTTTTTCACAACATGTCTACTATGGAAGTGTTTTGCATAACTGCACATGTATGGCCTGTATTGACTTGCTTGCCTTTTCAATGAGGGTGGGTGGGGTGGGAGGGAGGGAGAAAATTTGGAACCCAAAGTTTTAAAAACACATGTTTAAAAAAAATGTTTCCACATGCAACTGGGAAATAAGAAATACAGGAAATGAGGTACAGAAATCTGTCCTGCCCTACAGGAAAATAGAAGGGGAAGGGGATAAGAGAAGAGGGGGGAAGAGATAGAAGGGAGGGCAGACTAGGGAAGGGGTATTCAGAATGCATGCCATCTTGGGGTGGGGGAGGGGCAAGATGGGGTGAAAATTTGGAATTCAAAATCTTGTGGAAGTAAATGTTGAAAACTAAAAACAAATAAATTTATATTAAAAAAAGAAAAAGTAAAAAATTAGCAAGATAACTGTAAAAAAAAATACAACTGTCTCATCTTATGGATATGAAAACTGAGACTCAGAGAGGTTAAAGTCACTGGCCTATGGTGTCACAAATAGTATAGCTGGGATTCAAATCATGGTTTTCTAACTCCAGTGCTTTTAATGTATTTAGTTCTGGGTGTCACATTTTGGAAAGAACATTGAAAAACTTGAGATCATCCAAAGATGGACCACAGGGTGATCACATGGGGCTAAAAACCAAGCCGTTTAAGGACTAGTTGAAGGAAATGACTTGGATGGGAATCAGAGGAACATAAGTTAAAAAGCTCAAAGAAAGTAACTTTTCTGTTTTATAGATGAGGGCATGGGGCCCTAGAGAAGTTGTACTTTACCCAAAGTTGCACAGTGGCAGAGCTGGGATTTGAACACAAATCCCCTAACTTTAAATCCACTTATATAATGCTGATGTGATCAATATCTTCAGCTATCTGAAGGGCTTTCAGGAGAAAGAGACCTATACAGCATGATCTTCCTGGCCCCAGAGGAATAAGCTAAAAGCAATGGATGGGACATGCAGAGGGGAAGATTTCAACTCCATTTAACAATTAGAACTATCCCAAAGTAAAATGGGCTATCTCATAAGTTAATGGGCCAGGGGCAGCTAGGTGGTACAGTGGATAGAGCACTGGCCCTGGAGTCAGGAAGACTTGAGTTCAAATGTAGCCTCAGATTAAACACTTCACACTTACCAGCTGTGTGACAGTAGGCAAGTTATTTAACCCCAATTGCCTTACCAAAAAAAAAAAAGTTAATGAGCCCTCTCTTCCTAGAAGACTTTAATAGGTGGCAAGAGAACCACTTTTTGGAGATAAGTGTCTGTTCAATTGCAGGTTTAGACTAGAAGAACCCTGGGGCCCCTTCCAGTTCTGAGGGTTTGTGAGTCTATTATGACTTGTTCAAAGTCTAAAGCTAGAAAGTGGTGGAGCTTGTGCTGAAATCCAGCTCTTTCCCCACTGTCCCATGCGGTCTCTTGTCACAAAACTCCCAGCCATGATTAGATAAAGCTACTGTTTATTATCACATCTGAAGGGCAACTGGTTGACTTTTTCAGGCTCAGTTTTTAAAAGGGGCAGGGTTTTAGGGACCAAAAGTTTCCTATAGGTGAAAGTAATACCTGCTTATCAATGGTGGGAAAAAAAAGCTGAGGGATTCAGATCACAGAGTCACCAAGGGGACAGAAAGCACAGGAAAAGGATAAGACAGAGCCAAGAGCATGGGAGGCGAGGTGGAGGGATGAAAGGAAAAAGGGAGAGGGACTCCGGGGTTCTCACAACACAAGGACAGGCAACAAACACTTATTACAACACTCTTCACAAAGATCTCACCAATGACAACTAATCAGAAGCTCTAGAGAGGGCCTGAGCAGGAATGGGGCTCCTCTCTTCCGCAGAGGAAGCAGCAGCCTCAGAGCTAGAGCAAGGTCGAGGTTAGATGGGGCAGGATGTGGGCTGCTGATCTTTGGGAGAAAACGAGTGTGAGAAAAGCAGAGCAACAGCAACGGCCTGCCCTTAAAAGCAAAGAGTGCATTGGGGGAAGTGGCTGTCTTCTCTCACTCTCCCCAGAATATTATCATGCTTAGCAGAGGGTAGGAGGACTGAAGTCTCCCCGTCATATTCACCAGGCTGCCCAAGACTCTGTTTCCATCATTCTCTCCCTGTCCTGTCAAATTCTCATGACTGACAGAGTCCTATCGTACCCACAACAGAGTGGTTTATGACCGTGGCTGCAGTTAAAAAGACCAGTGCCTGATCAGTAGATGAGTGGCCCTCGATGCCATACACACTTTTTCCATTGTGGCTATCAAATAATATTTTCCCCTAACCAATCATAACTGCATCTTTCAGAGGTTCAAGGGAAGTCTCTCCACACCCTGCGTCTAACTGCTACCCACTACTCCGGGTAGTCATATGATATTATTTGCAGCTGTGTTTTAGGGCCCCTTAAAGATTTTCTTCTCATTTTAGCCTTTCTCTTTCCAAACTGTGATTGCTTGGCTTAGCAGCATGAGAAGCTCAGTGGTAGGTGTTGTAGGGGCATAAAAAAAAAAGGGAAAACACAAAATTCCTGCCCATGATAAAGCTATAATGCAGCTGGAGAGACAGGACATATGAATCTGAAAAAATAAGCAAATAAATAAATAAAAGAAAGATAACAATTCAAAAGATGCCACGTCCATAGCAATAACAATAATTACACACCACTGCTTCCTAGTAGGTAGCTGGAATCAGATGAGGAGCGTAGATGATGAGTGTTAAAAGATTTCAGACCACTGAATGAATGAAAAAGCATGTGTATGTGTGTGCCAAGCCCTGTGCTAAGCACTGGGGAAGCAGATACAAAAAGATAACAGTTCCTGCCCTCAAGGAGCTCACAAGCTAATTAAGACAACAGCTGTTGGCTAGTTCAGCTGCAGAATGGATCAAAAGGGCCAGGATTCTTCAGAACATATTGCTATGCCTACTTCACAGGAATAACTCGCTAGCTCATCAATCAACAAGCATTTATTAAGCGTTTACTCTGTGCCAAGCATTAACTGGGCCAGGAAACAATCTCTTCTCTTGAGAAGTACGTATGCTAAAGGGAGACAAGTACATAGGGATGGGAGCCAGACCTACAATTTTCTTAGTATAGTGATGAGGAATCTGCTTCTACCCACGCTGATTGGCAACTGCGCAACTGATAGTCTTGGCGATTTGCCTAGAGCACTAAGGCATTAAGTTCAAACGTGGCCTCAGACATTTACTAACTGTGTGACCCTGGGCAAGTCACTAAACCCTGTTTGCCTCAGTTTCTTCAACTGTAAATGGTAGACTACTCCAGTATCTCTGCCAAGAAAATACAAAATGGGGCCAGGGAGAGTTGGATATGACTGAAATAACTGAACCAGCTTTGTATAAGTAATTGTATCTCATCTGAGATAAAGAATATCCTGTATCTAGTCAGTCAACTAGTATTTATTAAGCACCTAATATGTGCCAGGCACTGTGCTAAGCACTAGAGAAACCAAAAAAGGCCAAAAACAAACAAACAAAAAAAATCCACCAATTCTTGCTCTCAAGGAGCTCACAGTCTAATGGCAGAGACTACACACAAACAACAATGTGCAAATAAACAAGGATACAGGATAAATTGGAAGTGATCTCAGAGAGAAGGGGCTAAGATGAAGGAGGACTGGGAGAGGCTCTTTGTAGAAGGTGGAACTTTGGCTAAGACTTGAAGGAAGCCAGGGAAACTGAGGCAGAAATGAGAAGAGCATTCTAGGCATGGGGGACAGCCAGTGAAAACACTCCAGCGTCAGGTGATGGAGGGTCATGTCTGAGGAGCAGTCAGGCAATCAAATCAAACCAAAGGGTTCTCACCTGCCTAAGGTGTCCAGATAAGAAAATAATCTCAACACCTTTTTCTCTGTAAGAGAGTGGTTACTTAAACTACTCCTGGAAGGACCTCAGCCAGGTCCATTCCTACTGTCACCGGACTATAGAATCAGAGGAAGGAATCTTAGAATCTTAGAAATCATCTAGTCCAATGCTCTAAGTTTATAGATGAGGAAAACTGAAAGCCAGAGAGGAGAAGTGATTTGCACAAGGTCACATAGATAATAAGTGGCAGAACCAGAATTTGAACTCAAACCCTTTAACTCCAAGTCTAGTGTTCTTTCCATTAAACCATACTGCTTTCCTTACTACTACTGCTACTACTACTCTACTACTACTACTACTACTACTACTACTACTACTACTACAACAATACTAGAGGCAAATAAATAATGGTTCTATCTTCCTCTCTTTCCTCAAGTGTCTCATGCTTCACTTTACACCCTGGCCATCTTCTGCCTACCCATTCTCCCATGGTTCTCTCCAGCCAGAGACCATTCTCTGTGGGACTTTTAACCCTTTCACCTCTGAAACTCCACCTACTGGAATTATTATCCTCTTACTAGGACTATTATCCTCACTTCCTTCCTCCCACCTCACCTTTCAGCTTTGGAAATATAATCAAATTGGTATTGCCATTGCTATTGGAAAATATATGCCAATATACTCCCTTATTCCTCCATTCACCATCTGTGTGACTTTCCAAACCAAAACTCCCTCCCTGCTACCACTTTTCTCTAAGTCATTTCTCCTCTTTTATCCAGAAATGGTCCAGAGGAGAGCAGTTCTGATTATTCTTTTTGTTTTTTAACTTTCTTCAACAATCATCAATAAACTCAAATATTTCAGTATGTAAACAAAAGCAAAGAATAGAACTATATATGAAACCATGAACTTCTGTTGTGTGTAGTTTGTTTATTTTAAAAGTATTAAATTTAACAAGGTATTAACAAGATTGCCATGTATGTCCTCTTGTGAACTTATTTTTGTTTTCCTCTGAATATTTTAATGTTTTATTGATACTCTTTTATTTCTTTTTTATGTATCTATCACTACCCACCTATTTACCACTCCCTTCCCTTCCACCAAAATACAAGCCACCCCATAACAAATAAGTATAATCAATATTTATACCATGTATCACACTGACTGTGACACGTGTCTCAAGAAAGAGATATTTTCACAACTATAGACAGGAACAGAATTCTTTACCAAACAGGGGATAGAAGTAATCAAAAGTGATAAAATGGATAATTTTAACTACATAAAATTGAAAAGCTTTTACATAAACAGAATGGATAGTTAGAATTAGAAGTGAAACAGTTACCTGGGGGGAGGGGGGAAATCTTTACAGCAAATTTCTCTTATAAAGATTTAATATTCAAGATATATTGATATAAATATATGAGAAGAAAAGCCATTCCCCAATGGACAAATAAATGGTCAAAGGACATGAAAGGCAGGTATCAGAAGGAGTTGTTTAAAGTCATAGGAAAAAATTTCTATGCCACTATTAATAAGAAAAATGTAAATTAAAGCAATTCTGAGGTTCTACCCCATAAACATCACATTAACAAAGCTAACAAAAGAAACTGGCAGTTGTTGAAGAAGCAGGTGGAGGACAGGCACATTTGTGTCCTGCTGGTGGAGCTGTGAATTGGTCCAACCATTCCAGAAAGCCATTTGGAACTATACTCAAAAAAGCAGCTAAATTGTGCATACTGTTTAACTCAGCTATCCCCATACTAGTCATGTATTCCAAAGAGGTTCAAAAGAGAAGGAGAGAACTGATATGTGCAAAAACATTTGTAAACAGCACCTTTGATTGAAGCAAAGAACCAGAAACAAAGTAGGTATTGGCTGACCAAATTGTTTCATATGAATGTAATGATATTATATAGCCAGATTCTTGCTAAGGTGGCTGCCTGAACGGGAGGCAGGCTACCAAATTCCCACATACTTACTTCAGAAAAACTCAAGCTCCCAGCAGACTAGATAACGATCAAGAAATCTAACAAGAAATTATGAGGGGCAGCTAAGTGGCACAGTGGATAGAGAATTAGCCCTGGAGTCAGGAGGACTTGAGTTCAAATATGACCTCAGACACTTCACACTAGCTGTGTGACCCTGGGCAAGTCACTTAACCCCACTGCCTAGCCAAAAAAAAGAAAAAAGGGGAAAAAAAGAAACTATGGTGATACCTTCCTCTCCTGAACTGCAAAAAAAAAAAAAAAATCAGCCAGTCCCCCACACCAAAGCAAAAGCCAGCACAGAGTAGCCTCTCAGCTCAACCAGGAGCACATATAGCCTACAATACACTGTGTCTGAATGTCGTAAGAACCAACAGCTACCCTGAAAAAACCCATGGGTGGGAACCTTCCAACAGACAGCAACAGCTGGCAGCCATCAGTCTGGTATCAGAGTAGCATAGTACAACAGCACTCAAACTGGGACACCCCAGGGGCAGAGACTGTGAGATCCCTATAACACTGAAACACCAGTGAGAACTCTGAGGATCTAGTACCTGAATCCCAAAGATCCAGGGGAACTGAACCTCAGGGCAAGAATACAGAGGACCCTGGGTATGATCAAGTAGAGATGACCACACCCTCCATGAGCACATCACAGGCCAGAGACAGGATCTGGCAAAAATCCCATTTCATGAATGAAAGCTGGAAAGATGAATAAATCAAAGAAAACATCATCATTGAATATTATAAATTGCAAATCAGATTCTATAACAATTGCAATCAGAGATTCAAAGGAAAAAATAGATTTTCCACCAGCATATGAATATCTAGAAGAAATGAAGCAACAGATAAAAAAATACTAAAATGAAGTAAAAACTCCTGAGGAAAGAATTGAGAGAAGAGTAAGTAGCTTAGAAGAAAAAGTGGTAAACTTTATCCAAGAAATGGAATTTTTAAAAACTAGAATAGACCAAATGGTAAATAAATGACTCCATGAGACAGCAAGATATAAAACAAAATCAAGACAGAAAAAAAAGCCAGAAGAAAATGTAAGATATCTGACATCAAAAACTGCTGAACTAGAAAATAAGTGAAAGATTAAAATTTCATTAGACTTCTTGAAAACCATGATTTGTTTTTTAAAGCCTAGACAATATATTTCAAGAAATCATCAGTGAAAACTGCTTAGATCTATTAGAAGCAGAGGGCATAGTAACGACAGTAAGATTCCACCGATAACCTTCTAAAAGGAACCCTCAAAGGAAAGGTACCAGGAATGCCCTAGCCAAAATCCAGCAATCTCAAGTAAAAGAAAAATCTTACAAGCATCCAAAAAGAAGCAGTTTGTGTGCCAAAGAACTATAGTCAAGATCACACAAAATCTAGCAACTTCCACTAAAAAATAACAAATTTTTGAATGCAATCTTCTCAAGGGCAAAAGATATGGGCTCTCAACCAAGGTAACAACTTATTCTGAAAAGCTGAATAAGTTTAGTGAATAGCAGGACTTAACTTGGAGTCCATGAACTTCTTTAAAAATATATTCTATAACTATTTCAATGCAATTAGTTTCCTATGTGATGCTATGTATTTTATTGTATGCATTTAATAATATTCTGAGTCCAAAAGTTTCATCACTGGCCTCCTCATGACACCAAAAAGGTTTAGAATCCCTGTCCTAAAAGGGGGAAAAAATGGACCTTTAATGGAAATTTTCAGGTATTTTTGATTAAAAAAAAAACAGACTAGAACTGAATAGGAACTTTGAAATACAAACACAAGAGTCCAGGGAAACTTAGAAAGATACATTTATTTGAGTAATTGGAAGGAGCTTTATGATGATGCAGTACTAACATTCTAATTAAAGGAAAACAATAGTATCCCTTCAAAACCTTATTTTTTTCAAAGGGTATTGAGTAAGTTAAATAAGAAAAACAGAGGGGGAGGAGATTGGTTTCGCACTGAGGGTTTGAACTGGAGAAAGAGAAATAAAGGTAAAAGGAATATACTAAAGTAGAAAGGAGATAAAAGAAGATGGAACTTGTCGCTCCTTATTACTGGGGTGTGTGAAAAGAAAAGTGTGCAAATATGGAGGAAGGAGCAGAGAGAGTGAGCGTAAGATCAAGGTCACTCTTACCTGAAATAGACCAGGGAGGACTGAACACACATAGTTCAGTATTGAAAGGCATCAGACTCAACAGGAACAGGGAATTAGGAGGTATTTGAGTTCGAGAGGAAGAATCATTCCTTGGAGCACGTAGTCACAAGCAAAACAAACTTCCTGATCCTGAAGTGAGGGGGAGGGAGGTGGGAATTAAAAGGTCAAGGAGAGAGAAAAAAACTAGAGGTTAAGGGAGTGCCTAAGATCTCCTCTTAGACAATCTAAAATGGGGGGAGGGGAGAGAGATAGCTGAACAAATTGTGTAATTAAATATTATTGAGCTGTAAGAAATGATGAACCAATGTAGAATGAAGTGAGCAGAACCAAGAAAACAATTTATACAAGGACAACAGTATAAAGAAAAACAATTTAACTCTAATGAAAGCACTGACCAATCACGTCTCCAGAGAATCTATAATGAAGCATGTTATCCATTCCTGACAGAAAGATGATGGACACAAAGTATGTAAGGAGACAGACATTTTTGGATTTGGCCGTTGGGTGACTTCATTTTGTTTAACCATGCTTATTAGTTACAAGTTGTTGTTTTTTTTTTTCTAACAAGTGGCTAACAAGGGAGGGGTGGTAGGGGAAAAGGGAGTTAACAATAGTGATGGCAAAAAGAAAATTAGAGCGATTGTAACATTTTTTAAAACACACAAAGGAGAACAGAAGGAAACTTAGAAGAAAGCAGACAGTAGGACAGTCTTGAAAATAAAGTATTGAATTTATTGTATACTTTTTAAGAGTAAAAGTAAGCAGTATGAAATAAAGATTCATAGTTTCATAAAGAATCCCCTTTTTTGTTTTGATTGCATAGAAATGTTCTTTTTTCGTGTTGAAGTTCAGAACAAGAAATAATCAATAAAATAGAGCTGTTACAGAGGGGAAAAAAAACAAAGAATACGAAATTATGTAAATGAAAGACTGAAGGAAACCTGGGGAGACTTTATATGAACTTATACTGATTAAAGTGAACAAGACCAGGAGAATAATTTTTACAATTGCTATACCTACATAAAACAACCTATATAGACTTCAGAGTTCTGATCAATGTAGTAACAAATAACTTCAGAACAAACACAAATTTCAAAATAACAAATACCTCAGAAAATTAATGAGAATCATGCTTTCTGGCTCTTGGTAAAAAAAAAAAAGTGATAGGCCAAAGGTCCAGAATGAGGCGTATGTTTTCATACAATGCCAGTATGTGAATTTATTTTGCATGATGATATTTATTCACAATGGTGAGCTTCTATTTGTGAGGGAAAGGGGAGTAGGCTGGTATTACTGATAATGATGCAAAAATAATAAGAAAAAAATAAAAGAGCATCAACGAAACATTTTAAAAATGCACAGAAAAGAGGAGGAAGTTCATACGGGTAAAATAGACAAGCAGGCAGTTTTATTGCTAACATGTTAAAATTTAACATCCACTTAAAAACAAATGATGTAATAGAAATGGATATAATTCTTTTTTTCTATTCTTTGCATACTGAAATGTTCATGTTCAATAGTGCTTGTTAAAGTCACGATCACCAAGAAAGAATTGTTTAGGGGGCGGCTAGGTGGCACAGTGGATAGAGCAGCGGCCTTGAAATCAGGAGGACCTGAGTTCAAATCTGACCTCAGATCAAACATTTGACACTTACTAGCTGTATGACCCTGGGAGAGTCACTTAACCCCAGTTGCCCCCAAAAAAAAAATTGTTTAAAGGCATGTCTCATTATCTAATTCTAGTTTATCAGTTCTCTGCTAAGAAGTGAGTGCCATGATTCATCATCAGTCTTCTAAAGTGGATGACTGGTCACTGACTGCATTGATCCAGGTTCTGTAGTCTTTCAAAGTTACTTTCCTTGACATTGTTGAAGCCAATACAACAACATCATACTTGTAGAAATTATTCTTCTAATACTGCTCACTTCACTCTGTAGCAATTCCTCAAAGTCTTCCCAGGTTTTTTGGAATTTGTCATATTTGTCATTTCTAATTGTATAGTAATATTCCATAATATTCATACATCACACTGTGTTCCACTATTCCCCAATTAATGGGTACCCACTTTGTTTCCAATTCTTTGCTATGATAAAAAGTTCAGTATACAGGAGTGCTTTCCCTCTGTCTTCAATCCCTTTGGGGTATATGCTTAGTATTACCTCACATACAGTTTCTTGATTTGGGGGGAGGAATAAAGTTCCAAATTGCTTTCCAGAATTATTGGAACAGTCCATAGTTCCATCAACAATGCATGAATGTGCCCAGCCGCCTCCCACTCTTCTAAAGATGGCTATTTTCATCTTTTGTTATCTTAACTAATCACAGGATTATGATGTAAAACCTTAGAGTTGTCTTAATTTTAATTTTTCTTATTTGGGATTTGGAGCACTTTTTCCAATAGATGCTAATAGCCACATTTCCTCTTTTGAAAACTGCCTGTTCATATCTGTCAGGGAAAAATTCTTTAATGCTGCAGCCCTAATTCAACAGCCAGGCTTGTGGGAGCCAAGAGGAGAATAGAATTAGAGCAGGAAACAAGAGGAAGTCCAAATAGAAGACACAGAACAAAGCTGAGATCAGCCCTTCAGCTGAGACTAGAAAACTGGTTACCTCTTCTGCCCTCCCCCATGAGTTTCAACAAGAACTGAGTTCTAGGGTCCCCTTGATGTTGTCCCCACTCATGACATCATGGAAACCACTACTGCTTATGTGGCCCTGCTACAGGAACTCAGAACCCTACACCCAGCTGGAGGGAGAGAGAGAGTTCACAGGAAGACTTAGGGATAAGGGTATGGGGAAAGGGGAGGCAGAGGTGGGAAGGGCCTATTATTTGGTCTTAGTCTTAAAGTCGTGGGGATATTCCAAGACTAGACCAGATACTAGAAAGCTGGTTACTAGGAAGGACTGGTTACCATCATCCTGTCTACACTGGAGAGAAGAAAGACAGGGATGAGGCAGGAACTCAGGACAAATTCACAGTGGGCAAGAAGGCCAGGGGTTTGAAAGAACCAGCATATTCTCCATTTCCTTTTCAGGAACCAAGCAGAGGCCAAGTAGGCATTGACTGAGTGAAAAAGTGGAGAATTTTATTGGCTAAATAACTGGGGAAGACAGTTGTTAGCATGTAGCTGGGGTGCTGTTCCAAGTCATAAGTTCCAGCGCTCACTTGTTCCTAGGTCGTTTGCCTCCAATGTGGCTATATGAGTTGTCATCTCGATCTTTGAGTGGCTAAAAGATTAAAAGAAGAGAGAGTAAGGTCAGGGATATTTTTATTTCTTGTGTTTCTTCTTTCGAAAAAGAAGAAATCTCTTTACAATCAAGAGACCCCAAAGAGATCAGAGCTGTATGTTCACGTTTCTCCCATGCCATCTGTTATTAAATTCCCAGTTTATCATACAATCCACTGTCAAAGCTCTTTAACCCCCTAGCCTCAGTTTCATCCCTTCCACTCTCATCCCTCTTCATTACTCACCTGGTAGAGTGCATCATTTTGCATAAGAATCTGCTTGTCAAAACCTGATCAAAGAGAAACCCAGAGAAGAAGGGTCAGTAGGAGATAGCCCACAGATGTCCAGGACATGGCTGGAAGGGACTGAACCCCGAATTCTGCCTATAAGTCCACTCAGAAACATTCAGAGAATGCTACAGCCCTTACAATCCTATAACCTTTACTTCCTTTGGGTTGATCTTATTTATTCATTATTCAATAAACATTAAGTGACTGCTAGAGATTAATAAGATATTATCATTACCCTCAAAGAATTGAAAATCTACTAGGAATGATAAGACATGTAGGGGTAGGAACCGGACCTGTGACTTCATTAATATAAAGAATTCCCAAGAGGATACTCGCTGTACCAAAGCATCTTCTCTGCAGAGAACCACCAAGAATTCTCAGCATCACAGAGCCAGTGTGTGCCAAAGGCAGAACTTGAACCCGGGTCTTTCTGGCTCTGAGGCCAAGTCTCTATACAATGATGCACAGCTTCTCATAAGACATGTACACAAATATATTTAAGTTAGGAGATGATAAGTAGATGAAGAATATAGGACACTATAAGATCAAATGAAGGAGAAATCACCTTCAGCTAAGGAAGTCATGAAAGGCTCTATGAAAGACATAGAGTTTGAGCTGGAACAATAAGCTGTCAGTAGATGGATGTGATGTGATGGGGAGAGGGCATGTGAGCAGTATAGAACAGCAAGAGCATGGAAATATAAAAACCTAGGAAGACTTAGAGAATGGTTAGTAGTCTAGTGTGCCTGGCATATAGAGTATTTGAGAGTAAATCCTAGTACAAGGTAGGTACTTCATAAAAGGCTGTTGATTGATAGGACTTGATAAGAGAGATGAATTATGGAAGACCTTGAATCTTAACCTGTTGATGATTTAACAATGGCAACTCTGAATGTCTTTTTTTCTTCAAGTCTCCAGCTCCATCCTCTCTGGATCACTCTCAGAATATATCCTGACCTCCTACTTAATTTAGAAGGCTGAGGCTATCTAATGTGGATTCCCAAATCTTTACTTCTCCCTAATTTTCACATGTTAACGCTCTCAATGTCCTTACCTAGTTTCAGAAGAAAAAATAGTTATCTTATTTGCCAAGACTCACTCTTGCCCCTTAGTAGGCTAAACCCCACTGTTTCCATAATCTCGTTCCATCTACAGCTTAATAAATGCTTTTTCATTCACTCTTTCTCTCATTCATTCATTCATCTGTCATCCCCCCTTTTTCACATATCTTTAATCTCTCCTCTCCTCTGGTTCCTTCCTTTTGTCTACAAGCATTCTCAGATCTCCTCTTTTCTAAAACAAAAAACAAAAACAAAAAACAAACAAACAAAAAAACCCTTCCCTTGACTTCACTAACCAAAGAGGCAGGATATAGTGGAAAGAATGCTAGATTTGGAGTTGAAGGATCTGTGTTCAAATCCTAGCTCTGCTGCATACTATGAGGTGTGATTTTGAGCAAGTCACTGCCTCTATCTGGGGTTCAGTTTCCTCATAGGGAAGCAAAAATTACAATGTAATCGTAATGTAAAAAGAGGCTATTGGACTAGATATAAGGTATTTTCCAAGTTTAAATCTATAATCTCATGACCTATCATATTCTCCCCTCCCCCTTCAGGGTCAATAAGAATGGTCAAACAGGCTGGCTCTACTTCCTCACCATCTACTCATTCCTCATCCTCATGTAATTTGACCTCTGTTCCTAGTATACTACTACAAGAGTTTCCTCCAAGAAAACTAATGACTACCTTATTGCTAATCTAATCTGTCCTTATCTTTCTTTGACCTCTCTGTGTATCCTGTTGAACAGCTCCTCTTTCTTGACACCCAATCCTTTTTTGGCTTCTGTGCACATGGTTCCTCTACCATCTCTCTGACTATTTACTCCTCTTTCACCCTTGTTTACTCCACCCTCTCCCATACACTAATCATTAATTTTCTCCAGAGTTAGATCTTTGGCCCTCTCCTCTTTCTATACTTTTCCCCTTATTAAACTCTCATAGTTTCAATCATCACTTCCTATTTAAATAATTCCTAGAAATGTATTTCTGCCCAAATTTTCCCTTACAACTCCTCTTACCTGCTAGAAATCTCCACCTGGATGTCCTGTCAACCCCTCAAACTCAACATGTCCAAAACTGAACTTATCTTTCCCCTAAACTTGTTCTTTCCCCTTCACCTTTATGCTTTTTGATGGTACCATCATCTTCCCAGTAACTCAAAGTAGTAACCTCAGAGTCATCTTTGACTCTTCCTTCTCTTTTATTGTCTAAATCCAATTAGTGACCAAGTCCTATTGATTCCACTCCAGCAACAACTCTGTAGTCTGCCCCCTTCTTTCCACTCTCACTGCAACCATGCTGGTTAAGGCTCTCATCTCTTCATGCCTAAATTCTTATGATGTCCTCCTATCAGCTCTTCCCGACTCCACTTCAGTCTTCTTCCAATCCATCCATGACATTGCTGTCCAAGTACACTGACTAATGCACCACTGATCAAGTCACCCCTCTGTTCAAAAATTTTCAGTGTCTCTTTATCACTTATCAAATACAGTACAAACTCGTGACACTGGCATTCAAGATCTGTGCAACCTGGCTCCTACTGGTTTTCCAGTTTATCATACTATTTCATATTTATATCATAATTCATGCATCCTACATTCTACACAAACTGCTTTCATCTTCTGTTCTCATTCTGCCTTAGATTCATAGTTTGGTAGAGCTAATTGGAAGGAACTATAGAAATTATCTATTCCAACCCCCTCATTTTCAGACGAGGAAACTGAAACCCCAAGCGATTGAGTGATTTGTCTAAGCTCAACAAAGCAAGTGAGCATCACAGCTGATACTTGAACGCGCATCTCTTGACTCCTAATTTGGTGTTTATACCATGCAGCTTTCTTCTCTAGTCTCCATGCCTTTGCCCCCATATTAATCCGTTCAAGTGCCTTGTCTGGGAAGCCTTGTCCACCCCCTAACCCTACCCACCTAGCTGAAACTGATGAAATTGATCATAGTTCTTTTCCTGGACATCTCCCTTATATCCTTGTCATGTGTATCTATTTATTTCTCTGCCCACATTAAATTACAAACTCTTTGAAAGTGGGATCTACATCATATCTATGTATATCTAACACCTACGCTGAGTAGGTAATTAATAAGTGTTTGCTGAATTAAATTTATTTTGTAGGCAATGGTGATTAGTGACTCATTAAACAGTGGAGGGGGTAGAGAGAGCATCCCAAGGAGCATGTGTGAGGAGGAGTTTGTGCTCTGACCACTTGATAAAGGACATACGTGACCATCCTCATGGGTCTTGGTGAACCCTCATAACAAAGCTTCATATTAAGAAATTAATCTGGCAGCAGTGGGACCAGCAAGGGAAAGCCTGGAAGAAGGAGCCCCATGGAAAACCTTGGTTATGAATAGCTGAACCTAAAGGATGCCAACTTTGTCCCCTCCCCCTTGCACTAGCTTGTGCATGTCAAAGCTCCTCCAACTTACCTGCTGGAAGACATCCCTCCTCGTGACCTACAAAGCAGTAGACTCCAATGGCCAGAATAAATGTAGCAATAACATCAGCAACCAGAATACCGATCAGGGAGCCTGAGTTGAATTCCACACAGTTCTGGCACACTGTGGAGAGGAAAAGGACACGTGCCCTCTCAGCGTCAGGTGATGCTCCCTGATGGACTCCCTTGCCACCTCAGGACAGAGGCCCCAGCCCAATGCAAGATCTAGCTATCCCAACCACTTCTCCCTCACAGTAATCTCTCATCCCAAAAATCTATGGGAAACCCCCTGAAGTTCTCAGCTTTGGGAAGGACGAACCAGTTTTCTTAACCATGCCAGAAGCTCCAGGTCCTAAGTTGTTTCCCTAAACCTCATCCAGAGAGCTGAGCTTTCTTCCTCACTCCACTAAAAAGGCATGTTTTGGTTCATATGGCTTACTGTCTGAGCTCAAAAAGACTTGGATTCCACCCCTTACAATACAGAGCTCTCCCCACCCCCCAACCAAGAAGCTCACAGTCATTACAATTAGGAGGAAAGGGGTGAGGGGATAGGGCAGATGTAGGGAAGGGATTGATGCTCATACTTCGATAATAAACATGCAGGACAGGGGATTTCATGTCCTTGGTATGAGTACACTGATATATTCCTCGGGGATCCTGGATTTTTTTTCCCAAGTCCACACTTTCATTGCTTGGATAACTCTTTTTTGATGATTCCTCCAAGGCCACCCATGAGAATTCTGTGCCATTGCACTTCAGAAATATCTTGTCCTCAGTTTCCACCACTGATATGAATAAGGATTTGTCTAGGGAGACAAAAATTACAATTATGGAGCCCTTAAGGCCAAGAGGCAAAGTGGGGAGGGAGACAGGGGGAAGGGAGGAAAGCAGGGAAAGGACTGTTCTTCACTTCTGCCACTCCTGTTAATGAGTCAACAGCCAATCAATATTGGGGACTGAGTCCTCATTGTGTCTTCTGTAGATCCAGGGAAAGGACCACAGTCCCTATTTTCCAAGGAGATCAAAGTCTAATGACACAACATCAATTAGCAAATAGCTAAACCAATTATGGTGTATGAACATGATGGAATACTATTGTGCCATAAGAAATCATGAATGGAATGGTTTCAGAGGAACCTAGGAAGAGACTTCCATGAACTGAAGCAAAGTAAAGTATGAGCAGAAACAGGAGAATAATTCATACAAAAATAGAAATGTTTTGAAAATTAACAGTGTTGACTTATTTAAGAATTCTGACAAACACAGTGGTCAGCCATGACACTAGAGGACTACAGATAAAGAATGCTGCCACCCCTTGACAGGCAAGGTGAGAGACTCAAGAGTGCAGACTGAGACATACATTTCTGGACCTAACCAATGTGGGGATCTGTTTTGGTAGACTATGTTTATGTGTTACAGAAAGAAAGAGAGAGAGAGAGAAAGAGAAGGGGCAAGGATGGAGGGAGGGAGGAAAGAAGGAAGGAAGGAAGGAAGGAAGGAAGGAAGGAAGGAAGGAAGGAAGGAAGGAAGGAAGGAAGGAAGGAAGGAAGGAAGGAAGGAAGGAAGGAAGGAAAAGAAAGAGAAAAAGAAGGAAGGAAAGAAAAAAGGAAGGAAGGAATCTAACGAGACAGACAGGACTTAGGCAGACAGAATGGACTTCTGGTCACTCAAAAAGCAGAATGAAAACAAAGACATAATACAAACTGAATAAATGTGCACTGGTGGAGGGAGGGGGGGAGGGGCTCACAGCATCAGAGAATCCCCCAGCCTTTGCCTGAAGACTTCCAGTGAGGGAAAGCCCACTATCACTTTGGGATAGAGATAAAGCCAAAATTCGCTTCTTTTTAACTCCTCCCCAATGTTCTTGGTTCTGCCTTCTGGAGCTAAGCATTCAGTCTTAACTCTTCTTCCCCATGACAGCCCTTCAAATACTTGAAGACAGCTCTCATGGCCTCCCTAAATCTTCTCTTCTTCAGGATAAACATCCCCAGTTGGATTAGCTTCATCTGGGAAGATTTCCAGGAGGAAGTGAGCACAGATTTAAAGTAGTAGAAGGATTTTAATTGAAGATTGAGGCAGACAGACCCCTGCTGAAGAAGTTTCTCCAATTATACCACCTCCCCAAGCAGGATGCCCCTGTTTTACAGGATGATTTATATTTACCAACTCCATGAAACATACATATTCCCTTTCCCTCTCTCATTAGTCTCCCCTGCCCTGCTCCACCCCCCCCAAAAAAAAGATGAAAACACTGAACGAAGGATTTCTCTTGGTCAGGGTGAGACCAGGGCATGCCATGGCTTGCCAAGACCTTAAGGGTTTGGGGTAAACAACCCCTCACCTCCAAACCACTCAATTCCCACTATTTGCAGGTTCTAATTCTCTAGAATCCAGTAATATTTTGTCTACCAGAGCTGGAGAATCCAAATAACTTACCTCCATCATCTGCCTGGACCATAGAGCCTATGGAAAGAAAGAACACAGATTCAACTGGGCAAAGTCTGTTCAAAACACAAAAAACTGCCCTGACAGTCCTGAGGCGCCTTTTCCATTTGGCTCAACAATTTTGTTGTTCTTTCTTTCCCCTGCACATACCCTTAGAAGTTCCTTATATTAAGAAAAAAAAACTAACCCTGCTATACACACACACTCACACATGATTATAAACTCCTCAAGGAAAACACCTTCCTTGATCCTTAGTAGGAGTGGGGGTCCACAAGTGTGGAACATTGTTTATAACATTCTTTTTTTTTTTTCCAAAGTGCTGATTGGTTTTGCTGAATCCTCCCCCTTCCTCTTAAAAAAAAATTTTTTTATTATACAGGATGGATCCCTGAAAGAGATAGACGAAGCAATATTGGTGATGTAAAAATAAAAAGATATCAACGAAAAAAAATCTATTTTAAAACTAAATTCCTCAAGAACAGGGGTCATGCCTCTCTGACAGTAGCTTCATTTAACCCTTATCTGTGCCTAATAAATGCTTGTTAAATTGCACTGAATTGAGTTTTCATGAGCTGGGCCCTAGATTTCCAGGGGCAGGAGGCAGGAGGGGAAGGCAATGAAGATTCAGAGTGGGACATTTTTGCAGCCTGTGACAGGTCAGGAGGTTGGCAGGAGAGTTTTGTGACGTGGGTGGTAGGATCCAGCCCAGAGCACAAGGAAGCAACACCAGCAATGGGCCTTGGAGGCGACTGCTACAATGGCAGTGGCAGCATCTTAAAGAGATTACAGAGGGCCCTTTGCTGGTACTGACTGATAACTCTATTCCCTATATAAAGTTCTGGGTCCTGCTTCCAGGGTGAGAAGGACCACTTGTGATCAGTCACAAAGGAACAGGAGCTCTGGTCACAGCTCCAAAGCAGAGAAGAGCACTAATGTTTGTGGTTGCAGGAGAACAGGGGACCTTATCACCATTCCAGGGCCAAGAGGAGCGCTAGTGCTTGCATCTGCAGGGGACCAGAGGCCCTCCCTGGGTAAAGACAAGAGTACAGACCAACAGAGCCATGACCCACCTCTCCCTGGATCACACCAACTTGGAAGCACCAAAAACTTACAGACCCCCCAGAACCAGCCCTGAAAACAGAAAAATCCTGAAGTTTGGGATGGTGCTTCCCCACTCCCAGGTGAGCAGAATCCAACTTTAACATAAAGTTCAAAGTCAAGAAAGAGGTTAGAAAAATGAACAAACAACAACAACAACAAGCTTGACCATAAAAAGATAATACAGTGGCAGGGAAGACCAAGATATGAACTCAGAAGACAATAATGTGGAAACAGCTACAACCAAAGCCTCAAAGAAAAATGCTAACTGGACCCAAGTCCAACAAGAATTCCTGGAAGAGCTAAAGGAAAAGATAAGACTGTGAAGAAAAATTTGGGAAAATAAATGAGAGCGGTACAAGAAAATTATGAAAAGAAAATTAACAGCTTGGTAAAAGAGGCACAAAAAATGTTGAAGAAAATAATGCTTTTAAAAAAACAAAATTGGCCTACTGGTAAAAGAGGCACAAAAATTCACTTAAGAAATCCTTAAGAGGCAGAATACATCAAACAGGAGAAAAGGGGTACAAAAATTCACTGAAGAAAAGAACTCCTTAAAAGCAGAATTGACCAAACGGAAAAAGAGGTACAAAAGCTCAGTAAAGAAAATAGCTCCTGGGGCAGCTAGGTGGCACAATGGAGTCAGGAGGACTTGAGTTCAAATCTGGCCTCAGATACTTGACACTTACTAGCTGTGCGACCCTGGGCAAGTCATTTAACCTCGACTGCCTCACCAAAAAGGAAAAAAAGAGAAAGAAAGAAAAAAGAAAAGAAAATAGCTCCTTAAAAATTAGAATTGGACAAGTGATAGCTAATGACTTCATGAGACATCAAGAAATAAGAAAATGAAGTCCAAAGAATTAAAAAATAGAAGAAAATATGAACCTCATTGGAAAAACAACTGACTAGGAAATAAATTAAGGAGAGATAATTTAAGAATTATTGGACTTCCTGAAAGCCATGATCAAAAAAAGAGATGGGACATCATATTTCAAGAAATTATCAGGGAAAACTACCCCAATATCCTAGAACCAGAGGGTAAAACAGAAATTGAAAGAATTCACCAATCTCTAAAAGAGATTCCAATTCCCAGGAATATCATAGCCAAATTCCAGAACTCCCAAGTCAAGGAGAACATACTGTAAGAAGGAAATCATTTAAATACTATGGATCCACAGTCAGTATCACACAAGATCTAGCAGCTTCCACATTAAAGGAGTGCAAGGATTGGAATATGACATTCAGGAAGGCAAAGGAACTAAGACCACAATCAAGAATCACCTGCTCTGCAAAACTGAGTATTATCTTTCAGGGTAAAAAAAGGATATTTAATGAAATAGAGGATTTTCAAGCATTCCTGATGGAAAACCCAGAGCTGAACGGAAAATCTGACATTCAAACACAAGATTCAAGAGAGGCATAAAAAGGTAAACATGAAAAAGTCATAATAATAAAACACTCAATAAAGTTAAACCATTCCTATATGGGAAGATGATACATATAACTCCTAAGAACTTTATCATTATTAGGGCAGTTAGAAAGAGTCTACATAGACAGAGGGCGTGAGTGTGACTCAATTATGTTGAGATGATCTCCAAAAAAAATGGAGTGAGAAAAGAAGGGAGAAGGGAGAGGTAGGACGGGGAAATTTTTCTCACATAAAAGAGGCTTGCAAGGAAAAGCTTTTATAATGGAAACGGAAATGGGGAGGAGAGTAGCAGGCAATACTTGAACCTCACTGCCATCAAAATTGGTTCAGAGAGGGAAGAATATATATATACACAATCAGTTGGGCATAAAAATCCATCTCATTCAACAGAGATATAAGAGGGGAAGAGGTAAGAGATATGGGGGAGGGGAAGATTAAAGGGAGGGCAGAATAAGGAAGATCAGTGGTCAGAAGCAAAACAGGCTTTTGAGGAGGGGCTGGATAAAAAAAGAGAGAGAAGGATAAACAGAAGAAAATAAGATGGAGGTAAATACACAGTAATCACAAATAGGAATGGGAATGGGAGGAGCTCACATGTAAAACGAAAACAGATACAGAATAGATTAGAAACCAGAATCCAATAACATGTTGTTTATAAAAGACACATGAAATAGACACATACAGAGTTAAAATAAAGGGCCAGAGTAGATTGTGCTTCAGCTGAAGTAAAAAAGGTAGAGTTAACAATCATGACCTCAGACAAAGCAAAAACAAAAACAGACCCAATTAAAAGAGATAATCAAACCACGATTTGTTAAAATGTAACATAGATAATGAAGTAGTATTAAAAATTTTCACAGCAAATTTCTCTGTTAAAGGCCTCATTTCTCAAATATATAAGGGATTGAGTCAAATTTATAAAAATAAGAGCCATTCCCTAACTGATAAATGTTCAAAGTATATGAATAGGCAGTTTTCAGAAAAAGAAATCAAAGTTATTTATAATCATATGAAAAAATGCTCAAAATCACTATTGATTGGAGAAATACAGATTAAAACAACTACCTCATAGCTATCAGAAATAACAAATGCTGGAGGGGACGAGGAAAAATAGGTACACTAATAAACTATTGGCATAGTTGTACACTGGTTCATAATGGAGAACAACTTGTAACTATGCCCAAAAGGCTATAAAACTGTGCATACCTTTTGACTTAGCAATACACCTACTAGGTCTGCACTTCCAAAGAGATCACAGAAAAAGGAAAAGGACCTACATGTACAAAAATTTTTGCAGCTGCTCTTTTTGTGGTAGCCAAGAATTGAAAATTGAGCGGATACTCATCAATTGAGGATTAGCCAAACAAGTTGTGGCATATGATTGTGATGGAGTACTACTGCTCTGTAAGAAATTAAGAGGGGGTGGTTTCAGAAAAAAACATGGCAAGATCTATACGAACTGATACAAATTAAAGTGAGAAGAACTGGGATATCATTGAACATAGTAACAGCAATATTTTACTGAAGATCAACTATGAAATACTTGGCTACTCTAAGACAATGATCTGAGATAACTTCAGAGGACTTATGATGAAAAAAATGCTACCTACCTCCAGAGAAAAAACTGATGAATTCTGAGTGCAAATTGAAGTATAGTTTTCTTACTTTCTTTATTTTTTTTTTGTGATATGGCTAATATGGAAATGTTTTGCATGATTTCACATAAATAATTAATTGATATAATTTTGCTTACCGTCTCAGTGGATGAGGGAGGGCTGAGAGGGAGAGTGAATTTAGAACTCAAAATTTAAAAAGAAAAGAATGTTTTAAAAAATGAATAAATATGACCCTGGGCAAGTCACTTAACCCCAATTGCCTAGAAACAAAACAAAAATTAATAAATAATAAACTTTTGAAAACAAAACCAAAAAAATGAAATCTTTAAAAAAGATGGCATTAAAAAGGGATTGGCTTCTCAGATTGGGCCTCAGGGAGTGAGTGTAGGACTTTGATGTAGCCAACACATATCTAAATTTATTCCTTAGCTATGTAACTTCAGACATTCTGTTTCACCAATATATAAAGGGTTAGTGAGGTTCTGGAAGAGTGACTATCACACCAGATGAGTTATAAATCAGAATATTAATTTATACATTTTTCCAGTGGGAGACATTTATGTCTAATAAACCAATACTAGTCATCAAGGGTATTTCTCTCTTCTAGCCAGCTCTCCTTTTCCCAGGTTCCATGCAGACCACCACTTTTCTGGTAGGACATCACTTGAGGCATGTTGCAATTAATTAGAAGCAAAGCTCATTTTACTTCACAGTAATATCTGACATTTGTGTAACTTCAATTACATTTTAGATTGATGTCTTCCTGAGGTGGTTTCCAGGGACATTCTAGTCTCTATGATAAGATGAAGATCTCTATGAAGATGAAGACATCTTAGTATCAGCCATCCCTTCACAAAATATCTCTCAGGGTGAGTTTGGTAGTTTTAAGGTTAGTTTAAATAAATGTGAATTCAAAGGAGCTATCAACAATGAAAAGGTTTAACCAGGGTCCTCTTTTTTTTTAAGTTCTACCTTTTTTCTTTGTTATCTCATCAGTCCACTTGGGTCCAATTACCATCTCCATTCAGAGGATTCCTAGATCCATATAGCCATCTCTAGTCTCTCCTGAGCTCTAGTTTCTTCTTGCTGTTCCTGAAATACAACATTTCATTCCCCACCTCCATACCTTTGCAAAGGCTGCCCTCCCTTCCTGGAATGCCCTCCCTTGTCATTCTACCTCTCAGAATCCCTTAGTTTCCTTCAAAGCTCAGCACAAATGCTAGTTCCTACATGATGCCCTTGTGGATCCCTTCAGCTGATGGATCATTCTTGTGAAGTTACCTTGTATTTATTTTGTTTATATTTATCTGTGTATCTGTCACTTCTCCCCAAAAGAATGTAAGCTCCTTGAGGTCAGGGAGCGTTTCATTTTTGTCTTTGTAGTCCTAATATCTAGTATAGTGTTCAATAGATTGTAAGGGTATACTAAATGTTTGTTGATCGACTGGTTGCTTGATATGTGGTACAGCCTTGTTACATTAGCAGAGAAACAGAGAGGGAGAGAGAGACAGAGACAGAGAAACAGAGACAGAGAGTCAAAAAGAGGGAGGCTAAGAATATCCCCTGATGCCAAAGGAATTAAACTAACCCCTTTGTTTACAGCCTTTTCTGAACTATTCACGATCAAAGACAGCTAGGATCTGTTTATTCCAGACTGGAGCTTCCAGTTACCTTTGTCTACCTCAGGTAAAATCCAAGAGGGAGATTAGGGGGTGGGAAAGCATTTATTAAATGCCTATTACTATGTGTCAGGGAAGCTAAGTGGCACATTGGATAGAGCACTGGGCCTGCAGTCAGGAAGACTCATCTTTCTGAGTTCAAATCTCACCTCAGATACTTACTAGTTGTGACTCTGGACAAGTCATTTAACTCTGTTTGCCTCAGTTTCCTCGTCTATAAAATGAGCTAGAGCAGGAAATGGCAAACCACTTCAGTATCTTTGCCAAGAAAACCCCAAATGGGTTCATGAAGAGTCAGACATGACTGAAATAACTGAGCAACAACTATGTGTCAGGAACCATGCTACGTGTTTTACAAATATTATCTTATTTGATCCTCACAACAACCCTGCAACAACCCCGCTATTATTATTCCCATTTTACAATTTCCTCAACTGAGGTTAAGTGACTTGCCCAGGGTCACACAGCTAGTAAGTATCTGCAGCTGAATTTGAATTCAGGTCTTCCTGACTCTAGGCCCAGTGCTTTATCCCTATACCACCTAGCTGCCTCTAGCAGAGGTTTCCCCAACCCCCTCAAATGTCTGTGTGCTATCTGGAACTAATCTTTCACTCAGACCACATGGTTGCCACAGACTCTAATATCCAGAGCAAAGCAAGGACCGGAGAATGTATGTTTTATATCCTTTTTTATATGAGTGAACAGTCCACTAGTGGTTCGTCTGCTATCAGTAAATCTTGTAGTTAGATCAGCTTAGTGTGAGACTTTGTCTCCTCATCTGCAAAATGAAGGTCATGGACTGGATGACCTCTACGATCACCCCTAGCTCTGAATCTATGATTTTACAGAAATCTAAATCTTTTGAATTCCTCAAATCTGATGTAATATTCTGTTCTTATTTCATGTTGATAATTATTTTATTTAAGTCACAGTATGGTATTTTCTGACCCTGTGCTCTAGGAACTAACTATGAAATGCAAGGACATCATCTACATAATCCAAAAGTCTATGCTTCTAGAATTCTTCAAGTTTGGTTTAGAGGCACCAAAAATGCAAAGATCTTCTTTTTCAAATTTCTAAGGCATACCTGGCCTCTCAGAGAACCACAGTTATCCCTTCCACGTTGCAACCTTCCCCACTGTGGTGTTGATATATCACAGGTCGGCATAAGAAATCAAAGGGGAATTTTTTGAGAGTTCTACAGAAAATGCAGACAATATGCGAAGGCCAGCAAACAACACAGTAAAAGTTTAGAAACTCAGGAATGCATAAAATATGCATATAGTAATGTCAACATATTTTATCTTTTAATACCATAATAATTCAGACCTCTTCTCTGGTACAAAGGGAGGGCCAAAAAATTATACGTGGATTTTCCAGATCGCACCACTAATCCCTATCATAGGGAAGGGGTAACTGTACTTCACGTGGAAACTTCAGCTACCCCAGGTTAGTTAGTCACCTCTTAATTTGTCCCAACCATCTAAATTATTAGCTTGATAGTACAAGACTCCCCACCACCACACACACACATTCATACACATAGCACAAATTCAACATTAAAACAACTTGAATCATAGCCACTTTTTGGAAAACAGTAGACATCTGGCTAGGAGCTAGGTCACAGAGAGAAGAGGGAGATGGAATGTCTGACCACCCTCTGCCTTTGTGCTTCTGAGCACCATGAGGAGGGCCAGAGGTGTGCTCCATCTTGCCCAGGCTCAGGAAGCCAAAAGGATGAATGAACGAGTTGACTTCTCCCTTAATTCTTCATCCTGAGCACCACATTAGCCCAAGCTAGAGATTCAACATTGCCAATATGATTGCATATAATTGTAGAATCTTGGAACTGTAAGGGACCATAGAGATCATGTAGTCCAGGGGTTCTGAACCCCGGGGCAGTCTGATGAAGCCTATGAACTCCTCAGAATAATGTTTTTTAAATGCATAAAATACATACAATCCCAAAGGAAATGAGTTATATTAAATATAGTCATCAAATTATTTTTTAAAATCCACAAACCCCAGATCTAGTCCAACCTCTTTGTTTTACAGATAAAGAATCTGAAGCTCAGCAGGATGAAGCAACTTACCCAGGGACACACAGCAAGCTAATGGCAGAGCTTGAATTCCTAACTCCTGAGAGTGTGCCCTTTACAGCACACTGGCATAAAAGGCCCCATGTAATTTGACCTCACTGGTGGAAGAGCAGTAACTTAGAGACAGTCTACTCCCTGTGGTAGAGGGGAAGAACACTAAGAAGTCTGGGAGTAAGGAGATATGGGTTTGAATTCTAATTCTGCCACTTATTTAGCTGGGTGACCTTGAACAAGGTATTTTTATTCTCTCTGAAATGCGGTTTCTCATCTGTAAAATAGGGGTGATAATTATACGTGTGCCACTTTCTTCACAGGGCTGTTGTGAGGGTCAGATGAGACGATGTGCTTTGTCAACCTTAGAACGATATAAAATATAAGCTATTATTATTAAGCCCAAGATGGGGACAACAGAATTCTTTAATGTGATGGTGTCAAACTCAAATAGAAAGAGATCCATGAAGTCACATACTGACTTAGAAAACCAAAAAGAAATATTAGCTATGCTGTATTTTTATTTACTTTGTTAAACTCTTCCCAATTATATTTTAGTCTGGTTTGGGCTGCACTAGGGAGTTTGGGGGTGCCTTGGTCAGTAGGTGTGAGTTCAACACTTCTTCATATCCGAGGTCTCTGGCTTTGGCCAGACTGAGACAAAGATCCCATAAGGGAAAGGGAGGGACGTAAGACATTGACATTTCTCAGGCTCTCCCCTTACTGATGTCCCCTTTCCCTACTCCTAGAAGGACTCCAGAAAAACTGAGGCTCTGAATATGGAAAAAGAATTTCCAAGTACCCTGTTATGAGACCCAGAAATGCCTCATCCTAACAGGTAGTCTCTCCCCCAAGTTCCCTCTCCTCTATTACCCATCCATCCTGGAAACCTTACCCCACAGAAGAGCGATGGTCAGGATCAGCCCAGCCAGACACAAGTCCCACTTCATACTCCACCTGTGAATCTCCTGGACAGTCATGGAAACAGCTGCCTCTATGAAGGCCCACCTACTCTCTTCTTTCACTCTTCACGCTTTCCAGAAATGGTAAGAGGTGCTGGGCAAAACCCGGAAAGTTCATAACCGCTTCTCTGAATTGTGAGTGACAAGAAATCATCAGAGTGATCAGGGATGGGGGAGGGAGGAGTGGGGACAGGAAGGGAGCAGGTGCAAACTGATCTTTCTTTCTGTGCAGGGAGGCTTCGAATGCTGGGTAAAGGGAGGAAACAGAGGGTAAAGAAATATGCTAGAACTCTCTAAGAGGAATGTGGGGTGTCCAAAGCAAGGGGAGAGTGGTGGGATTGTAAAGACTCTGAGACTAAGGTCTTCTCTTCCATGAAGTAATAGAAAAAAATGAAAACTGCATAATTATCATTAGCAATAGTCGGTCAGTAAACATTTATTAAGTGCCTAAGACAGTTCCTACATTCAAAGGAGCTCACAATCTAATGGGGGGTGACAACCTGCAAATAACTATGCACAAACTACATAGAGGAAAAATTAGAGGTAATTAACAGAGGGAAGAAACTAGAATTCAGGGAGATGGGGAAAGATTTTCTGTAGAAAGTAGGATTTTAGCTGAGACTTGAAGGAAGTCAGGGAAGCCAGGAAGTGGGAGTAAGGAAGGGGAACATTGAAATCATGTGACAGTCAATGAAAATACCTAGGAGTGTCATACAGGAGGAAAGCAAAGAGGACATTAGAGGGGGTAGAAATCATGTAATGTATAAGAATACTGGAAAGGTAGGTGGATCCAAGTTGTGAAGAACTTTAAACCCTAAAAAGAAGATTTTACATTTGTACCTGGAGGTAACAGATTTTTGTTATTGTTGTTCAGTCATTTCAGTCATGTCCAACTCTTCGTGACCCCATTTGGGGTTTTCTTGGCAAAGATACTAGAGTGATTTGCCATTTCCCTCTCTAGCTCATTTTACACATGAGGAAACTGAGACAAACAGGGTGAAGTGACTTGCCCAGGGTCACATAGCTAGTAAGTATCTGAGGTCAAATTTGAACTCAGGTTTTCCTGACTCCAGACCTAGTACTCTACCCACTATGATGCCCCAGGGTATCAGAGAGTTAGAATTTATTCAGAGTGAATTTATGAAGTGTGAGAGTCAGACCTGGGCTTTAGGACAATTGTTTTGACAGCTTGGAGGAAGAGTTGAAGTGAGAGAAAGGCCTGAGGCAGGGAGACCAAAAAGGAGGCTACTGCAACAGTCCAGGAGAGAATTAATTAGAGCCTGAAGTAGGATAATGGTTCTACTGATGGTGAGAAGGGAAAGAATGCAGGAGCTGTGGAGTTGGGAGTCCAATGAGAATAATTTTTTAAAACAAATTTATATAGCATTTTAAAGTTTGCAAAGTACTTTCCTATAAGGTAAGTGGAACAAGTATTATTATTATTGTGATCCCCATTTGACAAATGAGGAAACTTAAAGGTTTAGAGGCTTGCCTATTATCACCTTGCTAATGAGTGTCTGGTTCTAACCAGAGCTCTTGATTCCAGGGCTCCCATTTTAACCACTTTGACAAACTGTGATGAAAAGAGGAGGCCAAAGACATTCCTGGAGATATCCAGGGCATCCCCCCCAACCCCATTTATTCCAGGGCCCTTCTCCTTTGCTCTAGCTCCCCTCAACAAAAACAGAGCTTCTGAGATGGGAGTCCACATTCTCCCCTCCCTCCTACTCTGGCCCCGCCCCACACTCCTTCCATTTCATCCAACCCTAGTCTCTGCCTTAGAGCATAGGTAAGAATAGCTTTCGCCTACTGCATTCCTTTCTTGCCCCTGCCTATAGCCCCTTTCACTCACACAGGAGGCTGTGGTTTAGCACTGTTACTCCCCGTCCCCCACCACAAGGCCCAGCAAGAGAAAGGTGGGGCCAGACTAAGAACAACTCAGCAGGACACCGACCCCAGCTGCTACCACGGGAAAAGGACCCAAGCAGAACATGAAGTGGGACTGGCATCCAGCTGGCCTGATCTTGACCATCATTCTCCTCCAGGGTAAGGACTTTAAAATGGGTGCAAAAAGGAGGAGAGGCCACCCCTGAGGGTGGGGCACATGTGGATCCTCACCACACCTTGCCCCATTAAGGGGTATTCGTAGGGCTCAGTTTTCCTGATGTGATCCCAGGTGGGCATGGGGAGGGGCCATCAGTGAAGGCAGAGGTTATGGAGGACAGGATCTGAAGAAGAGCTGTCCTTCATGAGGCTTGTGCAATCCTGGCACCACCTCAGCCTGACAAAGCCAGAGTTCTCAGATGCGCTAGAAAGAGAATTCTGCAGCCTCCATCTTGGGCTTGAAAATTACATCAAAAGCTGTGGGGCCAGAGGCCCAAAAGAAAGCAAAAAAGAGGGCCAAGGCTGAGGTTGGGATTAAACCTGAGCATGGTTTAATGGAGTCAGGACACTTAGATTCTAGGCTTATCTCCACTATCAGCTAGCTGAGGGAATGTCATCTTTCCTAGCCTTAGATGACTGTAACAGACTCTAAACTGGCTTCCCATCTTTTCTGTCTCCCCTCTCCCAAATCCATCCTTCAACCAATTGCCTAAATCATTTAGCTGGTAAAAAAGACTAGCAATGTCACTGCCCCTCCTCTAAAATACGAAATCCTCAGGTCAGGATTTAAAGCCTTCCACAATTTCGTTCCTGTCTGGTCTGCCTTTCCAACCCTGTTTCACATGATTCCCCTCCATATACTCTATGCTCCAGCCAAAGACGCCCACCTTGTTCCTCCTTGACGTTCCAGTGCCCACCTCTGTGCCTTGCAGAGGCCATCCTCCATACCTGGAATGTGCTCCTTGCCCTGCCCTACCTCTAAGGAATTCTAGCTTCCTTCAAAGTTCAGCTCATGGACATCCTTTTATAGAAAGCCTTTCCTAATACTCGCTTTCTCTTCAAATAACCGTGTACAATCATTGCACATTTTATCTGACCAATCCTCCTCCCCCTCCCTTCTAGTAGAATGTGAACTCTTTGAAATCAGGAACTATTTTTTCTTATATCTTTGAAATCCCCAGCAAAGCCAGTGCCTAGCACATAGTAGGCACTTAATCAATGTTCAGTTGGATTGGAAGGCATTAGACTAATTGATCTCGTCATCCAAAAACATTCAGCTCTAACAGCTTACACTTCCTATATCTGCCTTGCCCAGTGGGCAGAGCTACATTGGGCACTGAGTATCTAGGCCCAGGAACCTCCAATGCAGAGCTGAGAGAAAAGTCAACAAGCCATTTTAGCTTTTTTACCCTTCTGAGCCTGAGTGAAAGGTAAGGGATCTCTGCTCCTCCTTGCAATGTCAAGGAATGAAGAAACGACATGGTTAAGAGTTCTGCTTCCCTCTCTTCCATCTGTGGCTCACACTGTCCTGAACTAGGCTTGAAGCCAGAAGCAAGAGCTAGAATTTGCTCTTTCTTGGAAGGTGATCCTGATTCCAGATGTTTCTAATGCTGAGTCTGTACTCAGGTCTAAACAGTACAGATGAAAACCTGGAGGTTATTGGGTAGCAAGCTCCAACAACATACCAGGAATTTCCACCTGAAACAGATCTCTGAGGAGCCATGTGAACATATGCTCGTGTGACACACTGTGCCTCATCTATACATTTATCATGTATTATTTCATATTCTACTTATTTGTATATATGTCCTGTAGCTCTAATAGACTAAAAGCTCTTTGAGAAGAGGGGCTGTCATCTGAATTTTCTATCTCCCCCAGGACTTAGCATAGTAGGCACTTAATAAGTGCTGGATATAACTTAAATGAATTCTGAAAAGCATATTGATGCTTTGGTAGATATACACACATCTAGCCCCCAACTCCAATCAGGGTTTCAGGGGCTGAAGATTTGGACTGTATAAATGTCCCAGAATCCAACTTGGCAATTGAAGTCAAAAGTCAGGCTCAATGATACCCATTGCCCTGGCTTACAATTTGAGCCACCTCAGGACTATCAGAGACATACCCTATCTATATTTCATCCAGACATTCCCCAGATTATCTTAACCCCACTTTCTATTTCTTTCTCTCTGCAGGTATTGTGGCCCAGGAAGATCAAGGTAGGAGAAATGTCTTCTTTGTGTCCTCATACACTATAGGCAAGATTAGACAGTAGAAAAAAAATGCTGGTTCAGGAGTCAGAAGATCTGAGTTCAAATCCCACCTCTGATAATTACCACCTATGTGACCTTGGACAAGTCCCTTAACCTCCCTGAACCTTAGTTTCCTCATCTGTAAAATGAGCTAGATTGTCTCTGAGGTCCCTTCCATCTTCATATCTGTGACCTAGGAAATGATAATAAAATGAGCAGGGAAACTTGCTCATCCTAGACCCCTCAATTTCTAACAAATAGGCTAAGGTTCTGTGAATTCACCTGTTCTTTGTGTGACATGGGCAGATGGGAGGTGGAGAGGTGGCAAGAGAAAGGGAGAAATGGAAGAAGAAATTGTCTCACACGCCCAAAAATGGGACTGTAGCATTTTGCAGCCATCTTCTCTTGAAACTGGTTATCACATCCTTTGGGAAGGGAACATGTTTCAGTAGTGAGATCAGTCACAAGCATGTGACTTTTCATAACCCAGGGAAAAAACCAGTGGCCTTGGATGACAATCGACAAGATGGAACTGTACTACTAACCTGCAACTTTAAAGGGGATGAAAGTGTCCAGTGGATTGCAGGGGAAGTGATCCTAAAGCAAACTAAGAAAACACTGAACCTGGGAAGTATCTTCAAGGACCCCCAGAATGTATATTGGTGTAGAAACTCAACAAATACAACAATGCCTGAAGAGCAATCTCTCCCACTCCATGTATATTACAGAAGTATGTGATCTTCCTGCCTCTCCTTTTCGTAGGAATAAGGGAGAAGGGCATGCTGGGCTGGAGAGCTGGAGGCTAAGTAAAGCTGGGTGATAAAGTCTGATGGGCAGCACTCAGGAGCAGGCAGTAGCCGCCTAGCTCCCTTAAAAGAGACTACCTAGGGGGCAGCTAGGTGGTGTACCAGATAGAGCACCGGCCCTGAAGTCAGGACCTGAGTTCAAACCCGACCTCAGACCAAACACTTGACACTAGCTGTGTGACCCTGGTCAAGTCACTTAACCCCAATCGCCTAAAAATAAATAAAATTTTTTAAAAAGAGACTACCTAACCCTATTATGCTCTGGCCCTACCTTGAGTACATCCCCCTCTTAGGATGGGACAGCTCAGATGTTTCTATAAGCTAAGAGATAGAGGGAGGTTCCATGGGAACACAGGCTAGAAGGCTATTGCCCAAGGGCAAAGGATCTAGACAGTCTGCTTCACCACAGAGATCTTAAAAGTGGTATCCAGTATAGATCAAGGGAATATTAAGAGGCAATAAATGCATTGTCCAATGATTTTTTCAAGTGGTTCCTAATACTCTGCAATGGGACAACCCTGCAGGGCTATCTTAGACAGGACACTTCTGCCTATGAGGAAACAGAAGTTACCAAGGAGAATACTTGCCAATATCCTTTTCCTTCCTCAGTGTGCCAAAACTGTATTAAGCTGGATGGAGCCACTCTATCAGGCTTTATCTTAGCAGAAATCATCACGGTTTTCTTCCTTGCTGTTGGTGTCTACTTCATCGCAGGACAAGATGGAGTACGCAGTCAAGAGGTAAGGGACAAAAGGAAAACTCCTAGGAATACTGTAGCCAAATTCCAGAGTTCCCAGGTCAAGGAGAAAATATTGCAAGCAGCCAGAAAGAAACAATTCAAGTATTGTGGAAACGCAATCAGGATAACACAGGATTTAGCAGCTTCTACATTAAGGGACCACAGGGCTTGGAATATGAAATTCCGGAGGGCAAAGGAATAGGATTACAGCCAAGAATCACCTACCCAACAAAACTGAGTATAATCCTGGGGGTGGTGGGGGGGGATGGACATTCAGTGAAATAGAGAACTTTCAAGCATTCTTGATGAAAAGACCATAGCTGAATAGAAAAATTAGACTTTCAAATACAAGACTCAAGGGAAGCATGAAAAGGTAAACAGGAAAGAGAAATCATAAGGGACTTACTAAGGTTGAACTGTTTATATTCCTGCGTGGAAAGATGATATTTTTAACTCATGACACCTTTGTGAGTATTAGGGTAGTTGAGGGGGAAAAAAGTATGTATAGATAGATTGACAGATAGAGGGCACAAAGTGAGTTGAAGATGAATGGGTGATATTTGGAGAATAAAATTAAGGGGTGAGAGAGGATAATACTGGGAGACGGAGAAAGGGAGAGGGAGACTGGGGTAAATTATCTCACAGAAAACAGACAAGAAAAGGCTTTTACAGTGGAGAGGAAGTGGGGGAAGGTGAGAGGGAATGAGTGAATCTCACTCTCACTGGATTTGGCTTAAGGAGGGAATAACATACATTCAATTGGGTGTGGAAAGCTATCTTACCCTACAGGAAAATAGGGGGGAAGGGGATAAGAGAGCAGGGAGATGATAGAGGGGAGGGCAGATTGGGGGAGGGGGTAATCAGAAGCACTTCTGAGGAGGGACAGGGTCAAAAGACAGAATAGAATAAGTACGGGGTGGGGTAAGATGAAAGGAAGTTAGTTTTCCACAGCATGACTACTATGGAAGTGTTTTGCATGACTACACAAGTATAACCTGTATCGAGTTGATTGCCTTCTCAATGAGGGTAGGTGGGGAGGGAAGAAAAAAGAAAATCTGGAACCCAAAGTTTTAAAAACAAATGTTAAAAAAAATTTGTTTTCACATGCAAGTGGGAAATACATATACAGGCAATGGGGTACAGAAATCTACCCTGCCCTACAGGAAAATAGAAGAGGAAGGGGTAAGGGAAGGGGGAGAGAATAGAAGGGAGGGCAGATTAGGGGAAAGGGTATTCAGAATGCATGCTGTCTTGGGGTTGGGGGAGGGACAAGATGGGAGAAAATTTGGAACTCAAAATCTTGTGGATGTGAATGTTGAAAACTAAAAATAAATAAATTAATCAATTAAAAAAAAGAGGTAAGGATCAGAGTCCTGGTAGACAGGCTAGAGCCAACCCATTTCTTTCAGTCTCATAAGTTTCTTGAGTACCTGGAGATACTCACAGAAAAGTTGTTTGATGCAAAGATCTGGGAGGGCCTGGTCAAGAGTGATTTTTGTCTATGTAGGACAAGAAGGGGAAATGTCCCTGGGCTTGCTTGCCTTTCCTGGGGTCTGACTCCCACTGACTGTCCCTCTGTCTTCCTTTGCATAGCTTCGGACAAACAGACCCTGCTGACTAATGACCAGCTTTACCAGGTGAGTAATGGGAGATGATAGAGCCTCTGGTAGGACTAGCTGGGAACAAAGCCTTTAAATTTTAAAGTGACTCAGAAGGATCAGCTCAGAGCAGGAAATGCTTAGGACACACCAAGAACTTGAGTGCCCTCTTCCTCCCATCCTCCCTGGCCACCCCAAATGAAGGAATGCTGAGATAAAGAGAAACTTAGGTCAAGGCCCGAGGAAGAAAATTTGAAAGAGTGATATGTGAGGCTGAGTGAAGTTTTAAGCCTTAATAAATTTTAACAAACTTTTAAATACTCTAAGACTTTTAGGACACTCCACATGCACACAGAAAGGGAGAGGCTCACAAGGGTTGTGCTCTATTCCGCCCTCAACTCTAGGTAGTGCTTTGCACATAGTAGATACCTGGTGAGTGAATGAATGAATGAATGAATGAGAGGATGTAGGAAAGAAGGTGCTGATTTTATTCTTCCTTCTCAGCCACTCAGAGACAGAGAAGATGACCAATACAGCCACCTTCAAGGGAGTCATCCCGGGAAGAAGTGAGCTCCCAGACTCAACCGGATGGTGCCCTCCCACTCCCTAAAACCTAGAACCCTTACCTCTGCAATTCTGACTGCTTCTAAATAGGGTTCCCCCTTCATAGCGTGACTGTGACTATCCATCCCTCCTGATCTCCACTGGTGAGGCTCTACTTAGCCCCAGTACAAGCTGTGAGGTCGGACTGATTGGGGCAGCTCCCTTCCCAAAGTGCCAGGGCCAACGTGGATTTTCTTGGTGATTTGCTGTTAATGGCATCTCAAAAACATGTTCACCATGTGCCTGCACATTCTTCTCCAGCTGTACCTGGAGCATTTTAGGCATTGAATAAATATGCATTACTCAATTATTTGGAAGCACTCTGCTCCAGAAGGCAGGCCTGCTTTCTTTAACTAGCTGTTTCTGTTCTTGATTGGCCAACCCTGGCAGGGAGCCTTTCAGACATCAAGGTCAATCTCTGACTGGGGTCTCAAAGCACTTAGGGGCCCCAGGGATGATGGGGAGAGGGAGAGAGAGGAGATTCTGTCATATCCAAGTCGGGTTTGGCATGGCAGCTGACGTCCTTCCCAGCACCTCCTGTAACAGGCTCCCTCCCCAAAAGGATGCCTTAAGTCGCATCTCACACGTGCCACCTACTGGTAGGTCATTGTCTGAAAAGGAAAGATGGAAGGGCAAGCAAGTGAGGCCTCTCCCATGTGTCTCACTTTGAGCTCCTCCACAGTGCTCTATAACTTATGTTTACACAGCACTTTAAGGTTTATAAAACACTTTCTAGACAAGGCCCTACTTGATCCTCATAACTGTCCTTTCTTCTTTTTTTTTTTCTTTTTAGGCAATTGGGGTTAAGTGACTTGCCCAGGGTCACACAGCTAGTAAGTGTCAAATGTTTGGTCTGAGGCTGGATTTGAACTCAGGTACTCCTGACTTCAGGGCCGGTGCTCTATCCACTGTGCCACCTAGCTGCCCCCATAACCGTCCTTTCAAGTAGGTAGTACAACTATGATTGCTGCCATTCAATGATGAAAAAATTGAAGCTCAGAGAATGCATTTCACAGGATCACAGAACTAGAAACAGATGAGATCTCAGGAGCCATCTACTCCAACCTCCTCACTGTCTATGTAAAAAACCAACGCCCATGCCAAAATCCACATAGATAGAGGTGGAATTTGAACCCAGGTCCACAGACTCCATAGATCACAGAATCATAAATCTAGAGGTAAAAGGGATCTTAGAAGTAATCTAATCCAACTGTGTATTTTACAGATAAGGACACAGGCCCAGACAGATTAAGTTTAACAAACTGGATGAAGGATGGAGGATCTATTAAATGTAGCCTATATGCAACCGTTAGACAGTAGGGGCAGAAGGAAAGACGGATGAAAAACAGTCTTTACTGTCAGGGAGTTGACATTCTACTGGACAGAATACACCATTTAAGCAAATAAACAATTAGAATGCAATTTGAGGAAGGAGATAACACTAAAAAATCAACTCACAGCTATATTTTGAGGTTACCTAGAGGTAACTCTGTATGGAGCAAAATGTCTCAGATATTCCGAGCAAAGGAGACGTGCAAGAGGTATGGCTACAGTTTTCAATGACACAAGTTCAGTAGAAGGGTTTAAGAATCCAAGACATTACTTTCAGCTACGAATTTTCTTAAGAACAGGGACTGCTTCTAGTCCTTCGCGTGCATCCCAATACATAGAATCATGGAACGCTTACTTAGGACGTGCCATCTCAGTTGCATCCTGAAGGAAGCTAAGGTTTATCACTGTAAGAGGCAGACTAAGGGAAGCGATCTGCCTATTATCCTTCGGCCATCAGGTGGAGAATGAGGACTGGCTCTCAGGTCTCCTGACTGTAAATTGGTGCTCTCCCCACTATACCCCTGCTGCCTTTTAATAAGAGTTCTTCAACTGCTCCTTTTGAGTTTCTTGCTGGATCAGCATCCATATGCTATCCCCATGAGGATGTTCCCATGCTCTGTCCTAGTCCTTCGCTCTTCTCTCTATACTCTCCACGAGCTCATTAGTTGCCAAGGATTCATTTATCATCGATACTCATGTGATCCGATATACAATAAGTGCTTAATAAATGCTTTTCCATTCCATGCCATATGATTCCCAGATCTATATATCTAGTCCTAGTCCCTCTCCTGAACTCCAGTCCCAATATCACCAACATTATTATTAGTCACTTTGAACTATATGTACCAAAGGCCTCTCAAATTCAAAAATATCCAATACAAAATTTATTCCCCAAAGCCACCCTCTTCCCAATCTCCCTGTTTCTGACTAAGGCACCACTATACTTCCAATCTTCTAGGTTTGCAACTTCATTGGAACAGTGCCAGGCCTGGAGTCAGGAAGACCTAAGTTCAAATCTGATGACACTATCTAGCTGTATGATCTGGGCAAGGACACTTAACCTCTGTTCACTTCAGTTTCCTCATCTGTAAAAACAGGGATAATAATTGTACCTGCCTCCCAGGGCTATTATAAGGCTCTAATGAGATGTTTGTAAAGCACTTAATATAGTACCTGGCACGTAGTAGGTATAATATAAATGTTAGCTATTATTAATATTATTATTCTCAATTCCTAACACTCTCTCATCCCACATAACTGTTCAGTTGACAAGTATTATCAATTTTACCTCATAGCCATCACTGTCACCCTAGTTCAGCCCTTCAAAACTCTTGTCTGGATTATTAAACAGTTCCTGAACTGTTTAATCACATCAAGCCTCATCCTTCTCCAATTCATCCTCCACACAGTTACCAAAACAATATTGCTAAAGAGCAGCTCAATCACATTACTCCCCTGTTTCATAAGCTGCAGTGGGTCTCTGTTGCCTCTTCTGTTTGGTGATTAACCCCTACACAATCCGGTTCTAACTCATCTTTCCAGATGCATTTCATATAACTCCCCTTCTCACACTCTGATGCAGCCAAACTGGCTTTCTTACTGTTCCTCACCCATGACTTTCCATCTCCGAAAGCCTATGCCTTTGCGTAGGCTGTGCCCAATGCCTGGATTTTTTCTCTCTTCACCTCTCTCTTTTTGAATCTCTAACTTTCTTCAAAGCTCAGCTCAAGAGCTACCTCCTACATGAGTCCTTTCCTGATTTAGTGCCACGTTAAATTTTTCTTTGTATCTCAGGTGTTTAAAATATTGTTTAGAACACATTTCACATAGAAGGTGTGAGGTTGGTTGACTGAGGTAGGTAGATGGGTAAGGTATTATTATGCCATTTAATGGATGATGAAAAAGACACAAAAAAGGTTAAATGACATGTGCAATATCCCAAGATTAACTCTACTCCTGCCAAGTCTAGTGCTTGTCCACATGGCCTCCTAGCTCACTTACCCAGGACTGAGTGATTTATAGCTATTTTTATAAAACAGAGGCATACATCTGCCAGGCAACAGGTATATTTTTTTGAAAGCCCATTAGGTTTATGTACAGGGATACACATTAATGATTAGAAGCAGTCCCTGCCCTTAAGAAAACTCATAGCAGAAAGTAATGTCTTAGAGTCTTGAACCCTTCTACTCCTGCCATTGTAGCACTGAAGTTATAGCAATCCTTGTAAATGTCTCCTTTCCACCACTGCCTTGGCTCAGGGCCTCTCACCTAGGCAGCTGCAATAACCTCCTAACTATTCTTGCTGCCTCCAGTCTCCCAGGCTTCAGTCACACAATTGACAAAATAATTTTCCTAATTCACAGGTCTACTGTGTCATTCCCCTTCATAATACCCTCAGTGGTCCCCTATGGCATAAAGGATAAGATAGAAATAACTTATCAAGGTCCTGCACAATCAGGATCCTACCTACCTTTCCAGTCTTATTTTAATCTATACTCCTTCATATGTGTTCCTTCTCCCTTCACCCCTCCCCTTTGGACCAGTTCCCTAGGAACTCTCAGTAAGCAAACGCCTTCTACTGATGCAGATCGGTTGCTGCTCTGCTACTTATAGTCTTAGAGGGTTAACTAAAGGACTGAGACTTTAAGTGATTTCCCCAGGGTAACACTGCTGGGCAGCTAGGTGGCACAGTGAATAGCTTGGAATCAGAATAACACAGCTCTGTGAGTTCAAATCTGGCCTCAAACACTTACTAGCTGTGTGACCCTGGGCAAGTCACTTACCCCTGTTTGCCTTAGTTTCCTCGTCTGTAAAACCAGCTGAAGAAGGAAATGGCAAACCACTTGAGTAAACCCCAAATGGGGTCATGAAGAGTCAAACAGCACTGAAAAACAACTGAACAACAACACTGTTAGTATGGGTAAGAGGCACAATTAGAACCCTGATCTTGCTGACTCTGGCTCTCCACCTACGACACTATACAGCCTCTCCACACACTTTATATTTTAGTCAATCTAGACTATTAGTTGATCCTTCTCCTTTCCTGCTTTTAGGTACTGACATAGGCTGTTCCCCTCACCTAGAAAATTCTCTTTTTTCAAGGCTGAGCTAAGGTACTACCTCCTTCATGAAGCCCTTCACTGATTCCCCCCAGCTGCCAAGTTCTTTTTCCTTCCTCATATTTCTTATGAGCACTTTGTTTGAAGTATTATGCAAGTGTCCACAATTATTTTTATATTTAGAGTATAGTCTTCACATTTTTGCCCTTCTTACATCCTAGCTTAAAATAGATTTATTTGTATCTTATCCTTCTAAATTATAAGATAATCAAACTCTGGCTTACATAGACGGGGCTTAATCTTAGGGTATGACCCTCAAAATTACTCTCTCTAGCTCATTTTGTTCCCATATAGAGTCATATCTAGGAAATCTCAGAAGATAGCTCATGTATCTGTCTCCATAGAAGCAGATAAAAAAGTTTCAGAACTCATACAAGCACTGATTCAGTGAATTCCACCTTCCACCCAGTACTTATGCAGTCCTCCAGACTTACAGCACCACCCTGTGGTTTGAACTCCTCTTGGAAAAAAAAAATTAACAAGTCACTAGAGAAGCCACCCCTTTCCCACGTGTCATACTGAGTCGACACCAGACATCTGTCCAACATGGCTGCCTGAATGCAACACCCACACACCTATTCCAGCAAAAGCTAAAATTCACACTAGTCCAAATAATGATCAAGAAATCCAATGATGACTATAGTGACTTCTACTCCAGAACTGCACAAAAAGTCAGACAATTCCATAGGCAATAGGAAATGGGGGTTGCCAGTAAAGCCAGCGCCAGCACAGGAAAACAAGATGGTAACCTCCCAATGCGAGATGAGCTAAAGAGACACACAGCCTACAAGATTCTGTGTTCCAAGGTAGTAAGGGGGTAGAGCTCACCTGATCAAAGCCCCAGAGTGGTCACAAATCCCCAGTGTGGTCAGAAACCCCAGCAGGGACCCTGCAAGTCATTAGGAGCGGCAGCAGCATTCATACTGGAATACTGTAGGTGCCAACTATCACCTCCTGAAAATAATCCCCAAAAGGAAAATCCCAGGAATGTCACAGCCAAAATCCAGAATTCCCACATCCAAGAAAAAGGAAATTACTGCAAGCATCCAGAAAGTAGCAGTCATGTACCAAGGGAACTATAATCAGGATTATACAATATCTGACTTCTACTTAAAATAAAAGTAGATATTGTAATTTTATATTCAAAAGGCATAACAGACTTAGCATCAAGAATAATCCTGGGAAGAAGTACAATCCTACCAAACAGAAAAATGGACTTTTAATGACAGAGATGTCGGTAGGGAGGTAGCATAGTGAATAGCACTGGGCTTGGAGTAAGGAAGGACCTGAGATCAAATTTTGCCTCAGATACTAACTAGCTGTATGACTTTAGGCAAGTCACTTAACCACTGAGTCAGTCACTTCAATTTTAAAATGTGGATAATAATAGCAGCAACCTCTCAGAGTTGTTGTGAGGATTAAATTCAATACCTGTAGAACACTTAGTATAGTGCCTGTTAGCACAAAATAGGAGCTATGTAAATGCTAGCTGCTATTATAATTATTATTGTTATTACTGTCTTTCTAATAAGAAGCCTAGAATTGAAGACAAACTTTGAAATATATACTGAGAGAAACCTAGAAATCTTGCAAATTGTTTTGAGCAACTAGAAAGGTATGTATGACAATATAATTCTTACATCTTAATAAGGAGAGAAGAAATTAGTCCTTTGGAACCTTGATGTCTTCAAAAAATAATTTTTTTTAAGAGATCCCCAGTGTCTGGAGAGGGGATTGGCTCAGTTTAGAGGGTTTGAAGAGAGGAAAGAGAAGGGATGATAAAAGGAGGAAAATCCTGGTGTAGAAAGGAGGAAGAAGGGGGTGGAACTTGCTGTTTCTCATAAATGGGGTATGTGAGAGGAGCATTAAAGGGTGGGGGGTGCTGGCATCGGATGAGACTTACTCCTCTCTGAAATGGATAAAAGGTTAAATTTACAAAGAGTTTGGTACAGAACTGGAAGGGGCTTTAGAAGATCATTTCATCCAACTCCTTCATTTTACAGATGAGGAGCTGAGGCCTAGAGAAGGGAAATGATTTAAGGTCAAATGGTAGCCAGTCACTCCTACAGGCAAAGTTCACTATTCAATTTTCAGTGTGAGCATTTATACCTTGAAAATCAGTAAACACTACAAATTAGGGCTTGATTCATTGTTTCCTTGATTGTCCAGACTTAAGAAAGTGATGGAGAAAATGTTAACAATGCAAACTAAACTTATAAGTGTGCCGTGTGATGTTTCAGGCTTTGGTGTCTTTTTTTGTGTGTTTTTGTTTTTTCTGGAGAACCAGCTATCAAACATTTGCCAGTATACTCGACTGGAATTCTTGTTTTCTGATTCCAAATCCAATACTCTTTCCACTAGTCATGCACATGATGCCTAATAATAATAATAACAGGAATTACCTGCTGTCATTCAACAAGCTTTTGACTATGGATAAGTGGTCTTTTCATTACATTATGGATTGTCATGAGAAAAAAAAACACTTCAAAGCCCTGAGTTTTTGTTGTAATAATTAATACATTATGTAAAATTTTACTATTATTATTATAATTATTATAATACAACAAAGGCATCTTGTGGATGCTTGGAAATGGCTTTGTGAATGGCTAATGGAAAGAACGCTGGATTTGGAGTCAGAAAATGTGGGTTGTAACCTGGCTCTATCACTGTGTTACCTCGGACAAAGTCCGTCTCCTCTCGGTTCTCGAGGGCCTCGGTTCCTCATCGGTATAACGAGGGGTTGGACTAAATGACCTGCATAGACCCCTCGAGCTATAATCCTGTGTCTGAGCAGGGCTGGCATCACAAGGACACGCGGCGTGCCGCGCCAAAGCCATTTTTTGGCTTTTCTTTTCTTCTCCCCGCCCCTGTGGCAGAGGAAGGGCTGGGAAAGGTGCTGATTCCGCTTGCTCACACAGAGCCCCTTCTTTCACCCCCAGCCCGCCGCCCATCGCCCACCTCGTCGCTCCTCCCCGGCAGAAGAGGCAGCGACACCCAAGCCGCTAGGGCTGCCCGCTCGGCCACGGGCCGCCCTTCCGGCGCCCTGGTGTGATGCGAGGCATGGGCGCCTGGCCGATGACGTCAGCTCCGGTTGCCGGGGCTGAGTCGGAAGTGTTGAAAGCCCTTGGCCTCGGAGAGTTCCCGGTGCTGCCGCCGCTGGCACCTTCAGGCCCCGGTAAGGAGTGCGTCCCGGGAAGGAGGCGGCGGCGCAGGGACCCTCCGGCAGGATCCGCCCCGACCCCCAGACGGCTGCCCTCCCCCGAGTCCCCTGTGCGGTGCTTGGGACTCCTCCTCTTCCTGCACCCCACCAGTATTGGGCGTCCGTACGCCCCTGAAGCCCCCTCCCCTTTACTGGGGAGGCCGCGGGAGGAGAGACGTGGGGGAGGACCTTGGGGTCGCATTCTCTTTTGACACCCCTCTTTTAGGGCGTGCCACGCGTGGCGGGTCGGGGGTCGGGCGATGGTCCTGGGTCCGACCCAGGCTTTTCCGTAGGACCTTAGAGCTCTCGTGGAGGAGGCAGTCGCAGGACTAAGGGTTTGGAGGAGACGCAGAGTGGGCTCCAAGGAGCGGCTGCGAATCCCGCTTCTGCCCGCTCCTCGTCCCCCGACTCCTCCCTGGGCACCCGCGAGTCCGAGCGAGGAAGTTTGCGGGTGATCCGAGCGCTCCTTCCTCCCGCCGCGTCGGGTTCTGGGAGCTAGTGTGCAGCCCAGTGCTAGCCGTGTGCTCCGGTGAGGGCTTGCAGATTGCGTAGCGGCCGTTCCGCGGCCGAGCCGGCACTTTGCCAGCTGAACGCAATTGACAGGTTTCGCTTCGCCTCACATTCCACTCCAGCTTTGTATTCTCTCCTCCCATCTACGAGCTCCCAAGGACTGTTTACTTGATTATGTTACCACTCAATTCTTGGCCCCAAGTGGATCCCGTTTGAGACAAAGCTGGAGTCTCAAGAAGAACTTTTTGGTCTGATGAGGCATGTAAAATGACGGTTCGATTGTTCTCAGACATTTTTTGGAGAAATCGATAAATAGCCTAAAGCAGCTGATAGACTAAATGACTTAATGGAAAGAGGCCCTGGATTTGAAATCTGAAGATTTGGGTTCAGATCCTAATTCTGTGTGACTTTTACATGGTGCCTCAGTTTCCTCATCTGCCAGTTGACAGAGTTTGCCTAGGGGACCAACCCCTAAAGTCCCGTCTGGCTCTAAATCCTGTGACCCTGGTCTAGGTACTTCTCTCAGCCTGGTTGTTTATTTGTAAAAACAGAAATAATAATACTACCCAACTCACAGGGTTATTGTAAGGTAAAACACTTTGTAAACCTTAAAACACTACATAAATGTAAATTATTATTTTTGGAGGATATCACACCCTTAGTGGTGTGGGCACAATTGGAATGAAGGTAGATTTCTGTAAACACATCCAAGGTAGGTGGGCTTATGGGGTGTGACTTGGCAAGGCCTCATTTTAGTGGTCATGGATTTTTTACAAGTAGTCCACATGTTACTCTTCTATTCAGACAAGCACTGAGGTCAGAAAGCATGTGTAAATTATTTAAAAAGGCTTGCCTTTTGATACTTGGCAACAGTATAAAATAGTATAATTCATAGGCAAAATTTGGTAATCAGAATGATGGTTCTTATATCTTGTGGGAACAGAGATGCTTGTGTGTATCTAGTCAAAGGGAACAAAAATATTAGTGATACCACTGGGGACCTGCACTGGGAATTTTTCAAATAATTTCTTAGATCCATCAGAGTGGAATTTTATTATTTAGGAGAACACATATTCAAAAACAACTGAGTCCAAAAGTTTCTTAAGGATTTGGATTTAACAACTTGAGGGCAAAAACTGTCTTTCTTTTTCTTATTTGTATCCCTAGTGCTTAGCACAATGCCTGCACATAGTAGGTGATTAAGTTTATCATATCATCTGTGGCAGAGAAAAATGGAAAAAAAAGGTTTCCTTGGAAACTTTATTAAAAATAAGAGTTTTGTTTCTTTAGCTAACCTCCGCCTAGTCTTTTATTTATGCATTTTTGTACTTATAGAAATACTTTTTCTCTATTCCTTCAGTGTATTCTTTTTAAAAATCGTTGAGCAAATACAGTAAACATTTGTTAAGTTCTTTTGGTGTGCCTCTAGGAAAAACACTGAAATAGATAATAATGGTGATAACACTGCACTTTAGGTTTGTTCACTACTATATATATACATTATCTCATTTCACCCTCACAACTACCTTGTAAGATAGGTATAGTTAACCTCACTTTGCATACAAGGAAACAGGCTTAGAGAGATTATGTGACATGTCCAGTGTCACAGAGCTAGTAAGTTTCTCTGTAGGCTTCAAACATATATCTTCTTGACTCCAAGTTCAGTGCTATTCACTAATAAAAATAATAGCTAACATTTATGTAGCTCTTTAAGGTTTGCAAAACACTTTACATATATATTAACTCATTTGATCTTCACAACTGTCCTGAGAGGTAGATGCTATTGTTATCCCCATTTTCCAGATGAGGAAACTGAGGCAGACAGAGGTTAAGTGACTTTCCCATGGTCACCCAGCTTGTGTCTGTTATCCAAGATCACAGAGGTGATCCCAAGCCTCCAAGTACAGCAGTCTGAACTGTCTCCCTTAAGTGCAGGCAGGCCCATTCTTCAGCCTATAAGAATAGGCTGCTGTACTTGGAGGCTTGGGATCAGAGTTCAAATTCTGGTGCTGCCGCTTATCACCTCTGTGATCTTGGACAAGTCACTTAAACACTTGAGACCCAGATTTCCTTGTCTAGAAAATAAGGGGTTTGGACTATGTGACCTTGAATTCCCTTTCCACCTCTAGATCTACAATCCTGTGATCCTAAGTAGCTTATAGTTTAATAAGGGAATATGACACCAATACAGATAACTGGAATACATACAATTATATAAGTGTACTAAAAAGTTAGAAAGCAAAGTTCACTGTAAGGACTAGAGATGGCAAGGAAAGATCATTGTCTTTGGGGTAAATATGAAAGGCTTGCTGTGGGAGGAATTGAGTTTTAAAGGATGTGAGGGAAGAGTATTAAATGGCAAAAGGAATAATGTGAGCAATGAAAGAGAGGTAGAAAGGGGTTAATGAAGGAGGGAGTGGTGGTGAGGATAGTACAAGTTGGTTGGAGTATACTCTAGTACATGGGGCAGTAGGATGAGATAAAGCTCAAAAGGTAAGAAAGGCCAAATTGCTCAGGACTCTGAATGTAGGCAAAAAAATTAAATTTTACTTGGTAGGTATTAGCTACTTGCTGAAGCATGGGGGTTTTTTGCCAAGGAATAACATGACCAGATTTGTGTTGTGTGTTTTTTTTTATTCTGGCAGTGGTGTGAGGAATGGTTTAAAGGAAAGAGATTTTAAATGGAAAGACATATAAGGAGGCTATTGCAGCGAAGTCTAAGGAGGTAGGGAGGTAATGTACTGGGAGTAGCTTTGGAATAGAGAGGAGCGAACATGTTTCAGATGTTGGAATCAATAGACTTCGTAAATGATTGCATTTGAAAAGAGAGGGAGAAGGATAGGCGGAGTTTGAGATACAGTATCCAGTAAGTGTTTACAAAGGAATGGTCAGACCAGTAGAACCATGAGAGTTCTATCAAAAACCGCAGGGTAAGGAGGTTGGGAGACTTAGTGAATCATATGTTACCGTGTGCAGAAATAGTGATGTCGAAAGGAGCAACAGATTTAGAGAGAATCAATGAGCTTGATTTTGGACGTTAAGTAGTTTGAGGTGCAAGGATCAATCTTACCTTCTCTAGTTGTAGGAGAGCAGCACTACCAATCTTTAGTGTCTGTGGAAAAGATGAACTAGTGGGGAAAAAAAGCAGATTAAAACCCATTTAGTTTTCTGGGGTACTAGGAGTTTGTGTCCTCTCCTTTCCCATAGAGCATTATGATACCAAAATTAGTACTATCCCCATTTTAAAGACTAGAAGTTGAGTGACTCACCCAAGATAACATGGCTAGTGGGTAGAGGAGTTGAGCCTTGAGTTGGTCCTCTTTTCCTATGTTCAGTGACCTTTCTACTTGCAAGCTGCTTCTCAGTATTACGTAAAGCCTTTGTGCTAGAAAAGGCTATCAGTAAGTCATAAGGACATCCAAATAGAGCTAATTTCATATAAGGTGATTAAGATTTTTGAGATTGTGTTACCTCTTCTGTATTTTGCAGGAACACCAAGTTAACTGTGGTATGAAATCGTCATGTAATTCTTGATAGCCTAGAGGTTTTCTCTCTTATGTTCTTAATAATAGCTGATATTGCTGTAGCACTGTAAGGTTTGCAAAATACTTTGTACATGTTGTTTCATTTGATCCTCACAAAGGTCCTGTTATGATACGAACTTTTATTTTTTGTCTTGACATCTGATCTCATTGGTGTAGGGGAGTTTTTGGTGAAGAAACTCCTTTCAGTACAGATTAGTAACTGTTCTATAACTTATAACCTTAGAAAAGTGCCAGGAAGCACTGAGGAGTTAAGGGACTTTCTCTGGGTCTTTCTAGGGGTAGGAACAACAGGTATTATTATCCCCATTTTACAGATCAGGAAGCTCAGTTTCAGAGAAGTCAAGAGATTTGTCTATGCTAGTAATTGTCAGATGGAATTTGAACCCAGGTCCCTAGGGACTCTAAATCCAGCACTCCTACATTATGCTGGGTGACATTCAATTCATTTTGCTTCTAAATGTCACGTCCCATAGGCTTCAAGATCTGAGTGGCATATATTTGAGAAAACTGTTGACTCCCAGAAATTCCTTTGTGCCTCAAAGGGAATAGCCTGTCCAGTAATTTTGAATTTTTCAAAAAGTTAGTTCATATTACATATGCCAGTTGGGAGGGAAACACTGTACACTAGTCTCTCAGCTAATTACCACTTATTCATTGTAGTAGTGTAGTTCATTTTAGTTTCTATGTTAATTTATCCCATCTCTCTTTATGAGCTACCAATGGTGTTTAAATTGTATGCAACAAAGTATAACATTCTACTTACCTGATACAATAGAGCCCAGCACCCTGCTGAGAAGAAGTTGTACTATTCCTAATGGGGTGTGTGGGGTGTTCAGAAGGACTAGCACCTCTGATAGGAGGGCTTGCTGAGCCTTTTTCAGGACTGCTCATTCACCTCTGGTGTCCACTTTCCCCCTACTCTCTCCTGTGGCTCTAAGAGGTTGTAGCATGTGCAGCGGCCACGCCCTACTAAAACCATCTCAGCAGATGGGTTAAACCAGGTTGAGGGTAATGGACAGGCCTCCAACCCATCCGTGAGTTAAGGGAATGTCTGTTCTGAGCAGGTGAAGGGAGAATGGGAGGTTGCGAACAATTTGTTCTAACAGTCATGAAGGTGGCTGAAGCAGGTGCTGTGGAGCACTTAGAACCTGGTCTAACATTGAAGACTCAAAGGGGCACTGCAGCCCAGGCCATCCCCAGCCATCTGCACCTTTGTTCTGCCACTGGATGCGATGACTGTAGAAGAGTGAGCCTCACTTAAACCCAATTCACACCCAAGTCAAGACACCACCCATGATGTCATTGGTGCTTTTCAAAAACAAAGGACAAACAACAGCTGTTCCGAATTGACCATTTGCTTAATTGCAGAAAACATGGAGATAGCTCAGCAAAGCAACCGGTAGAACTGTCACTGAATGTAAAACTATTTATTATTAGACTCCTAGAGATAAAGATAAGCCTTCAAATGTCACTAGTCTTGTTTATGTGGTTCTGTGAGTAATCTGTCCTATCTCAACAAAATGAAAAGTAGAACTATTAAACAGTAGACTTGGAGTGAGGAAACCTGAGCTTACTTAGAGCTTTATGACCCTGGGCAAATCCTGAGCCTTAGTTTTCATACCTGTAAAATGGAAATATATTATTTACACCAACTCACATAGTGATTGTTAGGAAAGTGCTTTATAAACTGAAGAGTGTTTTGTAAAAACGAACTGTTATTGCATGTGCTCCCTTGACCTCCCTTAACCCCATTGAGACTTTTGCCCTTGGATAGGTTCATCAGCTTTTTTTAAACAGGCCACATCGATCATTTCTTTCACCTCTGTCTCCTTCGGGGACATATGACTGTTCTTTGGCCTTGGTTCAGGTTCTGCTGAAATTTTAGAAAGGAGGGGAAATAGTCAATGATCTCTGTCAATCTAGTTGTGACACCAGGTCCATTTGACCGTTAAGGCTGTGGTGTCCAGGATGGGAAATTTTAATCAGCAAAATCTTGTCAAATGCAAACTCACTTCCCAAGTTACCAGTCAGTTTCAGGTTATGTGATAGACTGATATTTATTAATTTATTTATTTATTTATTTGTATCTTTCTTAAATGTAATAAAGAATCATTGGGACATATTTTAGTGGGTCTAGGAAACCACTAAACAGTTAAGCCTAGGAGCATGACTGACAAATAGTAGTTCTTTAATTTTCATTGGGCACCTACAACTTAGCCTGTTTGCATGGGAATTGCCATTCTAAGATTATGGTTGTTTATCTCCAGCTCCAGTCCTAGTTCTAGCACACCAGTTGCCCTTCCTATAATTTTGAGCAAACGTTTTTGTTGTCATCATTCATGTAAATGAGCAAGAGGCTGCTCACTGAGGCCAGTGATGGAGAGTCAATAGTTTCTTTCAAAGAAAATGGCTATATTGTTGCTATTGTTCTTAGCAAGCCATCTTTTTTTATTTTTTTTGCCTTTAATCAGACCTTCCCTTTTAATCTAGCCTTTCTTTTTTCAAAAAAAGGAAGGGAAAATGCATCTTCCTGATCTCATTTTAGTCTCTTTCATCTTAGCTGCGGTGAAGCCCAATCACTTCCTCCAGGAGGTAAATTTGTAGCTATTTTGCCTCCAAATACCTTAAACCTTGAAACACTAATCAGTCTTGCCTCTAGAATCCCTTCAAAATATGTTACCGAGAAAGGAGGAGAAAAAATCTGTAGGAGTATAGTGGCTGCTGTGTGGCTAGCCTTCTGCTCCTGACACCTGCCCTTTCTTGTAGCCCCTCCCCCCAGGTCTGGATGGAGTCTGCTTTAAAGTGAAATGACAGACCAGGACAATAACAACAACATCTCCAGTAACCCCTTTGCTGCTCTCTTCAGTTCCCTGGCTGATGCCAAGCACTTTGCAGCGATCCAGAAGGAACAGCTGAAGCAGCAATCTGGTAAGTGTATGAGCCAACAGCAGCAGACAAGATGACCCAGAATGGGGACTTTCCAAATCCAGTATGCCTGAGGGCCGAAATTAGAAATGGAATTAGAGTTTGTAACAGATAAGAGTTTTTTCACAAAGGAAAAGAGCCAGGGTTAACAGGTGGCTCCAAAGGGACAGATGCTTGTTGTGAACCTATCACTTTGACAGTTGTCAAACTGTCACTTTTTCTAGTACTGTCAAAAGACACCTCATAAAAATGTCCTAAATTGTCTTCTTTTTAACATGATCAGCTGAGGGTATTTCAGTGTAGGAAACAAGCCATGTATATTATGTAAAGGGAAGAGCTAGAAGAGATTTTTGACCAGAAACTAGTAAATAATCAAAAGATGTTGGTCCTAGGTTCACTGCCACAGAGGACCTCTCAGGGGGAAGTCTTCTTATTCTACATGTTGGGATCTATTATGTTAAAATGCTATTTGAACAAACCGTTTAAGAAAGCAAACTGATCCCAACCCTAATGTAAAAAAATCAGGAGGGCAGCTAAGTGTTGAAGTAGATAGAGCACTGGCCCTGGAGTCAGGAGGTCCTGAGTTCAAATGTGGATTCAGACATATAACACCCACTCGCTGTGTGACCCTGAACAAGTCCCTTAACCCCAATTGCCTCACCAAAAAAACCAAACAAACAAACAAACAAAAAAATCAGACAGCTTGATACAGTAGAAAGAAGACTCTGGAGTCAAAGCACCTGGATTCAAAACCTGTCTCTAACTCACTACTTGTGTGAGCCTGGGCAAGTCACTTAATCTGTACAGACCTCAATTTCCTCATCTGTAAAGTGAGGAGATTGAATTAGATGACCACTGCAATCCCAGCTCTGGAGTCTTGTGATTTTGGTAATGATAGAATATAGTCACTCACACTCATCAGAAAATGGCCTCTCTAACCACACAGGATGACTAGTCATCTGCCATTTTTACATGTAGAATAGAAAGAATGGATGGATGATGTTCCTTAATCACCTTGAATGTTCCCATAATACCCTAAATACCATAGTGTGCTTCTGCCAAAAAAAGAATGTATCACAGGGTTTCCGTGCTTCATCATTACTGAAGAAGGAGACTTACTGACACTTCCACCTTATTTCTTCATTTTAGGAATGATTGGAGAGATGCTTATCTGAATTATAGGCTCTCTTTTGTTGAAGGAAAGTAAAGGTTAAGAAGAGGAAAGAGTATTAACATACAACATGAAAAAGGGAATGAAGTGGCAGTGAAAAGTAATTAAGAATAGAGATTTGTGTTTTCACATGTACTCTTTTTTGTTCTACTTTGTATTTTGAAATGTTCTCCTTTTTTGGTGTTTATTAAATTCAGAATAAAAGATAAAATTTTTTTTAAAAATTAGGAAAGGTTTTTGTACTGATGATATTGAAAGGTTTCAGGGAGATTTTTAAGCTCCTTCCGTAGTCTGTTATGCTTCTGATGCCCTAGCACCTCCTTCCCTACCTCATAAGAGATTAGAGTGATTAAAGAGGAGGAGAGAAATTGAGAAATGAAAAACAGTAGAAAAAATATTCTAAGTGGGTTGGCTGGTATCAAACTCACAGTGGTAAATAGGAAAATCTGTATGGTTTATGTGCATATGGAAGCAATGGTGCTAAACAGTATTCCCTTTCTGGCTGTAAGCAAAAGTTAGACTCTGAAATTGGGAGCGGGGCAGACAGCAAACAGTGGCAACAGTTCTGGCATGTGCTCTGTTGGGACTAGGCTGGCATCAGCACCACTTCAGTTCCCCTGGGCTTATCATGCCATCGGGTCCAACTTGTTTTCCATCAGCAATTAATACTGTGCCAAAAGCTTTAGCTTCCTGCTCTGAAACTCATTCTTTAAAAGCCCTACTACAGAAGAAACAGAGCCTGCTTCTGAATGGTCTCACTGGATTTTCAGAATGTGATTCCATCATTCTGTAAGAAAGAACTAACAGGCCCAAAATAGTTCGTGACTTTTAGGGAATGACACTACTTTTTCGGTCTTCCTGTGTAGTACCATACCTGCATGAGGTAGCTTTTTTTAAGATGCTTTTAAGAAAATTAAGGGAGTTGTACTTTGGTAAGTTAACACTGATTTATTTCCAAGATTCTATAGGGAAGCTTATGTTGCTATTTTCGTAGCATGAGGTACAACTATTTATATTGGGAGGAAGGAGAACCCAACCTTTTCTCTTTGTCAAACTTGACAGTAGTCACAAAGTTGGGCTTTGGTATTCTGTAGTTTACTTGCTTTGCCTTAAGAAGTTAATTGATAGATTTAAAATCCCACATTGTCCATTTCTCTTTCTTCTTTTCTACCTTCCTGGTATTGGGCTGTTTTCTTCCCCAGAGAAATGTATGTTTACAAGATCAAATTTTCTGGCAGATGAACCCTCAGCTAGCCCTGATGACTCGGATAACAGTGTGTCGGAAAGTTTGGATGACTGTGACTATTCTGTCTCTGAGATTAGCCGATCATTCCGTTCCCAGCAGGAGATATGTGAGCAGCTCAACATCAATCACATGATCCAAAGGATTTTCCTCATCACCCTGGACAACAGTGAGTCATCAACTCTATCCATTTTCATAGCTGCCTTATTCTAATTGAGATCATTGTTGGATGTTCCTTCTCAGAGGAGCATCTTACCCAGCACAGACTTGTTCGGCATCCTTCCTTGTCTTTAACTTCCCCTCTCCTTTGTCCAAAGAAATTGTGAACAGGCAATAGGACTAGGTCCCAGTTGTATCACTTCTTACTCATCTAAAAAGTGGACATAATAGATATTCCCACTTTCTTTTCAAAGGTGGCATATGCATGCATTACTGTTTATGAATGAAAATGTAGCATTCTTTCCTCCACCATGTTCTATCTGTGGTGGGACTCCAGAAAAATTACTGCTGTCCTGTCACAAAAGCCTTTCTAAATGTCATGTTATTGTTGTAACTAGTGAGAAGATTTTTATCTTCAGTTCCCATACTTCTTTCTGTTTAGTGGGACCACTGTTATATCATCTGAGAACTCAGAAATTAGTAGAAATGCTGCCATGATTAGCATTCAGAGTAGGATAGAGACATATCCTTAATTAACAGATTAAAAAAACAATTTGCAGGTGACCCAAGCATGAAAGGTGGTAATGGGATCCCCAGCCGCTGTGTGTATTTGGAGGAACTGGCAGGAGACTTGGACGAGCAAGACTGGCTTGATATGAACAACATTGAGCAGGTATCGTTTTTGTCTTGTTCTCTAGGCAAGAACAAGTCATAGGTCATCGTGAAGGAAGCTGGATTCTAAGCCCCTACAGCTTGTCGTCAGGCTTTTAAAACTCCATGAGTCTGTAGTGACTTCAGAAATCACACAGGCAGGGGGCAGGTAGGTGGCAGCTAGGATAGAGCAGCAGCCCTGAAGTCAGGAGGACCTGACTTCAAATCCGACCTCAGACCAAACACTTGACACTCAGTAGCTGTGTGACCCTGGGCAAGTCACTTAACCCCAATTGCCTTAAAAACACACACACACACACACACACACACACACACACACGCACACACACCCCAACAACAACAAAAAAGAAATCACACAGGCAAACCCCATATACTGGCTGCTAAGAGCAAGCATAATTACTGTTTCTCCAAAAGTTTGATGTAAGAAAAAGCAAGTATGGTTGATCAAATTAGACAGCCTCCCACGGGACATCAAATATCTTGATACCCCATGGCAGGAATAATTCTTTGAATTGAAAAGGCAGTGTTTGGTTTGTTTTTAATGTGGTTCTGTTCCACTGCTAATCAATCAATAAACGTTTATTTAGCATCTATTTTGTGTTAGGCACTGTGCTAAGCTCCAGGGATACAAAAAGAAACAAAAGATAGCCCCTGCCCTTAAAAGAGTTTACAAATTAATGGGGGAGACAATGTACAAACAAACATAGACAAAGCAAGCTATATACATGATAATTAAGAAATCATTAGCCGAAGGGAAACCCTAGAACTAAGTGGGGTTGGGTAAGGTTTCCTGTAGAAGGTGGAATTTTAGTTGGGACTTAAAGGAAGCCAGGGAGATCAACAGTCAGAGTGGCAGAGGGAGAGCATTTCAGGCATGAGGGACAGCCAGAGAGAATGACGAGCCTGGAGATGGTATGTCCTGTTTATGGAATGGAAAGGAGACCAGTGTCACTGGATCAAAGAGTATGTGTTGGGGAATAAGATGTAAGAAGGCTGGAAAGGTAAGAGAGACCTAGGTTATGAAGGACTTTGAATGCCAAAACAGAGCATTTTGTATTTGCTCCCAGAGGCATAGGAAGCCACTGGAGTTTATTAAATACAGGGAGTGAGGAAGTGACTTGATTGGACCTGCCCTATAAGGACATCACTTTAGTGGCAGAATGGTAGGTGGATTGGAGTAGAGAGAGACTTGAGGCAGGCGGACCCACCTGGAGGCTGTTGCAATAGTCCAGGCATGAGGTGATAAAGACCTGCACCAGTGAGGGTGGGAGTGTCTGAGGAGAGAAGTGGGTGTGTTCAAAAAGATGTTGCTTCAGGCCTTGGCAATAAATTAGATATGGGTAAGGGTGAGAGAGCATGAGAAATCCAGGATAACTTAGGTTGAGAGACTGGGAGAATGATATTGCCCTAAACAATCTTGGGGAAGATAGGAGGTGGGGAAGGTTTTGTGAGAAAGATAATGAGTTCTGTTTTAGACATAATGAGTTTAAGACATCTACTGGACATTTTAGTTCAAGATGTCTGAAAAGTGGTTGAAGATGAAAGATTGGAAGTCAGCAGAGAGATTGGGGCAAAAAAGGTAGATCTGAGAATCATTGGCCTATATAGAGATGATAATTAAATCCATGAGTATTTATCAGATCACCAAGTGAAATAGTAGAGAGAGAGAGGGAGAAAAGGAGAGGTCAAGGAGAATGAGAATGAAGAAATGAGAATGGAGAAAAGGCCATTGGATTTGGCAACTAAGAGATCATTAGTAACTTTGGAGAGAGCAATTTTGATGAAATAATAAGGTTGAAAGCCAGATTGTAAGGGCAGCTAGGTCATGCAGTGGGTAGAGTGCTGAGCCTGGAGTTAGGAGGACCTGAATTAAAATCTGGCCTCAGACCCTTACTAACTGTGTGATCCTGGGCAAGTCTCTTAACCTTGTTTGCCTCAGTTTCCTGATCTTTAAAATGAGCTGAAGAAGGAAATGGCAAACCACTCTGAGATCTCTGCCCAAAACAAAACAAAACAAAAACAAAACTCAAATGGGGTCAAAGAGAGTCAGACATAACAAACAAGAACAAAAAAGAAGAGTGAGAGGCTAGAAAGTGGAGGCACCTACTGTAGATGGCCTTTTCAAGGGTAGAACAGCTATAAGACAATAGTGAACAGGGATAGAAGGGTCAAGTGAGAGTTTTTTTCAGGATGAGGGAGACATGGACATGTTTGTAGGCAGTAGGAAATGAGCCAGTAGGAAGGGAGAGATTGAAAATAACATGAAAAGGAATGGGGATGATAGAGGGGACAATCTGTTGGAGGAAATGAGATGGGATCTCTTGAACAAGTAGAAGGGTTAGTCAGGGAATGCTTCCTTTTTTAGCATTAGCTGCCAATGAGTTTGCAAAAGTTTATGCTCTAGCGTTGGCACTGTAATTGTTTGTAACTTTTTGTACTTTTTTTTGTTGTCATTAGGCCCTCTTTACCCGATTGCTGCTTCAGGATCCAAGCAACCACTTGATTAACATGACCTGCTCCACAACATTAAACCTCTCTGCAGATCGAGATGCAGGGGAGAAGCACATTCTTTGCTACCTTTATTCTTGTTTCTTAAGAGCAAAAGAGGAGGTAGGGGAATGAGCCCATATTTCTTACAATGTATTATATCTCTTCTGTGAATGGCAGCATTTCTATACTGTTTCCCTTTTAGAATGTTAGTTTTCAGAGGTCTTCTGTATATAAAGCCACTCATGCCTTCTGCACTGTGAATTTACTAAATATTCATTTACAGTAATTATAGGAGAAATCCAGTATCTACATGTTCCTTTTCTGAGAATAGCACTACCATTCTTCCAGTCAACCAGACTTAAAACCTCTGTCATCTCTGATTTCTCCTCCTTCTAATTTTCCATATCCAGGAAATTATTGTCTTGTCCTTTCTACTTCTTAAATACCTCTTGCATACATTCCTACTGCCACTACCATACTCCAGGCCCTCATTATCCCTGACTTGGATTGTTGTAATAGACTTCTAACTGATAACCCTGCCCTGAGCTTCCATTTCCACCTCCAGTCCATCTGACATGCTGTTGTTAGAGTCATCTTCATAAAGCACAGTTCATGTCACCACCCTTTACATTAAAAACTTCAATATTTCTCCATTAGGGGATAAAGTCCACATTTTTGGCCTGGAATCTAAGGTCCTTGACTGTTAAGTGTTGACTGAACACAGCATATGGTTTTCTGCCTCTCTACTTTTGTTCACTGTTCTTTCTACTTAAAATGCCCTTCTTTTCTCTAATTCCCCTCCTACTGCCAGATTCAGCTGTCCAAATTCTTCCTATCCTGTAAAGCCTTATGTAAATGCCATTTCCCATGAATTCTTCCTTTCCTCATTTCCTTGCTCTGAACTCCCAAGCTACTCTATACGTCTTATTACACTTTCATAGTTTACTTACAGCTGATTTTTTTTTACATGTTTTGCTTTTCTTATAAACTCTCTGTTTGACAAAGACTGTAACTGTTTCTTATTTTCTTTTTTCCCATTGATTGCATACAGATTCATTCCAGGTCAAAGTATCTCACTCTCTTCTTTCCCTTCAGATTACCAAAGTACCAGAAAACCTGCTGCCCTTTGCTGTGAGGTGTAGGAACCTAACTGTGTCTAATACCCGAACTGTCCTCCTCACCCCAGAGATTTATGTTGACCAGAATGTCTATGATCAGCTGGTAGACCTCTTGTTGGAAGCAATTCGAGGGGCCCGTAAGTATAGAAGTGAGATCTAGCAACCATTAGAGACCTAGACAATATTAGTCACTTCATGGTCCACCTGTCATTTTGGGCTCTGGTTAAAGTGAAACAAGAACTCAAAATTTAAAAAAATGGACAAATTGTCTCCCTTCCACTAGAGACATATTTAGTTACCCTCTGTAGCTGTCAGTTTATAACCGGAATCAGTCAGATTGACTTAATCTTAACACCTAGATGAGGCAGCCACACTGACTGGGAAGGAAGGGGAAAGAAGGAAAAAAGAGAAACAGCATGGGACATTTTGGGAAAGTGAGATTTGGAGTAGAATACCAAAATGGGAGATTTGAAATTGGCCATGGATAATAATAATATCTTGCCTCTTAGGGGAACAGTAAGCCCAGTGGTCAGGTGGACCTAGCACAGTGATACTTGTTGAAAAAAAAAAAGTGAAACAAAAAACTTTGGGTTTAAATACTCCTTATATGCCTCATGTTTCAATTGATAGTACACATTTATGTAGTGTTTTAAGAATTACAAAGTTCTTTCAACCCTATGAGTTAAGTGGTGCAAGTATAATTGTCCTCCATTTACAGATAATAAATTCATAGATTTAGAGGTGGAAGGGACCCCAGATCATCCAACCCTATCATTTCACAGATGAGGAAACTGAGGTGTAGGGAGGTTAAATGACTTATCCATGGTCACACAAATAGTGTCAGAAGAGGGATTTGAACCCAGGTCCTCTGACTCCAGAGCCAGTTTATACCACATCATGCTGCTTCAAAGGTCAAAGGCTAGTGAATGTCATTTAGAGGGAAACAGGATTTTTGATCAATATGAGGAAGAAATTTCTGACAGTTAGAGATTGGTCCCAAAAACCAATCAGTCAACTGTATTAAGTGCCTGCTATGTGCCAGGCACTTGTTAGAATCTGAAGGTATAAATACAAAAGCTGAAACAATCCTTACTTGTAAAACACTTGTATTCTAATGGTGAAAACAAAGTACATACAGAATACATAGAAAGAGAATAAATACAAAATCATTAAATACGTGGAAGGCACTGGAAAGGAAGGCATGACTCTAGCAGTCGGTGTGGGGAATGAAGAAGTGCTTTCTTTAGAGGGTGTCCTTTGAACTGCATCTTAAAGGAAGAGGGGGCGGCTGATGTAAAGGCCCAGAGATGGGGGATGGGGCGCTACGTTCGAAGAACAAAGAGGAGACTGCTTTTGCCATACCATAGAATGAAGGATGAGGAGCAGTGTCCGGTAAAGCTGGACAAACAAGTCAGGGTCAGGTCGTGAAGGGCTCTAAAAGCTCAAGAGCAGTTTCTGTTTTATCCTGGTGGCCCTAGGAAGCCATCAGCATTGGGTAATCACATGATCACTGTATAGAATGGACTGGAGTAAGGAGACATTTGAAGCAGGGACGCTATTTAGGAGGCTTTTGTAATAGTCTCTCTAAGATGTGACAAAGGCCTGAACTGTTTGTTTAGGTGGTAGCTGTGAGAGTGGAGAGAAATGCTGTAGAAATGGCAAAATCTGACAATTGGATCTAGGTGGGGTGAAGGAGAGTGAGGAGTTCAGGACAATGCCGAGGTCATCAACCTGGAAGATAATGGTGCCTTTGTCAGAAATAGGGAAATTTGGAAGAGTTTGGTGGGGCGATAATGAGTTCAGTCTTGGATGTGTTGAGTTTGAGATGTCTGTAGGACCGAGTCCAATATGAAGTGTTCCCTAGGCAATTGAGAATGCAGCATTAATGCTCAAGGAAGAGACAGATCCATGAGGCACTCTTATAGAAACAATGAATAAATCCATGAGGCTGGCCTGCTTTATTAGGAGGACTTAACAGAGGCGGGATTTAAAACCATGTCCTCTGACTCCAAAGCAAGCGAGCTCTGGATTTTCCCACTGTACCACGCTGCCTGCTGCTTACTATGCATGTTAGATCTGGCCCTTAGTGCAGCGCTTTGCATTTAGTAAGCTTTTAATCAATGCATTTTCTTTTCTTTTTCTTTTTTTTTGTTTTAAGGCGATTGGGATTAAGTGACTTGCCCAGGGTCACACAACTAGTAAGTGTTATATGTCTGAGGCCAGATTCGAACTCAGGTCCTCCCTGACTTCAGGGCCGGTGCTCTATCCACTGTGCCACCTAGCTGCCCCTAATCAATGCATTTTCATTGGCCATTATATGATTTGCCCCTGATCACCTGTGAGTAAATGTCTGAGGCAGGATTCATGTCTTGGTCTCCCGACTCCAAATCCAACAATCTTTCCATTATACCATGCTGCCTCTCTTTCCAAGGAAGCCATATCCGATTGACTAGTGCTAGAGTGTAAGTACAAATATGAAAAAGGGTAAAGCGCCGGAGTTATTTCGCCATCTTACATTTCTCTGGCCCACTTTTTCTTCCTATTTTCTTATTCCATTATTAGATTTTGAAGATGTAACCGAGTTCCTTGAAGAGGTCATTGAAGCCTTGACAGTGGATCAGGAAGTTCGGACATTTCAAGAAGTCATGGTTCCAGTATTTGACATTTTGTTGAGCAGAATAAAAGACTTGGATCTCTGTCAAATCTTGCTATACACATATCTAGATATGCTTCTGTATTTCACAAGGCAGAAGGATATTGCGAAAGTAAGTCCACAAATTTGAAAAGGTCCTACTAGGGCCTTTTGTGCTAAAGATCCAGTATTGTCTTATTCTTAGGTGATTTTAAAATGACTTACCTGAATGTAATTATTATCTTTAAACTTGAGAGAAACAAACAAAAAAACATGAATTGGTTTCCCCATCCTCTTTAGATTCTTAGGTCTTGACACCACAATCCAGTTGTTCCTGTACAAAGAGATCAGCAGAGCTCATTTCCATTTCCCTACAGGTTTTTGTAGAGTACATTCAACCCCAGGACCCCAGCAATGGACAGATGTACCAGAAGACTTTACTGGGCGTAATTCTGAGTATCTCCTGCTTGTTAAAGACTCCAGGGGTAGTGGAGAATCACAGCTACTTCTTGAATCCATCCCGATCCAGTCCCCAGGAGATCAAAGTGCAGGAGGCCAACATCCATCAGGTGGAACTTCTCACTTGGATACCAGGCCCCAAGCCTTAAGGAAAACAAAGGGTCTTCTGAAAATAGTTGTAAATAAGGTGGTTTGAGCTCCTTTTAGGGAGCAAATAATTTTCGTTGATCATTACAGAAGTAGTTGGTGTTCTATAGTAACTGCTGAAAGAAATAGCACTCCTATTGAAGTTCAGGGAAAGCAAAAAATAAAACTGGGATGGTGCTTGAGAATAGGCTACTGTGGGTCCAGTCATCAGTCCTCTTTGCCCCTTGCTGCTATGCCATCTACATTGACTTCCTCCCAAACCCTAATGTTCTTTATTACTCATTTATAAGTGAAGCCCTTAAATCCCTTCAGCTGGGTTATCACAAGATAAGCCAAAAATTTGCTTTAACAGATATAGTAAGTAGGGGAGTTTTAAGCCTCCCCCATCACCATCTAATCAATATGACTTTCTCCAAGGCTGGTAAAGCCTTCTGCGTTCAGCATCTTACCAAGAAATCTCTGTTATGGAAGGCCCAGAAGTTGCAAAAGAAATATGAAGTGGAGAGTGAAGGGCAAGATTAGCATGTTTTTGGAAATGAATCGACAGTATTTGACTGTACATGTTAGGAATGTAAAACTAGAACTTTTTGGTGGTGTTGTTTTGTTTTGATTTTTAAAACAGTTCATGGCTCAGTTCCACGAAAAGATTTACCAGATGCTGAAGAACTTGCTCCAGCTCTCTCCAGACACAAAGCATTGGATCTTGTCCTGGCTTGGAAATTGCCTATATGCCAACACAGGTCGCACCAAGATCTGGGCCAATCAGATGCCAGAAATCTTCTTCCAGATGTATGCCTCAGATGCCTTCTTCCTGAATCTGGGTGCTGCCCTCCTGAAGCTGTGCCAGCCATTTTGCAAACCTAAATCCCCTAGGCTGCTAACCTTTAACCCTACCTACTGTGCCCTCAAAGAGTTGAATGATGAAGAGAGAAGGATAAAGAATGTGCATATGAAAGGTAAAACAGAAATGACCGTCAAATCTGTATCATCTATGTGTTGTCCAGTGTAGTTTCTTTTCTTATATTTTCACCTTTCTTAGTCTTCTAAGGAAAAAGAGGTGAGGCAGAGGAGAGAGATGTAAGAAAGGTGACATAAAAATGAATGAACAGCTGTACTACATCTGGTAATTTTCAGTTGGACTGTTGATTCTACCTTGAGTCCTTTTTCTCTGGAGTTAGCAGCTGAGAGCAGGGTTACAGGTTGCTAATTTTGTCCTCTCTTTTTTTTTTTTCTAAAGGTTTGGATAAAGAGACCTGTTTGATCCCTAAAGAGAGTGACCAGGAGATGCAGTTTGCCCAAAACTATAACCTGGTAACAGAGAACCTGGTCCTGACACAGTACACCTTACACGTGGGATTTCACAGGTTTATAACTCTTTTATTGTATGATAAAATCACTGTTTCTAGCCAAAATTGACCTAGGTGAATCTCAGAATATAATCTCATTCAAGACTTCAGATTCATAACAGGTCCTAAAGGGGAAAAAAAGAACATTGAATGTATTGTTCCTTATTTGAAAGAACTTTTAAAAATTATGGTTATGCCAGTCTCAGTCTACAAAATGTTCACCAGCACTTTGTGGTTAATAGATCAACAATTTTAAATCTCACTCTTGGTCCTTTTTGCCACACTCTGCTGGGAAGACTGAATTGCAGTAATTAATCAAGCATTTATTAAATGTCTGCTATGTTCCAGGCACTGTGCAAGGCTTTTGGGAAACAAGACAAAACATGCTCTCAGGGAACTTACATTCCATCAGAGATAACACATGTATATAAGTGTGTTCAGAATACATATATACAGAATAAAAAAAATAAATGACATAGGTATGGATCCCCCTGAATTCAAATCCAGCCTCAGACACTAACTAGCTGTGTGACCTTGGGCAAGTTACTTAACCTCTGTTTGCCTCAGATTCTCAACTGTAAAATGGAGATAATAATTGCACCTCCCTCGAAGGGTTGTTGTGAGGATCTAATGAGATGGTATTTATAAAGGGCTTAGTACAGTGCCTGGAACATAATAGGTCCTGTAGAAATGCTTATTCCCTTCTCTTCCTCCTTCCTCCACTAACAACTGGGGAATCAGGAAAGGCTTCATGTATAAGGTGATCTTTGAGCTGAGTCTTAAAGAAAGCAAAGGATTCTGTGAGTTAGAGGTAAGAAGGCAATAATTTTTGGCATGGAAGGTGGCCAGCCCAGAGACATAAAGAACTGAGATGGAGTACCATGTGTGAGGAATGGAAAGGCAGCCAATTGGCTAGACTGCAGAGTTCAGGAAAAGAGAGCAGTATATAAGGAGAACTGGTAATGTAGATTGGGGCCAGGTTGTGAAGGGCTTTAAAAGCTAAAAAAAAGGAGGTTTCTATTTTATCCTAGAGGCAATAAGGAGATAGTGGTGCCTGAGCAGGAGAGTGACATGGTCCTACCTTCACTTAAGGAAACTCATTTTGGCAGCTCTGCAGAGCTGGGTGGGAATAGAGAAAGAACAGGAGCAGGGAGGCCTGTTAAGAGATATTACAAGAGTCTAAGAGATGGTGAGGGCTAAAACTAAAGTAGTTGTTGTTTTGAATATTAAGAGAGGGACAGATGAGAGATAGAGGTAAAGAAAGCAAGATTTGGCCATTGATTGGATATGTGGAGTGAGGGAGATTGAGGGGTGGAGGGTGGTGTTGACATTACTAACCTGAAAGAGAGGTGGGTTTTGGCAGAGGAGAAGGGGGAATGAGTTAACGTTGGACATACTAAATTTGAGATACTTATAGATATCTCTTTGGAATTTCTAATGGGTAGTTGATGCTACAGACTTTCTTTACATATTCCCTTCTGTTCTTGAGTCCTTGATAGCCTTGTTTATAATGAAAAGGGCCAGGACACTGCACAGAAGTAGGAGTAGGAAAAATTTGAGTATATATTATGAGCTATTCAGCTCCAAAAAAGATCCCCAAAAACCTTTACATTAAGAACTAGGAGCTTTTTGGAATGTGGATTTTGATGACAATAAGGTTGGGGTTCCAAAAGTTTAAGAACAGATGAGATGCTTCAGTTTTGGCCAGTAGTATTTCATAGGATAATTTTTCTTATTGGGTTGTTACATAAGGGAGAAAAATACCAACACAATTAGTGGAATGTTACAGTAAAGGCACAACTTTAAATGATTAGGGAGAAACTCATACCAGGGCTTTCTAAAAATCAACTGAAGCTTTCTAAAAATTTTTAAAATTTAACTCTGCCTACTTGCCAAAAACACTTTGAAATTTAGAATCTACCCAAAGTTATCATGTAGAGTAACATTTCTTAGAGTTTCTCTCCCTCCGTTTTTTTAGCTTAAAAAACCCTAACTATATGATACTAAGAAATCATGATTTTTGCCTCCTATATGGTTTAAAACTGTTGTATAAGGCTGAATGGAATAAGTGTTTATTAAGTACCTCCTATGTGCTAGGTGGTAATAGTAAGCACTTTACAAATATTATCTCACAACAACTCTGTGAGGCAAGTGTATTATTCCCATTTTACAGATGAAGAAACTGGGGCAAACATAGGTTACGTGATTTGCTCAAAGTCATAGGACTAGGGAGTATCTGGGGTTGGGTTTGAACTTGGGTCTTCTGGACTCCAGGCCCAGCCCTATGTCCACTGCACCACCTAGCGGCCTCTAAGCAGGTCAACACAACCAGCCCAATATATCAACAGAGCCTGACGGTGTATTCAGTGTTCCATACCTATCTGTAGTACCCCATCTCTGTCAAGAAAGGTGGAAATTACATTTTCTTCCCTTCTGAGGGCCTAGCATAATCTTTATAATTATACAGTGTATAATTATACAGTTTGAGTTTTTTGTTTCTATTTACATTGTTATAGTTATTTTTATATATATAATCTCACATATATATTGTTTTCTTGATCTGCTTACTTCACTTTGCATCAGTTCATATGTCTTCTCATGCTTCTTTGGAGTCATACTCATTATTAAAAACATAATCCATTACATTCACATCCCAGGATTCATTTAGCCATTGCCCAGTGGATGAACATCTACTTTGTTCCTATTTGTTTGCTATTATTAAAAAAAAATGCTGCTAGAAATATTTTGACAGCTATGGTACCTTTCTGTATTGGATGTCCTTGAGATAAATGCTTAGAAATGGGGTCTCTGAGTTAAAAGATGTCTTTTTTAAAGCAGAATAGCAGACTGCTTTCCAGGATTGTTGGGTCACTTCATTGTTTTCTAAAATTAGAAACTAGTAGGTCATGCTCTGCGTGCAACTTAACTAAAGAAGTTCCTCAGATCAATTGAGCAGATATTTATTAAGCATAAGCTATGTGTAGAGATGGCATTGTGTTTCCTACCTTTCAAGAGTATGAATGTTACAGTTAAATCAGGACTCTCCTAATTGGTTCTGGTTTGCTTCCTTTATGTCTCAGTTGGGTTTGGGGCTGCACCTTTTCTCCATCCTCTCCTCTCCCCATTCTTCATTCTCTCCCCACACCCACACCCACCCCTCATACATATACACCTCCATCATCCATTCAACAAACTTCTTTGGATACCTGATGTACCTGGGTAGTCTGTGACAGACCTACCTTTTTTCAGCCTCTCAGATTCATTCTATCTGGTCTTCCATGGGACAGGTTGCATGACCAGATGGTAAAAATCAACCAGAGCTTGCACCGGCTGCAGGTCGCTTGGCGTGAGGCTCAACAAAGTGCCAGCCCCACCGCAGACAGCCTTCGAGAGCAGTTTGAGCGCTTGATGACGATCTATCTCTCCACCAAGACTGCCATGACTGAGCCGCAGATGCTACAAAACTGCCTCAATTTGCAGGTGTCCATGGCCGTTCTTCTGGTTCAGCTAGCCAATGGCAACCAAGGCACAGAGCCAGTAGAGCTGACCTTCCCTTTGTCAGATCAGTACAGCTCTTTGGCTTATGTGCCAGGTGAGTTGGTCCCTCCTTGGGAGCTTCCTGTTTATAACTGACAGATCTGAACTGAGTCATCCCAAAAGTTTAAGCTTCAGATTAACTTCCTTCAGTGTTATTTTCAATCCTTTTCAGAAAAATACCTTTTATATATGGTTGTCTAGTGGTAGAAATGTGAAAAGAACCCCCTGGTATGCAAGTCAGAAAACATTCTGCTACGGATTAACAGAATTTCCAAAGCAATCAGTTTAATTTAGATGCCAGTATTCTTCCACAAAGTTCTACCTGTGTAAGGACTTTCTCAATGGTATAGTTTTTACATTGCTAACTTTATACAGGATAAGCCAGTGATACTTTTTCTAATGTAAAGTAAATGTCTTCAATCTTGTGGCTAGGTCTAGATTTTGTAATCTATAGAAATATCACCGGTAGGTGCAGCTAGGTGGCGCAGTGGATAGAGCACTGACCCTGGAGTCAGGAGGACCCGAGTTCAAATGCGGCCTCAGGCACATAACACTCACTAGCTATGTGACTCTAAGCAAGTCACTTAACCCCAATTGCCTCACAAAAAAAAAAGAAAGAAAGAAATAGGATATTCTTTATTCATTTATTCAACAATTCAGTGCCAACTTCACTAATCAGTTAAGTGCCTCCCTTTGTGAAATGTGCCATACTAAGTGTTGGAGGATATAGAAAAATAAGGTGATCCCTACCCTTAAGGAATTACTGTAAAGTAGTTATGACCAAACAAGTATATAATACAAATTAGAATGTTTATGTGTAATAGGAGCACAAAGTCCTATAAAGACAGATGACAGAAAGATCACTTTCATCTGTTGGCGATCACAGAAAGCTTCATGGAAGGGGTGCTGTTGGAGCTCTGCCTTGAAGGGTGGGTAAGAGGTTGTTAATAGGCAGAGGTAAGAGGAAAGGACATTCCAGGTATAGGGGAGAGAATGAGCAAAGGTAGGAAAGTACAAGACTTTAAGGAGATGACTATTGTTAAGGGGATAACTATTAATCCAGTTAGGCTACAGCAAATAGCGTGTGAGGAAGAGGAATATGAGATGTCTAAAAAGCTACACCCAGAAATGTTGTTGTTCTTGTTGTATGTATCATGAGGAATGTCATCAGCAATCAGGATATAAGTGTTTTACCACCTGATAGTTTAATTATACAGCTTAGAAACTCCTTAAACATCCATATAAGCATTTTAATTTTTTTTTGTTATGTGTGAGGGCAGTTGGGGTTAAGTGACTTGCCCAGGGTCACCCAGCTAGTGAGTGTTATGTGTCTGAGGCCAGACTTGAACTCAGGTCCTCCTGAGTCCCAGGGCGGTGCTCTATCCATTGAGCCACTTAGCTGCCCCCAAATAAGTATTTTTTAAAACCAGCAGTTAGCCTTGGGAGCCAAAGAGGAAACACTAGCATAGTACATCACTTTGCTAAGCTCTGTAATTATTGCTTCGATGTGCTCGGACCCCTATGTGGACAGATGGAAATTGACTTAGTAAATATAGAGAATTCCTCATCTAAACCTGTACCTTGACTGGAATTGACCTTTGCAGTAAACTTTCACAAATCAACTGAAAGTCTCTGTAATTTGAGCTCTACCATAAATGTCTAGAGTAAAGGATAATTTAAATGTTGCTAAGTGGGAGAGGATCAAACATTGGCCCAGATCCTAACCCATCAAGAAAGACAAGCGAACATTTACATTTGCAGAATTTTTTGCGGATAACCTGGGAGATTTTCTTATTTTCCTACGGCGCTTTGCTGACGACATCCTGGAGACATCAGCTGATTCACTGGAGCAAGTTCTTCATTTTGTCACTATTTTCACTGGGAGTGTAGAGAGGTAATGTGCCAACCACTTGACTTCTGTCACTATATAGAGCCACAGAATATCCAGAGTGCTTTCAAACCAAGAATAAACAAGCTTAAATCCTAAGGGGATGCCTTGAGTACTTCTGTTAACATTAATGACTCACCTGACTTTCCTTGGGGGTTGCTAAGAATTCCACATGTGAGGATTTTGCCCCTCAGAGGGTTTGGCCTGCCCAGGAGGTTCAGATGAGGTTTCAACTGTTAATCCTTGTTAAAGCAGAAACACCATCATGTCAAACCCCAACCAGTTACAGCTAATGACTTGTAAGTAACTGCAAACAATAATAATAGCAACAGTAAAGCTTAGTCTTGCAGTCCTAGATTTGGACTCTGGATACAAATTCTGCCTTACTAGTTCTAATTATGTGCAAGTCATTTAGCCCCTCGGGTCTTCAGTTTCCTCTTTTGTAAAGAGTAATAATAGCAACAGTTGCACCTACCTACCTACCTCACATAAGGATTGTGAAGAAAGTGCTTTGCAGCCTTCAAGTGGCATATAAATGTGAGATGTTATTGTTGTTATTAGAGCTGTGTGCTGTACTGTCTATGGTCTATCCCAGTCTTCCTCTTCACAGATTTTCTAACCATCTTCTATAAAAGACAGTATAAAAAGCAGACTACTTGTCTCTCTGATTTAAGTATAATAGGAAATAGGCCCTGTCTGTGTATTTATATGAATGAAGGTGTGCTCAGAGCGTTGGAGGGAAAGAGGGGAGGAGGGCGACATGGAGATGGGCCTCCATTTTCCTAATTTTTTAAAATGGAAACCAGAAGTCATTGCCTAGATTTCATAGAACTGAGTGGACTTAATGAGAAATCATCAGTCACCAAGCATTGGTTAAGTACCTACTATGTGCTAGACACTAAGATCGATATACAAGTCATCGTCTTGGCCTTTGTGAAACTTACAGTCAGGCTGAAAAGAACCCTGAGTGCTAAATTATGTAACAGAGTCTAGAAACTCCATGTTGAGTCTGGGGTAAAATACAAACTCCTCAGCTTAGCATTCAAATTCCTCCACAATCTTTCATTGGCCTATCTTTGCAGGCTTGCATTCTACATTCTAGCTTAACTGGCCTGCCTACTTACTGTTCCCCAAACTCAGCATTCTATCTCTTACCTATATGTGTCCAGTCTGGCCCCCAAGTCTAGAATGGACTCCTCATCTCCACTTCTGAGAATCCTTAGCTTTCTTCAAGGGTCAGCCAGGCCAGCCTCCTTCCTAAAGCTGTTCCTTATACCCCTAGTTGCTGGTGGTCTGTCTCCTCAAACTATCTCATATTTACTTACCTGTTTTACATATTATGTTATCGTGGAAACTTCCTGAGGACAAGAATTGTTGTTTTTGTATTCCTAGTGCCTAGCCCGATGGCAAGAGGCACTGAATAAATGTTTGTGGAATTGAATCAAAGAGAGAGATCAGCGTTTAAAGTTCTGTATTGTATAGAATTGTGACACTGACAGGGACCTCCAGCCTTCAGATAGGCACTACATGAGATGTCTTCTCAGGAATCATGTTTTGCCCAGCATTGCCCCAGAAACTGCTCAGTCTGAAGGTGCTTAGATATACCTTGTGAGTAAAGCTGCAGGTAGAGAGGAGTGTGGATGGCACATCACTATCCTAATCAGTCTAAATGTCGAAATAACAGAGAATCACCAGTTTGGCAGCCAGTTTTCCCCATCCTTGTTATCCTGTCTCCTAAACGCATTGCAGAATGAAAAACCCCCACCTGAGGGCCAAACTGGCAGAGGTGCTGGAAGCAGTCATGCCACACCTGGACCAAACCCCAAATCCCCTGGTGTCCAGCGTGTTCCACCGTAAGCGTGTGTTCTGCGGCTATCCCTATGCAGCCCAGCTTGCTGAGGCACTCATCAAAGTCTTTGTAGACATCGAGTTTACAGGTAAGCAGCTGTGAATGGCCCCCAGCACTGGGACACTGACAGCCAGGCAAAGCTTTTGTGGAGGAGAATGGAGTACTAGGGTACCAGATCTGATCAAATCAGAGTCAGTTAGACTATTTCAGATGCTGTCAACTGGTATTCTCTTCCTTGCTTAGCAGTGAAGCCCTTAGTTGTAGTCAGATCGTATGCCAGTGGTAACTCATTCAAATAGTGGCATGTCTCAGGTTGTCATTCAAGCCCTGTTACAAGGGAGCTCCTTCTCAGCAGTGATAGCACTATTGTGTCAAAGGTATCATGAGCATCAGATTATCCATTCCTGAGGCTAGGGTGCAGTGTCATGTTCTGACTGCCTGTCTTTCAGTGTTATCAGGAACCAGTTGGTCTCACAGTTGGGAGATGGAGTTCCAAGAATGTGGGGACTGAATTGAGCTCGATATAGATGTTAAATTTGGGGAAAGCTAGAAGTACACCACCCACCCACTCCCACCCTATAGTAGATGACCATAATAAGTTAAAATTCTGAAGTCACAGTCTACTACCATATCTCCAGTCCAAGGAGAAATATGTCTGGAAATGTATCTGCAATGGTACTTCACTCTTCCATTGCTGTTCCTATGGTATCTCCACAACAAAGCTCGATGAGTGCCCTGTATTTGGATTTGGTAGTGTTTATTTTCTTGGTTTTTGTTTTGCAGCTTGGCTGTTGTTCAGGCACCTGTTATGATAAAGATTCCTTGCTGAGCAAGGTGTCTTGTACATCCATTGCCTGAGCAGTGAGCACACATCCCACCCTTGCTCTGGGCAGATGGTAACTCTGAAAGCACAGACTACTAGGAGCCTTGGCGACTTTGGAATGAAAAGGGATTCTTACTCCCCATCTCGCTCTCACCAACACCATACTTGATTATCCTTTGTTCTATTGCCTTTCTCTAGGAGATCCCCATCAGTTTGAGCAAAAGTTTAACTACCGCCGCCCCATGTATCCTATCTTAAAGTACATGTGGGAAACAGACACCTACAGAGAAAGCATAAAGGTAAGATAATCAATGGTGAAATCAGTGTCCTTACATTAAAAAAAAAAACCCAAGAGGCTATAGTTTCATGCTAACATATCTTTGTCTGGGGATGGGGTTTGCAGGCTCTAGCTGATTATGCCTCTGCAAATTTGGAGGCCATGAATCCCCCTCTCTTTCTCCGCTTCCTTAACCTGCTGATGAATGATGCTATCTTCCTACTGGATGAAGCCATACAGGTAAGAAGTTGGTCTGACAGTCTCTATATTATCAAATCATAAATTCATACCTTCTAATCAAAATAGAGCAACCTCATGTTTCTTTAATAAAAGCAGGATCAGTTTCTTACACTGAGCTTGAGAGTGTACCAATGGAACCATATAATGTTATCACACCTGACTGAGGTCACATACAACCTACCAAATAGTTTCTCCTCTGTTGGCCAAGATCAGGGGGCATTGAAGCCACTGGGTAGGGGTGAGCTGCCTCGGCAAAGAGATTAAAAGATAGCAAGTTGAATCTGGACAAAGGTATATTGGTAGAATTAACTTATGGAGCCAGATCTGCAAAATGAAAGAGCTTGGCTTAGGGTAGTTTTTTGTGAGGGGATTCCCCAACTGTTAATATCCTTCATCTCTTAAATCTTGAGTGATCATGACAGGGTGGATTCATATAACATTGTTGTTGGAAACAAGTTATATTTTTAGGTTTTACAAAATATAAAACGTAATTTGGTGTCTTTCAGCCCCTTGGGTGTGATTAACTACACCTAATGAAACTGCTTATTGTTACTATAAAAAGCAGCCTTCATCCACTGAGCAAAACTCCCCCGTGATGGGAGCAAGGGAAGACAGAGGGAAGGCAATCGATTAAATGTTAGGGACAGCTTGTTGGGTTCAAGTTGACCCCTTTGTTAATTAGCCATAATCACAGCTACTTATATGAAAACACCAAAGATTTTGTCTTGTGTTACTTTTTTCAAGCTGGTATTTTCAGATGAGGTTCTTTATAAACTCAAGAGAGTAAGAGAATAGGCCATGTTATGTGCAGATCTTCCTCCCAGCAAGAACCATTATGACACAAAGGCAAAACAGATGGTATCTGCGTGCAGCTGTTTGTCATAGTGTTTGCTACAAGAATATTAACAGAAACAGGCTTCCAAATAAGTTTATGGTCCTTCTTACAACTTAATAGAGTTTTCTTGATGACAGGAAGCATCTTGATTTCATTTGATTGTGGAAAAATCAACAGATCTGGACTCAGAGGACCATGGTTTAAATCTTGACCTTAGGCAAGTCAGCCTCCTTTTTTAGTGTCAGTTTCCTCAACTGTAAAATGAGGGGATTGAAATGGATGGTCTCTAACATCCCTTGCAGCTCTAAATCTATGATCTCTGATTCCTCATACCTGCCCAGCTGACCTAAGTATTTCATTTTCACCTATACACAGTCTTACAGAAATTTAGAGTTTAGAGAACCTTCTGGTCTTCTTGTCCAACCCATATCTGAACTCTCTACGTTACACTTGCCTGATAAGTAGTCATCCAGCCCCCTTATGTACACCCCCAATGGCGGGAAAACTTGCTGTCTGTAAAATGAGGATAATAATAGCATCTACCCTCCCAGAATTATTGTAAGAATACATCAAGTTATAAAATGCTTACCACTGTGCCCGGCACATGGTAAACAACTATATAAATGTTAGCTGTGATCATCATTATTATTATCATCTCCCAAAGTAGTCCTGAAATTTCAGCTCTAGTTTGGAAACCTTTACTTACATAGAGCTGAAATCTGTGTGGCTTCAACTTCTTCCTATTACTCAAGCCCCATGATAAGATATAAAGGGTGTCCCAAAAGTCTTAGTGCAGTTTTAAGCTTAAAGACACCCTCTAGAGTGACATTTTTCTCATATTGTCTTGGAAAATCTCATCTACATTGATTTATACTGAGTTTGCTTTTCTTTTTAATTCATTTTCATTTTAAGCAGATTCTTGAAGTATTTTCCCTTACTTGACTGTCTTCCTTTCTTATCTAGCAAACTGCCATGTGCAAAATAATCCTTTAGTGTCTGTTGAAATAAAGAAATTTAATTGAAGAATCTTAATTCATCCCACTAATTGTTTCCATTTTCTTTAGTACTTGAGCAAGATAAAGATTCAGCAGATTGAGAGGGACCAAGGGGAATGGGACAATTTGTCTCCAGAGGCCCGCCGAGAAAAGGAGGCCAGTCTGCAAATGTTTGGGCAACTGGCTCGATTCCACAACATCATGTCAAATGAAACCATTGGTACCTTGGCCTTTCTAACATCAGGTAAGAATAGGAAGATCTGTGTATCTAAAAATGAGTGGTGGCAGCACTGAACTTTGTTGGGGGGACCTAGACAGCTGACCCTAGAAGTCTGATTGGCAGCATCTTTGATTCTAAGATTAGGCATTGGATCATTAAAGAACATTCATATCAGGCTTGTTGGGCAAATGATTTGATCAAGCTTTATTTAATTCAAGATCTATTTTCACTTTACTGGGTTTTGTGCAATTGGCTTTGCATATAAAGAGCTTGAGCCCTCCTGTGGGTAGAATAAGTACACAAATCCCTAAGGAATTCCATGTGGAATATGAAATCTATCTTCTTCATTGTAACCTCACCTCTGTGGAGAAATAGATACTTTACTTGCCCTGCCTGCAGGTAGTAAAGAATTGCTAATAGTTTGACTTCTTAGGATGCCATCTATTTACATTTCAGAGATCAAGTCTCTCTTTGTACATCCCTTCCTGGCTGAACGAATCATCTCTATGTTAAACTACTTCCTACAGCACTTGGTTGGTCCTAAGATGGGAGCCTTAAAAGTCAAGGACTTCAGCGAGTTTGACTTCAAACCCCAGCAGCTTGTTTCAGACATCTGCAACATCTACTTAAACCTTGGGTACATGAAAGGGGATCTTTTCAGATCAGAGAAAAGGCTGATATGATTTTTTACAGTGTAATCATGGTTGTGGGGTGGCAGAGTGGTCATTTGGTAGAGATGTGACTGAAATGATGGAGTTCTAATTTCTTTAAAGCATGTTTTCAGAATTTAAACTTTGCCCTAACGAGATTTTGTATGATCTGATATGTGGAACATTCTTTGGGATAATATACCCATCATGTGTAGAGATAAATTTGAGAGGTCCTAGGTTGAAAAGAAAATTAAATACCATTTTTAAGCCTGTAGGGAAAAACTCACTAGGCTTTTCACCCAAAATGTTGCATGCAATTTTCCTATATCAAATGTACAATCATGGCTCACAGGTGATAAGGAGACCTTTTCTGAACCGCAGCACACATCTCCTTTGTCTGACATATTCTCTTCCGCATTGTTTCTCTCTGATGCCAACCATCCAGTGATGAAGAGAATTTCTGTGCCACTGTGCCCAAGGATGGGCGATCTTATTCCCCAATGCTCTTTGCTCAGACAGTCCGAGTCCTGAAGAAAATAAACAAGCCTGGAAATATGATTGTGGCTTTCAGCAATCTGGCAGAGAAGATCAAGGTAAGCCAAGGAAACACCACTGTGGAGCTGCTTACATCCTGTGCTAAAACCAGCCTGCCACTTCCACCACTTGGCATCTCCCAAAAAAGCTGCTTTGAAGAAGTATAAAGAAGGTGTATAAAAGGAGCTTTATCATAATCAGTGATTTCATGTACCCTCTTCCTATTAATTTCATTTGTTTGATATGCTCAAGTAAAAACTTCATTGGTTTTAAGACCCTGCTGTAGGAAGAGAAGAATGTCAAAATACATTCATTTTTCTTCCGGGGTGGTTTGTTGTGGGGAAGGGTAGAAGGTGGTTCAAGGAGGCCTCAAATAAGAACTATTGAGATAGAACTCCCCCACCCAGGTGTGTTTTGCTGCCATTAATTCATTCCCTATAGATCTAGTTAATTCTCTTGGCTGATTTACATTGTTATATTTCTGCATTGTTTAAAGCTAAAATAGTTCACTGTTCACATAAAGCAAGGCTCCATTAGCAATTATCTTGTTTCACAGAAGGTAAAACTGGAATAGAAATGATTAAGGAGTGTGAGCCTGTGCAGTGAAGAAACTGGAACCCAACTATCCTTATATCCAGCTTATCCAAAGCATTACCTTTTTAGAGATATCCTTCCTTTTGCTTGACTGAACTACTTATTCAATGAGTTCTGCTTAGAACCTGAACAATTTACTGGAATGATAAAGAAATCAAATGATGGTAAAGCTAGGTTTAAACTCAGATGACAGGTTAGTGCCTTGCTTATGATGGCTGACCATTGACAGCTGTATTTCCATATGTAAAATTTGATTGCTCTTGTGGTTTCTCCACCTAAACCAGAAATAGCTTTTCATATTCATATTCAGCCTACATGGGAGATTCTATAACATGCAAATGACAACCTGATCTGAATTCTGGCATTTAGAACAGGTAGAGGAAAAGAAAACAGTCTTTTCTATTTTGTTGTTTGACCTGTCATACCAACATTTCCAGCTCACAACAGCCAAAATGAATTTTGGTTTGGGGGCAGAATTGGTCATCTTACTTGTGTCTGCTCGGATGTTCATGATACCCTCTTAGTGAAAAAATAAACCTTAGACTCACTTGTTAGTGCTAAAAGTAGTTCATGAGTTGAGTGTTCAGGCACAGCCATTGAGCCATCCATAATCAGTGGCTTTGGAAATCCAGCACTAACCACATGGTTTATTGCTTTCAGTCTCTTGCAGATCTCCAGCAACAGGAGGAAGAGACCTATGCAGATGCCTGTGATGAGTTTCTAGATCCCATCATGAGTACACTGATGTCAGACCCTGTGATGCTGCCATCTTCCAGAGTCACTGTGGATAGGTCCACAATAGCCAGGCATCTGCTCAGGTATTCACATTCTAGAATCAAACCAACCATGACAGCAGAAACCATGTATTTTATTTCATTGGCACAATCCCTTTCCCTAAATACTGAGTATAGAGTTATGAGTTTAGCAAATACTCTCTACTTTTATTAACTAATTGATCTCTCTGGGTAAAGGAAATTTAATACCCCAAAACTAGGCACCGCATTCAGAAATGTTTACTCATACCTTATCTCTTCTTTTCTTGAGAAAATCAACAAATAACATACATTATAAAATATATCAATTTGAATTTTTCTTCATAAAAATTTATTTTCAGTCTGTACTAACCATACAGGTTAACCCTTGTGCTGACACTACAGTTGTACTTGGCAGTGGCAGTCAGAGTATATAAAAGTTTTCCCCAGCCTACAACTTAAGCAGCTACCAGTAATTGAATATCACCAGCTAGGGCAATGGTAACATCTACTACCACTTATAAGTAGTTACTTAAGAATCCTGACCATTGCTGTTTTTAGCAGCAACAGCAGGTAAAATTAAGGACGGAAGGATCCTTGCCCTTACAAGTTGGTCTGAATTTGGTGGAAAGTATTTTTTAACCTTAAAAAAATAATACATATAAGGGATGGTTCAATGGAGAGTAGGAGGAAGTCATTGGGAGGTGATCAGGTTATAAAAACAAAGAAATAAACATCAGTAAAATTATTTTTAAAGGCAGTCATCGAGGCAGTATGAAGTCAGGAAGACCTGAGTTCAAGTTACACACCTAACATATACACAGACCAAGACCATGAGCAAGTCATTCAACTTCTCTCTAAGACTATAAGGTGCAGGATAGTGATTGATTTGCATTTAGTAGAGAGCATTTACTCACAAGGAGTTTTCTAAACCAATGATACCATAGATCTGCACCTATGAAAAAGGAAAGCCACACCATGACTGGTGATATTGGGCACATGACACTGTATTAGGTAGTATTTTTTCCCATTTTGGTAAGAATTTTCGTATTATGACAGATTTGATATGCAGGGAGGAATGCTTAGCATCCCACAGAAATTAGCATAAGCCTTCCCTTCTCTTAGAAAACCCTATTCTCTAGTTGGCCAACATAACCCAATAATATTGTGGATCGAGTAGATATTTACAAGGTCTCTCTCCATTTTAGATTATTAACTCACATGGTAACTCAGTCTTCTATGACTTTTAAGACCCTACCAAACTGAAACCACTGACAGTTCTAATATAGGTGCCTCTAATAGTTGGACACAACTGAAAAACAACTAACAACAAGAAGCCTCAGGAGACCTGAAGTTTGAATGCTGAAAGATGGGATGTAAAGCTTCTGTTATCAATTAAGTATTACCTGGGCAATAACATTTGGGAAGAGGGAATGGAAGACAAAGGGAAGGAAGCATTTATATAACACCTAGTATGTGCCAGGCACTGTGCTAAGTGCTTTATAAATATTATCTTATTTGACCCTCACAACAACCCTGGGAGGTAGGCACTATTACTATCCCCATTTTACAAATTAGGAAACTGAGGCAAACAGGTTAAATGACTTGCCCAGTGTCACACAGCTAGTGTCTGAAGACAGATTTTAACTCAGGTCTTCCTGACTCAAGCCCAGCACTCTATCCACTGCACCACCATTTGGGTATATTTTTTCAGAGGCTAAGGGAAGAAAGCTAGTTTATACCAGAAGGTTCCCCTGGAGGTTCCTTCTAAGCAGCTTGGGTGGTACAGTGGAGAGTACTGGACCTGGAGTCATGGAGACCTGAGTTCAAATTTGGGCTCAGACATTTACTAACCTATGTCTGCCTTAGTTTCCTCATCTTTAAAATATAAATAGCACCCACTCCCGTGATTGTTATGAAGATAAAATAAGTCATTTGTTAAGGGCTTTACAAACTTTAAAACAGTATATAAATGCTAGCTATTTTAGAGCAAAAGGTTATTTTTCTTGTGTCATGGACCTTTTGGAACTCTAATGAAACCTGTGGACCCCTTCTCAAAAGAATATTTTTAGATGTATGAAATACATAATATATAATTTTTCTCCCACCCAATGAAATTCATGGACCCTAAGTCAAGGACCCCTGCTCTACACTCTCAAATTTTCTTAATCTCAGCCCTTCCCAAACACAAAATGAGCATTTCAGAGAGTAGGTTGACTTGTGTACTCTCAGTCACACAGTCACTGATTCTGCTTAATGAAAAGTGAAGGTCTATCTAACGTTACTTGCCTCAATGACCTGTAGTGTTAGACATTGTTACAGTAAATTTCTCTCTTCCTTCTCTTTCTCCCAGTGATCAGACTGATCCCTTTAACCGTAGCCCCCTAACTATGGACCAGATCCGGCCAAACACAGAACTGAAAGAGAAAATCCAACGGTGGCTCGCTGAGAGGAAATTACAGAAGGAACAACTTGAGTAAATACTGTGAATTTAACAAACCAAAAGCCAACCCCAAAAATGTGGATAAATAACATAGTCTATTGGTCTCTCTGTCTCCCCTTCCCCTCCCCCCAAACCCCTTTCTCTCACCCCCATTTCCCCTCCTCTTTTTTCTCTCTCATTCCCCACCCTTCCCTTTCCCTCTTCCTCTCCCTCCCCAACCCCCCAATCTCTTTTCCTTCTCTTTTCTCAATTCCCTTTCTTTCCTCCTTTCCTTCAAATGGAGAATTGCTATTGCACAGATAATGGTAGATATGACTCTAACAACTTTCAAATCTGTGTTCCCCTGGCTTGCTGATAATTATGCTTTATGTGACATCACCAAGTTTAGAAAGTCTCCAACTTTCACCATTTTTGTTTCCTCTTCCTCTTTTTTTCCCCTTCAATTTAGACTAATAGTATCAGCTTTACTAAAGCTTCCTAGTGGTCTCAATGTGGGAAAGGCTAATTCCTTGTTGCATCTCTTAAGTACTGGCTACTGACCATGTAAATTGTTCATTATTTTTGTCATTCACTGATATTAAGGACTTGATGTCACATTATTTCAGTGGCAGTTGGCATAACCAAAAAAAAATTCTGGCTAGGACTCTATCAGATTCCGTTAAGTTGGACTTCAGCCCTTCTCCTTGTTACAGCTCTGTGATGTTGTTGATACTTTTGTTAGATAATAACAAAATTTAATGTGAATAAAATGCCTTGATATTTGCATAGGCTTTTTAAAAGGTGATGCACAGGATAGAAAGAGGTTATCTTATGCAATTTCTGTTAGAAGCCACGAGTTGTGTGGTCTTGGTGTTTGTTATTTTGGAATGGTACCCAGGGATACCATCTTATCCAGACACTCCCCTGTGGGGAGCCCTTTCCAATTATAAGATGTAACACTATGATATTTTTATGAAGATGAGTGGGACATAGCAGCAGTTTTGACACTTCTTGTCTGTATATCCTGGGGTAAGGGCATAGCAGTGTCTATTTAGAGGAAGGCATATATGCCTATTGACTCCTCTGACATCTGCAAAAAACACCCCCCTAAATGCAGGGACTAAAGTTATGTTGGAGAAAGTGTGACAAGTTGTATTATGAATAGGGTCCTTCCTATATCTATCATTTGAAATTGCTAACATCCAGCCAACAGCTGTCTTGGTGAACACAGAATCTGTATCTCAGTGTACGTATTATTTAAGTGCAGTATAAACTGTATACCAGTTTATAGTGTGCCTTTTGCATGATTATATGTGTGCAGTGTAGTGTATAGACACATTTGCTGACACTTTCATCCTATCTAAATAAGAGTCTTAGATTGTAAAGTATGTATATTAATGTATATTTGGGCCTGTGGCCAGAGGATCTGATAGAGTCGGTCTCAGCCCAGCTCTGGATTCTCACTTAATAGAGAAGTAACTTGAGAAAAACCTTGGCCACATACATTTTGCATATTTGCCAGTGAGTTTCAGTCCTATTCTCTTTAGGATGGATGGACTGTGATGGGTAAGGAGGCCACACTTGTTGAGTTTTATAAGCTAAGTTCTCCATTTGTGCTCTAGAAAAGGCATCAATGTGTTTAAAACTTTTACTTCCCTCAAGGACTTTTTAAAATATGTATTATACCTGTAAACCTAGAAATTCCATAACTGAAAATTAATTTAACATGTTTAAATGTTTCTTTTATAGAAAGTAGGGATGTTAGTCCTTGATTTAATGTACATTAGAATGGGCTGTGACCTCTTTAAAATAAGTTGGTATAGGTCTCTGGACAAATGTCCATTGAAAGTTCTAATAGGTTATCGCTGTCTTAGCATTTATCTCATATGGAAAACCATAAATCAGATGGGCCAGAGTGGGTGTTCTAGATTGTGTGAGGTGGCTACCACACACTGCCTTGGTTACATGTGATCTAGGATTCTTTCACTAATGTCAGAGTATGTCTGAGTTGCTCCAGGATTTGTTTGTTACCTTGTCATGTGCTTCACTTCAAATTCATTACCCTGTAGCATTCTGAGAATGAACTGCATACAATATCAAGCCATCTAGCAATTTATATGTCTCTTACACATACGCTTAGAATGTAAAGAAAATAAAGACCAGAGGTTTACAGGGAAAACTGACAGATAAAGGTGAGCAATAAAACCTCAAAAGTCAGCTGTCCCCATCAGCTTTCTAGATAATCTCTGTGCTGCCTCTAGTATATGTGTCCACTGTGTTTCTTTCTCTGTGTGGCCTTTAGATTGTAAGCCTTTTTTGGCAGGCTATTTAAAATCTACTTTCTTGAAAATCTACATGTATGGCTGAAGCACTATATAAGTGATAGTGCCTAACACCTGCTGTTGAATTTCTTTAAATTAACATCACAATCCAACAAAATGGAAGAAGTATGTTGTTTAAGGCTACCCATTGGTGGTGAAGCCATTGACCCCTGTGCCTTTCTTTCTCACAGTAAGTTGAATTAAGGGCACCTATAAAATATTTTCAAATGCCCATCTTCATATAGGCAAGGGTATTAATGAAGCTCAAGAAGATGGTTTAGTTTCCTGCAAACTCTGAAGCAACTCTTTAAATTTATATTTTGAAGGGTCTTAAAAGAGGTTTCTTAAAGCATTGGAATATTTGGTGAGAAAACAAAGATTAATCAGTTCCAACACTGCTCATAACTTTGCAAGAGTGATATTAAAATTTAATATTTAGTAGGTTATATCAAGTGGTACTAGTTTGTTCTTTAAAATACAGTTCTTAACGTGTGTATGAAATTGAAGGTACATTTCCATCTCTGCAGCTGGCAGCTGTAATTTTTTTTAATAGATGAAAGGTGTCAAACTGTACCAAGGCTGTTTGGCCTTATCTGATCTGGTTGCCGAGTAGCTATTACACAAGGCATAAGCTCCTCAGGTGCTTTTGAAAGCCTGAGACTGGCCCCGCTCTGTGGTGCAGTATCACGTGAGGAAATGATCCACAGGCCCTGGCAAATAAATGGGAAAAGAATCCGGGGAAGAAAAGTGGAGAACCAAGACGAGTTCTGCCATTAAATCAACATTCAGTCATCAAAACTATGTGGAAAGGTTCCCAGAAGGTTACTGCTTGTCAACCTTTGCCTGGGGTGTTTATGCAGAACCTGTATTTAATAAATACCTGCCTAGAGCCACGGTCACCATTTCCTCTCTTTATTTCTCGGTCTTCGGTACTAGGGGTGGATCCGGGCACATGGTGTGGCACAACCCCACGCCGGGCTCTGGGCGAGGGAGGGGCAAGGAGCCAGGCCACACAGCGGTGACCAGACGGGGACGGACACAAGTATCCGGCTGACAGGGGCGGGGTTTGAGGAGCCGGGGCTCCGGAGGGCAGCCACGATGCCGGGCGCGGGCGCACCGCGGCCCTCCAATAGACGGCTTCGGTCCCACGATGCCGGTTTAGAAACCCGGTCCTTCTCGTGTTCCACGTGAGGAAACCTCTGCGGAGGGCGTGGTGATGAACTCAAGGTCACATAGCGGGTCAGGAACACAGCCTGGATTGAAGCCCGGCGCGCCTTTCTCGGCCCTAGACTTGCTCTCAACTGGAGAACCAGCCCAAGGACCAGCTACCACTCGCACCTCCGGGAGGCGGTACCAAGGCACCAGCTAAGCTAGGCCCGGGGCCGGGGCGGGGGGCGCGTGCGCAATGCAGTCTAGCGCGCTCCCTCACGCATGCGTTTTCCCTGACTTCCGCAATTCGTCTCGTCAGTTCCGAGCTCCTAACTAGAGCTGCCCACGTAATCGCCTGTTTGGGTTTTTCTTTAATGTGTCTCGAGGCCACAGCGAGGCGCGCATAATACATAAAAATATTTCTCGTGTTCTGTTCTCATCTCTCTGGGTCCACTTTCTCTGAGGCGACTTAGTTAAAAGTGCCCGGCGTAGGAACCCTAGAGGTGAGGCGCGCTACTAACATCCTACTTCGGAAAGAGGAGGAGGGGTCCTGAGGTTTGGGTCCTTCCAGAGGGTGACATTCAGCCGAGAGCCTGCGGCCCGGACCCAGTGAGGCTTCCTTGACCAGCCGTCTGCTCGTCTGGTCGGTCCCGCCATGGCCCAGCTGGTCCGCAACGCCATCGAGAAGGCTCCGGCCCTGCTAAACGGTGAGTCTTGTCTCGTCTCCTCCCTTGACTGGGCCGGGGTGCGGGGGAGAGGTGAGGGAGAGTGGAGGCCCTCCGACTGGCCCGCCACGCCTGGCCGGGCATTTCTCCTTCACTCGTCAGGACTGTCGGGTTGCGGGCTCCATTTCTACCCTGGTCCGAGAGTACAGGAGCAGCCCCGTTTCAACGCCGAGCATGCGTTGGGAAGCGGCCGAATACGAAACTCTCGTGAGGTCCTCCTTGAGTAACCCCTTTACCTGCCACTGCCTTTGGGGCCAGGGCCATGGAGGGGACTTCTCTCAGCCCCTTTGGTTTGGACGCACCTTGGAGGAAAGGGGAAACTGGCTGCAGGGAGGCGGGGATCCCTGGAAACTTGGTCGACCCCCCCACCCCAGTGCCTGGTGGTCCACGAAGTGGTTTGAAACCCACAGAATCCACGTTCTGTCTCCACTCTCCCTGCCAGGCGGCCCCGTGAACCATTCCGTGCACTTAAATCTGGGACTGGGCTGTGTTTGTGTGGTTGTAAACCCCAGGCATCCCAAGAACCAGAGAAGGATTGAGTTTGGTGAAAACGAGCTTGAGAGCTGGGATAGCGAGGTGTAGGGGGAAGAGCAATGACCTCAGAGCCTGGGAAGCCCTGGTCCGGTATACTGGCTCTAACATGAGTTTGTGTCTTTGGACAGCTTACTTACCCTCTTTAAGTCTCGGTTTAAGCGATTATAATAGCACTTTGCCATACGTTTCTTAGGATTGTTGTGAGTAAAGTGATTTGTCAAACCTCAAGGCACTATATAAGTGTGAATTAATACTATACTCTCCAGACTAGCTAAGTGATAGCACATTCTGCTGGAGTTGAATCACATACCTGACACCCATCTGATAACTTTAAATTATGGCACGTTATCCAGTATTCTAGATGAACCCTTATATAGTCAAAAGGCATTTATTGAGTGCCCACTGCAGATAGACCATTCTTTGTTTATTCATCAATTCCTAGAGTGACTTCAATTGTATCTCTCTACTTTCATTAAGTGCCTAGTTTATGCAAGGGACTTCTGGAAGCGCTATGTTCCCTACAGCTCTAAATCTACTATCCTAAATAGCAATTCTCTAGGATCTCACAATAAGGGCTATTTTGCAACATCTCTATTTTAAATGAGGCCCTGAGTGGTCACATAGCTAATAAGTGTTACAGCCAGAATTGGAACCCGTATCTCCTGACTCCACATCTAGAACTTCCATTATAGGAAATATAAGCAGGAAATGTGAACTTTCTTATTAAAGAATAAATACTGTTGAACTCCATGCCTGACATAGTCTAATTCTCTTCCACTACCACCCTTCCTTAGTAATAGACTAGTCCTGTTCCTTGTTGTTTTCTCATGCCATTTCTAAAAGGGACAGTGCCAAACCTGCAAACGCCATAGAAAACAACCTCTTTACTAACAAAATATTGATAAAGAAATTGTTTCTCTACATTTTGCCAGTGAAACATCCCAGTTTGCAAAATGCTGCTTAAGTGATAACTAATATCCAGATGTCAGTTATACACATCCTCATTCAAGGAAGGGCTACCAAAATAGGAAGTAAATAGTCTTTTCTTATTTGTATCAGATTATCCATTTAATGGATTACCAGTGAACATTCCTTTTGTGATCTAAGATGCTTTTCACCTTCCCTCAAGAATCAGCACCTTTGCCAGTCGGTATGTGTTCAAGGAGTACATCCAAAACAGGAATAAAGATAAATAGCAAAAATATCATTATACATTCTCAAGTAAAACACAAATTTCAGCATTATTAGAACCATTACTTGTTTCCACTAACATGGACAATTGAGAGAGGTGTCTTTTTGCTTCTAGAAGTTATGGTAAAAAGAGGGATTGGTAAAGCCAAGTCAGTAACAAAATAGACATCTAAGGGCAGCTAGGTGTTGAAGTGGATAGAGCACCAAACCTGGATTCAGGAGGACCTGAGTTCAAATCCACCCTCAGACACATAACACTTACTGTGTAACCTTGGGCAAGTCACTTAACCCCATTGCCTAGCGCCCCTCCCCCCAAAAAATAGCCATCTAATTCAATCTAACAACTAGTCTAGTATGTATATACTTTGAAAGTTAAATGTCATCCAACTTCTCCAGTGATTAAGTATTTGACAGATTGACTCTCAGTATAGTAAGAAATCTGTGAATGTATGCATAAAGCATCTGATTTTGTCAGAATGGATACTTTTACATCAGGTGAATTATAACTTAGAAGATCTTACCACTTGTGGCAAGCCTTTATAGATTTGTGTAGATTGGTCCTCAGACAAGCTATGTGATGAAGCCTATGACAGGCCTGTGTTCTGTCTTTTCAGATTAGTAGGACCTACCAGAGCTTATGCTTCCCTGATATATGCGCTAAGAACCTCAGGTTCAACCTCTGTGCTCAATAAGGTATTGGAGTGGAAAACTCTTAACCCTTCCCCTCCATGCCCTTCCACCCCCAAAAAATTAAAAAAAAAAAAGGAATGGAAAGAACAGAGTCAGGAGTCAGGAAACCTAGCTTCTGGTTGAAACTTGGCCACTAATGAGCTCTGTAACCTTGGTTGTCACTTTACCTCTTCTGTGAAATGAAAAGTTCTAATCAACAAGCATACATTAAGCCCCTACTGTCGTGTCAGACACTATGCCAATTAATGACTAAATGGTTTCTAAAGACTCTTCCAGCCTTAAATTCTGGAAACCATTGGAAAAAAACAGTGTCATTAACTTGCATTTGAACTAATTTTTAAAAAACTGCTTTCCTACCCCAAACCATGCTTCTTAGTTATCCTCCTTTATTGGCCAGCATGAAGTCTTTTCTACATCATTTCTTAGCGATTTTGTATCTCCTTAAATATTTGTATGTTGTACTGAGAAAGGATACATATATCCTAGGGTCATAAATTTAGAGCTAGAAGGACCTTTCCAGGGTTTCTTAAACTTGACCTACTCTCGATCTCTATCAGTTCTTAAAACTGTGGAATCCAGTTTAAGAAATGATGACCTAGTGCATTCCCTTCATTTTGTGGATGAAGAAACTGAGGCCCAAAAAGTTAAGACCCAAGACCACACTGTAAATGGCAGAACTGGGTTTTGCACCCAGGTCTTCTGACTACGAGCCTAGCATGCTTTCCTTTATACCACATAGCCTTCCAATGAATAAAAGTTCACAAGAAAGCCTTATACCATGTATTGCTGTTAATTTTTCTTCTCAGTCAGATCTGATAGCAAAATTTCTAACAACTGAAAACTCAGTGGGTTTAAGCAATTTTTTTTTCTTTTCCCAAGCTTTGTACTTCCAGTGCTAATTAGAAGTAAATTCCAGCTGTGTGACCCTGGGCAAGTCACTTAACCCTGATTGCCTCACCGAAAAAACAAAAAGGAAGGGAGGTAGAACAGACAAGGGATCTAGATCCATATACTTTACTGTATGTTCATAAATTTATTTTTTATTCTTGTAATAATTTTTCATTCAAAAAAGCCATCTTACTGTTACTGCTACAGTTCTGTAACTACCTTGGTGTAAATAGTGGCTTTGGTTGAATCAGAAGAGGATGAATTTTTCCTAAATTGTTAACATAAATATCTGAGGACGTTTTATCTTCGTAAGTACTACTTTCTTCATCCTGGCTGCTGCAGGCTCTTGTGGTATTGTTTCTACTGCTTCTGAAGGGAGAGCAGCTGTGCTTTTGTTAAAGAAAGGTTTAATCCAGCACATATTGATAATAGATACTAAAAATGGATGCTAATTGGTATAATTCCATTTGGATCAAGTTATTTGTGCCAAATATTGTGACAGATTTTTAATCTGATTCTAAATGTACTATTCTTTCCTCCCCCACCCACTCGTGTCCAGTCTCTACCAAGTATTTATTTAAAAATTGCTGTTACTTTCTTAAGTTGTAGGACCTGCATGCACAAACTATGCAGTTAAATGGATTTGCCATTCATAAACCAGGCAACGGTACCAGCTTCTAACTTGCATAATAAGTTGTGCTTAAAGGCTTCCTGCCTGATTGAACTTCCCCTGTGACACAGGTGTTAGGCATCTTTAATAGCTGCTTGTTACCAGGGAGCAGCTTTGACTCTTCATACAGGGTGCACATTTGGTACAAGCAGTGAATGAATGTGATGCATGAATAAATATTTGTGTCCAGCCCACACATCTGCTTCTTTCAGTCTCCAGTGAGTTCATCCTGGTTTTGGTTTTTGGGTTGTTGTTTTTTTTTCCAGCTGCTGCAACTTATTCGAAGCCTCGATTGGTCACATTTTGGCGATATGCCAAGGTTGAGCTGATTCCTCCAAGTCCTGCTGAGATCCCCAGAGCCATTGAGAGCCTGAAAAAAATAAGCTCATCAGCTCGAACTGGTAGCTTCAAAAATCTCACAGTTAAGGTAACCATGGGCTAAATGAAAATAGAATGTACATAACAAAAACTGTTTTCCCTTAGGATTTTTCTGATCATTTTGATTAACACTTGTGTTTTCAAGTGAGGCTAAATTCAACAGGATGTATGTAGAGGTTAGCTCTAACTTAACTGCCTCTGAAGATTTTCACCTTGATAATTTTTCCATCTGGATGGAGATCAGTGTGCCATATCCTAGTATCCTAATTCCCATTGACCCCATCCTGTAGCAAAGAACTGACATTTTGACTGGGCACCATTTTTCTTATTTTACATTGGTTTCTGCTTTGGTGATTGTACCAAGATCCAGTTGCTTACTTTTGCTGACTACATTTTTGTGCATCTTTAACTCTGAGACTCTAGTCCACCCAGAAGGTCTGTTTGAATATATCATAAGCTGGAAGCATTACTATCCTGGAAGGAAAAAATCCAGACCTGGCAAGCATATAACATGGTACGAAGGAATATTAAGTTGCATGAAGATAAAAATCTAAAAGCTATAAGGGTTAGAGCTTGGAATTCCATCTTCTCTTGCTTGACCTAGGCTGTAGAATTCAAAGGGAATAAATTACTGCTGAGCTGGTACACCCACATCCTGAAAAACTTTGGTATTTTTCAGACTCAAACTTGCAAAAATTAATTATAAATTCAATGTTGAGTAAAAGAAGTCTCAGCCATCTTCCCAAAGAATAGGAAAGGAAAAGTTTTGAGTTCAGTGTGAAAATAGCATTATGTATTTCTTGTCCTTTAGAATTTAGTTTGTGTCTACATGAGAAACTGAGTTTGAGGAACTCATTTAACTATCTACTATTAAAGAAAAAAAAATGAAAAGGGCAGGTTGAACTATCCTTGACTAAAATTGAGGGCTGTCAACCAAATGTTTGAGAATTTTCCTGGGCCAGATAATTGTGAAAGAAATGGTATCTATCCAAGAGACAGTTCTCATGCTTTAATATTTTCTTCAACCAAACAGAAATATGTGTTTAGAGACTTGTTTTCCTGTAGCTTATCCTTCCATATGAATAGCACATCTAAGTGTTCCAGCAGTTTCCAGGATAGTTTCAGTACAATTTAGGAGTACTAAACTAGTAATGAAAGGGTTAGAGCAACTCAGAGCTTTGTAGAATGCTTTGAAAGTATTTATTTTTTAAAAAAAGCATAGGCTGTGAACTACTTAGTTTTCATGATCGAGAAATGCTGTCAATAGTTGGGTGAATTTAACTTTAGTCAGTAATTCTTTTTAAATTGAGTTGTCCTAGACTAAATAGTATTCTTTTGGTATCTGTCACAAAAACTGCAATGGAGAATAGTTAGAAGAAAGGAGAAAGCATATACCTTAAATAAACTATGGCTGTTTTGTTTGTTTTTCTCTTTCAGGAAGCTCTGCTAAATAGTTTGGTGGCCACTGAAGTATGCATGTGGTTTTACGTTGGCGAGATCATAGGCAAGGGTGGCATCATTGGATATGACGTTTGAAGACCAACTCTTAGCATCTGAGTGTTTGATTTATCCTTTGTGTGTTCGTGGAACATAGATGCCTAGACTTCTAAATAAAACGAGGAAATAATGTGGAATTTGGTGTTTTCTGTCACATGGAAGGGGGGGTTGTGGGGTTTTTTGTTCCCTTCGCTGTCATTTGGGTACTTTTTTAGCCTTGGTGATTACATCATCAACACAGATGTTTTTCAGTCTTTCCAACTCTGAAGAATATAAGGTACCTGTTTAGTTTGCTATTTGATTTCCCTTTGGTATATTTACTGACTAGAGTTCATTATTTGAGTATATGAGAACAAGGAATTTTAATTTAGGACCCAAATGTTTCAGAAAAAGGTAATGACAAAAGGTTTTAAATTTACTATAGTAGCAAAATTAGTGTGCAAAAAGTACTATGATATCTTCGTTATAAAAATGGTTTTTGTTTCTGGGGTTTTTTTGGTTTGGGTTGGGTTTTTTTGCTGTAACTATGAGAAGAATGTAGGTAGATACTGCTGCCAAAAGAAATGTTGATAGGTTTGTTCTTATCTTCAACACAACTTTACCTGTAAGAGAATGGTAGTGGTGTGCTAAGAATGAACTTGTTGACATCTATTATAGGACTGTAGCATGAATGAAATTTATTTTAATAACTTCATATCATTCTGGTGTTAGTCTGTTATGCCTCCAAACTCTCAGGTTTTTATTATGGTTCTCAAAAATCTTAAGTTCTGTCTTTGAATATGAGGTCTCCAGTAATAAGGTGTATTCACAGGTTGGTACCTGTGTTGGTTAAATAATGATAATATAAAGATTTTTACCATTATCACCAATTTTATGAAAGAACAGATGCAACAGGCCAATATGAAAACACCTGATTTTGCCTGAAGCTTTAAAATGAAGACTGTTTATCCTGAAACAGTTGGAGTTAGCTAGAACTATTTTGAAAGCTTGTGATAGTTTATAATTATGAATGGTTACAGTCTCCATGTGATCTTATGAATTTTGCTTTTAGTTCCTTAGTGGCTCTCCAATCTCCTGGCCTGGCTGTCTGGTATATCAATAGGCATCTCTGCACCTACTTCAATGAATTATTGTGAGAATTGAGTGAAATAATATATGTAAGGCACTTTCTAAACCTTAAAGATGCTTTATAAAATGTTAACTAATATCTCTCTATAGCTTATACTAATAGCATGTATATGCTAATGTTTGTCCTCATTTTCTAGCTGTTAGGGTAATATGTAGTAGAAAGAGCACAGAAATCAGAGTTGGGAAGACCTGGGTTCTGATCTTGCCACTAATACCAGTTGTATGACCATAGGCAGGTCTCTAAGCCCTAGTTTCCCCTTTTGTAAAATAGAGATGATAATAGCACTTAAGCTGGAAATATTGTTAGAATCAAGTGAGATAATGTATTCAAATCACTTTGCAAACATTGCAATTGTCTCAAAATGTAATAATAAGTGTAAAGTGTCTATGTTCCCTTCTAAATTTATATCTTGTACAGAAGTTACTGTATTTGCTACTGTGGTAGACATGATATGTTAAAGATGATGTGTTACTGCCTGTTTTGCCCTTCTACCTTAAGGACTTTTCCATCAGAGTTGCAGCGGAAATCCTTTATATATATTGGCTCCCCCATTAGAACATGAGCTCCTTGAGAGCAGTGACTGCTATGCTTTTCTTTAATTGTTGTATCCCTGGCACCTAACAGTGCTTTGCACATCAAAGGGCTTAATAAATGCTTTATCACTCATATTCAGAAGTCATGGCCTTTCTAAAATGATAGGCAAGGAAGTGAAATGTCAGAACTGAAATCAGGAAGTTGTTTTGCTGAAACAAATGTTGCTGTCTTTACCTACAGCTTCAGTAAACGTGGTCAAAATTTAAACCATAGCTTTCTAAATGGCATAGGGTGAGAGTGACAGAAAATTTCTAAAGCTAACTGCATGGTCACATGTCCTCAAAATAAACATTTACTCTGCTGCTTTTTCCTTCTTTGTCGCTGAATAGTTGATTTAGTAATAACAAATAAGGAGTTTCCTTCAAAAATGAAAATCTCACATCCTCATTAGACCTATATCATCACATGCTGCTTTCACCAGATGTCAAGATTTTAAAAAAAGGTCTATCAGAGGATCTTGTGTTTGGGTAACTATTTAGGTTATCTTTACTGGAATAGAACAGGTGGGGTTAGTATTTGTATGAAAAAGCTTCTTCTCTAGTAGGGCCACTATGAAGAGTCAGTAACAGCAGAGGGAAGTTGCTGCTTGCCTAGCCCATGTATTTGGTTGCCAGTGACTGTGCTTTCCACATCTATGTTCTCAACAAAACAGTTGTGCTAGCTACAAAAAGCATGACTTATTAAATATGTCATTAACCAACACCAAGCCTGACTGAATGGAGGTGGTGTGAAAGCTAAGCAGTAGTTGGCTATTTGTGTACTTTATATACAGCTCATTTCCACCACCTCCACCTCTTCTAATCCTTACTGGCAATTACCTGGCACTTCCAGGTTTACAGAATTCTTCACCCTTGAGCTTTACAGCAGTAGGTATTTCAAGTATCCCAACTTATAACTGAGGAAACTGACTGAATTTTAGGAAATAAATAACCAGAAGAGGGACAATCTACTGTAGTGAATAGGGAGATGACCTCAATTAGAAGAGACCAAGGCTCAAGTCCTGCTTCTTCCTTACTGGTTGTATGATCCTTGACCAGAAGTAAAACAGTGATTAGTCTACTTTAGTAATAGTCTCCTAAAGTAATAAAGTTACACATCTATTTAGCCTCCCTTTACTACTACTACTACTACTACTACTACTACACCACTACCACTACCACCACCACCCCTCACTTTTCCAGGCACAAATAACCAAAAGTTCCATCAGATGCTCCCTCCTTAGCTACCTTAAACATATTTCAGACCTCTCTAATTTCTCTGTTCTACTCTCAGATGATGGCACTGAATATTGTCTGTTCTTTAAAGGTGGACAAGTCTTTTGCCCAGCATAGGTCTAGTTACCTTGGATCCTTTTCATGGTCTCTCATGCCTCTCCTACTTAGTTATCTAGCCTTTATTGTGTTCTCACTAGGCTTTGGTCTGCTATGACTTCTGTATAGGGGTGTATAGCACGACATGATTCCTACTCACCTTGATGGTACTTATGCCAACTAAACTCTGAAATTGGGGGTAAGGAGAGAGACAGTATTTCTAAGCCCTGGTATAGCGAATCTGGGGATAGCAATCCCGGCAGAGATGCTTAGCTAGACAGTTTGCCAGACTTCAGATCAAATCTTTTAGAAACTTGAATTTCCATTTTTAAAAAAGTGCTGTCACTGATAATTTTTTAACAAAAGTTAGGAAGGTAACAACATGCCATAATTAGTGTTTGAGTCTGGATTGATAAACAGGCAGCATTTAGTGGCAAACTGCCACCGAGGGAGATACAGGCTGCCAAGGGACCTGGGGGACTCATTTCCTGAAGGCCTAGAGGCTGATGGTGCTGCAGAGCTGGTGTCAGCTGTGTCACTCCTGCATCTCTCAGTCTCTGACTCTGAAATAGATTTGGATCACTGATAAGCAGCCATTCTATCAAGCAATGCTAGTGCTAGGCTGTTTTTGCATCAAATGTATAAGGGGAACTACAAAAGCCAAATGCAAACCAAAAAGAATATTTCTTGAAATGCTTAATCAGAGGTTGAAAATCCTAGGATTCCCTTAGGACTAGGTGCCCTAAATCCTTTCTTGGGAGTAAAAGCATTCTGTAAAGAATGTGCTTCAGGGCCCCTATCTTCTGTCTAGATAAAATGGAAACAAATTGTAGGGTTTGTAACACCACACCATTCTTTGCAAGTTAGTTTTTCCTGTTGAGCCTTGTGGGTAGATTTCTATTAGAATTATGAAAGTAAATTAGACTGCAGTCTGTTCCAGATGTAAGTGGATTCTAGTGTCATCCAATCTAACATCAATTAAAACACCATTACATGGTTTTGAACAGTAGCCTACATATTAAAAGATCTTGTTTTCCCTGAGGAAGCCCATATTTTTACCTTGATGTCATGGCATTCTGGGTACAGATAGGGTTGGGATGGGAACAAAAAACTAAGTTAAAGACCACACTAACAGATGCAGCTCTGTGGCATGGTAAGATGATGCAAAAGCAGATGCCAAATTTTGTAAGCTACATGCTCACAGGTTAGTGAAACCAAATGCAGTGTGTGACCATTGCTTCTGCAAAATTCTCTTGGCTCAGGCAGAAATAATGAAGAATGAACAGCCCAAAATATGGGTAAAGAAATAAAAAATGAAGCTATGAAATAAGCTAAAAAATGATTATTAATGGTATTTCAGTCCTCAGAGTTTTACCTTGAGCTTAGTTTACTCTGAGCTGCAAAGTGCCTATTATGTGCCAGAGATAGAAATACCAAAGAGAGATAGATTCTAATAGGGAGAATACAACGTGTTCACAGATAAGCAGTTATAGGATATATATTGAAAATAAATACATGGTGATTATACATGGTAAGGGACATTAATAATTGGGGAGAATCAGGAAAGGCCTTTTGGAGGATGTAGCAACTTGGACTGAGCTTTGAATTGTGCTAAGAGTTCCTAAGACACAGAGATAAGGGTGTGGAAAATATCCCATACAAAAGTATGGAGATGGGAGTAGGAATATCTTGTATGAGAAACAAAAAGTTGCTTGGTTTGGTTGGATTATAGAGTGTGAAAAGGAACAATGCATAATCAGACTGGAAAGATAGTCTGGAACCAGGTCATGAAGGATTTTAAATGCTAAATAATTGTATTTTAAAGGCAGAAGAGGAACCATTGAAGCCTGATGAGCTAAGGCCTGATGGTCAGACCTGTACTTTGGGGATATCAGTCAATCAGAAGCACCTACAGAGTTTGGCAGCTGTGCAGTGGAGAGGGAGGACAAAAGGCAAGGAGACCAATTAGGAGGCTGTTTCAGTAGGTCAGGTTCTGATGAGGACCTGAACTAGGCTACGTGAGTGTTGAGATGCACACAGATGTTAATAGATGACAAGGGGGCAGAATCAGCAAGACTTGGTAACTGATTGAAATGAGAAGTGAGGGAGAATGGATGGATGAACGGATGGATGAAAATGGGAAACCATTCAGGAAGCATTAATATGGACAAAACACTGTGCCAAGAGGTGGGGTTACAGATAGAAAAACAAGACAAGCCTTGCTTCCAGTGAGCTCATGTTCTAAGAAAGTAGACAATATACACAGCGAATGGAAGATGTCAGTCAGATGGAAAATGTAGCAGCAAAGTCAAAGTAATGCATCTCTGATGTCAATTCCATTAATAAAACCCTATCAGTTTCTTGAGCCATATGACAGTGCCAAGGTTTTTGGAAAGGAGAACTTTCTCTTGCATGTCTTCAGTAACTGGCTGCTGAGGTGATGTGGGTGGCAGCACCTGCAGAATAGGTTGCCAGGTGCCATATTCATAAGGGTTGGCTTGGACTGTAGCTACATGGGGCCAGACTGAAAGCAAAGCTGGTGGTATGAGAGACATTGGGCTTACCTGCCCTGTGGTAGCAACTATTACTATTGATTAGCTCCCTATTGCTTCCCAGATCAAATAAAAGATCCTCTGTTTAGCATTCAAAACCCAGGCCCACCCATCCCCCACCCCCACCTTTCCAATCTTCTTACACCTTACTCCTCATCTCATACTCTTCAATCCAGTGACACTGGTCTCCTCAATGTTCTTCAAACAAAACTCTTATCTCTCAACTCAGGGTGTTTTCTCTGGCTGTCCCCATTCCTGGAATGTTCTCATCTATGCCTACTGCCTTCCCTGGCTTCCTTCAAGTCCTCACTAAAAATCACGTCTTCTATTCTCAAACCCTCTTAATTCTAGTGCCTTCCCTCTTTTAGTTATTTCCTATTTTTCCTGTATATATTTTTTTGTACATATTTGTTGTGTTTTCCACTAGATTATGAGCTTCTTGAGGGCAGACTACTTCTTTTGTTACCTCTTTTTGCATCCCTAGTGCTTAGCACAGTGCCTGGCACATAGCAGGAGCTTAATGTTTATTGACTGACACATTTGCTGGTGGCAGGGATATAGTAGAGCCACTTCTCCACATGGGTTGCTCCCCATGATGGCAGCAAAGATGGAGCTGGAAACGGTTGATAATATGAAGAGGGGTAGGTGTAGGGCGTGGCATACTCCTATTCCCACTGTCTTTGGGCTCATGGTCCTGGGTTGTGTCTATCAAGGTATGAAGGGAGGTGGTGATTGAAGCAGTTTGACTCACCTAATACATACCTTCTATCTCTCCCTAAGGGAGAGCTTCTTCAGCTAGGTTGATTAGCCTGCCCTATTGGTGGCAGTTGGTTGTTAGTTGGTAGTGGTGGGGATGGTGGGTCCCTTCTCCACATGAGTTCTCCCCTCTATGATAGCTGGTGGTCTAAGGGGCATGCCCTTCCTGGGGTTCTTGAGAAGAGTTAAGATGGGGATTGCATATCTAGTTAGTGCCACAAACATTTCCAAAACAACTGATTTTCATCCCCCCCACAAAAAATATATCCTTTCCTGTTATGTTTCAGGAATGAAGCCAAATGGATTGTATTACCTATACCCAAGTTACCTGTGAGGGTAAATATTCCCGTTTTTGCCTTGGAGTCCAAATTCTATTACCACCAAAGACTGGGATTTGAGGTATTTTGTACCCTTGAGGTATTTTGTACCCTTGATTTGTTTGCTCACTTGTGCCAGGTGCTGGACACCACACCTGAACGTTTCTAACGAACATGAGTGATTTTGAATCAAAAAAGAACCGAGCTTTGTCCTTAAAGGCAAAGGGAAATTTCTCAGAGATATCCAGTAATAGGACAGACACTTGGATCACAATACCCACCGGTCTCCTATCTGAATGTTGCTTTGTAAACCCTTTGAGTCCTGGTATTTGGTTATTTTCCTTTTTAATAGTAGCTGTCATTTACATAGTGCTTTTAGATTTACAAAGTGCTTCATATCTCTTTTAACCCTGATAACAACCCTTTAAGGTATGTACTACAGGTCTTATCTCCATTTTACTGAGGAAGAAACTGACGTCTAGAAGATCAAGATTTATCCATTGTCATTGTTGTAGTTCACAAAAAGGGTCTTTTTGTTCTGATAGATTGTTTCTGCCCCAACCACGAATTCCAAACTGGGAAGTCAATCAGAAGCACCTACACAAGACCCCAGTCCTTCCAATAAAATATCTGTCTCCTCAGCATCCCTGAGTTCCATAATGCATGGAGTGATGACAAACCCAGGAGTTCCACCAAGGTAACTGGCGAATGCCTAGTGTAATAATACTGCAAGTCCTGGGGGTAATCTCTTGCTTGAGGCTCTCTGGTGACATCTTTGGTTTTATCACTTTCCTTGTCCTGTTTTAGAGGTGTCTGCTGAATGCTCTAGTTTGTCAGGTCAGTACTGTCCTTATTTTGTAGATAGCAACTACTGGTCCAGTGTGTGTGAAGGAAAGTGGAGAGGTAGTATGCTGCCCAAGCTGCCTTCTGTTACCAAACTTCCCCTATCTCAGTACTCAACCTTGTATCTGTGGCTAAGATACATACCCTTCTCTGAAGTATGCTGAACAAAAGGCCTTATTGCTTTCAATATTGACCTACTTGTCTAATTCTCCTGTGAAGACCCTTAAAGTCCCAGCAAAAGTCCACCTAAACCATACCTACCTAAATCAGATGTGAGAGGTAGGATTTTAAACTCTGGTCTCACCTGATTTCAAAGCCAGAAGTCTTCCTACTACATCATCTTGCTTCTTCTCAAGCAGATTAGCAATAATTTGGAGTTTTCATTTGAACTGCTGCCCCCCACACACAAACACCTTACTCTACCTTTTTTTGTTGAGAACTGCTCATCCAAGTGGACTTGAAACCAAATGTTAGTTTCAGTTCTCACTACAAAATGCAGCAAAGTGGAGCCATTAGCCTAAAATCATAGATTGAATCAGAAGAGTTAGAAGAAACACTGGAATGCGGGACTGAACTGGTTTCTTAATCTAACCACATCCTCTTTACTCCTGTATACTTGGTTGTTGCATTGATAAGTTGTTGTTGGGGGGCAGGAAAGGTCTTTATATTTTTATTCGGAAATGTGTCTAGACTCTAACCCATGTATAAGATACTTTAGCTCAATGTCATCAGAAACAACTGATACTTCATTTAATGATATTTTGATATTTATGATAATTTGTATCACAGCTTTTTCCATTGTGATCTTTTTTTTTGGGGGGGGGAGGTTAAATAATTAGTAATGGAGATGCACTGAATGGAAAGAACATTGAGGAGTTGGAGGGTAGGGGCACTTTGGGCCATCGGGACATCTTTGATTTTAAACATCCCTTTAACAGCCAAGTTCACCAGTGATCATGTGGCTTACTGATCTACCTTTAATCTTTTCTGGATAAAACATCCATATCAGAAACTCAGAAATCCTGACCTGTGAGGTATATTAAGAAGTACAATTACTTATCCAAGCTTTTATTCTCATCCTCAGAAAGAGACAGAGTACAAGTATTTTGCACTGGGTCATTTTCTTTCTACTTTGGGCATGCATCCAAAAATGGTGTGTATTCATATGTCTAGAAATAGTCAAACCCTGTGTCAGAGCACAATGGTATCACCATTCCATAAGTGGTGTCAATACAGAATCCTCATTTAATTGGCTGTGGAGAAGATTATTAATTGCCGAGTTTGCTAGGTCCTTGACATGTAGAAAAAGAATTACTGAATGCTCACCAAAATTCAAGTGACCATGTATATATGCCGCAAAGAAACTCTACCATTCTTCCACCACTGATATTCTCCTACCATAAACTTTCAGTTTGGGATCTTTTTGTACTTAGAACTGACAGCACCTAAGAAGATATATCCCAAACTAAATCTTGTCTACCTGATTCAGGAACAAGCTCTTTGAATTAAGACTTAAAAGCCTTGGTTATAATTAATTCTGACTTCTTCTCACCATCCTACCCTGGTCATGACCTTAATCCTCACCTGGATTTTCTATTCTGTAAGAGAGTTTTTTTTTCTTTCTCAGATCAAACATACTTGAACCAGATTAGCTTAAGTGGAAATGTTGGTGTCATTGGACATGGAGCGTACCAAATCAATTTTAGACCATTTGGTTAGATTATGAGTCTAACACTGAACCTCTTCCATGGTATATGCTTAATAAATCCTGAATCATTGAATGTGGCCCTAGAGATGGAATAACAGCATCTGTCATCTCAATCAGAAAAAATAAAACTTTATCTTTTTCTTATTCTTTTCCTCCCTGCAATAAAATGCTTCTGTCATTTAGAGCTATTAAAAAAAATGTGAATGGGTTGCCTTGGCAGATACTGGATTACCCATCACTGGAAGTGGTTTAACTGAGGCTGTATAAAAAATAACCAAAGTCGCTATAGAGGGATTCCTGCATGGGGCTGGAAGTTGGACTAGGTGATGTTTAAGGTGGCTTCAAACTCTGATTCTTTGAAATGTTGTAGGCAGTGTTTCTCTCTCTCCATATCTCTCTGTCTCTGTCTCTCTCTTCCTCTTTCTCACCCCTTCTCTCCTTATCTCTCCCTTTCACTCTGTCTTTTTTACTAAATTGTGGGCAAAATGTTCTCTATTCCAAAAAGTTTACAGTATTCACATATTATATGCAGAAAGAATTGGAAAAGGTGATCAACTGGTAAAGGGTTTTGCCTTCACCTCTTCATCTCCCAAATATTTTTCAATATGGAATTCTTATTTTCCACCTCTGCTTGTTCTGCCATTATTATTCTTTATCTCAGAAGTAATTTGATCCTAGTTTCCTTTGTCCCAGAAGTACATGTTTTTAAAAAAAATAATGGTGAATGAAGATAGTTATGTAATAGTGTTTCTATTCTCCAAGTTCTGCAGAAGGGTGATAGCATATTTTGACAGTGATGTATTTGAACATGTGCCAAAAGTTAAGAAGATTGAATTTTAAAGCACAATAGAATTATAATCATATTAGGCGGGAGATTTTCAAACTTTTCCTCTTTCAGCCTTCCATGTTTTCTTTTGTCATCCTAACATTAAGAAGGCAAAAAAGGCCAGAATTTCATCTTGTAAATACTACTTCTCTCCATGTAATTATTAAAGCAACTCTAATATCAGGATTTCAAATGGATTTGTGATCTCACTGATGTGGGATCTTCCTACAGTGATGCATATTGAAATCCATCTATGCCTGCCCTATGTGGAACGCTTGTCCATATCTTCCCATAATCTCATCACAGAGAGTCCCTTCAACATTCTCAGGGCTTTCCTTGAGTCCTTTTGACCTTGTGAAGACACCAATACATTTCAGGGGCTGTTCACTGATTGAGTACCCATAAGTCTCACTATGAGTTCAGCAAATCTTTTTCGATCATGCATGTTTTCAATGACAATATTTACCCCGTTCTTCTTTGTTTCTTATTATGTCTTGCAACCTGCACACACCCACTGTGCATTAATCTGGAGGGAGGAAGGATGGCAATCCCCAGTTATAAGAATGTTGCTATAGGAACTCCAGTGTAGGAGATACTTAAGTTAACTTCATTTTGTAACTTTAGTCCAAAATGAGCTTTTTGAAATCATTAATATTTTCTTTATTGCCTCCTGCTTTTCTAGCTTTACTTCTACATTCAGAACTGGTCCTCTACAAAATTGTGAAGTTAATGAAATTTGGCTCTAGTATCCTCCTTTTCCTTCCTTCTGCACCCTTCTTTTGCTGCTGGTGCTTGCTGCTTCCTCCTCTAGCAGGTTCTAAAAATCATCCTTCCTTATCCAAATACCCTTTCTCCTGCAATGCCTTGATCTCCACCATGAAAGGAGAAAGTGGCTGATAAAGTAATTTCACACTAAGGTGTTAGTTGCTGATAGATATAATGCCTATCCCCCTTTCCCCTCCTAGGGGTATTTGCATTTTAACTCAGACTTGAAGAGTTCTGGGTGGGGGAAAGTTTTCCTTCAAATCCTTTCACGAGGCAGCTGCCCATCCTGCCTGATGAGACTGAATAGTCCCTGCCTATAATCTTTAATTTCTTTGTCTGAAATGCTTTTGCTACTGAGAACCCCAGAGCAATCCCAAAACTGAAACCATTATCCTTCTCTAAGCACATGCTTCATCCTAATTATGTTCACAAGATTATAGACTTGGAGCTTCAAGGGTCATCTTGTCCAACCCCTCCCCCATTTTGCAAATAAGGAAACTGAAGCCCAGAGAGTCTATTTCAACCTTGTCCTAGATCACTCAGGTAATATTTGGCAGAGTTGGGATATCAACCCATGTCCCCCTACTACAAATCCAGCGATCCTTCACACTGCCACCCCCCCACCCCCCATCTACCACACCATCTTCCTTTCAGGTTTCCAGATTCACAACCTTGACTTTTCACTATTCCTTGGATTCACCCTTATCTTTTTCACAATTCCTCACCTCCTCCCCATATCCATTCAAATGATGTCTTGTGACATCTGCCTCTACAGTTTCTCTTACATTCTCCCCCTTTCTCCACTTCCTACAGTCACAACCACTGGCCAAGCTCTCATCATCTTTTGCCTGGATTACTGCAATAAACTTCTGATTAGTTTCTCTGCCTCCAGTCTTTCTTCCCCTCTCCTACCTAGCCTCTACCCCTGTGGTGTCAAACTCAAATAGAATGGATCCCTACAGGCCGCATATTGACTTTGAAAACGACAAATTAACGTTATCAGTGTTTTATTGTATTTTTATCCATTTTTAGACATTTTCCAATTCCATTTTAATCTGGTTCAGGCACTCAGGAGTACGGGGGGGGGGGGGGCACCTAGGGACTATGAGCCAGACACCTCAGCTGCCCCCAGCTGCTAAATGGATATTTCTAAAGCACAGGTGTGAATTTATCACTCCCCTTTTTCAGAGCCTCTCCATCTCCTTTAGAATCAAATATAAACTCCTCAGATTTGCAGCATTGAAAGCCCTTCACTCTCTAGCCCCTCTCATCTTTCCAGATTGATTTCAGATTATATTCCTTTTTACATCCCATACTCCAGCCAAATTGGTGTGCTTGCTCCCCAGTTACCATTCCACGTCTCCCTTCCATGTCTTTTCACAGGCTGCCTATCCCCCTCTGCCTGCTCACTTCTGCCTCCTGGAGTCCTTAACTCTCTTCTTGGCTCAAAAAGTCTATTCCATAGGCTGCAAAACCCAATTCCTTTTTCTCCCTCGATCCATTCACTCCCTCATATACCTGTTTGTTTTTCACATTTAAGTGTTTCCCTTGGTTTCTGGGTCTGAGTGTGACCTCTTGCAAACCTCTCCTAATCTCCCCAGTTATGAGGACTCTCCCCTCTTCACCAAAACCACTTTGTGCTTGATTTGTACATATTTTGCATCTGCTTGTCTATGTATACATCATTTCTGCTCTCCCTTCAAACACCTTCAAAAATACTGTAACTTCCTTGAGATCAAGAATGGTTTTGTTTTCAATTGTATGTCCCCATTGGCCACTGGACTGGCAAGTGGTTAGCACAAAATAGATTCTTTAAAAAAAAAATCTTGTTGAGTTGAATTATCAACTCCTTGAAATCTGGATTCTGACCCCACCACTTGACTATAACTATTTTCTCCAAAATCACCATTGACTTCTTAACTGCCAGAAACAAAGGCCTTTTTTCAGTCTTCATTTTACTTGGCCTTTCTGTAGGCTTTGAGACTGTTGGCCACCTCCTTCTCCTCCTACTAGATAAACTTATGTCTCTTGGCTTTTGTAACAGTGCTCCATCTCAGTTCTCCTGCTCCTTCTCAATGTCTTCTGCTGAATCCTCATCTGTCTTTCAACCCCTGATGGTTGGTGTCCTCCAAGGTGCACCTGTCTTAAGATCTCTTTTCTCTCTATTCTTTGTCTCCCAAGATTATATCCTAGGCCCTCTTCTCTCTCTAAACTTTCTCTCTTGGTAATTTCATTAGCTTCTGGAGGTTCAACTATCATCTCTACACAGATGATGCTCAAATGTATATGTCCAATCCTAATCTCTCTCCTGCAGTCCAGTCATACATCACAAACTGCCTGTTGAATATCCTCACCTGGATGTCCTGTAGATGTCTCAAACTCAAATATACAAATGAAGCTCACTCATTACTTTTCCCTCTGAGCCCAGTCATCCTCCAAAATGCCCCATTTTTGATGAAGGCAATAGCATCCTTTCATTCTGCCAAGTTGTCATTGACACATAAGGAAACATTTCTAATAAGAAATAAAATGGGAGTTGGTTGAAGAAACCAAAGTCAAATACACAAGGAATTATCTAAGAAACTTAAGTTTTTAAAATAAATCTTATTGGTATATTTTGTTTTTTTCCTAACTTATATTTTCCTATATATGTCCCCCTTCTTACCTTCCCAGTGATCCATCCTTTGTAACAGAGACTAAAAAAGAGGGGGGGAAATCAGTTCAGCAAAATTAACCAACATGTTGAAAAATTTTGACATTATATTCAGAATTCCACACCCCACACTCCCATCCTCTACCCCTCTCCCTAGTGCCGTCTCTTATCTCTCATTTAGGACCAAGCTTGGTCATTATAAATTCACAGCATTCAGTCCAGTTGTTTTGTGGTTCCTCTTACCATTAACATGGTTGTAGTTGCTGGGCATATTGTTTTTCCGGTTCTATTCATTTCACTTTCCAACAATTCAAACCAAGTTTTCCCAAGTATTTCTCTATCATTTCTTATAGCACAGTAATATTCCCTTATATTCTATACCACAACTTATTCAGCCTTTCCCTAATTTATAGACATCTACCTTGCCTTCTTTGCTAATAAAAAAAAATAGTTATAAATATTTCGGTGTGTATGGGGCCTTTATTGTTTCATCTACCTTTTTTGGGGACCAGCTTGGTGGCACAGTGGATAGTGTACCAGACCTGGACTCTGAAAGACCTGAGTTAAAATTCAACTTCAAATATTTACTAGGGGCAGCTAGGTGTCGCAGTGGATAGAGCACCGGCCCTGGATTCAGGAGGACCTGAGTTCAGATTTGGCTTCCGACACATAACACTTACTACCTGGGCAAGTCATTTAACCCCATTGCCTAGCCAAAAAAAAAAAAATTAGATTTTAAAAGATATGTACAAAATATGGAATCAAGGGTAGGTAACACAGTATGAATAAAGAGCATGGCACAGTCCGTTAAAAATAATGCCAGGCTTTCGAGTGCTCAGAGGGTTGTCAAGGAAGCTAAAGCCAACAGAATGGTGTTTGTTTGTTTGTTTGTTTGTTTGTTTGTTTGTTTTTAAAGCTGTGTGACGGGGATAGCTAGGTGGTGCTGTGGATAGAGCACCGGCCCTGAAGTCAGGAGGACCTGAGTTCAAATGTGACCTCACGCCAAACGCTTGACACTAGCTGTGTGACCCTGGGCAAGTCACTTACCCCAATTGCCTAAATAAATAAATAAATAAATAAAGTTGTGTGACAGGAAAAAAAAAGCAGATCGAAGAAGTACAGGGTGCAGGTAGATGGAAAGATGATAACTAATAACCAAGAGAAGGAGAACCTACTCAGTTCTCTTTTTGCTTCTATTTTCATTGCTGAGAATTGCAGTGACACAGAATGACAGCATAAGCATGGCTAATGGGGAGTTGATACTTTAGATAAGTCAGGAAATAGTCAGAAAATATCCAGTTCCCTTTGATGAATTCAAGCCACTCAGCCCAGATGAATCACACCACTGGGTACAAAAAGGACCAGAAGATATCACTGATGCTTGAAAGGTCTTAGAAAAAGTAAAAGAAGTACACAGGCCTGGAGAACAGAGAATTTCTTAAGAATTTTTTTAAGAAATAGAAGAGAACAGTCTGCATGCCATAGAGACTAGATTGTTTTAATTCCTGGGAGAAATTATAAAATATGTCATATTATTAAAGAGATGATTGTTGAACATCTAAAATCCCACCTTCTGCATGAAATATCCCTATCTCCCTAATGTTAGTGCCTTCCCTTGGTTATTATCCCCGATTTGTCCTTGTGTGTTTGTGTGTAGTTATTTGCATGTCATTTTGCCTTATTAGATGGTGAGCTCCTTTGGAACAGGGACTGTTTTTGCCTTTCTTTGTATCCTCAGTGATTAGCAACGTGCCTGGCTCATAGTAGGCCCTTAATAAATGTGTGCTGATTTGACTTGAACATTTAGCAAAGAAAGCAGCAACAGCAAAGAGCCATATCAGACTAATCTTTTTTCTTTTCTTTCTTTCTTTTCATTTTGACAGGGTTAGTAGACTACTAGGTCAGTGGAATGCGATGTGATTTTTCTAGATATTAGTAAATCAATTGATAAGGTTATTCATACATACTATTCTTGTGACAACCGTGGAATGGATAGTAATACAAGTAATTGGAATTGGAACTGGTTGAATGCCTGAACTATTCTTGTTATTAAAGGTTCAATGTTAGATTGTCTGGAGATCTCTAGAGGAGTGTTCCAGAGATCTGTTCTTGGCTTTGTGCTGTTTGATGGTTGTTGTTTCTGTTTTATCAATGACTTGAAAAAAAAAACAGAAATGATATCCCCATCAAATTTGCAGATGACACAGAGCTGGAAGGGGTAGCCTTCACATAGGATGACAGAATCAGGATCCAACCCCCCCCCAAAAAAAACAACAACAACAACAACAACACTTTACAGGCTAGAGCACTGAGCTGAATCTAATAAAATAAAATTCAGTATGGATAAATGTAAAGTCCTACAGTTGGATTCAATAAATTAACTTCACACAAGTACAAGATGGAATGGGGTATGGTTAGACAGCAACAGCAATTTGCCTGAAAAATAGCTGGACTACATGCTCAATATGAGTCAACATAGTGTTATGTTTGCCAAAAAAGCTAATGTAATTCTGTGCTAGATGAAAAGAGGCATAGCTTTAAGGGCCAAGGAGAGGGTAGCCCCGTCTGTTATGCCCTGCTCAAACCACATCTGGAATGTTGTGTTTTGCATTGCAACACTTTAAGGACAAACATGCAAAGGAAGACCACCAAGACGGCAAAGGTAGCTGTCATGTACGGAGAGTGTGAAGGAGCTGAAGATGTTTGGTCTGCAGGGAGGGACCTGGGAATTGTAATCAAGTTTTGGAGGACTGCCACATGGAAGAGGGATTGGATTTGCTCACTTGAACCTCAGAGGGCAAAACCAATGGAAAGAAATTGTAAAGAGACAAATTTAGGCTCACTATCGGGAAAAATTTCCCAACAATTAGAGTTGACCAAAAGTGGAAAGAGATACCTCAGGAGGTGATGAATTCTTTCTTGTTGGAAGTCTTAAAGCAGATCTAGGTGAATGCTTATTGGATGCCTTTCTTGATGTAGGGCTAGATGGTTACTAAGATCCCTTCCAAATCTCAAATTTTGTGATTCAGTGGTTCACAGCTTTAGAGTCATTCTTGACTCTTGCCTCTTCCTCACCCCTATCAAATCAATTGCAAAGTCCTGTCAATTCTAATTCCCCAGTATATCTTCAATCTATACCTTTCTCTCCCCTCACAAAGCCATTTCTTTAGTTAATTAGACTTTGTTGCCTCCCATCTGGATGAATGGTCCTTCTCTTAGTCTTCAATCTCTCCCCTTTCCAAAACACCCTCTACAGAGCTGCCAAATTCATATTCTGGAAGCACAAATCATATCTGATCATTCTCTGGCTCAAAAATTTTCAGTGGCTCCCCCATGCCTCTTGGAAACTCCCAACTACCTTTCTAGACATTTTATATTACTCCCATTCATATAATCTATCTTATAACCAAACTGTTCTGCTAGTTGTTCCCCAAACACCACAAACTGTGTGCCTGACATGCACTCTCTCCTCTTCTCTTTTAAAGTCCATAGCTTCCTTCATGGTTCAGCTCAGATACAAAGCCTTCTCGATCATTAGTGCTGGTCATTAGTGTTTTCTCCCTTCTCAAATGATCTTGCATTTATTTGTCTGTGTACATGTTGAATTGCCTTCATAGGATGTAAACTCTTTTAGGGCAGAGATTTTTTTTTGTCTTTATATAGCCAGTGTCTAGCAAGGTGTGTTGTACATTGTAGGCATTTAATGTTTGTTGAAGTGTCAACTTCTTTATGCAGATAGGAGAGAAAAAAATGATCCATTTATCTACTGCCATCCTTTTAAATTTTTTTTATTGATAGCTTTTGTTTTCACATAATTTTGATTTCCAAATATATCCTTTCCCTTTACCCTACCTACTAAGCCATTCCCTGTAACAAATAATTTTTAAAAGACAGAAAAGGCAGTTCAGCAAAACTAAACACATTAGCTGTGTCTGACAGTTATAAAATATCCCACACCCATAGTCTCTCTGAAAAGAAGATAGATTCTGCCATCCTTCTAAGCAGCTCAAAGCCTTTCTCTCATAAGGAACTTTTTTTTCTAACATTTTTAGAAGGCAAGGTTGGGAGGGGTGGTTCCATTCATATTTTTCACCTTACGCAGGTGGAAATCTCTCCCACTGAAGTCCTATCCCTCTGTCTCATTGTGTTGTTGAAATGGCCCTAAGTTTTTGAAGGCAGCATCAGTGAAGTCCTGCCAAGCCAAATAGACTTCAAAAAATAGATTCCCTGTTTTCTGACATTTGAGACAGTTCAGAGAGGTTGATCGTTGGGTTGTTAGTAGAGTGATGGATTTTTAACCATAATAATTCTTGAAGTTCATTTACTAAATTGTTGATAAGTTGGAAGCCACATTGATGAAAGAAGTACATAAAAATGACAAAATCATGTATCTATGAAGTATTAGAGAATTACATATGGGAATCTAAGGCTCAGAGACCCACTAGGTGGAATGGTCATATAACAAGAATAAGGGATAACAGATAGCCCAAGTACTGCACTGGGATCCGTGAAATATTAAAAGAGCCAGAGGAAAGGCTCAGCCCATTGGTTGGGTCTTTTCTGGAGGAAAGTACGTGCATTGTACCAAAGGAGGAAATATATGTATATCGGAGAAGAGAGTGTGTACATCAATTAAATCAGAAATGTGAATACTACCCTAAGGTTCACAGAAGCTCTGGTATACCACTGCCAATGGAATAAATCAGACATTACTATCACCTACCAGAGAACATCCTGCCTCCCAGGAAAAAGGTAACTGGCTATTAATATAAAAGGTATATTTCAGGAGGGCAACAAAGAAACCAAAAAAGAACAAGATTGGTCAAGAGAGCTAGAAAGGATTCAAGTTTTCATCACAATTTACTATTTTAATGGATCTCTTACTTGGGGGACACATAAGTGATGAGCTGCTTAGAGTGAGATAAATCAATTTGATTCAATAAGCATTTATTACTTATGTTCCAGGCATTGTGCTAAGTGCTGGGAATACAAAAAGAGGCAAAAGACAGTCCCTGCCTTCAAGGAGCTTGCAGCTGGGTATCACTCAGGGCACCATGAATGCTCAGTAAAAGTAAAAAGGAAAAGATTATAATTTTATGTATAATTAATATAAAAGATTACAATAAAAAGATTGTAATTAAGAAAAATAAAGACTTGTTCATTACCCTAGGCTCTTTTCGCTAGAACTGTTAAAATTACAAATGAACAGGGGCAACTAGGTGGTGCAGTGGATAGAGCTCTGGCCTTGGAGTCAGGAGCACCCGAGTTCAAATCTAACCTCAGACATTTACTAGCTGTGTGACCCTGGGCAAGTCACTTAACCCTGATTGCCTCACAAAAAAGGGGGGGGGAGTTACAAATGAACATTTCTTGCACAAAACTACAAGATTTGGCCTCTATTGGACACTGTATTCTTGTGCTCAGAGTACCCTAGCACTCATGATAAAATAGTAGGTTCATAGTATTTAAAGTTAGGGAAGTGAGAAGTAATCTAGTCCAACCTCCTAATTCAATAAATCAATAAACTCAGATCCAGTGATCTGCCCAAGGTCATATGGGTAGTAAATATCAGAGCCATGATTTTAACTTTCTTCCTCTGAATCAATATAATATAGCACATAACTCACTGAATTTGGGATCAGAGAATCTAAATTCAAATTTCAGCTCTGTTATCTATTACATGTGATATATCCTTTAACTGCTCTGTGCCTCAGTTTGCCAATCAGTACATTGAGGGGATTGGATTAAGTGACCTCTAAGGTCCCTTTCTACCTATCATCCTATGAATCTAAACCTCATAACTCCTCTATGCCATGTTCCTTTAATCTATTGAAATGCAGCTACAAGGAGAGGAAAAGTAAACTCTTGTTTTCTTTATATATTTTGGACTAAATTTTCCTTAAAAAAAACTGCAAAGTTAAACTATTAATAATCCTTACTTATCAATTTTTCTGCTTTTAAAAAGGTAGCTTTTGACCATCAACAATATTTAAAAAGGAGAAAGTAATTTTAGAAGTTTTAATGAAAATAAACCAGCACAGCACATGAAATCCACAAACTCTTCAGACAAATCAACCTGTCCCTTGAGTATGGGGACCACCATTTGATTCAAACTGACAGAGTTTAATTTAGAACATTGAATTCAGTTCTTATACACATGTAGGAATCTTTGATATTCTCTGACTGATGGTTCAATGCTTCAGCCCATCCTGTGTGACCCTTGTCAATGTCTCCAGGAAATCCTCCACTGGGTAGAGTAGTCCATTGAATGTGCTGGGGGCTTTCCTCTTTATCTTTTGCCATTTCATTGACACCAGTGAGACTGTCTGTCAGTTCTCCCTGGCTTTCCTCACATGACTGGCCCAACTTCTTTCCAGTCATACATTTCTCAAATGACAACCTTTATGCCATTTCTCTTGCACAATTGTTCACTTGTAATGTGTTTCAGGCCTACTCACATTGACCATGAGCTTTGTTGCACTTCGAGTGACCTTCAACTTTAATTCTTCAGAGACTATAATATTTCATGACTTGTAGTCCTCTAATGTCACTGGAGGAATATCATTGTGAAAGGTAAGTACCTACCCTTAAGGAGCAATCTCATTTAAATGGGATAGGGACGAGACATATACTTTTTAGTGGTATAGGCAACTCCCTCTACCAATACAGATCAACCCCTTCTCTGCAATTTATCATCTCATAGAGCTGCCTGGAGCAGCCCAAGGTTGCACAGTCAATATATGTTAGAAGTAGGATTGAACCCTGGTCTTACTGGCATTGAGGCCAGCTTACTATCTACTAAGTCATCATGCTTACTTATATACCACCTGTCTTTAAATAGCTTGGATTACATTTTTCTACTGGGCCTTCCCCAACCTTCATTTATTGGTTCATTATTGATCATTTAATTTCTTGTCTTTGTATCCTGAGGGCCTGGCACATAGTAGGCCATTAACAAATGCTTGTTGAATGAATGAGTGAATACCCATCTCAATAAACCATGTGCCTTGTTGACAGCATTGCAAAATTTTTTAGTCAAACTTGTGGCTCCTTCGTAGTTTGGAAACAGCAGTCTGTGGGCTTAGAGGAGTTGGAAAGCACAAGCAAGATCTCCTGTCTGCTGTCCTTGTGATAAGTAGTCAATTTTGGGATCCTGGGGAATCCTAGTGTCTAGTAATTCCAAGTAGCCTCTGCTCACTGCTGGTCAAGCCCTCCCTTAGGTAAACCCCAATGACCTAGCCAATCTCCTTTTCCTTGGTCCATACCAAATGCTTGCACATGAAATTTGGAAATGAAGGAAAGATCATTACTTCTTTAACAAAGATTAAAGTAGGGTGTAAATGAAATCTTGGGAAATATGGCTTCTGGAGGAAGGACACAAAGGTTTGGTGGTGGAATAAAATATCTTTGGAGGGTGGGTACAACTTTTTCCAGCCAGAAGAGATTTGTTTGTATAAATGGTTGAATTTCTATACTGGTAGAGTCCTACTCTTGTGTCTCCACTCATTCAACAAATATTTATTTAATCATCTACTATATTATAGGCACTATGCATATAAGGAAAAACAAAACATCCTCTGCTTTCAAAGGAGCTTACATTTTGGGAGAAAACAACAGGTACACAGCTAAGTAAATACATGCAAAGTAAATACAAAGTGGGGAAGAGGAAGGAAGAGGAGGAAACTAGACCTTGTAGGTTGTACCAAGCAGGAAAGACTAGAGACTAATGACAAAATATAATGTCAATAATGTGATGACATTCATCTACAGGAATATTGGCTGTCCCGGTGTGGAATTTTCTCAGCCACAGCACCTCATGCAGAGTGCTAAGGTGTCTCTGAAGACAATAAAGGGGTTCTGAATAAAATGTGGGGCTCCTTTTTTAAATTAAAAATTTGAAAGATGTTCATTTCTGTCTCACACTCTTTCACACCCATTTTGGATGCCAATGGATAAACTTGGTGACGTCTCAAAAGCCTTCCAGTCAGATGACCTGCAAGCTGTACTTTGGCATTCCGTTCGTCTTTTCGTGATGTTCTTCTCCACCTTTACCTCTATATTTCAGTTTTCCCACCTAATCAAAGGAGAATATGGTTAGGAGGGCTCTAGAGAAGCGGGAGATTACTCCGAAAATGATACTTTTTTTTTAAGGGACAGCTGGCGTTTGAAGAAATCCTGGAGAGACTGTTACATAAAATCAGCCACTCAGTCCCTTGCCCATTACCTCTGCAAACCGTTATGCATATTAAAAAGAGAGCTAGATGAAAAGGGGGAAGATACAAATGCAAAAAAAAAAAGATACATTAACAAATCAGGATGCTTGAGGGGATCCACGTGGTCACCAATCTGTAACTGATCAGGGCGGCTACATTGAAGCAAAACATCTAGAGCCTGAAATATATTGCAATAGATGAACCATCCACAATAGAGTATCCATATCTGTTCCAGAATCCTAGGAGTGCTGGTTTGTGCCCCCCCCTTGACTCCCATCCTCATTATCTTTATGAACCATTTGATGCAACAGCAGTATATGTTCGTTCGCGCTTGCTTGCTTTGCAAAACCATCTGGGCCCCATCCCGCCCCACTGGAAAGACTATCGATCTGGGAGGAGGCGGGGAAGCCACAGTTTGACTATGTCTCCTCCCACCCCAACCCCAAGTCATTTGCTTTGCACAAGCGTTGAGCTACAGGAAAGCGCAACGACGTAGGTTTTCAGCACCAGAAGGCCGTGGACCTTCTCTGGAAGCTTGTGGTACCTTCTGCAGCCTTACACCTTCCTAGAGACCTGGGCGGATACCTGATCGCCCTCCACCTTCCACAAGTTAAACCCCAGCACTCCTTTCCTGTCCCCCTCCCTCATCTCCATTTCTCCCCAGGCTGCAAGATTACAAGCTGGGTGATGCACCCGTGCACTGGAGACTTGGAAAGCTGCCTGACCTTCTAGCGAACTCCACTTCTGCTAGAGGGTGGGTGCATCCAGAGGGCTTGCTTGCAGTTTGCAGCGCCTTATATCGATCCCCCAGGCTTAGTATACTCTTGCTTGTTTAGTGTTTCCATCCCCCTTCCTCTAGAGCTTTCCAAGCCCTGGAGGCTTCTAACGCCTAGCTGGAAACATCAGCTCCTCGAGATCCCCTCCTCCTCCTGCAATAAAATAACTGAGTGCATGTTCAACCCCCGTCTTAATCCTCCTACTACCCTAACAGTCTCCCACCCCCAATCCAGCCCAACGCTCTTGGTAGAGGAGCCATCGCTGGCGGGCCGTTTCCACCCAGTGGATCTTAATGCCCAACGATCCCCTCCTCCCCCTCTCTTAATAATAAACGTGCACGCAACGCCCGCCCCCCCCCCCCGCCTTGCCTACATTAGGGTCTGCTTTGCATGCACAGCAGGCGAGGAACGGAGGAAGAAGGGGCGGGGGAGTTTCGCCCGCCTCTTCCCTCTTTGCCCCGTTAGAAACCCTGTTTCGTTATAATCTCAGTCTTTTGCAGAGCATGCTGTGTCCCTTGCACCCAGTTTGGAAATTCAACCCAATGCTAATACCAATGAGGAGAACTGCGAAAGCAAAGGACCTTTTCCCAGACCCGGGCGGTTGTTGGAGTTGGCGGGCGGGGGCGGGAGAATTGTTCTACTTTGTCTATGCATTTAGGTGAGAGCTCTTAGCTGTGAAATGGGAGGGGCTCCTTTCCTTAATGCGTTTCATTTTAGGAAGCCCTTCCTGTTTTGCATATGTTAAAGCTACAAATACTGTTTTGCATGCAATATTTTTGGGGGCCCTCTGACACTAGATGTGTAAATTACGGTAATCTAATAGGCGCTAAAAAGGATGAGGAACGTTGCTCCCTCTCTTCCCCACCCCAGCAGCCGCGTTATACTGGGAGCTGCTCTCCCGGGCGGTTCGAGTCTCTTTTCATCCCGGGAACCTGTATAATCAATCTCCTCAGCTTCAGAGGCTGGAGGCGGCCCGACTCCCTCCGCCTAATCCCTCCCTCTCCGCCTCCGCCCCCTGCTCCTTTCCCCGCTCTAGCTCCACTTAAGGCTCTTCCCCTCCCTCTTCCTTTGCCTCCCCCTCCTCCCAAGCTTACAGCTCCCGGAGGGCGGGGCATTCCGTTATTCAGGTTGCAGGGCCAACGAGCGGGCAGGAGGGGGAAACCCCGGACCCTGGATGCTACAAAAGCGTCTGGGTTTAGGGTTGGGTGGACAGAGCCCTTTATGCAGGTTACGGGGCTCTTCGGCGGGGCCCGGTGCTCTGCATAGCGGCCGGCGGGGTGCTGGCGGGCAAGTAGTGAGGCGCGGGTTATGCAGGTTCCGGGGCCCCCCGCCCCCCCCAGCCTCCCCGCCCCACTGTGTTGTCGCCTCTCCCTCTCGCTGCTTCACTTCACGGGGCGAACATGGCGCACAGCTGTCGGTGGCGCTTCCCCGCCCGGCCCGGGACCACCGGGGGCGGCGGCGGCGGGGGGCGCCGGGGCCTAGGGGGCGCCCCGCGGCAACGCGTCCCGGCCCTGCTGCTTCCCCCCGCGCCCCCGGCCGGCGGCGGGGGCCCCGGGGCGCCCCCCTCCCCCCCGGCCGTGGCGGCGGCCGCGGCGGCGGCGGGAAGCAGCGGGGCCGGGGCTCCGGGGGGAGCGGCCTCCGCCGCCTCCTCCTCCTCCGTCTCCTCCGCCTCCTCCTCCGCCGCCGCCGCCGCCGCCTCCTCCTCCTCCTCCTCCTCCACAGCCGCTTCTGCAGCCCCGTCGTCGTCGTCCGCTTCGTCTGCGTCTTCGTCGTTGTCCTCAGCCTCCTCAGGGCCGGCCCTGCTCCGGGTGGGCCCCGGTTTCGACGCGGCGCTGCAGGTCTCGGCCGCCATCGGCACCAATCTGCGCCGGTTCCGGGACGTGTTCGGGGAGAGCGGCGGGGGAGGCGGCAGCGGAGAGGTAAGGGGGCGGGGGAGCCCCCGGCGTGGGGTCCCGACCCTCTGCGGAGCCCCCAGACCCACCCTCCCTCTTCACCCCTGAGTGCCGAGCATCCCGATCGGGGACCACCCCGAGCCGGGGCCGGCGCCCTTTCCATCTTGGGACCCCCCTCCCCTCCAGTGCGAGGACAGACCCCTCACCCCGGGCACAGCTCCTGCCCGGCGAAGGGCAGGCAGACATTATCCAGGACCACCCCCTTTCACTCCCCCCAAAAAAGAAAAAAAGAAAGACAGCCCTGGGCACAGACCTCCCTACCCCTTTCGGATTTCCCATCCCGGGGCTGATCCCCTCCTCCCTTTGACCAGATTACCTCATCCTAGTAAGATTCCTCCCTCCTCCCATCCTAGAGACCTGATCCCGCCACATCCCCGCCTCTCCGGGCAGATGTTTTACTCCTGGGGCAGTTTCCCTTTAGGACATCTCTCCTGAGCAAGGCCTTACAGGGAGCTGCGTGCCAGTCCCTCACCCTTGGGGGCAGATGCCAGCCCCGCGCCCCGAGCTCCCATTCCTGCCCCTCCCTTTCCATCGTCCACGAGATCTTTTTACCCCGTTCCCCATCCAGAGCCCTGTATTCCCAACCACTCCTCCATTTCCCCCACTAAAGGTAGCTGGATCTTCCCTCATCTTCCCAACCGCTCCACAAGAAATACCTTTCCCTTCCCGTCTGTATCCCCTCCCCCGCAACCTCCAAAGAGAACGCCGATTCCCTCTTGGAGGGCAGTATAGATTACCAACCTTTAAGGGGTACAGATACCTTATCAAGAGAGGGAGATAACCCTATTTCAACTCCACCCTTCCCTGGCTCTAGAGAAAAGGATTAGCTGCATGTAGGGAAAAGAGCCCGCCACTGTTCCCTTTCCTAGCTCAGAAGAGAGCAGAGTGGCGTCCCCCCCCCCCAGCTCCTGCAGGTTTTCCCTCCAGCTCTGGGGAAGGGGGCCCTGAGAGGGGAGGTGGGAGGGGGCACTCAGCAGCATCCTCCCAGGGGAAGCAGCTGCTCTCCTACCCCACCCACTGCGCCTGGGAGCACGCAGTCTCCAACCCTGGCTCCCTTCCGCCCTCTGCTTTTTTCAGTCATTTGATTATTGATCCATTTCTTTCCAGGCCAATCCTAAGGTTTGGAAAGAGTGGGAGAAACAGGGTTGGGGGTGAGCAGGTTAGAGATAAAGGGACAGTTTTCCTTTAATATGGGTTGGTGATTGCTGGTGGTTAGGAGAAAGCAGAGGATATGAGACAGACCCTGCCAGGAAGAATAAAGCTCTTCTTCTGGTGGGATTGATAATAGGTAAATAGCTTGCTTTTCTCTCCCTTTTATAAATCCATTAGTATTTGGGTGAGAATCTCAGCGTTGGGGTACCGTTGAACACCCTCTTAACTGAATAAAGAAAGTTGCCCAGGGAAGGGAAGTTGAGTTCAGGTCCAGCCAGTGGCATTGCAGCATTTGTTTTCCATCGGATATAGAGGGAGAGTTTTGATTCACGGGGATGGGGATGGGGTAGGGGGGATGCAGGGAGGAGGAAGAGCAGCTGCTAGGAGTTGAAGGGAAGGGGGGTTAAGGGGGTACTGTTCTGTAATACACTTGATTGAAACAGAAAGGGAAAGATAACCAGCCGTTTCCTGCGTGCTCTGCCGTTGGTGCACACAGAATATCCTCGGCAAAGCCCCCTTGTTCCCTATTGTACCCTATACCCCTTTAGAGGTACTCAGAGACCCTGGGAAGAAGGGGAGGGAGGAGATGAGGGACCCAGGCCCCTCCTTTGCAAGAAAGAGCTGGCATTTTTCAGTTGTTAGTCTTCCTGCCTCCTCTCTCTCTCTTTCTTTTTTTTTTTTTTGGAGCGTTTCTAAGGCAGCCTGGTCAGGAGACTGACAACAACCCGCCTTTTGACAGAGCAAGGAGGACATGATGGGGGCGTGTTTCTTGCTATGTAGCTAGCTGCAGCGTCCCTTTTCCCTGACTCTCTTTTCTATCTCCACCTCCTTTTACCAGCCTTCAGAAGGCAACTGCAGTCAGCAGGATTGTTTGAGACTATTTGTTGGTTGTTGTAGATTATTATTTTTTTTGAAAGGCCAATTCTGTATTTTTTAAGCTAACAACACAGATCCCATGTAGTTGGAGAACCAAAGGCCTCATACATGACAAAAAGACTGAACCGTTCAGGTTACTTGCATGGAGTTGGTGCTTAAATGTGAGTTGATTTTGCTTTTTTAAAAAGATACAGCAGCAAAAAAAAATAGACTTTTAATTTACCTGCTTATTTTCAGAACTGAGATTTGCCTGATGCTATCAATTTTAGCTCCATGTATATTGCAGTGTAATAGAGAAACTTTTAAAGGCACCTAGTTAGTCTACTTAAAGGATGTCATAAGAAATATTTTCTTCTTGTCTGGCATGCTTATATTTTGTGTTTAAGGGCTAACTGCATCACCAAATGTTCATATTTCAAAGGTTTTTGTTAGATACTATAGCAGTCAATCACAGTTTTTCCATAAACTGGTTAGAAAGAGATCTACCTGTATTCAAGGACCTAATGTTTGGGCATCACAATATTTTACTTGTTTTCCTGTGACAGACTTGAAAGTTTTAAACAGATGCCAACAACTTCCTACCCATTAACATTATGAGTTAATGGGAAATAACATTTCATTTTAATTAACAGTGATTTCAAGGGCAAAGTTGATTAAGAAACAGCAGCTATTTCAAATGGGGCTTTTTGAACAGGAAGGTTCCCCCCTTAAAACTTCTGCCTTAACATTAATATCTACTGTAAGTGAAGATAAGTGACCTGTTCCCTTAAAGCATTACTTTTCAGTGTCTTCACTGAACTGAGTGACCTTTTCCTGTGGTCATCTTTTAAATGAAAGTAAACTAACTTTGTATTTATAGGATTTGATAAGTATGAAATGATGGCAGTTCTGCTCTCTTCATTTCTCTGTAAAGAAAATTTTGGAACATTCTTGCAAGTCAATCACAAAGAATGGCTTTCTATCCAGTATTCAATTTAGCTTACTTGTTTTTTCACCATTTCAAGGAAATGGGTATTGAGTTGTTCTGTCACAATCTCACTTGGATTCACTAGGAATGGGTGATATTAAGCCAAGACCATTCTGGAATGCTTGCTTAGCTTTTCAAAAAGACCTGAATTTGAACTCCATTTTTCTTTTTGCTTTAAATGACTGATGTAAAATCATGTCCTGTACAATTAAAATTATTAAATTAATAGTCACAGCTTTAGTGTGCCAGTTGGAGCCTTCAAAAAACTTAACCTGCTTTTACTTTTTACCAAGAAGAGGCCTGTCCTTCACTATTGCAGTTCTCTTGCTTTTTCCTGTTTTGATTAGGAAACATCTGGGTAACACCTCATATTGACAAGTAAGAATTCTTGATAATAAAATTATTGATAAATGTGTTAATTTCTTTGACTTTTTAAGAATAGGTATCTCTGGGCTCCTATTATATCATTTTCCACTCAAGTACCAGAAATTAAGGTTATGGTTTATAGTGCTAAGAAATTTCAGAAGTCTTTTTTTTATATTGCAGCCTGCCCCCTACCCCACTCATCTCCAATCCTATTTCATATTATATTACCTTTCTGAAGACTGTCTCATTTAAACTTAATGCTCTAATATTTGGCCTTTGAAATACCAGTAAATGAAGAGTAAATACAGTATCTTCTGTTGGGTTAATGGTTTTGCTTTTTGTCCTTTGTTGTTTATTCATCATTCATTACTTAGTTTTTTTTTTTATTGGACCTGTAGTCTTTCTTGAAACTGAAGGTTTATATTTCTACTTTAAGATTTTGCTTTGGGTTTTGGTACTGTGACCCATAGAACTGCCATATTCTCTGATTTTAGATCTTTGGTATAGGGACACGGTAACTAGGATTCAAATAATTTGATATTTGGCATTATAGGTGATTGCTTCAGCTATAAGGCTAGCTTTGACAGCTTGGATAGTAACGTTAACGAAAAACATCTTGATTTATAGTCATGATACAGTGGAAAGAGCACTGGACAAGAACTCAGGAAACCTGTGTTCTAGTCCTGAATTTACCACTGAGTAGCTATGTGACTTTGGACAAATCAAGTAACCTCTAAGAGCCTGAATTTCCTCATCTGTAAAGTGAAGAGATGGGAGTAGGTAAGGTCTTTGATCATTTCCACTTTTAAATTATAAATTCTATTGATAATGCTGGCTGTGGGGTGGAAGAACTTTTGTTGGACTCATGAATTCAGTGTATTACCTGGGGCTGCATGATACATGACTCTAACTTATGATTTTAAATATGTCATTTAAACTGTTGGAATACCATTCTAAATTTACAGTGCATAGAACCTTTTCAGCAAATTATAACAACATATAATTTTATACCTTTTAATGATAGTTGGATTTTAGTGGGGTTACTTTCATTTGTAATCTAGAATATGGGATACTTGTATGTATTATATTTTCTATGTAAGCAACTACTTACTATTGCGTTAAAGTTTTCTAAGTCTGTCAATTGTTATTCCTCCTAGCCTAATAAAGTGATAAAGAAGTAAAAATTTGATGCTGATTACAACATATGGCAATTTTTAACTGGATATGTATTAAAACTGAATTGCAACTCTTTTAAGTGGTGTGTGTGAGTGTTTTCAGTGTAAGTGGCAATTTAACTGGTGTAGAACAAGTGAAGGCTTTTGCATTTTGAGTTAGTGTTAAAGAAGTTCCAGTAGCATAAAGATAGATAAAAACTGTTGGATGACTTGTTTTGAAGCCTCAGTAGGCACACACATTTGGAGAGAGAGTAGCTTTCTTACTGCCAGCCAAACCTAAGTACAGATGAAACTGAGAACACAAAGATAATAGGAATAAAGGAGAGAACATTGGACTGAAAATCACTCTCCAAGTTCCAATGTGGGCTCTATCACTAACTGTCTCCATTAGTCACCTAATCTTTCAGTGCCTCAGTACCTCTATCTGCAAAATGTGTAGGAGTTAGATTAGATGATCAGAAAGGTTCTTTCCATGAAATTCTGTGATTTCTTCTTCACACTTACATTTTGGTCACATTTTAGTTACTTTTTCTAAATTATCTAGAAAGTTAGTGTCAAGAGTGGCTGCTTGGTGATTTCAGTTTGTGAATTTAGTTTACTATGGTTATTAAAGAAATTTCTGTTGTAGGATTTTTATTACTTTTTTTGGCATTGGGGGAATTTATTCTAACCCCTCTAGTTTTGCAGATGAAGGAACTGAGGTCTGTAAAGGTTAAGCAACTTGTTCAAAATGATCCATCATTGTTAGTGGCAGAGCCAAGACTCAGGTCTCAACTTTAGCCGGTGTTCTTTTCACTATATTATACTGCCTTGAGCATGAGACAATATCATGTGGACAGAATAATAAGTGACATTTTTTAGAAAAGCTTCCTTTCTGACATATGCACTGCAAATTTGACTAATTCTATTTGTAAGAAAAATGAAAATCAAATTATAAACAACAGTCATAGGAACCAATAGGCATCTAAGCATTCTCTCAGTATTCAGAAGCCTTCTTGTTGGGCTAAGGTTTGTTTTCATGTTTTTAATGCTGGAGATTCCTGTCTGCCCAACAAGGAAGTTATTTTGCTCTGAGTGGAATGTTCCTTCTGGATTACGGGCTCCTAAAATGTTAAAAGAAAAAATCAGTATACCAATATATCTGTAAATGCAGTATTCTCAGGAATACTGACTTTGCAAAGAAATAATAGTTTTAATATGCAGTGAAAGGAAGCTCTTCATCTGTATTGCACTCATCAGAAATATTTGGCTTCTTGGGCTGCCTAAAAATCCCTAGGATTTTTTTCCCATCTAACTTTCTGAACAAGTGAACCAAATCATGACACTTCTGTGCCACTTTCTTCTACTTTAACAATAGTTTAACCCCAGCCAATCCAGTTCAACAAGCATTCATTACATATCTACTATCTGGTAGGCCTTAGGGAATTAAAAACCAGCCTCTGCTCTTAAGGAGCCTACATTGTGCAGTCTTGTAGGAACTCATCATCTTTAGTAGTGTGACATGTGATTTGAAGAGGAAGAGAGAAATAGTCACATTTTTGCTTCTTCCCCATCTTTTCATTCCCTTAGGCTGTTCTACAGAGCAGCTGTATGGGCTCCACACCAACTGCATTCCTTACCCCTGTGGCTAGAGGGGATGGCAGTAATGCTAGTCATTTGCTCTGAGGCATAACAGACCAAACTACTTTGCTCCCTTTTGGAGACTTACTGCATATTAATTGTAGGTCTCCTAATTAAGATCTGTTTGCCTCTGCCCACATTCCAGTGATGTTGCATAGTTCACCTTTCTAGTATTTAACTCAGTACTTCCAGTCAGAGCTTTCTTCAGATACCTTGTTTATTTTCTTTTTTCAAGGATGGAGATCATATTTGCCAGTGTATTGAAATTTGGAGAATTTATGTCAAGATTGATAAGACTTTTCAGTGTTTATCATTTTAACAGATTAAGAAAAGTTAAATTACTGTTGTGTTTACATTATTCAGGTACTTAATCCTGTATGCCCTACACATTAGCATAGTAGAAGGGTTTAGGTCATGGTCCACAACGTGGTTTTTGGGTTTTTATCAGTTTGGCTTTAAGGAGGCTTGACTGGTAAATTCTTGACCTGGAGTAATTGGTAGTGGTTTTTGTGATTTTTAGGGACTTGTAGTTTGGGGAAAGAGAAAAAAATGAATGGCCAGTATAAAAGTTAAACTTGCAGTTTAAATGAATGTAGGGCATCAGGAATGTTGGAATTGGTTTCTCTCGAAGCCTTAGATCAGGACAGGATTGGGCTGGCTTTCTGGTTTGTTTTCTGAATGTTAGAAAAGAGAAGCAAATGTTTCATTTGGCACAGAGTATCTTATTGGTTTCATTTAAACTTATATATCATGTTAGTGCTAGAAATCTAATTTGCCTTTTCAAAAAGCTGTCCTGTGGCATGCTAGAGAGGAAATTGTTTGTCTTTCATTTAGAGAGAAAAAAAATTTAAATCCTTCACCTGCACCTATATGGTTTCATTGATCAGGTCGATATAAGGCAGGCAGACAATGGATTTCTTTTTTTGTTGTCATTTCATTGGTTGTGAAGAAGGCCTAAAAGAAGGAAGTACAGGATCTTTTATTGCATGTGTTAAAGCTGGAGGTCAGAGCTGTTGTACCTGAGTGGGTGGTTTTATGGCCTAATGCTCTAATTGCCTGCATTTATGACACTGTCAGTGCTGTTGGCCCTGTTGCTGAGGTAGATTATATTGGGAATAGGGAGAGGAAAGGGGTCCCTTTGTCACTTTTTTCATTTTTACCCTCAATCAAAGTCTCTTAAACAGACCCTGAGGAAATATCCAGACACTAGGGACTGAATGAACAACATCCTATAAAATAGTTCTTTATGCTTTTAAGAAGGATGTGCTGTTTTTCTTGACCCATCCAAAGAAATCCATACCACTAGTATTAAATATTTCAAAGATCTTTGGTACCTTGTCAGGTTACAAACTAAGAGAAGCTGACTATGAAGTTGCAAAAGATTCAACCACTGCCTCAGGTTTTGTTTTTGAGATGAAGATATTTGAAAGCAGAATAGTATTGTATGCTAGCTGCTTTGGATGGTCCAAAACTCTTGTAGCACAGAATATGATTTTTAAAGGTTGTTTCTTGGAGATTGATTTGATTTTACTTCTTATATGTATGAATTACTACAGTATCAAGTTTTACTTTTAGAGGAAAAGGCCACGAGGGCAGAAATGCAAGAGTTAGTAGGCAGTTAGTACTGTTGGTGTGTATGAAAATCCCCCTTCCCTAGAAATGAGTGGTTGTTTTTCTATTTGACAAGTTAAAGGGATTTCCCCAGATATCTTGCTTTTAGTTATTGTTGCTACCCATCTCCCTTATAAAGTAACTGAAGGTAGAGTTGCTCTTAAAACTTTAACTATATCTGCTCCATTAGCATTGGAGTGCTTTAGCATCGATCAGATTATCCATTTTCCCTTATTTTTATGGAATTAATGTTTTGTGGGAATTTTCAGGTTTCTTGTTTAAAGTCTGTTTTATTATATCTTCTTACTTCTCTTATTGCCAAATTTTTACTTATTTTAAAAGATGCATCCTCTTGCATTGCTAAGAGAGAGCTTCCTCACCCAATTTCATTGGGTGTTCACTCAGTCTCAATTTCATTAGATGAGGAAGCTCCCTGTAGCAATGCAAGAGGATGTATCTTTTCATTGGTTTTCTATACCAGTAAAATCACAGGGCCAATTCTTATCTTTCTCCTATATCTCTCTCTTTTTTTTTTTAATATTCTGTACTGAAAGTATTTTTGTTTTGCTCACATTTTACAGAGTCAAAACAATTTTAATTTTTTTCCTTTAATTGGAAGACTAGCATTAACTGTTAGGAATCATTTCCCCCCTCTTCCTTTTGTCAGTTCTAAAAGCTTGGGAGAAGGGTGACTGATATTAGAATACTTCTTGTCTTTTATGGTTTTGGAATGTTACATATTTTGTTGATTTTGATCTTTATATTGGATTATTTAATTGTTTGGGTTTGGAGAGGTTGATAAGAGCAACTTTAGGGAGGAGTTTATTGGGAATTGATTGTGGTATATAAACTTTGTTTTTAAACTAAAATAGATATTATATAACTAACTTATATAACTTGAAAGATATTTAGCATTCATTTATTAAGCATTTATATATAGCTAGCTACACATATATTTCAAAGTTCTATCTATTCATTAGTATTTGATTAATCTTAAAAGAACAAACAGAAATTTGCAGTATTGTTATAAGTTATTACCAGATATTTGACTTAATGCCTTTCTGAGTTCAGTTAAAGAACAAACTCTATTCAGACTTCATGAAATCTCTTTACCTAGGGTTTTTAAATATCTGAGAAAAAAAAAACCATGCTAATTAGAAACCATTATGAAGAGCAAATTCTATCAGATTAATCTGTGATAATTTAATGGTAGATTGAGAGGAAACAATGGCTTTAATAAATCTTGACTTTAGTAATGTTTTTGAACCTGTTTTAAGTGATATTACTTATCAAGAAACTGGGTGACATAGTATAGAAATCAATATAATTTTTAGCCCTGAGAGTCAGGATTCAAATTCAGATTGCCTGACTTAAAATCTAGTGCCTTTTTGGTATATTCAAAACTTCTTTGCCTGGCATTCAAGGCTCTCAACAATCTGGCAGCACCCTACATTTCCATCTTTATGACATATTACTCCAGTTTGTGTATTTGACCTTCTAACCAAACTGGACTGATGCCTTCCAGAACACAACTTGTACTCTCCCTCTAAAATACTCAACGATAAAGGGAAAGGAGACAGGAAAAAGGAAGACTGAGTAAGTGAAGGTGGGAAAAAAAGAAAAGGAAAGAAGGTAGAGCTACATAGGTTGAAGTGCAGTTGAGTGTCATTAATAGTTGCTTAAAATGCCACCTGAAAGCACAGGAGCCATAGATTATCTGATATTATCTATAGAATTGGTAGGTGAATGATAAACTGTTTATAGTTTGTACTCAGAACTGCTACCATTGATAAATCTCAGGGGAAAAATAAGTAATGATCTGCAAGGTAGAACATTATTTAGCATTTTTACAGTAATAAAACATCCTCATTATTAAGATTGTAGATGACATCAGCTTCTGAGATGTGCCTTACTTTGAAGTTTAGGCTCAGACTCAAAATAATTTTATTAAGTTGAAGTTGTCAGAAACAAATAGAATGAGTTTTATTTGTGACAAAGTAGCTAATTTGCCTAGCAAGACACATTATAAATGTGCCTCACTTTACAAAAGAAAACTACATCAAAATATGAACATGTGATAGGATGCAGTAGGAGCTTGATTATTACCATGATCATTCACTTTATGAAATGCTTGTTCATAGGTTTCCTTTAAATATCCAATCCTATTGTATTTAAAATAACCAGTTTGTAAGAGTTTGTTGCACTTATAGTCACTCTGGAGTATATTTCTTAGGTAATTCTAGGTGAACCTATCAATAGGTGCAATCAGTCAATCATCTGTTAAGGGCTGGGCACTAGAGACAAAAATGTAATAGTCCCTTCTTCAAGGAGCTTAAATTCTTTTGGGGGAGACAATGTGCACATAGATAAGTATATACAATATAAATGTATTATCATTTTCGGGAGTGGGGTAGTTGCCAAGTGGTTTAGGAAAGACCTCATGTAGAAGGTGGCGCTTCAGCTGAACTCTAAAAAAGAGTTTAGAAGCAGAGGTGAGAAGGGAATTTATTCCAGGCATGGAGAACAGCTTGTGCAAAGATAAGGATGATGAATTATGTGCAAAGATTGATTGGACCATAGAGTAGGTGTAGGTTGTGAAGGACTTTAAATACCAAGTAGAGGAGTTACATTGTGCTATAGGAATATTATTTGGCAGCTTTTTGGAAGATAAATTGGAGAAAGGAGAGCCTTGAGGCAGGAACATCAGTTAGGAAATCATTGCAGTGGTTTAGGTGAGATGTGTTGCAAGATGGAAAATGTCATGGAATTACAAGATATGTATTTTAACAGTTATTTTTATACTTATAAAAATGTGATTCTCAGTAGCCATGAAGTTATCATTTGTATGTTTAGTGTTTGGTAGTTTAGGAAACAACACTGGAGTTCAAAGTCAGAAGACCTATGTTCAGTCTTGACTCTTACAATTTACTGTTTTGTAATCTTGGGCTAGTCCAGGGATGGAGAACCTGCGGCCTTGAGGCCGCAGGTGGCCTTCTAGGTCCTTGGGTGCAGCCTGTTGACTGAGTCTAAGTTTTACGGAACAAATTCTTTTATTAAGGGGATTTGTTCTGTGAAGTTTGGATTCAGTCAAAGGGCCGAGCTTGAGGATCTAAAGGGTGACTTGTGACCTCTAGGCCGCAGGTTCCTTACTCCTGGGCTAGTCTGTTAACTTTTGGGAGCTTCCTTTTCTTAATCTTTAAAGTGAAGAGGTTGCACTAGATGGCCTCCGAGGTCTCTTCTAGCTCTAAAATCTATGGAACTATGATCTCTTACTTGATTATGGTACCTATTTCTGAATTCCTTAAAATGAAGAATGTATAAGACTTTGAAGAGAGTCAGAGATACTGCAAAAGTTATTAAGGGATTGGAATTTGAAGAAAAGTTAAAGGAACTATGATTGTTTAAACAAGAAATTGACAGGCAACTTAATAACTTTCTTCATGTAAAGGGAATATTTTAATGGATAATGGCCACCAGCTGTTCTTTCTTTCCACTGAGTCTAGAGAAGCACTTCTTAAGCTTGGGGTTGCAACCCCATATGGGGGGTGAAAAATTTGGCAACAGTAAAAGCGCAAAAAGAGCACAATGACCAAAAATTAATTGAAAAGCAAACATGTAATGAATCTGAGGTGTTTCTTGCCGCACTTTTCTGTGTTGTATTGTGCAACTTCACTGAAGCCTTGGTGTTGAACACAAAGCATGCACACGTTTCACTGCTCATGTCGTCATGCCACACAGGGCCAACAAACACTGCTGAAACATGAAAAAAGGTCATGAGTAGAAAAAGTTTAAGAAGCCCTGGTCTAGAATAAGAACAAATGAGTCTAAACTGTAGTAGGAGGAACTTTAGATACATAAAGAATTTACTGACTGAAGATTCGTAGAGGAGGTTACTGAAGGAAATTGTATCATTGTATTATCTTCTTTGGAAGTTTAATAATAGAATTTATTACCTGGAATAGTTTAAGTATAGAACTGCCTCTACTAGATGAAATCTCAAGGTACCTTCTAGTTCTTTGGGAAGATAAATACATATCTGGTTATCTTCTTGAATTTTAGGCTTTTTTGTACTACAGGTGACTGACACAGATAGTAATTACTCAGTAAATATTTGTGGATATAATTGTCCAGTGTAGGGTAATGGTCCTATCTGAGGTATCTTTAAGGTTCCAGAAAAGCTTGTAATATTTAATTACTATATTGGGAAAGGTAGTGTGTTTCCTGTATTGTATGTCAGCAGAGATTTTGTGCTAACTATATGGAAATACGGAAACATGGTTAAGTAGAGCCCAGGGATGAATCTTAAATTATCAAGAGAAGCCTTAGGAAGGTATGGATGTAATCTTACAATAGAAAACTGATTATAAGTGGTGACTGCTCTTGTGCCTATTCTCTTCTGTAACTTATGATGGTGTAATTCAGAAACCCCCCTTTTAGAGTTATTTGCTTATGAGAGTGTTATTAGAAGGTTATTATAAGTCCTTCCCAATCCAACCTATTTGCTTCATGTGAATGAGGGTTATAAAGGCCTCTGTCCCTTGGTTTTTGAGGCCAGAAGAAGCCTTGTTGTAGTCAGAATGAAACCTTTTTAAGATGTGTTGGGTTGCAAAAAGCATTTCCTGTATAGTCAGAGTGAAAATTGTGAATTAGGATTATTCATAAAGATAACTAAAAGCCTAGGCAGGGTTGATATGATGCCAGGATCATACCTACCAGTTCTTACCTCTAAAATCTTGAGGAAATAAATATAGAGCATTTTCAGTTAGGATTAGAATTTTTAAATAATTTGATTCATCTATCTTTCCACCTAAACTAACTGCAGCTTCTTAATTCACCAAATCTTTGCTTCTGTGGCACCACCATTCACCGTCTCCTATTTTTGTAGTCTTGGTATTTATCTTTGACTCTTTTCTGTCCATCACTTTTCACATCCATTAAGATAACAATGACTTTTGATTCTTCTTCTGTAACATCTTTCACAACTATATCTTCCTCTGTATTCCCAGTACCACCACCTTAGAGGCCCTTATTACCACCAGCCCAGACAAGTACAAGATCCTGCTAGCAAGTATTCCTTTTTCTTTTCTATCATCGTTGTTCTGCTCCTCTCAGCATCTGTTCCAAATCTATTTTCTCATCAGACCACCTACATCAGAGATGTCAAACACATCAGATCCATGTGGCCTACAGTACTCTAAAGTGTGGCCTGAACCAGATTAAAATGTAATTGAGAAATATTTAACAAAATAAATAAAAATACAATAAAACATAGATAACATTTCATTTTAAAACTGTCAATATGTGGCACACAGGAATCATTATGTACGTATTAGTGGCTCCCATTTCTGTTTGAGTTTTACACTACTGACCTACGCCATCATTTTTTCTTCCTCTTAGCAGAAAATATTGAGGCCATCTATATCTTTTCTCCAACTCTACTGTAAATAATCTGAGCATTAACATCATTCTGTTTTACTCTCAGAGGGAGAAGTGGTCTTTGCCTCTCAAAGTTTACCCTTTTGATCATCCCCTTTCTTTCCCTAACTTTCAGTCTCCTCATTCATTGGCTTCTTCTTTACTGCTTACTACAAACGTGCTAACATCTCTTCCATCTTTAAAAAAAAAATAATTCACCATCTCCTGAAACTTTTAGAAGATGAAACTATCTGCACTCATTTCCTTTTTCTTCACCTTTCATACTTCTGAACCTCTTGCAATCTTGCTTCCAACCTCATCACTGCTCCCCAAGGATATCAATCATATCTTTCTTAAATGTATAATCTGATGGCCTTTTTTTACCTCTCCGCAAAATTCCACACTGTTGAGTCATCCACCCTTCCTGGATGTCTTAGCTGACTTATCTTGAAGCTGCTGGGGTCAGTCTTCCTCCTACCCCTCTCACCACTCTACCATTCTCTTTGTAGGATCACTATCCTTGTCCCATCACATTGTGTTTATACCCTGGGGCTCTTTGCTGGACCCTCTTCCTTTTAAATTTTCTTTTTTGTTGTGAACTTGTCAACAGACATGACTATATCATTATGCTAGGAAAAACAAAAAAGGATTGTATATAAAATTGTGAACTATTATGTAAAATTTGTTTTATTTTGTAATATGTATACTAAATTTGATACTCATGTATCTGTGATCTGATTGATTTCAGTGTTCCAGAAGTGCAGCTGGCAACCTATCTTTGCCTGCCCAATCATATGTAACTCTTACCTATGTTCTCCCAAAAGTTTGTCATAGGAGGTTCACTCAACCTAGTAGTATCAAAATATGTGTCCACTTTTGGATTTATTCTGTGTAGTTTTTAAAATGTTGTGTTGCTGCTTATTCTCCCTACTACACCCCCAGTTTCTCACTACCTACTAATTTTTCAGTTGTTTCCATATTGTCCAATTCTTTGTGACCTCATTTGGGATTTTTTTGGCAAAGATACTTGAGTGGTTTGCTATTTACTTCTCCAGCTCGATTTACAGATGAGGAAATTGAGGCAAAGAGGGATCTTGCCCAGGGTCACACAGCTAGTAAGTGTCTGAGGCCAAAGGGCAGTCTTCCTAACGCCAAGCCTGTACTCTATCCACTGTGCTGCCTAGCCCTAATTTGTCCCTACCTCTACCCCTGATAAGAGCCATCTCCTCTAACAAGCAGTCAAGCAAAATAATTCACGTTGGCCATGTTGGAAAAAGGTATGACTCATTCTACAGTTTTAGACCATCATCTTTTTGCCAAGAGGTGATTGGCTTGCTTCATGATTGATCACTTCATTAAACAGAGTTCTCTAGTCTTTCAGAATTGTTTTCCTTTATATATTGTAGTCATTGTGTAAATTATTCCCCTGGTTCTACTCATTTACTCTGCATCTGTTCACACAAATCTTCCCAGGCTTTTCTGAATTCATCATGGTTGTCATTTCTTACAGCTCAACACTGTTCCATTACATTCATATACCACAGTTTGTTTAGCCACTCCTCAGTTGATTGCCGCCTCCCCCCCCCATCTCCTTCTTATCTCTTCCTCTCCTCCCATGGATTCAGTTGTCAGGATACTCTGTGTGGTTAACTTCCATTTATATTCAGTTCCAATCTCTCTCTGTATTAATCCTGCATCAACAGCTACCTGTTGGATATATCCATCTGGACATCCTATATGTATCTAGAACTTATGTCCAAAATATACTTCTCTACCCCCTCCCCAAAAAAAAGTCTTCCCTTCTTCCTGACTTGCTATTTCTTAACTTCTCTACTTTTCTATTTCACCACTGTCCTTCCAGTTACCCAGTTCACAAACCTCAGGCTCATCCTCAGTTCTTCCCTCTTCCTCACTTCTCATTTTTAATCAGTGCCAAGTTTTACTGATTGATTTTCCATAACATGTATCAAATCCATCCACTTCTCTCTGCTCACACATCTACCACCCTAGTTCAGGTCTAGACTATTTATAGTAGCTTCCTAATTGGTCTCCTTGGCAAGTCTTTGCCTTCTCTGAGCCATCTTCCACATAGCTACCAAAGTGACATGTCTAAAGAACACATCTGACTATGTTGTCCCTAACTCAAAAAATTCCATTGGCTTTGCCCCCTCTTGCCTCTGAATGCAAATTCTTTTGTTTGGCTTTCAAAGCCCTTCACAATCTGACTCCAGCCTCAAGCTTCCAGACTCTTCACACTCTCCTTCACACATACTCCTGAATTGTAGCTGAACTAGTTGCTATTTCCTGTATGTGACATTGCATCTTCATGTCTTTGCATAGGAAGTCTGGAATTAACTCCCTCCTCAACTCTGCCTCTTAGAATCCCTCATTTCTTTTAAATTTCAAGTAAAGCACTACAACTTATAGGAATTATGTCTTGAATAAACCCCACCCCCACTCCTGCCTGCCCAGTATCTTTCCGCTGGATATTACTATACACACACTTACGTATATGTATATATACACACACACACACATATGTATGTACAGACATAGACATATAAAATATTTGATTTTCTGTGTACGTGTTTCTCCCCCACCTACCCACCTACCCCAATAGAATTTAAGCTGAGAGTAGGGATTGTTTTGTTCATATCACTATAGTAGACAAATAATAAATGCTTGTAAAATTGAACTGCTGCCATGATAATCTTTCTTACACATAGGTGATTTGGTCATATCACTCTTCTTCTTTTCTAAAAACAAGTATTTATTTAGTTTTCATTTTCAACATTTACTTCTATAAGATTATGAGTTCTAAATTTTCTTCCCCTCCCCTTTCCCCAAGGCATGCAATCTGATACAGGTTATACACATACAATCATATTAAACATATTTCCATATTAGTCTTGTTGTAAAGAATTAGAACCAAAGAGAAAAATCAAGAGAAAGAAGAAACGACACAAAAAGAGACAATAGTGTGCTTCTATCTGCATTCAGACTCCATAGTTCTTTCTCTGGATGTGGATAGCATTTTTCATCCTGAGTCTTTTGGAATTATCTTAGATCACTGTATTGCTTAGAAGAGCTAAGTCTATGAAAGTTGGTCATCATATAATGTTACTGTTACTATGTGCTATGTGCAGTGTTCTCCTGGTTCTGCTTTGCTTCACTCAGCATCAGTTTATGTAAGTCCAGGTTTTTCTGAAATCTGCCTGCTCATCATTTCTTATGGAACAGTAGTATTCCATTACATTCAAATACCACAACTTGTTTATCCATTCCCCAATTGATAGGTATCCCTTCACTTTCCGATTCTTGGCCACCACAAAAAAAGAGCTACTATAAATATTTTTGTACATGTGGGTAGTTTTCCCATTGTATGATCTCTTTGGGATACAGACCTATAAGTGGTATTGCTGGGTCAAAGGGTATGCACAGTTTTATAGCCCTTTGGGCATAATTCCAAGTTGCTCTTCAAAATGTTTGGATCAGTTCACAACTCCACCAGCAGTGCATTAGTGTTCCAATTTTCCCACATCTTCTCTAACATTTATCATTTTCCTGTTTTGTCATGTTAATATCTGATAGATGTGATGTGGTACCTCATAGTTGTTTTAATTTGCATTTCTCTAATCAATAATCACTTTTCTTCTTAAAATTCTTTAGTGAGGTATCCTTTGGTTCCTAAGTAAAGGTCAGATTTAGAGCTAATAAGGATCTGAGAAATAATAAGATCATAGATTGGAAGGGAACTCAGAGGCTAGCCGTTCCAACTTCCTCATTTTAACAGATGAAAAAATTGAAGACCTGGAGAGAAGAAAGTGATTTGCCCAAGGTCACACAGGTAGTATGTGGCAGAGCCAGGATTTAAACCTAGTCCTTCTGATTGTAAATCTTGCTACTACGCTGCAAAATCTTTTGTGTGGAATTGAAAGATTCTCTACAATCTAGTGTTAAACATGTCTTTTCAGTCTTATCTTATATTGTTCCCTCCCTTCGTTTTTATGTTACAGCCAAACTGGACTACTGTCTCTTAGCAAAACACATCTTGCAGTCTCCCAGCTTTGTACTTTTGTGCCTTTTCTTGTACCAATTAATCCTTTAAAGCTCATCTCTCATACCACCTCCTCCATGAAGTCTTCCCTGATTTCTTCAGTTGGTAATGGAAGATTGCTCAGAGTGCTTTTTTTGTGTGCCTCTCTAATGCATTTATGTTTTATATCTGTATCTGATGCCTCTTTTAGATGGCTATAAATATCATGAAAGAAGAGACCAAGCCTTAGGTAAACTGTCTCCCCTCCAGTACCCCCAACACAGAGCTTTTGTACACAGTGGGTGCTTAATATATGTGGTATAGTAATACTTAATTCAATACTTAATTCAACATTTTTGTTGAATGAATATGGAATAAATGTAATTGAGTACTATTCATTGTTAACCAGTTAACTGGCACATATATGGTTGAGTTTTGCATAGGATACTCTTGAAGGAAATATACAAGCCGTGGCAAAGTAAAGATGATTTTGATTCTCTTAATTCTAAAATTAAGTGTCACTTGAGAAATTTTAGGAATTGGAAATCTAATTGTGTTCCTTTTATTCTTCCTTTAACTCTTAATTGCTACTGATACAGGTGTAAATTCAGAAAGCAGATATAAAACAAAACATTTTTGTTAATATTTCTTTTTTTGTTTTTTTAAAAATATTTCTTGATTCTACTTTAAAGTCTGTGATATGACTAATAACAGGTATCTCTCCATTAAATATTACTAGATCTAGTCCTCAGAATTTTAGCTTAGGCTATCAAATGTGATTCAGTGGTCTGATAAGCTTTTGATTTGTTATTTTAAAATAAAAATAAGAAAATACTGACTTAGGGATAGCTATAGATTTGAACATAATTAAAGGAATTACTTAGGAGTTGATATGTATTGGATTTTGCTAGGTAGTAACTGTTGCTTTGCCAATTTGAGATGCTCACTTTTGACATCTGATATCATAACATATTTGTTCCTTCAGAGTACTCTTTATAGTTGAGTAATCCTGCCTGATCTATGCCAGAAGTTGTAACTTTTGGATTTCCTAAATGTTATTCCATTTATTACTACATTTACCTTCTGACAGCAGCTTCTGGCCTACCTTTCCAAGAAGTGATAAACTTCAATGTAATTGTCTTCTAGAATAAAGAGAAAAATATGCAGAAATAAAGATTTTTAATAATATGACTTGAAGTTAAAGTAAGGTCCTGAAGGAGCAAAGTATATTGAAATAATATAATGTAATAAAAAAGTTGGCAGTACAATACTGGACACTTTATTTTTCCAGCTTAAGTAAATCCAGTCATTTTGTGCTGTTTTCCTCCCAAAGAAGAGTAAATCTTATGATTGTGATAATTAACTTGATATATGTATCTGTTAACTGGATTTATTTCTTCCACTTCAGCAAGCAGATAGAAACCATTTCAGACTTGGAATCAGAGAAGCCTGGAAGTAACATCTTTTTTAAAATTTTCTGTTTTGTTTGTTTTAAAGATTCTGTGGGTAGCGAGGGAATCCTTATTATCCATACTGTCTATGAATTTGTGCATTCATTACTCCTCAGACTTGTAACAAATTAGCTACTTGTTTTGTGACTGTTGCTTCTTCCCTTTTAGAAGAAATTTCATTAATATCTTTTTTTATATGGCCTGCATTTCCAAATGTAGCCTCATTTCTTTCCTAGCAAGAGAGCTATCAGTTATACTAGAGAATAAAAAAGAGGGGGAGAAAAAGAACAGTTCAGCAAAATTAACTAATGTATCAACCAAGTATGGCATTATATACAGTGTCCCATACCTTTAGTTCCCCACCTTTGCAATGGGAAATGTTGCTTTCTTTTTCTGCAGAAGGGTGGTAGATTAACCTTCCCTAATTGCATCCCTGTTTTGAGCATCTTCTGTGGGTGAGGGAAGATGCCAGATCCATATTTTCATTAAATAGCAAAAAGGGGCAAGCATCTTTGATCTTCAGGCAACAATTATCATTTCTATCTGAAATTGTAATTTTCTCTTGAATAATGAAAATATGAAAGAAAATGTTTTGTTGTTGTTTTTTATCCCAAGTAACATTTTTGTGCTTCATGTTAGGTAAGGGAGAACCTATTTAAAACCATTTCATGATGTACCAATAACCATAGAAAACCTGCCTCTACTTCCTCTTTGGTATTCTGTGAATGGATTGTCGATGTTAATTTTGTACCTGTATAAAGTTTCTTAACTATTTTGCTAATCAATAGTCATATGCAGAGATTTTAGTGGCCATCTTTGTATAGTTGCTGCTATTAAATTATATTTGAATAAGTCACCTTTTTTTGTGGATTAACAGCATTAAATCCAACCTCAAACACTTCCTGCCTGTGGGACCTTGGGCAAGTCATTTAGCCTCTGCCTCTCTCATCTATATAATGGGGATAGTAGTACCTACCTCTAAAATTGTGGTGAGTCTAAACTGAGAATAGTTGTAAAGTGCTTTGCAAACCTTTAAGCCATGTGTAAATGCTAGTTGTTATTATCATTGTCGCTGAACTTTCTGCAGTAGAACACTTACAAATACTATACAATATGAAGTGACAAATGAGGAGACAAAGAAATTAGGAATAACTTAGCTCTAAGGTGTTAGAATACAGTCTGATTGGGACAACCTTTAGAGAGCTGAAAGAATTAAAATACAGCAAGGAATTTCTGTTATAATAAATTGTGTTTGCAAGATACTTCTGGAAATCTGTGACATAATGTAGTGGAAGGAGTGTTATATTGTAAATAAGTAGACCTGGGTTCAAGTCCTGCCCTTAGGACATACCTAGCAAATCACTTACCCTCTGAATCTCAGTTTCTGTATCTGTAAAATCAGGATAATACCTACCCTGCCTGATTTCATTGGACTGTGGTGAGGGTCACATGAGATAACGTGCATGTAAGAAAGCATTTTTAAAATTGTAAAATGCTAAAAAAAATTACTTCAGTTATTTGCAGATTGAAGTTATAATTTAGAATTGACATTAGCAGAGCTGTAATATGTAAGTTCTGCTTTTAGAAAAAAACAAAAAGGTAGGTACCATGTTGTTTTGAGATTCTTCAAAGTTTCTTGTAAATTCATACTGGATTAGATTATTTTCTTATCTCTCCCCACATTTTTTCACTGTCCTCTATGTTTCGAAAGCATCCCTCTTTAATCTTTGCCATTTGAAAATCCTTTCTATCTTTCAAAATCCCACTTAGATGCCATTTCCTCTCTAAAGCATTTTCTAACTTCTCCCAGCTAGACGTTATCTCCCCCTCCTTAGCTCTTATACTTTAAAAAACAACAAAATCCTTTTTACTTTCAGTAGTCTAGTTTGTATTACTATTTGTGGAACTCTTGCCTCTTGTATTGTAAGATGTTAAAGGTCAGGGACCATGTATTTTATTTTTGAATCTCCCAGAACCTAGCACAGTGCCATGTTCTTAATAAATTCTTGCTGAATTGACTCTTCTTAAGAACCTAATAAAATGAGATGTCTAACTCAATATTGGTCCTTTGCAGTTCCTAAACCTTTCCAAAAAAGGAGGGGGGGATCTGGGAGGTTGATAACACTTAGATTATTAGAGTGACCTCTTATCTGGTCGACTTTATTAAATCTATTCATCCAGTTAGTCATTTGTACTATATTTAGATTAATATTCATCAAACATATTATCATGTTTTTTCCATACTTGGGAACCTGTGATAGGAGAGGTCGTAAACTGTGGGTACTAAAATAGGTATAATGTGTTGATTTTCTTTGCTTAACTGTATTTTGTTACAAGGGAACATTTATATGGGATGGGACGGAGTTATTGGGAAGTAATAGCACTATTTTTTTTATAGCATTAGTAGTGGTAGTAGTAGCTAACTGGTGCAGTGTATAGAGAGCTGGACCTGGAGTCAATGAAACCTAAATTCAAATCCAGCCTCAAATATTCCTAACTGTGGGACCCTGGGCAAGTCACTTAAAATTCATTATCTCTGCCTCAGTTCCCTCAACTGTAAAATGGGGATAATAGTAGTGTCTACTTCATAGGGTTGTAAGAATTAAATGAGATATTTGTAAAAAGTGTTTAAAACAGTGCTTGACACATAGGTACTATGTAAATGTTTATTCTTTTCTCCTTTCCCCCTCTACTAGTTCCCCCTTTCTAAGAATAACAATAATAATGTCATTCTGACCTTCTAGAATTGAAAGCACTTTATAAACTCCTTGTCCTGTACTTTTCCAGGTTAATTCAACAGACTAAGTGCCTCCTGTGTATAAGCTAATGTTTTTCCTTCTGTTATTACCTGTCCACTACAATCACTGTGGCCAGTTGGGGCTTGCTAATTCCTACTTACCTTCTTTAGCACCTTCAGTTTTTTTTTCTACCTTAAACATATTCCTCTTCTTCATTACCATGTCATGTTAATCACATAAAGAATTTTTTTAAACCTTAAAGTGCTATGTAAATGTCAGTTATTGTTATTAACATTTCTTTCAAGCCTTGGCTTAAAATTCATTGTCTCCAGAAAGTCTTCCTAGGTTAACTCCGTTCTACTGTAAACATTTCTTTCCTTTGTATTTCTTCAGTACATATGTATTTAATTTGAAGCATATTAGTTTATGTTAATATGTATATATAGTATATTAAATTGAATTTGATGAAATTTTGTATTGTTATTCATGGCTCATTTCACTAATTATGTCTTCCCCAGCAATTGGAGTTTAAGAATTAGGACCATGATTTCTTATTCTTCCTAATCCTCCCTCCCTCAGTGTCTAGTACTGTATATGATATATGTATTTGATAAATTTTTGCCTTAAATAATTGCAATAGTTTGATTTCTTCTGTAATCTTCCCAATCCTTTTGCTTCTTAAATAATCTCAAGTATGTTTGAACATCATTAAATATTGCAGAGTTTGCATCTAGTAAAAAACTTTTTATAAATACAGATATGAAGGACAGTGTGCCAGAAGCATTGATTTCTTACTGTGGAATAAATTCCCAAAGGGGAACTGTTATTGTTTTTTAACTACAGCTATTGAGATGCATAGTATACCTGTGAATATCTGTAAAAGTATCTGTTCTTAGTAATTGTTTTAAACTACATGGCCTGTCTAGATATCATTTCATACTCCCAAAAAGCCTTAAACAGTAGATATTCAATAAATGTGTTAAATGAGTGAAGAATTTTTTAAAAGGTGATAGGAAAAAGTATTAGGTGTAGTTTTGGTCTTGTCTTATGTTTGATACTGTTCCCACATGACTTGAGTAGAGTGATACTATTTTTGCAATTCTAAACCGTTAGTTTTTCAAGATTTGGATCTTTTGAAAGATAATGCTGAAATTTCTCTCTTTTATTTCAGAGAGAACTAATAAACTAACTTTTCAAAAAGAGAGAGAGACTGAGAATTTTTCTCATTTGGCTCACCAAGTTCTGAACCCAAAGTTCTGTAGAATTCCATTCTTTGGAGAGAAATGAAGGTTTTAGGAAGAGGAAGATGGAGGGGTGTTGGGTGTGTATTTGGTATAGTCTTGTATTTTGCTTCTTCACTCATCCCCATTTAGTACTAGATTTGGCATAGGGTATTCTGGGTACCTATGGTAGCTACTTAATGAACTATTTAATGTCCAGCTTGGTGGTCAGGAGTTTGAGGTGAATGAATCTCAAAGAGAAAATCTGGAAGAAGAGCTGAAAGGAGGGTTTTCTCTTCTCTGCACCTAGGCATGTTCTAAAGGGAAAATAGGAAAAAAAGGGTTTGTATGTATATAATAGTTCTCTCACCAGTAAAGATGAGTAGTCTTTGGATCCTTTGAGGGACTTTTCTTTGGGTATTTTTCTTTCATAATAATTCTTCCATTTGAAAATGTTGGAGTTAATTTTTAGTGCATTCATTTATATCTTGGGGAGATATTAGGTAGAGGGAATGGAAGTATTTTAATAAAAAAATTTACCAGCTTCCTGATAATTACAATCCATATTTTGAGGTAGTACTCCTTCTAGTCACTAAAAAATGATTCAGGTTTAGATTACCTGAATTCTCTCTGCTTTCTAACACTAAATTAATGCATAATTATAGTACTGAGGGGCAGGAGGCTAGTTTTCCATGAATAGTGTTTTATGCAGCAGTTGAAATAAAATTAGAGTCTGATAAATGCCTCTGAACTGAATATTGTCCCTTCATAGTGAACTTTAGTCATTAGTTTGTCCTGGTTGATTTGTTGAGAATATTCATGGATTCAGTCCCTCTTTCTGGAGGCCCTGGCTTGCCCAAGATGTTTAAGTGATATGTAAGTCAGTCAGAAGTAATTGATTATATGCCTTTGCTTATGTGTCAGACTCAGTGAGGGATTCAGAGAAAGGTTAGAGTATGGTCCTTGCCCTCAGGTAGCTCATACTCTAATGGGGTATGTAAGTATTAATACCAAAAATATAACTGGGCAGCAGTTTGATCAGCTCACAAGGCAAAGCCCCTATAATGAGCCTGAACTAGCAACGTTGTTAAAGAAAGCAGAGACTGTCTTGATTTTTGTTTTTGTACTATTGCTGGGAGCTTGTAATGCTCTCTTCCCCCCCAGCTTCATAGCCCTTTTCTTACACAGTTCAAATGCCGATTTGTACCACAGGCCTCTCTCATTGCTGATGTCATCCTTCTGAGATTTCTCATTTACACTATATGTCTTGTATGTACACAGTTATTTTTGCATGTTGTCTCCTTCATTAGAATGTGAGATCTTTGAGGGTGGGGAATGCTTTACTTTGTAATCCCAGTGCTTAGATTATGGTAGGTGCTTAATGAATGATTTTTATTGATTGATAGATCTGACTCTGGTTCATTCTTCATAGAATTAGTCTAAATAATATTAAAATTAAAATCATTCTCTCTTAATTTGGGGGCCAGAAAATGAGAATTAGATGCAAACTTTTTTTTTTAACCAGACCTATAATTTAATTGGTGGAAGGAGAACCTTCTGATGGACTTCCTTTATGAAAGAAAATCAGTATCTTGTCACCTTACAGTCTTAGAGTTCACGGAACTCTGTAGGCACATTATTTATCCATAAATAAAAACAATATGTTCTTATCCTTGGTTGGTATTTAAAAGCAGTAGCTCTGCATAAGAAAAAATATAAGTTGTAAGAATCTTATAAAGATGATTTTGAGAATGTATAATTTTTTTGCCAACAAGAATCTTTGATGTTTTATCAAAACAGTTTATCAGTGAATATATTTGTATGTCATGAGTTAACTCAGATTCTCTTCAAAGAAAAAAAACATTACTTCATCACTTAACAGCCTATCATTTACTTTGAATCAACACTAAAATTCTGATGTAGAAATTAAAATGTTCTAATTGTAAGATCTAAAGAAAAATAGATATGGAAAAGGTATCCTGAGAATTGTTCTATAATATCCATTACTTCCCAAAGAGTTAGAGGTAATTAAAAGTAAGGAATTTGAAAACACATTAAAGTAATTCAGTAGTTTCAACATTTACCCCCAAATAAAAGACTTTGAAGATAAATTTTATTTAGAAAGCAAACATAGCATGACTGAAGTAATTTACTAAGCACTCAGTTACTTATAATGATTAATTTTTTAAAAATAAATATTACGTGTTTTATCTCAGTACTTATTACTTTTATCTTTGGTGGTAAGATGTCTAAGAACTTAAGTGATCTGGTTTTGGTCTGTGAAGGAATGAGCTCTGGTGGCTCTTGCCTTTACTTTGTTCTGGAATTCCGTCAGAGAATGTTTATTGAGGACAAAACTATGTGTAAGAAATGATTCTTTGAGCCCAGTTCCCATTCATCCCCTGATTTTGTGTAGCTATGGTGTCTCCTTTGCTCCAGTTTCAGGGTTATTGAAGCACAGTAAGTAGTATGTTTCATTGTGCCAAACATTGATAATTTCATTACACATCCTTTTGTTGCCCGTTTTGGTACATATCTTTTGATTTCTGAGCAAATATAAAGTCTTAGAAAGCCAGGAGTACATTGTTTACACCTTTCTGGTAACCTCTACCTCAAAGGGTTCTGGGAGTATGGCAGGAGAGAGAGATAGATGAGATGCCTTTTGCACATTGTAGGCTGCATTCCTGCCTCAGTGTATTTTATGTATTTTTCTTTTTTGCATTAAACTCATGGCTTTTCTTGATTTTAGAAGCCTGGAATAAAATTGGAAGTTCTTTGTTTAGAAGACTTGAGGTCTTTATCATAACAATAATTTTTATTTTTAGTTAAGTGATGTGGATTCTTCAAGATTTTTTTTAAACCTGTTTCAAGAAGCCAGCTGGTATTTCAGGTGAAAGAAAAGCTCTGATAGAAACAATATTGTTTGAGGAATTTTTTTTCCTCTCAACCCCAGCCACTGCATTAGAAGGAAAAAAGAGCTAATACTTTGCTTTCTTTCAACTTGGAATGACTAGCAAAAAATTTTTTAAATCAGAATTAGCTAATTTATAGTTTAACAGTTTAATAGTATATGTATTTTGGAAGACAACTTATTGAGCTGGCAGCATCTTTTTAATGTTTAGAATTTAAATTTAGTATTGGGATAAACATAAGTCTCTGGTATTAAAATTGGTGGGGTGTGTGTGTTTATGTCTGTTTTTTGGAAGGCTATACTTCACTTACCTTACTACTTTTAGACATAGCTTTTAGCATTTCTTAAATGTTCTCCTACCACTGCAGCCCTTGATAGTATTAAATTTCATGTAATTGGCAGTGTGTTCTCCAGTTATCATTGGGGAAATTCCTATGCCTCTGAATTTCATCGATAAGCAGTCTGTTCCATGAGTTTAATGCAAAAAAAGTATATATATATATCTATATCTATATATCTATATAGATATAGATATATAGATATATATATCTATATCTATATATCTATATAGATATAGATATATAGATATATATCTATATCTATATATCTATATAGATATAGATATATCTATATAGATATATCTATATCTATATAGATATATCTATATCTATATATATCAAAAACTTAATCTGAAGCACAAAAATGATATTACTGATAACTGAAAATACAAGATAAAAAGCAATGTTTGTGTCAGACTGTGGGTCCTATCCTCTTAAATGGCCATTAAACTTGTATTTATCCATGAAGTTCTTAATAGGACAAAGTTTCTGGCAGTTACATGAAACACTCATAAGAAATATGAGTAAAAATTAATTTTCTCAGCCTTTTGAAGTAATTTATCATGAGATTTTGATACTATTTTTGTTTCAATAGGTATACTCTGGATCGGTTGGATTGGTTTTTTAAAATTGTTTCTGTGATTTAGCCTGATGCACAATTACAAGTGCATATTGGAAACTCTTCAGCAGTTTGGTAACTCTTCAGAGTTACCTGGCGCTCTAAAAGTTTAAATGACTTGCCCCAGGTCATTTTTCCTGCTTGTCAGAAATGAGACTTGAGCTTGTGTCTTCCTAACTTTGAGGCCATCTTTCTAGTCATGGCACCAAGATGCCTCTCATGAGATCAGTACTATTTAATATCATTGCGTTCATATGGTAGCACTTTGTGGTTTTGGTTTCCTTTTAAGAATATTGCAATTAAACTGAATAGAAATGTTGAAAACCAGTCCACAAATTATTGGTAGACTCCCACATGTCCCAACTGATTTGAAGACCAGAATATAGATCTTTTTTTTCTCATCAAAATAATGTTCACAATGAGAAATTTGAACAGTTAGAATTTATTTAGTGATGAGTATAGGAACTAACAAAAAGTACCCTAGCATACATTACACAAACTGGTTTTCAACTAATGCATAATTTAACATTCTTAAAAGTAAAAAATTTAAATTTTTTTGAAGTACTACTTTTTGAAAAGAATTTTAACCATTTGGAAATGTTACATATTATCTTAAGTAATTGTTGTTTTTACTATCTCATATCTTATAAAGCAAAATATGGAGCCAATCAAATCTACTGTAAGCCAGTACCAATTTTTTCTTTTGTCCCATGACCACCAGAGACCTTCAGGTTGCTATCTGGTTTAGATGATCTTACCCAATTCCGGTGTTGTTGTGAAAAGTCTCACAATCCCTTACTCCATGGTGAGGAATGTGGAATTCAGAGAAGTGGCGGTAAGAGAACAGAATATTTCTTAAGTGAGACAATTCCCAGGGATTCTTCTAATCCTAGAGCAAAATGACTTTATATAGAACCCTGTTCTAGTACTCATATTTCCACTTTGCCGTGACTTGGTCCAAAATTACTTTGCTCCTTAGAAAACATTGATATATTTACAGTAGATGAGCCTCCTAATTATAAGGTTAAATTTATCTGATGAAATATTTCTACGTGAAAAATAATTAAGCCAATTACTCCTTAACTCTTGGCTTTAAATTAACTGAGTAAACTCCTCTTATATCTATTCCCTGTTTTAATTTTTTCTATTTTTATTTTTGGACTCAAGAAGTTCATTTTTATGTCTGTAAAAATCTGTTAACCACTAGCATTAGTAGTGAATTTCTAATAATTTTACCTAAATAGAGCATATTTTGCATTTCTTGAACATTGGCCAGTGTTAGATAAACCAAAGAATATGTTCTTTGGTATCCAAAAGTGGGAATTGGTACATTTTGGCATCTGTATTAAGAGTGTAAATGAGAAGTTGGCCTCAAGCTCTTGTTTTAGTGCTATGATTTCTTTCTCTATACAGTCAGTTTAGTATTCCTTCCAGAAATGCTGCTGCCTGCCATTAAATTTCTTCTCACAAAGCATTTTGAAACTAGAATGTTGCTAATCTATAAATCTCAAATAAGTAGAAATCACCTCTACTGCTGTCAAGTCCTGTGTTACGGAATTTGCAATAATAGCAATTTCAGTCTATCAGTGTTTAGTAGGAGAGGTACTGATATTTATTTTATTCCTTATATATGTCTGTATGACTTAGTCCTTTTGAAACTTATTTGTGTAAATTTAATGGGATTGGATCTTTCTGCTATTTTAATGATTCACTTACCTGGATTAATTAAAGTAGTTTATTGTATTGGATTGTATATGCAGGTTAAAGTACAGGACTTCACCCTGTGTATCATATACTAAGGATAACGTTTCAATGCATTATTTGGTTGTTACATAACTCCCATCTGTCTGGAACAAGGGCTGTTACTGGGTCCTTCTATTTCAATAACAGTTATTCATTTCAGCAGATATTTACAAAAAAGCTAATATGTGCAAGGTGCTAGAAGTACAAAAACAAAAATGAAATCATCCCCTGCCCTCAAGGAACTTACATTTTATTAGTTATTTTTCAAGTGTCATCCTAAAGTAATGGTGATTATTGTGCAGTGGCTCTATTTCCAAGTTGACTTATGTCTCATTTAGACTTTTCTATGGGATGTGTTCAAATTTCATGCCACTACTTCTGATTTTAAAATAATTTTCCTTTGTTGTAGGATGAGCAGTTCTTAGGTTTTGGCTCAGATGAAGAAGTCAAAGTGCGAAGTCCCACAAGGTCTCCTTCAGGTATGGCCAGCTAAGCAAATGGTGTGTTTGAATTTTAGACTATCAAGTTTTTGTGGGTTTACCTTGCTTTATCTAAGCCTTTTAAGAGATGCTTCTTTAAACTTTTTATATGTGTCAATCCTTCACACTGACTAGGAAACAGTATAAGAGCTGTTATTACTCAAGTGCTTTTAAATATTCTGCAATGCCCCATTTTATTCATTCATTAGATTTTTTGCTCTGTGAAACAGGACTGTGGCAAGTATGCCTTGAATGGTATGGGAATCTGCTGGAGAAAGAAAATTGTCAAGAATATCTTTAGTTTTATATAAAGAATGCTCTTCTGAGAAAACAATTCAGGGGTGGCTTTTTGTAGGCAAATTTCAGTTTACTATTGAAATATTAGTCTAGTAGATAGAAACAAATTTAGCAGCCCATAATATTCTTTAACCATCCCAACCTTTATCTCAAGTGCAGTTTCTGAGTCTTGAAATGTATAAAATCAGTGTTCTTTACTATTGGTCCAGGGTATGTGGTAAACAGCAAGACCATATTGGAATGAAGAGTTCAAATGAAATGAAGTTCCATTTATTAGAAACACTTTTCTTGATCTCAAGCAGAAATAACTAGAATCAGACCTGAAGTCTTAGATTTCAGCTGGCAGACTCAGACTTATTTTTTAGAACAAAAGTTGAAGTAATTTTGAATGGTTCATGCAGTACTGTTATGTGAATGAAAGAAATATAGTCCATTGGAAATTATTCCCCAACCCATGCTCCTTTACTGATTCCCCCTGTACTTTGGTTTTCCCTTGCTCTGTATGGGTAGAAAATCTCATTAAATATGAAGTTGTTAGTTATTGGCACTAAATCATTTCTTGCCCTTCACTAAACATTTGAATTTCATCCAGGAATGTCATGATCAGTATACAGTAAACTAACAACAAGCTCCCTAGAAGGCACATTTACAAGGTAACAGATCTGCAATGGTGACGCTTCAACTCCTTTGTGATTGAATGAGGCAGATGACAATTATGTCTAAGTCCTATCCTAATAATTGATGCTTTTCAGAAGAAGTAGTCAGAGATGACAAAATCATATTATTTTAGAACTGGAAAAGGGATCAATACTGATTGTGTAGTCTAAACATCTTATTCTACAGATGAGGACATTGAAGGTCGGAGAAATTACGTTACCTACCCAAAGTTCCCCACACTTAGTTAGTAGGAGAGTTGGGACTAGTACCCAGGTTCCTTCCTTTCCATTTTCTTTACTTATTTGCCTAGCAGAAATTGACCATTTCATGATTGAGATCTAAGAACTTTAATGAGTCTCCATTTTTTAATAGTCTTATCTAAAGAGTTATTTTTAAAAGTTAAATAGAATAAGTACAGAGAGCTAGCAAAGCTATCTGAGTAGTCAGGTTCAAATCTATCACAGTCATAATTTGGCATGTATGTATTTTTCTGACTAGAAGTTTTCTTTTAATGTTTCATAATAACTGTCTATTTCAAGAAGGTTTCCTTTAGATTCTTTTGTTCTCTCTTTCCCTGAAAGACCCAGGTCTTGTTTTCTCTAAAATGGAACTCTACAGAAATAAATTCTTATTTAATAAGTGAAACCTAGCTCCCTGCCATCTTCTACTTTTATTACTTTAGTTGTGATTAGCAGTTGTTTAGATTTGGTTGTGAGTCCTTTAATCTATTGTGGGTAGGGGAAAATCTCATGAGTTAATGGGTGAGAAAGGCATTTATATTTGTTAATAACTAGACCAGTATGGACTCATTTTTTAATGAGTTGGTTCCATAGTCTAATGGGTATTCATCTTAAGAGGCTAAATCTCTTTTGGATCCCATCAGTAAAGATTTTGGATCCAGGAATATGTTCATTAATGCTGGACTAGGAAAAGAAGAAGATATAGCAGTGTTTGATTAATTTTTTTTAGAAAAGACTGGCTTGTAAAAGAAATACTTTAGAAAAGGGGCAACTAGAGTAGCTTTTTTTAAATCATCCTTCTGATAAACAGGCAGATTTGGCTAATCCAAATTGACAAAGATTTTTCATTTAGATTGAAAGAAAGCTGATTTAGTTAATGGCTAATGATATAAAATAACAATATCCATATCAAAGATATCAGACTGATAGTTAACAATTTTTATTACTTGGGTGTTCGACCACACCAGGTCAAGAATCATAGCATAGTAGAGTAGATTAGTGGACTTGCCATTTCACTTAACTTCCTTATTAGATTACATGTCATTGAGTTCAGTGCTGTTGTTTTGGTGTCTTTTGAATGTATTTCTGCCTAGCAAATTATCAGTTTGCTTCAGCAGAACAGGTATTTTGACATATAAGTATTGTAATAGAGACTATAGGTTACAAGTTATTGATAGAGCTTCCTAGAAGCCTTGACTTTTATGTGTTTGTGACAGAATTGTAGGAATTGTAGAATTTGTTGATGAAAGCTTGCCCGCAGACCCTTGATCTAATTATTGTTACGTAAATAACAGATTCACTCAGAACTAAAGTTTTCGAATAAAGAATTACTATGAGCCAGTGTACAAATGTTCTTAAATTTTCATCATGGAATGTGGAGAGTTAGTATAGATTTTTAAATCCTTCTTTTCTCGGAATAAATGTTTTTCTTGCTCATCTGAAGTTTCAGGAAAACTAGCCTTGTAGTTATATTGAAAACATATATTGCTGTTTTGATTTTCTTTTTACTTGAAAAAGTAAAAAGCTATTTTACTTCATTCCTTTAAGGTTAATTTTGAGAAGAAGGAAAAGCTTACCCAAAATAAAGTACTTTATTGGATATTAAAATCAAATGGGGTATAATATAAAATGGAGTCCTTTTCTTTTTGCATGTCCATGGCTTATGCTGTATTCACATACACTTAGTTAAAACCAGTCACTTGGAACTACAACGCTAAATGTGTGCTCTTCATTGTTTGATTCTATACGCAGTTAAATCTAGTCCTCGAAAACCTCGTGGGAGACCCAGAAGCATCTCTGAACGAAATTCAGCTGTCCTGTCAGATTCTTCACCTGTGTTTTCCCCTCTAAGCAAACCAGAGACTAAATCTGGAGAGAAAATAAAGAAGAAAGATTCTAAAAGTGGAGAAAAGAGAAGAGGAAGACCTCCAACCCTTAGCAGTGTCAAATTCAAATTATCCCAAGGAAAGGACATATCAGACTTATCAAAGGGGAACAAAGAAGATACCTTAAAAAAAATTAAACGGACACCTTCTGCTACATTTCAGCAAGCAGCAAAAATAAAAAAGTTGAGAGCTGGTAAACTCTCCCCTCTCAAGTCTAAGTTTAAAACAGGAAAGCTTCAGATTGGGAGGAAAGGGGTACAGATTGTCCGACGGAGAGGAAGGCCTCCATCATCAGAACGAATAAAGACAGATTCTGCACCCCTCATTAATTCTCAGCTGGAAAAGTCCCAAAGGGTCCGGAAAGAGAAGGATGGTACACCACCACTTACAAAAGAAGAAAAGACAGCTATCAGACAAAGCCCTCGAAGGATTAAGCCTGTTAGGATTATTCCTTCCACCAAAAGGACAGATGCAACAATTGCTAAGCAACTTTTGCAGAGGGCGAAAAAGGGAGCTCAAAAGAAGATTGAGAAAGAAGCAGCTCAGCTGCAAGGAAGAAAGGTGAAAACACAGGTCAAAAACATCCGACAGTTCATCATGCCTGTGGTCAGTGCTATCTCCTCACGGATCATTAAAACCCCTCGGCGGTTTATTGAAGATGAAGATTATGACCCTCCAATTAAAATTGCTCGACTGGAGTCTACACCAAACAGTAGGTTCAGTGCTACATCCTGTGGATCCTCTGAAAAATCAAGTGCAGCTTCGCAGCACTCTTCTCAAATGTCTTCAGACTCTTCTCGATCTAGCAGTCCCAGTGTTGATACATCCACAGATTCCCAGGCCTCTGAGGAGTTGCAGGCACTTTCTGAAGAGCGGAGTAATACTCCTGATGTACATGCTCCATTACCTATTTCTCAATCCCCAGAAAATGACAATAGTGATAGGAGGAGTAGAAGGTTTTCAATCTCAGAGAGAAGCTTTGGGTCTAGAGCTTCTAAGAAATTGTCAGCCTTGCAAAGTGCCCCCCAGCAACAAACCTCTTCCTCTCCACCTCCACCATTACTCACTCCACCACCACCACTACAGCCAGCTTCCAGTATTCCTGACCACACACCTTGGCTTATGCCTCCAACAATCCCCTTAGCATCACCTTTTTTGCCTGCCTCTGCTGCCCCCATACAAGAGAAACGAAAGTCTATTTTACGAGAACCAACGTTCAGGTGGACCTCTCTAAAGCATTCTCGGTCAGAGCCACAGTACTTTTCCTCAGCGAAGTATGCCAAAGAAGGTCTTATCCGCAAACCAATATTTGATAACTTTCGACCCCCTCCACTGACTCCTGAGGATGTTGGCTTTGCTTCTGGTTTTTCAACATCTGGTTCCACTGCTCCAGCCCAGCTATTTTCAGCACTCCATTCTGGAACTAGGTTTGATATGCACAAAAGAAGTCCTCTTCTAAGAGCTCCCAGATTTACTCCAAGTGAGGCCCACTCCAGAATCTTTGAGTCAGTAACTTTGCCTAGTAATCGAACATCTGCTGGAACTTCATCTACAGGGGTATCTAATAGAAAAAGGAAAAGAAGGGTGTTCAGCCCTATCAGATCTGAACCAAGATCTCCTTCTCATTCCATGAGGACAAGAAGTGGAAGGCTTAGTACTTCTGAGCTATCACCTCTCACCCCACCATCTTCTGTCTCTTCCTCATTAAGCATTTCTGTTAGTCCTCTTGCCACTAGTGCCTTAAACCCAACTTTTGCTTTTCCTTCCCATTCCCTGACACAGTCTGGGGAATCTTCGGAGAAAAATCAGAGACCAAGGAAGCAGACTAGCACTCCAGCAGAGCCATTTTCATCCAGTAGTCCTACTCCTCTCTTCCCCTGGTTCACGCAGAGCTCTCAGACAGAAAGAGGGAGAAACAAAGACAGGGCCACTGAGGAACTGTCCAAAGAGCGAGATGTTGACAAGAGTTTGGAGAAGGACAAAAACAGAGAGAGAGACCGGGAGAGGGAAAAAGAGAACAAGCGGGAATCAAGGAAAGAAAAAAGGAAAAAGGGGTCAGAAATTCAGAGTAGCTCTGCTTTGTTTCCCATAGGTAGAGTTTCCAAAGAGAAGGTTGTTGAAGATGTTGCCACTTCATCTTCCGCCAAAAAAGCTGCAGGGCGGAAGAAATCCTCATCACTTGATCCTGGAACAGACATTGCCACTGTAGCTCTTGGGGATACAGCAGCTGTCAAAACCAAAATACTTGTTAAGAAAGGGAAAGGAAGCCTCGATAAAACCAACTTGGACCTTGCCCCTGCTGCACCATCCCTGGAGGAGAAAGCACTCTGCCTTTCTGCTTCTTCATCAAGCACTGTTAAACATTCCACTTCCTCCATTGGATCCATGTTGGCTCAGGCAGACAAGCTTCCAGTGGCTGACAAGAGAGTAGCTAGCCTTCTGAGAAAGGCCAAAGCCCAGCTTTATAAGATTGAGAAAAGCAAGACTCTCAAGCAAGCTGACCAGCCCAAAGCACAGGTATTGTTTTCATCTTGACTATGAGACAACTTTTCAACACACTTAATTTTGAAGTTGTATTTTGCAGTAAAAATAGTATAATTGTGACACCTGAAAAGAAGAGTAGAGGCTTTTCTTATTCTGAGTAATGATTATAGCAACAGATAGCAGATGGCTGAAAAATTTAAATAAGAAGTAATTGAGCAGAAGTTGAGGGGGAGAAAAACTATAGAAGTTAGTTCCAGAAAGAGTAGACTTTTAAAAAAAAATTTAGCAGAATGACTGATAGTGTCTCTGGCTAAGAATTGATGAGTTGTGCCTGGCCTTGAATATCTAAGAACAAACCTTTCTGTTCTCCTTTAGATGTAATGTTCTTCAATTTGGGACCACATTTTACATTTAGGGCTTCTGCCAGTTGGGTGTTCCAGTAATGAGATTGAGGCTTACCTCTGATACCATGCTAACTACTCTTTAATAGTTTGCCTCTGAGTAATACAATATACTTAATTAGTAATTTTGACTCTTCCTTAAACCCAGAAAAATTCCAATTTCAGTCTTGGTCTATACATCCTTTTTTTTTTTTTTTGGTCTTTCCATTTATACGTCAATATTGATCCTAGAAATGTAAGAAAGTTTAGGCATATCAGTAACCTACATATTAGGTAATATAGTCGTGATACTTTAGGTCTTAGCTAACTTAATGGATTTCTGTTGTGGGATTAGAGGCCACTTAGGTTCTGTGTTTTATCCTGGCCTGCTGGCTTTGAAAAACAACCAATCCATTAAGAGCCATGGCATCAGCTTTGGAAATCTATTTTAATCCTAGGTCATTGGAAAGTTTGTCTGCTATTCTTTGATTTTTACCTATTATTTATTCTCAGAATATTTGTTACCAATGTGGAACTTAAAAGCTTTAGGTACTTACCTTTTCTTGTTTATCTCAAATCAAGGGTCAAGAAAGTGATTCATCAGAGACATCTGTTCGAGGACCCAGGATAAAACATGTTTGTAGAAGGGCTGCTGTTGCCCTTGGCCGAAAGCGAGCAGTATTTCCTGATGACATGCCCACCCTGAGTGCCTTACCGTGGGAAGAACGAGAAAAGATTTTGTCTTCCATGGGAAATGATGGTGAGTATAGGAATGTTGATCATGGGACCTGTGAACAGATATTCAGATTTGATTGTTAATAATCTTGGAAATGAATTAACAATATGTCCTGTGTGTCATTACATTAAATTTCTAGAAAGCTGATCTTATTTTTATAGCTTAAAGCAGGGATTCTTAAACTTGGGTTCTTGAACTTGTGGGGTTTTTTTAAATATAACTATTTTAATATAGTTGGTTTCTTTGTAGTCTTATGTATTTTATTTTATGCATTTAAAACATCATTCTGAGAGGGCTCCATAGCCTTCAACAGACTGCCAAACAGGTACATGACACAAAAAAGGTTTACAACCCCTGGGTTAAAATAACCTTTCTTTTAGTGCTTCTCTTCCTGCTTTTGCCAGAGCTATAGTTTATCCACACATGGCTAAGGTTCTTGCTTTCAAAGAAAATAGCGACTTGATTAAAATTTTTAAAAGTTGAAATAATGTTATTTCATGCAAATTCTGATTTGTCCATTTAAATATTTTTCATTATAAAATATTTGTTTTTCTGAACCGTGGTTTAAAAAAAAAGGCTGTTTCCCAGAAGTATTCATTTTTAAGGGGTTTAAAAGATTATTCCTCAATACTTAGGGACAGAGTATAAAGTCTGTAAGATCTAATACGTGTTCTTTGGCAGATAAGTCATCAATCGCCGGCTCAGAAGATGCTGAACCTCTTGCTCCACCCATCAAGCCAATTAAGCCTGTCACCAGGAACAAGGCACCTCAAGAACCTCCAGTGAAGAAGGGACGTCGATCAAGGAGATGTGGGCAGTGCCCAGGCTGTCAGGTGCCTGAGGACTGTGGTGTCTGTACTAATTGCCTAGATAAGCCCAAATTTGGTGGCCGAAACATAAAGAAACAGTGCTGCAAGTGAGTGGGTATTTTATTTTAAGAATTGAATCTCTGTACTGTGAAAGGTATTTCTTCGTCTTTGGCTCTGGTTTTGAATGGAGAAGAGTATGTCTTTTCTTTGTCAGACAGAGCCAAAAGGTTCTGAAGCTTGGGTTGAGACTTGGGTTGGAGATTGGTTGGAGATTTGTGTCTTATGAAGCAAAATTAGGGGTGTTGATTGGCACTGTTCTTAGAGTAGAGAAGAGTCCTAAATTTGAAGTGGGCAAGAGAGTGGTTTCACAAAAACAAATCAAACATTTATTAAGTCAGTTGAAACTTCCAGTTTTTCTTATGCTAAATTAGTTATGTATATTGGCTATATCCTGGAAATTTTGGGTATATTCTATAAAATTTGTTTTCTCCACTCCCCACCCTCATCTATCTCATCCTATTCTATGGGTTTTCATATATGTTTCAGTGAATAATAGTGATCTTTGCAGTGTGAATACTGCCTCCACAAATTCAGATTGCAGTTTCTCTATGTCTTGGTAGGTGGTATGTGACCAAAAAACATATCATCCTATGTTCAGCCTTGTAATGAGCCTCTCAGAACTTAGATTGATTTTCTAACAACAGGCATAACAGTCTCTTAACTGCCTATAATCAAAACCTTTCCCCTTTTGTGAGATTGCCATCCATGTATATGAACACACTGTAACCTCTATGATATAATGATAAATTGGAATAGGATTTCAGTGGAGAATTTTTTTAGTATGTTAAAAGTTAACTTTAGAAATTTCCATTCTTATAACTTTGACCTTCCTTTAGTCACTTTCTGGGACTGGTACTGCCAGCTTGAGTAATGTCTGAAAGCAAGGAGAAATGGCATAAAGATCCTGGTAATACAAAATCTATGTTATGAGAACTGATATATTATCCACATCTTCAGAAAACCAGTCTCTAGGAAAAAAAATCTACAAATAGGCCCAGTGTTACCTGGTTTTATGCAAGGATTATATCCATATCCTTTCTAGTCCAAACAGAAAGAAGTGTCAAGCAAACCATAGCTCATCAAATAATTAAATGACAAAATTATGCAAAAGGAGATGAAATGGGATCAGTGCAGTATTAAGAGTACAAAACAAATCAATCAGCAGTCATTAAATGTTTAAGCACTGGGGATACAAAGAAAGGCAAAAACAGTTCCTGCTTTCAAGGAACTTGTTTTCTGTTGGGGGAAACAACATATAAACCATTTGGTGCATACAAAATTCACACACAATAATAGGATAACCTTAGAGAGGAAGACTTTAGCATTGGTAGGGCTTGGGAATGGCCTGAAGAAAGTGATATTTGAAAATGCTGAACCTTAAAGGAAGCCTGGGATTCTAAGATGGGGGGGGGGCGAGCATGGGAGATAGCCAGAATAAAGACATAGAGATGGGGGAGGTATAGGGTTATGTTAGAGAAATGCCAGTATAGATCCACATGGCGAGATTGTAGAAGGGGATAAAGTGGAAGACTGGAAAGTAGGAAGAGGACATGTGAAAAGTGAGGAAGTATACTTGCAGAATTAGAATGGCAGATAAAGAATCTGTTTTTTTTTTTCAATTATTTATTTATATGTTCTCAGCTTATTTAGTGTTCAGAATGTGACTAAAAAATGAACACCATTCACAAGGGCGTAGTGCTAAATTTTATTGCCAGTGTTTACGTAGTTCTAGCTAATTCAGTTGTATGATACAAGTTATATGATGTAGCGTTAAAACCTTGTACCTAAATATCAATTCTTTCTACGACATATACAACAACTGGACATACACCCCAGTAAATACCTGCTCTGAGTTGAAGAAATGGGCTGGGATTTGCTTACCTTTTAAATTCCAGGGAAAGTTAATAGGGCTTATACAGATATCCTTGAGGGCTGAGATCTAAATTGAGCTATGACCTTGTCCTTTTCAGTTCAAGTAGCTCCTATCTTCACCCTTAACGATAAGCTTTGCTCTTGGTGAACCTGAAGCAGACTTGGGGTTCTCTGGCTCAGATGTTTTTGAGGGCAAATTAATAGATCTGTTTTGATTAGCCTTCCAGCTATCCGTCTTCTCAAAGTAACTTGCCTTCTGGTCCATCTCTTGTTACTCTAGGATGAGGAAATGTCAGAACCTGCAATGGATGCCTTCCAAAGCCTACCTACAGAAGCAAGCTAAAGGTAGAGCTCTTAATAAGAGCCTCTTAAAGCATCTCCTGCTAATAGAATGCTATGTTTATGTGTGCACATCTCACGATTAGCTCATTCCTTTCCCCTACAAAGATAAATCATGTCCCATTCCCCTTGTGCCTTTTAGGGCCAGCTTTGGCTGAGAGAAGCAGTGTGTAAGACTGCATAACATTTCTAAGATTATCTGTGTATTATTTATATGTGATCTTGTTCCCAATACCAGCTGTGAAAAAGAAAGAGAAGAAGTCCAAGACCAGTGAAAAGAAAGAGAGCAATGTTGTAAAAAATCTTGTGGACCCTAGCCAGAAAACAACTCCACCAGCAAGAGAGGATCATGCCCCAAAGAAAAGCAATGAACCTCCCCCCCGAAAGCCTGTGGAAGAAAAGAGTGAGGATGGAAATGTGTCTGCACCAGGGGCTGATTCTAAACAATCCAGCACTTCTACTGCTAGGAAGACTGGCAAGCAGGTCTCCCAGCCAGTACAGGTCATTCCTCCACAGCCACCTAGCACAGCACCACTAAAAAAGGAAGCTCCCAAGACCACTCCTAGTGAGCCCAAGAAAAAGCAGCAGCCACCACCCCCACCCCCACCACCTCTGCCACCTCCTCCACCACCTCCACCACCTCCAGAATCAGGTGAATAAATGAAGATAGAAGGAATTGCTAACCCCAAGCCAAAAATGCCAACTAAAACTCTGCTTATTTAAAGACATCGGTATTCTTCTAAGGTGTTGTTAGACCAACTAAAAGCCTAAAATGTGTGCCCTATGTAAATTGCTATGTAATTTTAAGTCTTGGGTTCAGAAAAATCAGCTACCTTGTGTTCTCTGCCCAACCAACACTTAATAAATATAATTAAGTGCTTGCTACTCATAAGGCATTTTGCTAGATGCTGGGGATTCAAAGATATATACGACACAGACCATGGTCTCAAGGAGCTTACAGTCTAATGGGGATAAGACATGTACCACAGATACACAGATAACTGTGGTACGGGAGAAAATGTGGTAAGTGCAAAGGAAAGATCCAGACAAAGTGCTATGAGAAATTTGAGGAGGGAAGAGATCACTTTCAACTTGGGATAGGGGTAGGGGCAGGGATAAAGTGGCATTTGAATTGGGCCTTGAAGACAGGAGGGGTCTTCACTATACCCAGATGGGATAAAGAGGGATTCCATTCTAGGCACAAAAGAATGCATGAGAAAAACCTGAGGAACAGGAAAAGGACAAAATTAGAGTGGAGGAGAGAGAAGAGTTAGGTTTGGTTTTAATGCAGACTGCTTGAAGGGGTGTAGTATCACATAAGGCTGGAAAATTATGTTGGGCATAGACTGAGTGCTTGACTGTGAGCATTAGAAGTTTAGGCAGTGGGGAACCACTGAAGATTTTTGAGTGACAAGAGTCTAGCCAGAGCAGTGAATTAGGAATATTACTTAAGAGGAAAAGTGGTTATACGGAAGCCAGAAGGCCAGTTAGGACCTGGCTATTCTAATTAATAGTCTAGATAGGAAAAGGTGATGTACCAAACTGGGATGGTTACAATATAAATGGAAAGGCAGCAAATTTGGGGAATTGTCTTCAATTTTGTACTCAAGTTTTTCCAGAGTTAAAACATTTTTAGATTAAAAAAGTTTTCTAGGTGAATCAGTCATATTTAGGGGAGTCATTGTTATCTAGGAGTGACTGTAAGATTGGCAGTATCTGACTTCTATAATTCTTAATTTCTTAGTACCAGAGCAAAGCAAGCCGAAAAAAGTAGCTCCTCGCCCAAGTATTCCTGTGAAACAGAAACCAAAAGAAAAGGTGAGGTGTTACTTGTTTATCTACATTTCGGTAATCCAGACTATTTTTTTTTTAGAAAAGTAACACTGTTTTGTGGCTCTTTATATGGTTCAGAAATGATTCTACATTTTTGCTTTTTTGGGTCCCAGGATCTTAAGATCAGGGAAGGATCTAGGTCAAGGATTTAGGATTTCTCCATTTTTCACTCTTCCTTTGGTTGCCCCTCTTGGAGTTTTCCTTGCTGGAATTACCCAAGGAATCTTCTGTATTCCTGCTTAGCTTAATTATGGTTTCTCAACTGTATAAGTAGTGCTTTTATAGTTTCTGTCTATAATACTTACTGTTCCCTACCTTACCCTCATTTTCCTTTTCCTTTGATAATTTAAGGATTTAAAGAAAGAATATATTTAAAGGTTATCTATGAAAGTCCTTTGCCTTTTCCTTCAGAATTCTCATTTGGGAATTTCCCGATTGGTTCCAGATAAACTTTGTTTTAAAATTTTTGTGCTCTGTAGTGCTGAATAAGTAGGCAAGGAAGTTGTGGTTTGCTTTTGTTTCTACCTCTTGACTCTTTAGGAAAAACCACCTCCAGTCAGTAAGCAAGAGAATGGCACTCTGAATATACTCAACACCCTCTCCAATGGAAATAGTTCGAAGCAAAAGTTGCCAGCAGATGGAGTCCACAGGATCAGAGTAGACTTTAAGGTAAAGGGGCCAAATGACTTAGTTTGGACATAATGGGTTGTAAATAAATGTTAGAATTATGTTTCTTCAAGTAACTCTAGGGTACTTATCCTGGGATCCAGGAATTTTTTTTAAAAATATTTTGATAAATATTCAAAACAATTTATTTCACTTATAACCTGTGTATTCTATTTTATGCATTTAAAATATGCATTTATTTATGCATACCTATTTTTCAAAGGAGTTCATAGGCCTTCCCCAGAATGCCAAGGGTATCTGCAACACAAAAAGAGGTTAAGAAACTCTGCTGTAATTGAAGGGCCTAGGATATAGAATGTTTGAAATAAATGGGAACTCCTAACTTTTGTCTTCTTGTAATACTAGTCTTGCACTGCTAGACTATTAGGAGAAACTCTGCTTGAGCATCTTGAGCGGTAACAGATGGCTAGATAAAGACAATTTCCAGGGTAAAAAATTCTATTAAAGAGAAATTATCCAACCATGAAAGAATGCTTGAGTCAATAGAGCTGTAAGAGAAATTCAATTCCAGCTATATTGATATAATGTATTTAGTATGAATTGAAAGGTGAGGTTTTAAGTGGTTTGTGCCTGAGGTTAGGCAATTAGAAAAAAGTAGCACAACATATTTTTTAATTCACTAAAATGTAAAGCTTTTAACTAAAGGTATTGTGGTGGTTTTATGGCGGTAATAGTTGCTTTCATCCCAAAACCATATTCTTGGAAGATTCATAAGTTCAACTTTTTTGCTTTGCAGGAAGACTGTGAAGTAGAAAATGTATGGGAGATGGGTGGTCTAGGCATCCTGACCTCAGTTCCTATAACTCCCAGAGTTGTTTGCTTTCTTTGTGCCAGCAGTGGACACGTGGAGGTAACATATCCTCAATCAATCAACAAGTATTTATTAAGTAATTACTGTGTGCCAGGCATTGTACTAGGGATACAAAGAGAAAAATGGAATAATTCCTTGCCTTCAGTGTAAGGAGCTTACGATACAACATATCTGTGTTTGGGTATGTATAAGTAAATACAAAGTGATTCTGTAGGGGAGGTGGTACTAGCAGTTAGCAGCTGTGGGGATTGAGACAGGCTTCATTTAGAAGATGGTATGTGAGCTCAGTCTTGAAAGAAGCTGGATTCTAAGAGTTTGAAGAAGTATAGCAATATAAATGTTCTGTTTTAATAGAAATTATTTGCCACTTTGCTAGAATATAGTAGGTTCTATGTCCAATTTTAAACAGTGTGGAGGAGAGCTTTTGGGACTTTCCAGGAGGTAGGGAAATAGACTCTCAGGAATCAGGCCATACTGATGCTAAAAATTTCCTTATTTCTTTAAAAAAAAACCTTTAGCTTTACTAGAGTTAAACTGGAGGAATGACCTTTCTGACTTTTCTTTTAAGTGTCCAAATATAGTATATGGGATAATAAGGCCATCTGGCAGGTGAAGGATTTGATTTTGATAGCTATAAATATATCTATTACTAGTTAAAAGTCCAAATGACTTTCATATATGAATAAATGACTCAAAAGAATAAATTAATTTTATAACTATCTTCAGGTCTTAGTCCAGCACAGAATTTTTCTTGGAGCTTGAAGCTTATATAATCTTAGTCATGCTTCCATAAAACTAAACAAAAACCCATGGTATTCTTGATAATAAGACATTTCTAGTTGCTTCCTCTTTAAAGTCTAACTTGAGCTTCCTTACTGTCTTCAAATTAATGCTTTCTAAAACCCTCTATCTTATATGAAACAGCTTATCACTGAAATTGGAAGGCAAAAAGAGTATCAATGTCTCTAGGGCTTCATTCACATATTAACCTCACCAATTAAATCCTACTTGTTGTAAAACTAGAAAGAAAAAAGGAGGGTTGGTTGATATTTCTAGGCAGTAGCTAATGTATTCTTATTGTCTCTCATCTAGTTTGTGTATTGCCAAGTCTGTTGTGAGCCCTTCCACAAATTTTGTTTGGAGGAGAATGAGCGCCCTCTAGAGGACCAGTTGGAAAATTGGTGTTGTCGTCGCTGCAAGTTCTGTCATGTGTGTGGAAGGCAGCACCAGGCTACAAAGGTACTAAGAATAAATAACATAACTACTTGGGACATATCCCTCTGTCCATGTTTCCTTCATAGACTTGTTAATAAAATTTGCTGAATATCCAGTATTAGGACTTTTCTAGTGACCTCTTTCATACAATGTTAACTGTGTCTGAGAACTTAGAGATTATCTTTTTTAACCCTTTTATTTCGTTTAGCTAAGGCCATACATAAGTAGTGGTCAAGACCAATATACACATCTTCCTAACTTTTAGCCCACATTTTTTTGCTCCACTCTGAGTATTTCTTTTTTAGTTTAATCTCTTTTTGATGTCCAGGTGGATTGACTAATGGTGCTCTCCTTTCACATTTTAATTTTGGGGACAATTTCAGTATTTGCTACTAGGTGAATGATGGTCCGTGGCTTTGGTTGTATAGGCCAACACTTTTTTTTTTTAAGGTAATTGGGGTTAAGTGACTTGCCCAGGGTCGCTCAGCTAATAAGTGTCAAGTGTTTGGTCTGAGGCTGGATTTGAACTCAGGTCCTCCTGACTTCAGGACCAGTGCCCCAAGGCCAGCACTTCTTAAGCTGTGGGTCGAGACCCTATATGGGTCTTTAAATTTAAGAAGTGCTGAACAGTTGAGAGTGGAAAAGGTTTAAAAAGCCCTGGTATAGACCATCATTCTGATATAACATGTTTAATTGTATTACCTCAGGAAAACAGGTTTGAGATTAAATTCCTTGGAATCTCTGGCTGTATCTGATTTTATTCCGTATGTTCCGGGAGATGAATCAGATTATGTCCATTTAGAAGCTCAAATTTTTAAAGAAGGGAAGTATTTATTAAAGGAGCCCATTTTGTTTCCTTTGCATGGTGCTTGACACATAGTAGGCACTTAAATACTCATTGATTGATTTCTAATTAATATAATTTTAAAGAGCTTTTCTTTTCCAGATATTTATGACTTGGTAAGTAATAACCAAATTATTAACTATTTAACAATTACTATATTCAAGGTACTGTTTGGCCTTCTTTGAGGCTATAAAGAAGTAAATGACATTACAAGTTCCAAAACTTACTTAGTTCATTTTCCCTGGAAATGTAGCGTATGTGAAGAGGAACAGTATCCGATAAGGTTGCAGAGATAGAGTGGTACTTGATCGTGGAGGGCCTTGAAAACCAGGATAAAAAGTTTGAACTTCACAGTGAAAATCTCATGGCTGGAAGAGACTTCAGAGTACATTTAGTCCAAAATCTACCTGAGCATCATATTTTTCTCCAGTATCCCTAAGTAGTCACCCAGCCTATACTTGAAGAACTCCTTCAGTAGGGAATTAGAGAGCCATTGAGAGGTTTTAAGCAAAAGAATCATGTAACTAGATCTTTGGATGAGAAAGACAATTCCACATCTAGTGTGAAGAATGAATTGGAGGGGAGAAGGTGGAGAAAACTTATTAGAAGATTATTGCTGTGGTTGAGGCATATGGTAATGATGTCTTATATTAGAGTGAAAATTGAGAAGAGAGGAAGGGTGTAAGACATGTTGCAGAAGTGAAGTTGATAGCATTTGCTTGATAGCAGGGTTTCTTTTAAAAAAATTCCTTTGTATCTACTGTGCTTTGCACATGATTGGTGCTTAATAAATATTTGTTAATTGATAGATCAGTTGATTAGTTGATATAACTGATTAGATATAAAAGGTGAGACAAAATAGATTAATCCCAAGGTTTACATACATGAAAGACTTTGTAAATGTTGGTGTCACAGACAGAAACTGAAGTCAGAAGGGAAGAGTAGGTATAATGGGAAAAATAATGAGCTTGGTTTTGAACAAGTTGAATATGAGTCAGTAATAGGATTCCCATATCCAAATTTAAGTTTCCTAAAGATATTTGGAACTCAAAAGAGAAGTTAGAATTGGAGACGTAGAGTTGGAAATCTTCCATCTAGAGATGATAGTTGAAACTCTGAGGATTCATGAGATTACCTAAGAAGAATGTACAAGGAAAGAAGAAAAAGAGTGCTAGAGACAAATCTTGGAGAACACCTCAAGTATTAAGGCTTAAGAATATGATGAAGAGTAAGGAAAGGAAATAGAATAGCAGTTACTGAGGTAGAAGGAAAATCAAAAGAGCATAATGTTGATGAAAGAAAGGAAGTAAAATATCCATTTTGTAGGAAGGCACATGACAGAGTTCAAAACCTTAGATCAAGATTTAGAGGATTTTTTTTTTAGTGAGGCGATCAGGGTTAAGTGACTTGCTCAGGTGTCTAGTAAGTGTCATGTGTCTGAGGCCAAGAACTTTTTTTTTTTTTTCAAGGCCATTAGATTTGGCAGTCACAAAGTCATTGATGGATGACCTCTAATAGAGCAGTTTCATTAGAAGATGAAATCAGAAACCCAACTGCATGGTATTGGATAGTAAAATGGAGATCCTGGTATAAACAGCTTTTTCAAGAAGTTTAGCCATAAAGTGGCAAATATAGATGAGGAGAGAGCTGGGTAGGTTAGAAGGGCCAAGGGAAAGCTTCCCCTCCCTCCCCAATTGGGAAGAACTGAGCATATTTAAAGGCAGATGGGCAGGGCAAGATTACAGGTGTTTGAGGAAATGATAATGACTGCTGGAGCAAGGTTCTAAATCAGTCAGAGAGAATATGATCATATAGGTAGAAGTATTAGCTTTTAAGGAAAGGAAAGATACAGCTTTCTCTCGAGAAGGAAAGAAGATAAAGAGCTGATGGTGATGATGAATAGATAATAGATTAGAAGGAACCTTAGAGGCCATCTAAACTAGCCTCTCATTTTACAAATGAGGAAATAGGCCCAGAGAGGCTAAGTGACTTCCGTAAGGTCACATGGGTAGTGGCAGAAGTAGTATTTAAACTCAGTTATTCTGACTCCAAATCCAAATTGTTCTTTCAACTATCAGCCTTTTGAAAAGTTATGAAAAATGGGGGGGGTGAGGGAATTCAAAATATTGTGTGATCTTCATTGTCTCAGTGAAGAAGGAGGACAGTATGTGCATGTTTAGGAGGGAGAGCTGTGAATGGGAGAAGAGATAAAAAAAAAAGTTTTGAATAGTTGCAGTGGGCAATGAAATGATGGTACAGTAGAAAGATTGATTATCAAGTAATAGTAAGGGCCAGTTTATGTGGTGTGCAGTGAATTTTTGCCCTAGGATAAACCAGTTTGAACAGAAGTATTGAAGGCACCATAAGCTAGAATGAAAATGTTTGTCTAAAAAGTATTGATACACTTTCTTTTGACACGACAATTATTTACCAACAAACAACTTAACTACACACTGTCTCACCTCCCCAGCCTACAAAGTGCATTCTCTCCAAAAGACAGTTTATCAGTTATTAACAGAAAGAAAATATAGGCAGAATTCTGGGAAGATGATGGAGTAAGAGATAACCCTAGATGACGGAGTAAGAGATAACCCTAGGGTTCAGCTATCTCCTTACCACCTGAAATCAATAAGGAAGGTATCAGAAAATACAACAAAAACAGCAATGCCAGAAAGAAGAAAAATAAAAGACGTTTATATAAATAAAAATAACTGATAACTGGAAGTCCTGTTCCTGGATGCTTTCTCTATGTACCCACTGTAATATTGGCACAGGTTGGTCCCTCACCCCAACCTTGGCCTTTTATGCTATCTGTAATTTTAGACATCACTTTTTTTTAAAAATTAATTTATTTTTTATTTTAAACATTCACTTCCATAAGATTTTGAGTTCTAAATTTTCTCACCTTCCTTCTCCTCCCCCTTCCCACGATAGTGTGCAATCTGATATAGGCTCTACATATACATTCATATTAAACATTTTCACATTAGTCATATTGTAAAGAAGAATTAGAACCAATGAGAGGAACCATGAGAAAGAAGAAACAAAAAAAAGAAAGAGAAAAAGCAAATAGTATGCTTCAATCTACATTCAGACTCCATAGATCTTTTTCTGGATGTGGGTAGCATCTTCCATCATGAGTCTTTTGGAGTTGTCTTAGGTCCTTGCATTGTTGAGAAGAGCTATTAGACATCATTTTTTGGAGTGATATGTCCCAACCCCATGGTATCCCAGATATATAATATCCCCCATGTAGGTTTTGACATGTTTATGGGACCAGTTCCTAAGCAAGGAAATAACTTGGCCATTGTAAAAAAAAAAAGTTGGATTTCCCAGTGGGGAAGAGATCAAGCTGCATAGCTTCCCTGGACCAGTGCCCTGACTGTCCTTTTTCTCTAACCGTTAGTGAACTGGGGCTCCATGAACCCCACCAGCCCCAGGACACAGGGTAGGGACAGAAGAAAATTGGTTGCTGACAGGAAAGAGAAACCCAGGAGAGTGGAGCTCCTAAAAAATAGATCAAGCTGTGGTAACCTTTCAGCATCTCCCTTCATCAGTGTCCCTGATGGCTGAGAGAGAATGAGGACAAAGGAGCAGGAGTTTAGGAAGGAGCACTGGGCTTCATTCAGAGCTATTTAATCTAGAAGGTGAATGATGATAAATAAGGCCCATGATTCAGGAAATACAAGATAGAAAAATCAGTAGTGACTCATAAAGATATATAAAAGCAGTCAGAGGAAGGAAAACGAGGAAGCAGAAGTCATCACAAATGAACATAGTGAGTAAGTACTTTGCAGCAAAAGAAATTGGATTTTAAAAACTCCCAAGGAAGACGAGATTATCACAGCTAATTATATGAGGCCCCAAGAAATTAGATGATGGAGTATCTTTAAGAACTTCACAATATTTGAAAGAGCAGTAAAAGAATAAATTCAATAAATCAAAAGATACAAGCCAAATTAGAGTTCTTAAGGAAGAAATCAATAAGTTTGACAAGAAAAATAAATCATATGAAGCAAAGATTCTCTCCAAATCAGTTGATTCTTTGACAAAGAGACTAGAGTTAGACTATAAAATGACAGAATAAGAAGAAAAATTAAACAAAATCAAAAGATAAGATTGGAAGAACATGTGAGAGCTCTACAAAACAAGAATATTAAAGAAAATAGGATGAGACAATACAGTCTAAGGAATATAAGTCCTCCAGAAAAGCTGATTAAAAAACAGCCCTGCAAGTCATTTTTCAGAAGATCATACAAGAAAATTGTCCATAATAATGGAAAGCAGATAAAAAGGTATAGATTGGAAGAATCCTTAGGATAGCAACAGAAAGAAATCTCAAGTTTAACTCACCAAGAAACTTAATTGTTAAACTTCAGAATTAGAACATCAAACAACAAATATTGAAGATAGCCTGGGGGAAAATGTCTTTCATATTCCAAGGAAAATCAATAAACAGCTTGTTGGGGTTTTTTTTACAACCACCCTAGGGAAAAGTTTGAATCTGATATTGAAAAAAGCAAAGCTTTGTTTGCCCCTCTCCCCTAAAATAACATAAATTCTGCAAAATTCATCAGTAAAAAAATTGGATGTTCAGCAAAAGGGAACTTTTGAATCATACTTTCAAGAGATTAGAGGTGAGTGGGATATATTGAACATGCAAATTTTTTAAGAAGAAAGGTTTAGTTATCAATAAAAGATGAAGACAACTTGATCAAAACAAAAGATAGGAAATCATACTGGCAAATTAAAAAATGAGTAAGATGAATTCACAACAGTGTACATGGACAGAATTATCAGAAACTCATGCAAAACTGCATGCAAACAAGGAACTGAATAAATCTCAACAAAAAATATAAAATACTAAAATTTAAAACAAAAACCTAGAAATCTTAACCCAATGTCAGAAAAAATAACTTGAGCAAGCCAAAAATAAACTGCTGATGGAAAAGATCTTGGTTCATTTCTTTTTAGATACATTTTTTCCAATTACATATAAACCATTAAAAAAAATTTTTTTTTAATTTTGAGTTCCGAATTTTCTCCTTCCCTTCCCTCCCCCTTCCTTGAGAAGGTAAAAATTTGATACAGGTTGTATATGTGAAGATATGCAAAACATATTTCCATATTAGTCATATGAAAAAAACCACACATGGACCCTCTCCAAAAAAAAAGAAAAATTTTGAAAGTCTGCTTTGATCTGCATTCAGACTCTTGAAGTGGATACCATTTTTCATCATGAGTCCTTTGGAATTGTCTTAGATCATTGTATGACTAAGAATATCTAAGTCATTCACAGTTGCTTACTGTACAATATTGCTGTTGCTGTATACAATGTTCTCCTGGTTTTGCGCACTTCACTTTTTCACTTTGCATGAATTCATGTAAGTCTTCCCAAGTTTTTCTGAAAGCATCCTCCTCGTCATTTGTTACTGCACAATAATATTCCATCACAATCATATACCACAACTTGTTCAGCCATTCCCCAGTTGATGGGCATCAATTTCCAATTCTTTGTCACCACAAAGAGCTGCTATGAATATTTTTGTACGTATAGGTCCTTTTCCTTTTTTTAAAATATCTTTGGGATACAGATCTAGTAATGAATGCCATTGCATTATATGTACACTTTTATAGCCCTTGGGGCATAGTTCCAAATTGTTCTCCAGTCTGGTTGGATTAGTTCACAAGTCTACCAGCAGTACATTGTTAGTCCTAATTTTCCCACATCCCTTCCAAAGTTTATCATTTTCCATTTCTGTCATATTAGCCAGTTGGTTCAGATGAATTTCAAAGAAAATATTATCAAATGTTTAAAGAGGAATTAATACCTAAGCTACAGAAGTTATCCCCAGAACTAGAGAAGGTACTCTACTAATCAATCAAGCACTGTGCTAGGCCCATGGAATACAAAGTAAAACATGAAACAGTTCTGTTCTCTTGAAGTTTACATTCTGTTGAAGGAGACAGTTTATATATGTAGAAATATAACTAGATTAAATGCAAAATAAGTACATAGTCTTTTAGAGCAACTTCGTGTAGAAAGTAGTGCTTGAGATGAGTTTAAAAGGAATTGAGACATGATTTTAGAAGTCAAAATAGCAATATCTGGTTACAGATTTATTATATGGGGTGGAGAGTTCTTAAGGATTTATACCAAAGTTGTAAATTTTGCAGACTCTAAAATGGGTGATGTTTTTGACAGAAATAGGAAAATTCAGAAGAAACTTAATAATTTCTCTTTTCCTATTGTGGGTTCTATTCTCCACATCCATAAACTATTTGGTAGGGGGTAGCTAGGTGGCACAGTGCATAGAGCACCAGCCCTGCGTTCAGGAGGACCTGAGTTCAAAACTGGCATCAGACACATAACACTTACTAGCTGTGTGACCCTGGGCAAGTCACTTAACCCCCATTGCTCAACCAAAAAAAAAAACCTATTTGGTAATGGTTAAAAAAATAAAAAAGCAAATCAGTGGAACAGATTAGATAACCTAAAGGTTATCTTTGACTCTTCACTATCTTTTAAAGCCTCTGCTTCATATCCAATTCATTGCCAAGGTCTGTTGATTTTACCATCATAATGTCTTTTGCATATGCTCCCTTCTGTCTTCTGCTTCTGCCACCCTTTTAGTGCAAGCCTACGTCACTTCAAATGTTGTAATAGTCTATATAAAAGTTGGTATGCCTGCCTCAGGTCTCTCTCCATTTTAATCTATCCTCCATTCAGCTGTAAAAGTGATGTTCCAAAAGCTCAGGTTTGACCGTGTTACCCCCCCCACACACACACACACATAGAGTCAATTCCATAGGCTCCCTATCAACTCCAGGATCAAATATAAGATCCTCTAATTTACTTTCAAAATCCCTCATACCATGCTCACCCCACCTTACTGGTCTTCTCATGCCTTATACCCTCATAGAAAGTTGGAGAGGTTAAGGCTGGACAAGTAGATCTAAGGGTCTTCTGCATAGAGATGATATTTAACACTGTGGGAACTAATGAAATCACCAGATGAAATAGTAAAGAGAAGAAGAGAAGAGGGCCCAGGACAGAGGCCTGGGGGATCCCCATAGTTAGCAGGTATGGTGTGGCTAAAGATCTAATGCAAAGGAGACAAAGGAGTGGTCAGGTAGGAGGGGAATCAGGAAAGAGTGGTGTCACAAAGAGAGACATAAAAAATGAAGATATATTCAGTGTTCTTGGTTGGCCTGGGCCAACATAATAAAAATTATACTGTTGCCTAAGTTAATTTTCAGTTTTAATGCTGTGTCTCTCAAATTACTGAGGAGTTACTTTATAAAATGAAAAGAAAATAGCAAAATTCATTTAGAGGATCAAAAGGTCTGTAATCTGAAGAATAGAAATGAAAAAAAAAAGTAGGAATTAAGGATGTGACCAGATCTCAAACTATACTAGAAAACATCAATAAACTATTTGGTAGTGGTTAAAAAAACAACAAAGCAGATCAGTGGAACAGATTAGATAAGCAAAACCCAGAACAGTAGGTTTGATAACAGAATTTTATAGATGAAATGAGCTTCATTAGGAAACCTTCTAACTTCTGAGGCAACCCATTTAATTTTTGGGTAATTAATGGTTAGGAAGTTTTTCCTCATACGAAGTCTAGAGAAGGTACTCTACTAATCAAATTTTTTGACATCTACCTTTTGCGTCTGTTTATATCTTAAGAACAAATCTAATCCCTTTCTGATTGATAGCCTTTTCTTCTTCACATTAAGTATTCCTAATTCCTTCAGCAAATTCTTAAAACTCAACAATATAAGTTATTGGAGGTCAGAAGCCTTATTTAACAAGAATAACTGGGAAAACTGAAAAGTTGTTTTGCAGAATTTAGGCTAGTATCTTATCTAAATATAACAGTATCTCCCCCTGGATATATGACCTGATTATAAGAAGTTATATCGTAAAAAATGATAATCAAAGGAGGTGCCTTTCACAACTCTGATTAGGGAAAGGCTTCTTAACCTTTCAAGAGAGAAAAGTGATCATGAAAAACGAAATAGGCAGACTTGATTACATAAAATTTTAAAGCTTATGAAAGAACAAAATCAATGCAGATAGAATAAGAGAAGCTGTTTGGGAGAAATATTTATATCAAATATTACTGATTAAAGTGATATCAGATATAATAAGTACTAACAAATAAATGGGAAGAAAAGATGTTCTTCTTGGTTAAAGTCATGAATGAATGAAAATGCTTTTATTAGGCCTATTGTGCTGTAAGCAATGAAGAATTTGAGGACTTACAAGAAGAAACCTGTGAAGTTTGTTTAAATTAATGTCAAGGGAAATAAGCAAAACCAAAAGAACAGTATATTGTACATAGTGACTGGAAAAGTTCACTAAAAGAAGACTCACTAAACTGTGAGTAGCTGAAAATCTAATTATAGTATTTTTAGACTTTTTTGAGGTATTGATTAGTTTAGTGATTTTTTTTTTCTCCTTTAAAAATGTATGATCTATGGGGTGGCTTTTTGGGAGGAGGAGGAATACTAAGAGAAATTTTGGTGATGCCACAAAAGATACCAAAAAAATTTTTTTTAACTAATTGTAGTCCCAGAGAAAAGTATTGAAACATACCCCACTGCCTCTTGATAGAGAGACAGAGATTTCTAAGGGCAGAATGCTGCATACATTGTCAGACCTGGTCTTTGAATCTGTTGGGTTTTTTTAAGTGCTTCCCATTGTTACAAGGGAGGGTTTGATTCTAGGATTGTAGAGGAAAAGGGAACATTCAGAAATGAAGTATGTAAAAGCAAAAATTTTATATTTTTTAAGAGATAAATGGAGGGATATATCCTTTGGATTAAATAATACAGTACTAATATTGATCATTGTATTTGACCACAGTTAAATTGCCTCTCGTTGACTTTCATATTGTGTTTATTGTTCCTTTGGTTATAATATCTTTGCTCTGTCTTGATTCTTATAGTCTTCCCATGTTTTTTTGAATTCTTCTTACTTGTCATTCTTTATGACACAGTAGTATTTCCATTACATTCAGATCCTTCAACTTGTTCTCCAGTGTTTGAGCACATATTTTGTTCTGGAAATCTTTTCTTCAGAAACAACCCTAATGACAGAGAGGAAGAAGGGAAACTTTATTTCAAGGGAACATACTTATGTTAAGTATGATATTTCAGTAATCTTTTGTACATTTAGGTATTTAAGTCCTTTACCTATTTAGGCACCTTAAAGGGAGAGGGGGAAGGGAATGAACATTTTGTGTGTGTGTGTGTGTGTGTGTATCTGTGTGCCAAGCACTGGACTAAACACTTTTTATAAATATGTCATTTAATCTTCACAGTCTTGTGAAGTGGATTCTATTATTACCCCCATTTTACAGTTGAGGAAACTGAGGTAGACAAGTTAAAAAATTTGCCCAGGGTCACACAGCTAGTAAATGTTTGAGGCTGGATTTGAACTCGGGTTTTCCTGATTCCAGGTCTAGTGCTATAGCCACTATGCCACCAGCTGTCTCTAAAGGATCTTTAGGTCCTTTTTGCTAAAATTTTGCCTTCCAAGAGAATATTAATGGTACAGGTGATATACTTAAGAAATATCCTTAAATTCTGATTGGCTATGGCAAATCTCTGCTGTAACTAAGGGTAAATAATATGTGGGGAAAATTTATCTACAGTGTCCTGCCACCTTTATCTTAAAACAAGAAACGCTAGAATTCAGAAACACTAAACGGGAAAAAGAATAGTGCTATATATTCATGGGTGGGTAAAACCTATCTCATGGTTCTTGCTTTTTTCAATTTTGCAGCAACTGCTGGAGTGTAATAAGTGCCGAAACAGCTATCACCCTGAGTGCCTGGGACCAAACTACCCAACCAAACCCACCAAGAAAAAGAAAGTTTGGGTAAGTTTATTGCACTATCCAAAGAGAACTATAATTTTTGAGTCTTTTGAGCTTCCATTACTACTAATTCAGATGAAGTCTGGATGACTACTTCTTAGAGATATTTGGGGAAAAAAGGGGTGACGAGAGATATGGTGGGAAATGTAAGTGATATGAAACAAAAGATACTGACAAAAATTTATTAAAAAAAAGGAAAGAAAGTTTGTCTCTTGTTTTCCAGATCTGTACCAAGTGTGTTCGATGCAAGAGCTGTGGATCTACAACTCCAGGCAAAGGGTGGGATGCACAGTGGTCTCATGATTTTTCACTGTGCCATGATTGTGCCAAACTCTTTGCTAAAGGTACAAGAAGAATCCACAATCTGTATTGTATTAATTGCATTTAAGTGTTGTTTACAAGGCATACAGGTGATAATATGAGCATCATTTTAGCAGAATTTAAAAAGTATCTTGGAGGTAATAGATGTTGTCAAGGATATGTGTATCACTTTGATGCATTTCCCAAATCCTTGGTCTTTTCCTTGCATTTGAGTATAGTAATATAGTTATAAAAAGTATTTTGTTTTGTTTAGTGTTGAAGCAGAGATAATTTTTTATAAAAATGCTAATCAAAGTGCAAACAGGTGAAAAGTAAAAGTAATTAGAGGCAGATTCTCTTTCTCATAGTAAGTGTAGTCTCCTTCCTTCTTTCCTTCCTTCCTTTCTTTTTCTCTCCCTCCCTCTTTTTTTTTTTGCAGACAGCATGTCTTATGTAGGGTTGTTGAGCTATACTTTCTCCTTTTTTTCCTGATTTTAATTTTACTTACTTTTCTTTCTCCTTTCTTTAAGCCATATAATTAAACTACTCTGTACATTTGTAAGTAGTTTTAATGGAGAGAAATAATTTGTGGTACAAATATAGTGGCTCTGAAAGTTCTTATTTATTGGAGCATTCCAGAAATGCATGACATAAAAGAAAGATTATTGATGTTTGAGTGATTCTGGAAGAGTGTAGTGACTTGAATGAGGCTTTGTTTTTGTCTTCCCAAATAAACCTGAAGAACTTTATTATAAAGTATTGCTTTGCTTTTAGGAAACTTCTGCCCACTTTGTGACAAATGTTATGATGATGATGACTATGAAAGCAAGATGATGCAGTGTGGGAAATGTGATCGATGGGTTCACTCCAAGTGTGAAAACCTTTCAGGTACAGAGAATGAGACCTTCTGGGATACCTATGAATAGTTTACCTAAGCTTCCATCTTTCCAGCATTTCCAGGCCTTTCAACTTCATTTATGTTGCTGCATAATTTTTTTAAAGCTCAGGTTATTGCATTTTATATGCTATGTAGTGAATCTCCCAACTACCAAATTCTATGTTGGTGTCAATTAGTAACAGCCATTTTGTAAGTCACGTGGAAAACCAGCTCTTTTCAATCCCAGAGATACCAAAAGTATTGTTATCATTACCTGCTTCACTGAAAAGATAGAGGGGGAGGTGTGGGGTATCAAGTCCTGTGAGAGATACCAGATTAGTTTCCTCTTTCCCTCATCCTATGAACAGCCTTCATTAGATTCTTTTGTCCCTAGATGAAATGTATGAGATCCTCTCCAACCTGCCTGAGAGTGTGGCCTATACCTGTGTGAACTGTACAGTGCGGCATCCTGCCGAGTGGAGGTTGGCTCTAGAAAAAGAGCTCCAGATTTCTTTGAAGCAGGTTTTGACTGCACTCTTGAATTCTCGAACCACCAGCCACTTACTCCGTTATAGACAGGTGGGTCTAAAATTCCCTATACCTGATCTTGCCTAGTTATTTGTCAGTTTATCAGTATTAGATTTTGTTTGAGTACAGAAAGAATTATGAGACAAAGTCTCTATTTTTCAAAGATAATTTGATTTTAAAAATCCCTTAAGGTATTTAGATAAGAGTTTTTTGGGGCATATTGCTGCTGTTGCATGAGAGAAAGTTTAGTGAATTTACAGGTAGACTTTGAAGTTAAACATTAACATTTTTAGACTCTTAAATCCTTGTAATTTATTGACAGGTGAATTTTAGAGGCAGTTATATGGAAGCGTAATCTGTATTAGTGAAGAAATTACTCACTACTCACATAGCTCTTACTATATTGCTAGATTGCCCTGTGATCTTTTAATAGTGCTTCATATTTTAGGAGAAAGCTGCAGTTTTCCATCCTCAGAAGAAATTTTGCTAAGCAGTTCTGAGCATGGAATGTTACTCTTCAGGGTGGATTTAGGAAAGCTCAAAAGCTAAATTGGAGGGTGGGGGAAGTGACAGGGAGTTCACCAGTTCAGTAAATATTAATTGAGCATCTAATATGTACAGAACACTGAGGTATAGGAATTAGTGAAGATAAAAAAATTAAATAAAACATAGCCCCTTAATCAATTCATAAGTATTTATTAAATGCTTACTGTGTGCTAAAACAGTCCTTGCTGTCAAGGAGCTTATATTCTGATGGGGGAGATGACATAAACAATGCTGTACAACATAGAAAGTTTAAAAAATGGTAATTGTAGAGGGGAATGCAATAGCCCCTGAGAAAGAAAGGGTTCCTGTAGTAGGTGTTACTTAACCTGAGACTTGGGAAAATAAAAGCCAGGAATTCTAAGAGGTAGAGATGAGGAGAGAGAGGGTATAGCATGGGAGACAGCCGGTATAAAGGCATGGAAGCATTGTGTATAAGAAGCCACAAACAGTAGAGCATAGCTATAATGTACATTTCCTGCAGGAAAGTAATGTGTAAGACTGCAAAGACAGGAAGGGGCCAGGTTTTAAATAACTTAAATGCCAACTAGAGTTTATATTTGATCCTACACGTGACAGGGAACCATGAAGTTTTTTAAGTAGAGGGTTGATATGGTCAGACCTCTGTTGTAGGAAAGCCACTTTAACAATTGTGTAGCTGCTGGATTGCTCACTTCCTCCTTACTTTTGTGCACCTTGATCTGAATACATTCTTCAACAAGTATTTATTTAGCAGCCACTATGTACCAGGCACCAAGCTAGTTACTAGAAATAGAAAGACAAAAGAGAAGGCATTACTTTACTCAAGGATCTTACATTCTGTTTGGTAAAGCAACATGTACGTAGAAAAAGTAATTATCGGAAGGGACAGTACCAGCAACTGGGGGAATCAGGATAGGCCTTGTGTAGGAAGTGACATTTGATCTGAGCTGTGAAGGAAGCTAGGGAGTCTCTGAGGCAAAGGTGAGAAGATGGTATCTCCAATGCTTTGGAGTTATTCTTTGCAAAGGTACAAAGAAAAGAGTTGTAATATATATTGGAGTATATGGAGTGCATACTATATAATGTATGAGTAACAATAAGCAAGCCAGTTTGACCCTAATATAGAATGTGTTCAGAATTAAGTTCAGTAAACCTGGAAAGGTGGAACCAGGTTGTGAAGGGCTTTACATAATGAATACAGTTGTTTATATTTTAGAAGACAGAGAGACCATGGACCTTTATTTCCAGTTCTAACTGGAGAGACTTTACTTTGGAGACCAGATGCTCAGTAACTGATTGAAAGTAACGTATTATCTGTACATCATTCCTGGATATAGGCTGCTAAGCCCCCTGACTTAAATCCAGAGACAGAGGAGAGTATACCTTCCCGAAGCTCCCCAGAAGGACCTGATCCACCTATTCTGACTGAGGTTAGCAAGCAAGAAGAACAGCAGCCTTTGGACTTGGAAGGAGTAAAGAAGAAAATGGACCAAGGAAGTTACACATCTGTGGTATGTCTCTAGAGCACAGTAACAAAAAAATTCAAATGATTATTTTCATTTTATTTTGAAATGTATCATTTTGTCTTGGAATAGATGCTTAAAGCTTTGGGGGAATTCAGTTTTGTGTTTCAGAAAAGGGGCTAGAATAAGGTAGGTTTATTTGTCTTTCCCCTGACTTTTCTGGAAATTAATTCATGTTCAAAAGAACACTCAGGTCTCCTAGAAAGTATTTATGGAGAGAAAAACACTAGTGTAAACTTAATTAGTGTATTCCTGTGGGACCAGATTTGAATAATGGGCTTATCTTTTAAGATCTTCTTTTACAGATGGTTTTTAATTTTAGGGCAGGAAATTTTTAAAACCTTGTTCAGAGTTACTATTTAACAATTAATAGCTTATATTTATGTCTAGTTATTTATATAGCATAATTTAAAGGAGAAACTATTTTTATGATTTGTGAACTGTTTGGGTAATACTTTGTGAAACACCTCCTATATTATTATTAGCTGGCTAACCTTTATGCTAAAATTTGGCCAGATTTAACACCTCTGGAGAGACACAAGTTGATTGTTAGCTGGTTCCTGAAGTCCGTAGCCAGAATGATGTTGTTACACAGTGTTTAAATGGGATATGGGTTAATTTTGGTTTTTTGAGTTTTAGGTTTTTTAAGAATTGCACATATGTTGGATATTTAGATAAGGAAGGAAACTATTCCATTTTTGGCATGTATGTTTTTATGTGTGTATGTATGTATACTATGTATTTCCAATGCAGTTGGAATTCAGTGATGATATCGTGAAGATTATTCAAGCAGCCATCAATTCAGATGGAGGGCAGCCAGAGGTTAAAAAAGCTAATAGCATGGTCAAGTCCTTCTTCATTCGGGTGAGTGACATTAGTTTTTTATTTTAAAAAATTTGTTTCTGTATAATTATCCTCTGTAAAAAAAAATGAACTTGTTCTCTCTTCACTTCTTGTTCCGTCATTGGAAGGCTTCGTTTTTACACCAGCATATATGTAGTTAAGCAATCTTCATTTTGGGGGGGTTTTTTTGTTCTGTTTTTTGTTTTTGTTTATTTTGGTGAGGCAGTCATGTTAAGTGACTTGCCCAAGGTCACACAGCTAGTAAGTGTCAAGTGTCTGAGGCCAGAGTTGAACTCAGGTCCTCTTGACTCCAAGGCCAGAGCCTTGGAGTCTATCCATTTATCCACTGTGTCACCTAGCTGCCCCCAACCTTTTGTTTTGCTTTGGGGTGGAGGTGAGGGGGTGACTTTTGAACTGCTGGTAAGATTGTCAGGATTGATGGATCTTTCTTTAGGACCTGAAATCTCTTCCTAGTGAAATAATTTAGGGTAAAGTTATCTAATTGTTGAAATTCTTGTCTGTTTTATTCAGCAAATGGAACGTGTTTTTCCTTGGTTCAGTGTCAAAAAGTCCAGGTTTTGGGAACCAAATAAAGTTACAAGCAAGTAAGTAACTTTAGCATCCCTCAACAATAACTCTCTTAAATTTGTTAGTTTCTTGAGCTAGAAGTGATCAAGAGATCCTATTCCTTTCAAAAAATGACTATTCAGACTTTTGGATTAGAGTCTTTTAGTCTAGGTTTTATTAAAAACATAAATACATTAGAATACCTTTAAAGGTCTAGTGCTGTAGAATAAACAGAATCATAACCTATGTGATACAACCTATAGGTTATCAGTCTTTCGGTTATTGTATGTAGAAATTATGAGAGGCAGTATGGCATAATGGATAAAGAGCTGGACTTGGAGTTGGAATACCTCTGTTTAATACCTGCCTCTGAAACATAACTGCCTTTTTGGGACCCTTAACAAGTCACTTAACCTCTCAGTGACCCAGGCAACCCAAAGGAATGGGAAAGGAATAAGCATTTTTATATAGCACCTACTATATGCCATGCACTGCGCTCTGAGCACTTTTTATAAATATTATCTCATTTGATCTGATCCTCACAAGCAAACTTGTGAAATATGTGCTACTATCCCCATTTTGCAGTTGAGGAAAGTGAAGGCAAACTTGCCCAGGGTAACATAGCTAGCAAGAATGTGAGACTGGAGATCGAAGCATAGTATTTGCTATTTTTTCTCTTCTGTTGAGTTTTGTTTGCTCTTTCTGATGGTTCCTCCTATTGGTTATAATTCTTATTTACAACATCACTAATGTGAAAATATGTTTAATAGCAATGTATGTGCATAGCCTACATCAGATTGTGTGGGGAGGAAAGGGGAGAAAAATTTTAAATTCAAAAGCATATGGAAGTGATTGTTGATAAATCAAAATAAATTAAAAAAAAAAAGAATGTGAGGCTGGATTTGAGCTCAAGTCTTCCTGACTCCAGTCCCAGTGCCCTATCTGCTGTATCACTTGCCGCTCCTAATATTCGTTACAGAGGAGGTGCAGATCTGCATTGGTAGAAGAAGTTCATCATTACAAATTTCCTAAATCAGTGAAATAATAGGTCTAACCCTAGCCCCCATAAAACAACCCTGTAATTTAGGGAATTAATATTTGACTTCCGGTGTAATTTAATCCCTCAGATAATAAGTCACAATATAATGGAGTTCTACTGAACTTATTTCTAGCATTTACTTCAGTATCCTCTTTCATTTCCCATATCCAGTTATCTAAAATTTTACTTGGAAAATTATATATCCAGGATAGGACTGCCATTTGGTATTAATGAGAAAAGAAAATTATTTAAAGAGAAATAGTTCAATAATGAGATTCTAGATACCTTTGATTTTTGTATTTTAGCCCTTGTTCTTTATTACAGCCTTTTTTGAGGGACAAATTATGGCATTTTGCAAGAGAGTGTGATAAGTTATATTTGAGTATTAATTGTTTAGCCTTAATTAGACCATAGAAAGTTCTAAATAAATCCTTGTTAAATGTCATTGAATTTGTGTTTTCAGCAGTGGAATGTTACCAAATGCAGTGCTACCACCTTCACTTGACCATAACTATGCTCAGTGGCAAGAGAGAGAAGAGAACAGTCACACCGAGCAGCCTCCTTTGATGAAGAAAATCATTCCGGCACCTAAACCGAAAGGCCCTGGAGAGCCAGACTCGCCAATTCCTCTGCATCCTCCCACACCACCAATCTTAAGTAAGAAACCAGAAATTATCATATTTCCTCACCAGATATTTGTATGAGAGGCAAGGTTGCGTATAGTGGGCGCTAGCCTTATGAGACTAAATTTAACATATTTAAAAATCTGAGGGGAATTCTTAAGCCGTTGTTAAAAATAGCTTCGTTATTTTCTCATTTAGAGATTATCCAGGAGTTGTCACAAGTCTTTTAGTAGTTTTAGTATAACACATGGCAAAGGCCAAACTATCAGACTCTTTTCGTGTCTACCCATGGCTTCTTATGGGGCTACAGAATATTATTTAAGCTGAAATTTAAACAAAATCCCTCTTTCTTGAAATTCATAGTTTCTAAACTTGCCAAACATAACTTGCATATCTTTCTTTGGGGGCCCAAGATACAGACAGGAGCCGGGAGGACAGTCCTGAGCTGAACCCACCCCCAGGTGTAGAAGATAATCGACAGTGTGCATTATGCTTGACATATGGTGATGATAACGCTAATGTGAGTACTTTGCATCCTAGTATTCTATTTAGCAGGCACCGAGACAGAATGTGTTTGCCCTTTGTAACTAATTTTGATCATGAGGGTTTCTGTATATTTTATGTATTTGGCACTTAAGAGAAAAGCATTTTTCCTTTGAAACTTTTCTGACAGTTTGTCCAAACTAAATGCTAAAGTGATTGGTCTCAGTTTCACCCTCTTGAACTGTAACTCTGTCGGAAGGCACACTGCTAATATTTTGTGGAAGTTAGTAAAATACAAATGGTGTATAAAATAACTTATGACTAACACGGTTTCTGTGGCTGGCCAGTGTAATGTGGTCCATATTGGTGTATTAGCTTGGTTTCGATTCTATAAACCTATTGTTGAAAGTGAAACTATTATCACTTGAATATGATAATTTCCTCAGATAATAGGCATGGCCATTTTATTTGTTTGGATCCTAGATTTTGGCCCTGATGTGAAAGTATTAAGAAGATTTGAAAGCAGTGTTCCTTAACATCACATTATGGTTGTATTTGAGTTTCTAAGCTAAAAGGCTATTGATTTCCTGAAGTTATTTTGACAAAGTTAAAAGTCAATGCCAAAGAAAGCCTTCCTGGTATTGGGTTCTTTGTTATTGAAAAATAATTTCATACATCCCATAGGATGCTGGCCGCTTGCTCTACATTGGTCAAAACGAGTGGACCCATGTGAACTGTGCTTTGTGGTCGGCAGAGGTGTTTGAAGATGATGATGGGTCCCTAAAGAATGTTCACATGGCTGTGATTAGGGGCAAGCAGTTGGTGAGTCTTTGGGAGTGGAGTTTTGTGGAAGGAGATTCATTCATAGTTTTCTAATGTTCTGTTTTCTCTATTGCTTCACCAATAGCTTTATATATTCAGTCAGTAACATGTGTTGAGTCCCTTTAGAGCCCTGTGTTGTTCTCTGGGGCAGGGAGATACAAAAGAAATGAAAAGGTCTCTATCATTGAGACACTTAAAATACAACTGCAGAGGTAGTACAAACCTATTAAAATGATAAACTAATCAGTTAACATTTATTAAGCACCTTTGGTGTGCCAGGCACTAAGTAGCACATTAACACAAATGTAAATCAACATAGGCACACTCAGTGAGAATGTAAAGTAATGCAGAAACCAATACCAACTAAGTGTGAACAGACAAATTTTCTTAGAAGAACTGAATTCTTAGCTGTATTTTGGGGGAAGGAAGGGGAGGAACTGATCATCACTAAGAAATATGGAGGAATGGCAAATATAGAAGAAAGAATAAGTGCATATGAGTGGTATGATAGGGTGATATTAAGCAAAGCAAACTATAATTTTCCTGGATGATAATCTAAGGAAGGTTAGTTAATGTGTGGCTTTGAGAATCATAATGAAAATATCTAATTTTTACAGATTAGGTAATTAGCCATTTATGTTTCTTGTCAAAGGATTACCAAGTAATTCAAACAGTATGATCTTTGCAGGAGATCTGGACTCATAGACCCTTTTTGGATTTAATGGCCTTCTATCTACTGGAGGATGTCCTAAGTATTGATCTAGGAGGTCTCCCTTTTTAACTCACTGCTCTAAAAGGAAGCCCAGGTTCTAAGTCGAATGGTGATATTTAAACCTAATAGGTTGTGGGGCCTTGTGCAAAAATTAGGAAAAGATATAGTATGCTTATGGTACATTTGATATCTATGTGTAACCACAGACAGGCAGTAAATTTCCTGAGTCGTGGGGGGGTTCAGGATGGGCTAACTTTGCTAAGGGAAAGGCACAAAAGATCCATATGTCTAAATAGAGCTTTTGTTTCTCTTGGCTTTTTAGAGATGTGAGTACTGCCAAAAGCCAGGGGCCACTGTAGGTTGCTGCCTCACATCTTGCACCAGCAACTATCACTTCATGTGTTCGAGAGCTAAGAATTGTGTCTTTCTGGATGATAAAAAAGTTTATTGCCAACGACATCGGGATTTGATCAAAGGAGAGGTAAGGGTGTTACTTTGCTTTTTTAATTCTCTGGGGACTTGGGCGGGAAATGCTGGCTAAGAATTGACAGGATGGGAGACTTCATTTTGTTCTCCTGAAGAGTTGGCTCCTATGAGCATTTTTCTTGCCCTAACTTCTCTTCTCATTAGAAGTATTGATGTTACTAAGAAAATACTGGTATTGAATTAGCTCTACTCGTTGAGACTGGAATAAGCTGAAAGATGAATATATCCTATGAGATAAAACTGTAGTATTTTAACAATCCCCCTGCCTTCTTGTTTAAGATGGTTCCTGAGAATGGATTTGAAGTTCTTAGAAGAGTATTTGTAGACTTTGAAGGCATCAGCTTGAGAAGGAAGTTTCTCAGTGGCCTAGAACCAGAAAATATCCACATGATGATTGGTAAGACCTGGATATAGGTAATAGAGAGATGCTGCATTTATGGTAATCTTTTCCTATCTTTGGAGTTGATGTAGAGACCCTTCACATTGTCTTGTCTCATCATTTCTCCTTTGTTTGATCAGGCTCAATGACGATTGACTGTTTAGGAATTCTGAATGATCTCTCTGACTGTGAAGATAAGCTTTTTCCTATTGGATATCAGTAAGTAAAATCTATCAAATAGTAACTGAACTTTGTCATTTGAAAAGTCAGGGCCTCCATATATGAGGTTTCAACAAACCTTTTGGTTTCTTGGTGCCTTGTCTGTGCTTAAGGTACTTTTAAAAAACCTCTTTTATAGATGTTCCAGGGTGTACTGGAGCACCACAGATGCTCGAAAGCGCTGCGTTTATACATGCAAGATAGTAGAATGCCGTCCTCCAGTTGTAGAGCCAGATATCAACAGTACTGTTGAACATGATGAGAATAGGACCATTGCTCATAGTCCTACCTCTCTCACAGGTGAGTCTCTTATCAAGCTGGAATTTAAGTTGAATACTTAGAAGAAGTGTTTTGAGAGGAGAATGAGAAGAGAAGTTGAATTATCTATGATATTGCTTGTCTCTAACCCAGTGTTTTCACTGCTTACTTTTAGTCAGTCATCAGCTTGCTATGTTAACTCTACCTTTTTAATATTTTTTTTCTTCAACAGAAGTTCTACCAAGAGAGATTCGAAATACAGCTGAAATTTTAAATCCTCCATCCCCAGACCGACCTCCTCATTCACATACCTCCAGCTCCTGTTTCTATCATGTCATCTCAAAAGTCCCCAGAATCCGAATGCCCAGCTATTCTCCAACACAGAGATCCCCTGGTTGTCGTCCATTGCCTTCTGCTGGTAAAGGGCTTTATTAGTTAAATGACATCCTTAACTCATGAATGAGAATCCCCAATCTGGTTTAGTTTATTTTTTTCAGTCAGTGCTGTTGTGATTAATTTTTCTAGTTTTATAAATACCCCTAAACTATGTGTAGATATTTGAGACCAGTGGGTATTGTGTATTTTTTTCCATTGTAGACTTTTATTTTCTCTCTCTCATTTAGGAAGTCCTACCCCAACTACCCATGAGATAGTCACAGTGGGAGACCCTTTACTCTCCTCTGGGCTTCGAAGCATTGGATCCAGACGTCACAGCACTTCCTCTCTGTCACCCCAGCGGTCCAAATTCCGGATAATGTCCCCAATGAGAGCTGGGAATGCTTATTCCCGTCACAGTGTTTCCTCTATCTCTGGCATTGGTGCCTCCACTGATCATGATTCAAATGTAAAAACAATTGACCACTTCCTAGGGTCATTAAATACAAGCACTCCAAATACTTTGGGTCAAAACACTCCAACTTCTTCAAGTTCTCAAAGGGCATTGGTTACAGTTGGGACTAAAGCAAGTCATGTAGATGGACCTCCCCCTTCAGAAATGAAACATATTAGTGCTGCAGACTTATCAACTAAAAGCTCCTCCTTGAAAGGGGAGAAGGGCAAAATGTTGAATTCAAAGGGCTCAGAAGGATTAACACACATCCTGACTTACCCTGGGAATTCTAAACCAGCCCCCCCGGCTCATAATACAACACCTGGAGAGGTAAATGTCAGTAAAATGGGCACCTTTGTTGAACCTTCTTCGGTGTCATTTTCTTCCAAAGAGGCCCTTCCCTTCCCGCCACTCCATTTGAGAGGACAAAAGAAGGAGAGAGACCAACATACAAACTCTACCCAGCCAGAAAACCTTTCTCCAGGTGAAGACATAGAAACTAAAGCATTAAAGCCGCCCGGAGTGAACAGCAGATCATCTCTTACAAATGAACAAGTGATATCTAGTTCTAGAGATAGAAGACAGAAAGGAAAAAAATCTAGTAAAGAAACTTTCAAAGAGAAGCATTCCATTAAGTCTTTTCTGGATCCTAGCCAGGTAATGGCTGGTGATGAAGGAAATCTAAAGCCAGAGTTTGTCAATCAGGTTTTAACATCTGAGCATATAAGCCAGCGATCTTGTAATAATATTTCTTCTGAAAAGAGTGGGGAGAAGGTCCTTCCTATTTCAGGGGGCACCAAAACTCCATCTGTGCAGTTGGAAGGACCAACCAAGGAATCACAAACACCTCGGAAACGGACAGTCAAAGTAACTTTGACACCATTGAAAATGGAAAGCGAAAGTCCATCCAAAAACACGTTGAAAGAAATTGTTCCTGTTTCTCCATCCCAAGGAATGGAATCAGCAACTTTGGCAGAATCATCTTCAACTTCAGAAAGCCCAGGAGATGGCTCTGTGGCACAACCCAGCCCCAATGATACTTCATCCCAAGAATCTCACAGTAACACCTGTCCATCTCTTCCTGTCCAGGATAGAAACTTGATGCTCCAAGATGGTACCAAGCCTCAAGAAGATAGTTCCTACAAGAGGAGATATCCTCGCCGGAGTGCCCGAGCCCGCTCTAATATGTTTTTTGGGCTCACCCCTCTCTATGGAGTGAGATCTTATGGGGAGGAAGATATTCCATTCTTTAGCAGTTCTTCAGGCAAGAAGCGAGGAAAGAGGTCAGCTGAAGGGCAAGTGGATGGGGCTGATGACCTAAGCACCTCAGATGAAGATGATTTATACTACTATAACTTCACCAGAACAGTGATTTCTTCCAGTGGGGAAGAGCGATTAGGATCCCATAATTTATTTCGGGAAGAAGAGCAGTGTGACCTCCCCAAGATTTCACAGCTAGATGGTGTAGATGATGGGACAGAGAGTGATACTAGTGTCACAACCACAGCAAGGAAAGTCAATCAACTTCCCAAAAGAAATGGAAAAGAAAATGGGACAGAGAACTTAAAGCTTGATCGAGCTGAAGATTCTGGGGAAAAGGAACATGTCATCAAGAGTTCAGCTGGTCATAAAACTAATGAACCAAAGATAGACAACTGCCATCCTGTAGGCAGGGTGAAAACACAAGGACAGGATTCCTTGGAGGCCCAGCTCAGCTCACTGGAGTCTGGGCGTAGGGTCCACACAAGTACCCCTTCAGACAAAAACCTGCTAGATACTTATAACACTGAGCTTCTAAAATCTGATTCTGACAACAACAATAGTGATGACTGTGGGAACATCCTACCCTCAGATATCATGGACTTTGTGTTAAAGAATACTCCATCCATGCAGGCTTTAGGAGAGAGTCCAGAGTCATCTTCATCTGAACTCCTGACTCTTGGGGAAGGATTGGGTCTTGACAGCAATCGTGGAAAAGATATGGGCCTCTTTGAAGTGTTTTCTCAGCAGTTACCAACAGCAGAGCCTGTGGACAGTAGTGTGTCTTCTTCTATGTCAGCAGAGGAACAGTTTGAGTTGCCTTTAGAGCTCCCATCAGATCTCTCTGTCCTAACTACCCGGAGTCCCACTGTCCCCAGCCAGAACCCAAACAGACTGGCAGTAATCTCAGACACTGGGGAGAAGAGAGTGACAATCACAGAAAAATCAGTGGCGTCAACTGAAAGTGACTCAGCACTGTTGAGTCCAGGAGTAGATCCAACCCCAGAAGGCCACATGACTCCAGATCATTTCATCCAAGGTCACATGGATGCAGACCATATTGCTAGCCCTCCCTGTGGTTCAGTAGAACAAGGACATGGCAACAACCAGGACTTAACTAGAAACAGCAGCACTCCTAGCCTTCAAGTTCCTGTTTCTCCTACCGTTCCTCTTCAGAATCAGAAATATGTTCCCAGTTCTACAGATAGCCCTGGTCCATCTCAGATTTCAAATGCAGCTGTCCAGACCACTCCACCTCACATGAAACCAGCCACTGAAAAACTCCTTGTTGTCAACCAGAATATGCAACCACTTTATGTTCTCCAGACCCTTCCAAATGGAGTAACTCAAAAAATACAGCTGACCCCCTCAGTTAGTTCTGCCCCCAGTGTGATGGAAACCAACACATCAGTGCTTGGGCCCATGGGCAGTGGTCTCACTTTAGCCACAGGACTGAATCCAAGTTTGCCATCATCTCAGTCTTTGTTCCCCACTCCTAGCAAAGGATTGCTCCCTATGACTCATCACCAGCACTTACATTCCTTTCCTGCAGCTACTCAAAGTAGTTTCCCACCCAACATGAATAATCCTACTTCAGGCTTGTTAATTGGTGTCCAGCCTCCTCCAGATCCCCAGCTTTTGGTTTCAGAAACTAATCAGAGGACAGACATCAGTACCACTGCAACCACTCCACCTCCTGGGTTAAAGAAAAGGCCCATATCTCGCCTACACTCACGAAAGAATAAAAAACTTGCTCCCTCAAGCACTTCATCATCTATTGCCCCTTCTGATATGGTCTCTAACATGACTCTGATTAATTTTACACCCTCCCAGCTTTCAAACCATCCAGGTCTATTAGATTTGGGATCACTTGGAAATACCACCTCCCACCGAACAGTCCCCAACATCATCAAAAGGTCTAAGTCTGGTATTATGTACTTTGAACAGGCACCCTTGTTACCACAGAGTGTGGGAGGAGCTGCTACTTCAACAGTTGGGACATCAACAATAGGCCCAGATACCAGCCACCTCACAGCAGGACCTGTTTCTGGTTTGGCATCAGGTTCCTCTGTTCTTAATGTTGTTTCCATGCAAGCTACAACAGCCCCTACCACTGGTGGATCAGTTCCAGGACATGTTTTGGGGCAGGGTTCCGTCACATTAACCAGCCCAAGGTTGCTTGGTGCCCCAGACATTGGCTCAATAAGCAACCTCTTAATCAAAGCCAGCCAACAGAGCCTGGGGCTTCAGGAACAGCCCATGACTTTGCCACCAGGATCAGGAATGTTTCCCCAGCTGGGAACATCACAGACCCCCTCCACTGCTGCAATGACAGCTGCATCCAGTATTTGTGTGCTTCCCTCCACCCAGACTGTGGGCATGACAATTGCCCCTTCATCTAATGAACCAGAAGGATCCTATCAGCTTCAGCACATGACCCAACTCCTTGCCAGCAAAACTGGGATTCTCCCCTCCCAGTTGGATGTTGCTTCAACTTCAGGGAGCCAATTGTCAAGCTTTCCCCAGCTGGTTGATGTTCCCAACAACACAGGAATAGAGCAAAGCAAGGCTTCATCCTCAGTAATGCATGCTAGCTCAGCTTCTCCTGGGGGTTCCCCATCTTCTGGCCAACAGTCAGCAAGCACTTCAGTGCTAGGCTCCACCAAGTCCAGGCCAAAAGTCAAACGGATTCAGCTGCCTTTGGACAAGGGGAATGGTAAGAAGCACAAGGTTTCCCACATGCGGACCAGTTCCTCTGAAGCACACATTCCAGATCCAGAAGCCAACCCTACATCCCTGACCTCAGTGACAGGGTAAGAAAAGCCATTGTTGGTTACATTGTGTCATGAGAAGCTAGGTTCTGAACTGGGGTGGATTTAAAACTTTTCCCACTGTTGCCCCTTTTCCTGTTGTTCTTTCCCCTCATAAATTACTGGGGGGGTTTTGTTTTATTTTTGACATCGTTTGAATGTATCACAGTGACAGTTACAAGAACAAATTTAGTCCCATCAGTGGGTGTTAAGGCTCTTGAGAAGAAGCATTATCTCCGTTTAGTTATTTGCTGGGGTTTGAAGCACTTCATGATGGCTTTATTTCTTCTTTGTCTGAGGCTACTAAGGAACAGTTATTTCTATCTGGAGAGTCATCTTGAGGGCAGAGTCACCAGCTGGCTAATCCTGATGGCTTTATTCCATATGATTAAGCCTTTTAGTTTAACCTAAATATTTCTCGGTAGGTTCTTTGAACAGTCCTAAACATTTCTTTTCCAGGACTCCAGGATCAAAGTTAGATGTTCAGGATACAGCTAACATGGATCAATCATCACAAAAAGATTGTGGACAGTCTACAAGGTAAACTGAAAAGAAGACTTTAGTGTAGGATTAGATAGTCTTCTGCTTGTATCATTTAAAAAATTTACCCTGTTTTGCTTTGGTTTAGTTTTTTAATTTATTTTTAACATTCTTTTCTTTTTAAATTTTGAGTTCTAGATTCTCTCCCTCTCCTCTACTACCTCCCCCACCCACTGAGAAGGCAAGCCATATAATATCAGTTATACATGTGAAATCATATAGAACATATTTCTGTATTAGCCATATTTCAGGAAAAAAAAGCAAGAAAAATAAAGTGAGAAAATTATAGTCCAGTTAGCACTCAGGGTTCATCAGTTCTCTCTTTGGAGGTGAACAGCATTTTTCATCATGACTTCTTTGATCATTGTATTAATCAGAGTAGTCGTCTTTAATAGTTGATCATCATTACAACATTACAACAGTAGTACACGATGAACTCCAGGTTCTTCTCACTTCACTTTGCATCAGTTGACATAGTCTTGCCATGTTTTTCTGAAACCCATCCCTCATTTCTTTTAGCACAATAGTACTCTATCACAATCTTGTTCAGCCATTCCCCAACTTATGCGCATCTCTTCACTTTCCAGTTCTTTACCACCACAAAAGGAGCTGCTATAAATATTTTTGTATATTATAGGTCCTTTTCCTTTTTCTTTGATCTCTTTGGGATACATACCTGGTAATGGTATTGCTAGATCCAAGGTTATGTGCAATTTTATAGCTCTTTGGGCATAGTTCCAAATTGTTTTCCAGAATGATTGGACCAGTCCACGATTCCACCAACAGTTCATTAATGTGTCTGTTTTTCCCTCAACATTTATCCTTTCTGATAGGTGTGAAGGTGATAGATACCTCAGAATTGTTTTAATTTGCATTTTTCTGGTCAGTAGTGATTTAGAGCTTTTTTCATATAACTGTAAATAGCTTTGCTTTCTTATAAAAACTGCATGTTCATATCCTTTGAACACTTATCAGTTGGAGAATGGCTCTTATTTTTATAAATTTGACTCAGTTCTGTACTCAGTACATATTTGAGAAATGAGATCTTTATCAGAGAAACTTGTCAACATTTTTCATATTAGTTCATTGTCCATGGTACCTTTTAGCAAAATTCAGTTTCCCTGGTTATCTCTTTCAACTGGGTCTATTTTTGCTTTTTCTTTGTCTGATGTGATTGCTACCCCTGCTCTTTCTATTTCAGCTAAAGCATATCAGATTCTGCTCTAGCTTTTTATTTCAACTCTGTGTCTTTCTGTTTCAAGTGCATCTCTTGTAAACCAGCATACTGTTGGATTTTGGTTTCTTATCCGTTCTGCTATCTGCTTCTGTCTTATGGGTGAGCTCATCCCATTCGCATTAACAGTTACAATTACTAACTGTGTACATCCCCACAGGGACAGCTAGGTGGCTTAGTGGACAGAGTATCAGGCCTGGATTCAGGAAGACTTGTCTTCCTGAGTTCAAATATGACCTCAGACATTTCCTAGCTGTGTGACCCTGGGCAAGTCAGCTAAACCCTGTTTGCCTCAGTTTCTTTATTTGTAAAATGAGCTAGAGAAGGAAATAGCAAACTGCTTTAGTAGCTTTGCTGAGAAAACCCCCAACGGGGTCACGAAGAGTCAGACAGCTGAGCAACAATTTCCCTTCATCCCATCATCTTCTTTTTCTTCCTCTCTCTCTTTTTATTCTTTCCTCAAAAATCTATTCTGCTTCTAACCACTGCTTCCCTTAAGCCACTCTCCCCTTATTCTCCCTGCTCCCCTCTCTTATCTCCTTCCCTTTCTGTTTCCCTATTGGGTAAGTTACATTTCTATACACAATTGTGTGTGGGGGTGTGTGTGTGCGCGCGCGCACACACGCGCATGTGCATTCCTTCTTTGAACCAGTTCCAATGCTAGTGAGATTCAAGCATTGCCTACCACCCTCCACCATTTTCCACTCCATTGTAAAAGCTCCTCCTTGCATCCCTCTTCTGCATGAGAAAATTTTCCCCATTCCCCTTCTCCCAGTACAGCCTTCTTTCTCCCCCCTTCCTTTTTTTGGGGAGATCATTCCAATATAATCACCTCACACCCATGTAATGTACTCCGTCTACATAAACTCCTTTTAACTGCCCCAATAGTGGGAAAAGTTCTTAGGAGTTACATGTATTATCTTCCCATACATGAATGCAAACAATTTAACTTTATTGAGTCCCTTATGATTACTCTTTCGTGTTTACCTTTTTATGCTTCTTCTGAGTCTTCCCCAGTGCATGTCAGATTGAATGTCAGATTTTTCTGTTCAGCTCTAGTCTTTTCATCAGGAGTGCTTGAACGTCCTCTGTTTTGTTAAATTTCCATTTTTTCTTCTGAAAGATTATACCCTGTTTTGCTAGGTAGTGATTCTTAGTTGTAATCCTAGCTCCTTTGCCCTCCAGAATATCACATTCCAAGTCCTCTGATCCTCTAATATAGAAGCTGCTGAATCTGTTTTATCCTGACTGTGGCTCCACAATATTTCACTTGTTTCTTTCTGGCTGCTTAGAATATTTTCTCCATGACCTGGGAACTTTGGAATTTGGCTGTCATATTCCTAGGCTTTTTCATGTTGGGATCTCTTTCAGGAGGTGGATTCTTTCAATTTTTATTTTACCCTCTGTTCTAGGATATTGGGGCAATTTTCCTTGATAATTTCTTGAAAGATAATGTCTAGGCTCTTCCTTATGATCATGGCTTTCAGGTAGTCCAGTAACTCTTAAATTACCTCTTCTAGATCTGTTTTCCAGGTCAGTTGTTTTTCCAATGAGATATTTCACATTTTCTTCTATTTTTTTTCCTTTTTCTAATTTTGTTTTACTGTTTTTTAATGTCTCATGGAGTCATTAGCTTCCATTTGCCCAGTTCTAATTTTTAAGTAATTATTTTCTTCAGCAAGCTGTTATACTTCCTTTTCCCATTTGGCCAGTTCTACTTTTTCAGGAATTCTTTTCTTCAGTGACTTTTTATCCCTCTTCTTCCGTGTGGCTAATTCTGCTTTTTAAAGAGTTCTCACCAGTAGATTTTTGTTCCTCTTTTACCATTTGGCTTATTTTTGTTTTCCAAGGTGTTATTTTTTTGTACCTCCTTTATCAGGCTGTTGATTTTTTATTCATGATTTTCTTGTGCCACTCATTTCTTTTCCCAGTTTTTCCTCTCTCTCTTATTTGATTATTAACATCGTTTTTGAACTCCTCCAGGAATTGGGGGGAGGGGAAGGCTGTGACCAGTTCACATTTTTCTTTGATGATTTGTGTGTGGCTTTTTTTGACATTGTTGTCTTATCAATTTGATCTTCCCTGTCACCATAGTAACTTCCTATGCTCAGGTTCTTGTTGTTGTTGTTATTTGCTCATTTTTCCAGCCTGTTTCTTGACTTCTAACTTTACTTTAAAGTGAGCTCTGCTTCTGGGGTAGAGGAGGCACTATCCCAGGCTTCAGGGTTTTTGTGCTGTCGTTTTCAGAGCTAGTTCTAGGGGTCTGTAAGATTGCAATCCTTCCAAGGTGCTATCCTCTAAGTAGAGGTGTGGTCATTGCTCCTCCTGGCCTGTGTTCTGGTTGGTGAGCGGCCCACAAGTACTCTCTTCTGCCTTGGCTCTGTGACTATAGTTCCTGCTAGTGCTCTTCCTCCCCCTGGGACTGTGATCCAAAGCCACATCTGGGCAGTGCGACAGAGGCCTGCCCCCAGTGCTAGCAAAGAGTCCCCCGTAATCTACTTCTGACCAGTTGTCCAACCCCCACTTACTGCCTGTGGGCTGAGAGCTCCAGAAGCCACTGCCCACAAGGCCTGCTGCTGGCTTATCAGGGCATGACCTACACTGGACTGAGACAGACTTTTCCTATCGACCTTCTAAATTGTCTGGGCTTGGAAATTGTTTCCCCCCTTCCTTTTGTTGGTTCTGCCACTTCAGAATTCATTTTAAGGTGTTATTTTAACCCTTGGAGGGGAGTTTGGGAGAGCTCAGGTGAGGCCCTGCCTTTACTCCACCATCTTGGTTCCACTCCTGCCCCACTTGTATTGTTGTTAATTTTAAAAGTCAAAGTGAGCAAGATTCATATGAAAATTACTATAACTCAATTATAACTCAGATTATTAAATTAGAACCAGTTTGGAAGTTAAAATGTTTTTTTTTTTGAAGTTTTCACATTTATTTATGCTCTGATGAAAAATTTTCTTCACGGATAAACATCTTCCATAGTGCCTTTTATTTCTTCTTTTTGCCAGCATCGACATTTGCCTTTGCAGTACCCCTGACTTTCTTCATTCTGTTCTTGCGTTCCTTTCACTGTTTTCTTGATGTCTTTTTCTTCTCATACAGGCCATGCCTTGCAAGTCTGTGCTTTGGTTCATTTTTCTTTGCATAGTCAAGGAAATCATAAATCATGCCAAAGCCTGTTGTTTTGCCACCACCAAAATGGGTTCTGAATCCAAAGACAAAAATGACGTCTGGAGTTGTCTTGTACATCTTGACCAGTTTTTCTCGAATTTCAGTCTTGGGCACTGTGGCCTTTCCAGGATGAAGGACATCTATAACCATCTGTTTACGCTGAAGAAATCTGTTTGTCATGAACTTCCTGGTTCTGATGGTTATAGTATCATTCGTGGTGGTGGCCAGCTCCTCGAGCAGCAGGAGAAGGAAAGGGGAAGTTAAAATGTTAATAAGCCTCCCTTCAATTTTTCCCTCCAAATACTGTGACCATAAAAAATAATTTTAAATTTATAACTTTTTAAATGAGGATTTGGAATTTTTAGTTGTCCTGAAATAGTTAAATAAAAAAAGTTGAGGAATATAGTTTTCTAAAAGGACAATATTTTAGAGCAAGTCTTTCAGAAAAGACAGTTGTATATTTTGTACTTTCTAATATTTGGCTGTCTTTGAACAAGGTAGTGTGCATGTGAAATGATTTGGAAAAGTGTAAAGTATATAAAAATATGTGGTATTCTCATTCAGTACATTCTGTTTAAAGTTACAAGTCTTCCCTCTTCTCACCACCCCCCTCAGTGTATAGTTGTGTAACTGGCAAAGCTATATCATATACTATTATTTTTGAGTTGTAATAAAAATGATATTAACGTTTGGTTTTCTCTTTGTCTAGGCAAGTGACTGCAATTCAGGAAGAATTGCCAACACAGAATTCAACAAATGAGCAAGAAAGTGCAGGTAAGTATGTGATTGTCAACTAAACGGGATATTTTTGATGTCTTATCTATTATTTAAAAGAGTCTCAAGAATAAATGCCTGGACATATTTTTCTGCTGCCTTAATAGCAGTGTAAGATTTACATAGTTAGTGAAGTGGCTTGACCAAAGAAAGCTAACCTTCATTATTATTAAGCAGCAGATATAAGAGAGCCTGCTTTTAGTTATAAAACCTGATGTATATACCTACCATTTTCTTACTCATTCTCGCTATGTATGGGTAAAGTAAATCAGGAAGTCATATTCCATGTGCATATATAGGATAGTTGATTATAAAAAACATACTTTCCAAGTTAATTTATTGACTTAATTTAATATTCATTAAATCCCATTTTGGTTACTTTGTGGAATCATTTAAAATGGTGAAATTTACATGGGGAGAGGGGGAGACAGGCAAATTTATCAAGGGGGTAATTGGTAGGGGAAGCTAATTAATAAAGACTTTTAAAAAACAATGAAGTAGTATTTTAAAATAACTGACATTCATATAGCACTTTCAAGTTTGCAAAGTGCTTTGCATATTTCATTATCACAACACTGAGGTGTAATGTTATTCTCATTTTACAAGTGAGGAAACAGGCTTAGGAATTAAGTGACATGAGCCGAAGTCATACAACTAACAAGTTGAAAGGCTGGATTCTCAGAAGAGTAGTCATTGATGATTCATCATTAACTTGTAAGGAGGTCTCCAGCTGAGTGTTCCAGGGTTCGCTGCTTGGCCCTATGCTGTTTAATATTTTTATCTCTAACTTCAATACAGACATAGATAAAATGCTTATCAGATTTACAACTAACATAAAGATACATTAGATCAGTTACTACACTGAAGGACAGAATTAGGATACAGAATGTCTGGACGGGTATCTAAAAAAAGAACTAGAAGCTTTAATGGAGTACAAGCTCAGTTTAAGATAGGGTGATATGAAGCTTAGGAAACTAAGGCAGTCTTGGTCTATAATAAGAGTACTTTTCCAGAGTAAAGATGCACAGTCACATAGCATCTGGAATATTGTTTAGGAAGGGCATAAATAAGCTAGGAAACGTCCAAAGGAGGGTGAGCAGAATGGTGAAGAGCTTCATGTCCATGTCATATTAAGATTAGTTAAAGAAACTAGGGATGGTTAGCCTGTAGAAGAGAGGGCTCAGAAAGGATATGAAAGCTGCCTTTAAAGTATTTGAAAGGTGTCACATGTAGAAGAAGGGATAGATTACTTCTGTTTAATCCTAGAACGTAGAACTAGATGCAGTGGGTTAGAGTTGAAGAGACAAGTTTAGGCTTCATGTCAGGAAAAACTTAACAATTTGAGCTATTCCATAGGAAAATGGGCTCTCTAAGAAGGCCTCAGAGGACATTTCCTGAAATTTTTGATTCCTTCGTTAAAGGTTGGAAATTGCTATAGACAATGTGTTGACAAAAGAAAGACTTTTTGTTATAAGGCAACCAATCAGAGAAGATCCCTAGACATTAAGACTTGGGACATTGTCAGAGTTTTCTAATTCCTCCTAGGGAGTAACCTGACTGCCCACTAATTCTTTGAACCTGATGTGATACGATTACTCCTATAGAATCTATTCAAGAAAAGGAAAAACTGTCAGCAGAAATAATTACAGAAGTCTGTCTCTGATTTTTTCTTTTTCTTTTCTCTCTCTCAGAACCCAAAGTGACTGAAGAAGAGGAAAGCAACTTCAGTTCTCCACTGATGTTTTGGTTGCAGCAGGAACAGAAGCGGAAGGAAAGCATTGGAGAGAAGAAGCCAAAGAAAGGGCTTGTATTTGAAATATCAAGTGATGATGGTTTTCAAATTTGTGCAGAAAGTATTGAAGGTGTGTGGACTGAAGTGTTTGGCAGCTCCATGAGGTTCAGAAGATCCTACCATCATAATCTATTTCAGCTTGATAGGGATTTTGGAGATCAGTGTATCAACTAGTATTTATAGAGTACTAACTGTATTAGGCACTATGATGGATACTGTAAGGATTCAAAACAGTGTAAGAGTGGTTACTAAGTTTAGACTTTTTTTTTAATACAACCTAAGACACAGTGTGTACCACATCTTCATCCAGTTCACAGGGAAACAATAACCATATAAGACTTTATTTCAAGTAAGTGGTTTAAACAGTAAGTACTGAAGAAGTTCAGAGAAGGGAGAAATTATGAGTTCCAGTAATCAGGGAACATATTCAAATTGGCTTTTGATAGTTACATAGGATTTAGATAGTCTTCCAGAGGATTTGGGAAGAACTTCCTTATCAGAAGAAATGCAAAGGCCCCAAGGCAGGACTGTGGAAGATAAATACTGGAGACAAGGACTGGATCATAAGTCTGGCTGGAGGAGAAGGCTCTTGTTGAAAGTAAGATAAGATTGAAAAGAGCAGGCATTCAATGCCAGGTTAAGAAGTTTGTAGTTTATTTTATGTGCAGTGGGAGCCATCAGAGGTTTTTGAATAGGAGAAATGCCACAAAGAGAACAATATTTTACTAAAATCTAGTAGAAGCATGCAAGATGGGTAGTACTGGGAGAACTGTTAGTACAAATAGAAAAAATGAAAGAAGTAACTAGTTTTATTGATGGGGAAATTATGCATTCAGTTTTAAATATAGGACATAGCATAGATTGGGAATTTATAGGGACCGTAGCCATCTGGTACAACCTTCCCCCTCCCCATTTTGCCGGTGTTGAACTTGAGGGGATAAGATATTCAAGGAACAGTGTCCAGAAGTTGAGGATCAAAATCAGAGTTTAAATGATCTATCGAAAGTAACATTACTTAACAAAGTAGGACTAGAGTTTGAGGGAGAGATCAGGTATAGATTTGGGAGTTACCTCCATAGAGGTGTAAATTTTAACATTAGATGAACTTTCCCAGGGTAGAATGTCTGTGTGGAGAAGAGGGGACCAGGGACTGAATCTTTGGAGAATGCACTTAGTTTATAGGATGGGGAGAAGTTACATACTTGCTGAGGAATGCTTTGGCCAGGGACAGGAATAAAGTGAATACTGTCAGGCACTAAAGTTAAAGACCGAAATCATACAACTTAGAGATAACAGATTCTTTGGGAAATATGTAGAATTGGCATTTCCTCCATTCCTACTGTTATTGCCCTGTCCTCCCTTATAGAAGCTCTGGTAGGTATTGCACTTTCTGGTTATATTTGGTATATAATGGCTTAAAGGTAAAAGGAAAGCAACCCTAAGTTGTCTTAACTCTTAAGCATATAAGACTGTACAGGCTACTAAAATGACAAGAAATGCACTTAAAGTTTTGTTACAGGGTGGTGCAGTGAATAGAGCTCCAGCCTTGGAGTCAGGAGGACCTGAGTTCAAATCCTGCCCCAGATATTTGACACTTACTAGCTGTGTGACCCTGGGCAAGTCACTTAATCCTGATTGCTTCACCAAACAAGCAAAGCAAAAAAACCAAATTGTTACCTGTCCATTGATATCATTACAGATGCATGGAAATCATTGACAGATAAAGTTCAGGAAGCCCGATCCAATGCTCGTCTAAAACAGCTTTCGTTTGCAGGTAAAGTTACTGGCTTGTTCCTCTCTCAGATATTCCAGTAGATTGTTGATTTGAACCAATATATAATTGATTGTATGTGGAAATGTGTCAAGGTAAGTATACTTTTCAATTCCTGTTATTATTGAAAGTCTAGTTTATTCTAGTAGCTCAGGAGATATGAGGGGAAATCCTTAGAAGTGAAAGGGAAGAGTAAGCCTTTGTGAAAAAATGTGAAGTCCTTTCTGTGCTAGAGTTTGCTTTGATAGTTTGCTTTTCTGTAAAGTTAGGCTTTGTGTTCCATTTGGACTGCCCAGGTTTGGTGAGCTGAAAACCTGGCCACTCTATGGCACTGAAATCAGATCACCTCCTTTTGAATTTGCCAATTAATTAAACATATAATGCCAGCTTCTAGCAGTTGTTTATAGTCCAGGTTCTCTAGTGGCTTTGGAAGATTTTTCTGTAGTTTGGCTATCTTTTGAATATTACAGTTTCCTGTTACCAGCCCTAATGCTTATGATCTTTGCAGGTGTGAATGGCTTGAAGATGCTAGGGATTCTTCATGATGCAGTTGTGTTCCTAATTGAGCAGCTTTCTGGGGCCAAGCATTGTCGCAATTATAAGTTTAGATTCCACAAACCAGAGGAGGCCAATGAACCCCCCCTGAATCCTCATGGGTCAGCCAGAGCTGAAGTCCACCTGAGGCAAGTGCCATTCACCCATGGCTTAGAAAGTAGTTTCAGATCTTAGTTTGTAGATAAATGCCACTGATGTCATCTTTTTCTTGGGATTTTCTCAACTATTACCCTCATTTCCAGCTGTCCTGCCTTAGGCACTTTCTCTAAATGATCTTTGATCTTTGATTCCAGGAAATCAGCATTTGACATGTTTAACTTCTTGGCTTCTAAACATCGACAACCTCCTGAATATAACCCCAATGATGAGGAAGAAGAGGAAGTACAGCTGAAGTCAGCTAGGTAAGCAATTAAGTAGAAAACTAATTAAGTTAAGGCAAAGGGAGGAGGCAGGATGAGAGAAAGATGCTAAATTTGTCTCTTGTTGCTACAACAATAGAAGAAAATTCATAAGCTGCTTTAATTAGAATTCCAGAGTTACCAAAAAAAGAGAGAGAGAGTGACTGACACATGAGTGACATGGTAACAGTGGCTAATTAGCAGAAAGTTCACTTCTGTGAACCTGATCTGAAATTCATATCACTTTAAATTGGTGTTTTTGTTTGATTATTAGTTGTCTGTCCTCTTGTATAGATATACTGTACTGTGAGGATATCAATTCTGTTTGATTCTTCCAAACCCCCTACATAGTCACTATCGCCGCCTTCATTTTCATCACCAAAAAGCATTTATGTGTTTAATTGTACATGTTCCTATGCTAGACACTGTGCAGAGGGAACCATGTAGTCATTATCTGTGTCTTCCAGGAGCTTTAGTCCAAGAGTTTGCCAGAGTAGTCTCTTCCATGAAGAAGTGTGGTTAAAAGTATATCCTGCTATCTTTCAGAAGGGCGACTAGCATGGATTTACCCATGCCCATGCGTTTCCGGCACTTAAAGAAGACTTCAAAGGAAGCAGTTGGGGTCTACAGGTATGGCTGAAACCCTGAAATCTTTTCTAAAATCAGAGTGGAACAGATAGGTAAAGTAGGGTCCTTTTATAGATGGCATTGGTTACAAATTAGTTATTTTCAGTAGCTGACTGAAGGATCCTCACTTAACGAATTTACTAACTATAACTGTTCAGACTTCCACTTCGCATCATATTCATTTGTCAAGAACAGAGAACAACTTCTGTAAGGCATATAGGTCTGAATTCTGCTTCCTCCAGGGGAGAAAGATTGGCAGATTGTGGTGGATTTATTGGCAAATTTCAACTAATCAAATGTCAGCTTAAAGGGATTCTTTTTGTTTCTTTACGCATCCTAGGTCTCCCATCCATGGCCGGGGCCTGTTCTGTAAGAGAAACATTGATGCAGGTGAGATGGTGATTGAGTATGCAGGCAACGTCATCCGTTCCATACAGACTGACAAGAGAGAGAAGTATTATGAGAGCAAGGTGAGATAGACTCTGTCACTGTCGCTGCCCATTTCACCTGTTATAGAAAAGAGAAAAGATGAGTGTGGAATAACCTAAAGAAAAAGGAAATGCTGGATGTTCTTTTAGAAGGGTTACTATTAGCTACATTTCAGCACAAGCAACCAGCATAAGCACAGATCGGAAATCCTAGGAAATAGAAGTTGAAATTAAGGGGACCTGGTAAAAATGCAGTGTCCCTAAAGTTGAAGTTGAGGGGGCCCTAGTAGAAACCTAAGGATGTTTACCAAGGGTACACAACTACATTTTTCATGGCTTTGCCTGCCTTCCTAGTTGAATGGAGAAACCACTGGTTCTGGTACCTACAATCTAGTGAAACTTACAGGAAACATCTTGAAGTATGCTCACCAGGAGAGGCACATCAGCATAACTGGGGTTTTGACCAGCATTCAGATTTAATCGTCTTTAGCTGGGGCCATATATAGTATAAAAAGAAGGGAAGGTAAAAGTCCCAAACTTGAGTTGCAACCAACATTTTATTCTCTGTTTCCCTCTGTAGGGCATTGGCTGCTACATGTTCCGCATTGATGACTCAGAGGTAGTGGATGCCACCATGCATGGGAATGCTGCACGATTTATCAACCATTCATGCGAACCCAACTGCTACTCTCGAGTCATCAACATCGATGGGCAGAAGCACATTGTCATCTTTGCAATGCGTAAGATCTACCGTGGAGAGGAACTCACTTATGACTATAAGTTCCCCATCGAGGATGCCAGCAATAAGCTGCCCTGCAATTGTGGCGCTAAGAAATGCCGAAAGTTCTTAAACTAAAGTTGCTCTTTTTCCCATTCTTCATCGTGGGAGTTGCAAGACCCAGGGCCACCCAGAGCAAGGCTGAAGGCTTTTTACAGCAGCCAAGGGTTTCAGGATTAGGTGGGCTCAGTTGAGGGATCTCCATTATGGCTGAGCTCCCTTCCCTTGTGTCCCATCTTCACATCATGCAGAGTGATCATAATCCTGGTGAGAGGTGAGGTCACGAAGAGAAGATTGGTGATGGACTTTCTTTCTGGCGCCTCTGGAATTCGCACACCAATATGAGGAGGGGAAAGGGGCCCCTAACAGATTTGCCTGGAAAGAGCCTATAAAGGGTTTTATCAGGAAAAATAGAATTTTCCTGAGCATCTCCCTAGGGGAAGTTGGTATCTTGCTGCCAGCCTCTGCTTGGCCCATTTCCTAAGCACTGTTAGTGAGGTGGCCAGAGTGGCCAAGCAGGGTTGAGAGAACAGTATAGGTCAGACACCTCAGAGTTGGCTGGCCAGGCCCAGCCTACATCTATCTCTTGATTGAAAGAAATGTCTAATGGTTTTCCCTTAGCTCCCTCCCACTTAAGAATTCATTTCTGGTCAGGAGGCAGGATTCCTAGCACCTTTGTTGACCAAAAGGGCTGTTTTGGGGTTGTGCCAATGAATTACCAAACACTTGAGCCTGCCTTTAGTCTTTGTAGTGGGAGTGTTACCCCCATAAGCCTTATCTCAATCAGTTACTTTTCTTGACAGGAGCAGCTTCCTTTCCTCTCCCATTCCTTCTCTTCATTCCACTTTTTTCTTGGCTTCCATCCCACCACTTCTCCATTCTTTTTTTCTGGGTGGTGGGTGAAGTTGGTTCTCTATTCAAGGACATACACCCCACTGGGCACAGTTTGTGTGTACAAAAAATCCTCTGAGCTAGTAAGCACTCCTGAGGAGATATGGACACAAGCCACTAAAAATAGATAAGTTTGGGAGGAATCTTTACCAGCCCAAGCTCCAGTGAAAATTTAAAAAAAGAAAAGAAAAATGTAGCATGGGTTGTTTTAAGAGGGAAATACTTAAATAGGATTTGAATCATACAACTCACAAAGAATTTCATATCCAAGTTGATGCTATCCTTCCCTCTCCCAAGCCCCCGTTGCTAGGATACTGTTACTTTGATCTATTCTTTGCTGAGACATAGGAAGGCCAGATTCCTAAATGGTCAATTTCCATTGAAAGCTAAAGGCAGAACACTAAGGTTGCAAGACCCTGAGGGAGTAGGTTACCATGTGTGGAGGGAGCTCTACCATCTGTGCAAAATCTCTTGTCAAAGTAGATGAAAATGACACTACTGCCGAGGTTCCTCCTCCAGAACATGGTCAAAGCAGCATCAGACTAACTTCTCTCTCCTTCTTTCCTTTTTTCCTTTCCCCTTCCCCAAGACAGTGTCCTAAATCTGTTAAATTAAGTCATTGGATTTTACTCTGTTCTGTTTACAGTTTAATATTTAAGGTTTTATAAATGTAAATATTTTTTGTATATTTTTCTATGAGAAGCACTTCATAGGGAGAAGCACTTATGACGAGGCTATTTTTTAAACCGTGGTATTATCCTAATTTAAAAGATCTGTTTTTAATAATTTTTTATTTTCATAGGATGAAGTTAGAGAAAATATTCAGCTGTACACGCAAAGTCTGATTTTTTTTTTTCCTGTCCAGTTTCTCCCACCCCCAACCCCTGCCCTCAGAAGGTATGCTTTTTTTGTTGTTTATCATGTAAGCTTGTTCATGCCTTGTTGACTAAGGTAACTGTTTCCTGGGTTGCTCCTAGATTATAGAGAAGGAAGGTGGTCACCTAAATACATTGGGCTTCTCCCTTCTCTCCTTCCTCTACAAAGCTCCCAGCAGGCTACATTACTCTGTTGGTACAATTCTTCTTTCACCCCCTTCCCAAAATGCATCTCGGGTTCCAGCCCCAGGGCAAGAGGCAGATTTTTGTTAATTTCCCCAGTCTCTTCAACTTCAGAGTTAGAAAACAAGAGCTTAGATGTCAGGCAACTTGACTTTTTTCCATCTCTATCTGCCTCATTTGTAGCCTCCATTTATCTCTGCTTCCAGTCTCCCCACCAACTCCTCATGTCTGCAAAAAAATCTTACTGACCCCCTAGACACTTCCAGGGTGGCCCAATGGAACTAAAGCACAGTCAGATCATTCACAGAGAAACAGGTTTTTTCTCTGTCTTGGTTACTGGGCTTCAAAACAGTTCAGTCCAGCAGGAGATCAATAATGGCTCTCAGTGGGACACCCTTCCTGGCCACAAGAAGCCCACCCTGTGGAAGCTTAACAAAGCAATATCACTCAGCCCAGCGTACTTTGCCCCAGGACCCATGGTTCAGTCTGCGCCCTCCAACCTGGGCTCCCTTATCTCCTGTGACCTTAAGAACTTTGTCTGGTGGCTCTGCTGAAACACCATCACTCTCGCCAGCATTGTGGACAGGATGGCAAAGGCTATCTTGTCTGCATGGAGAGGGGCCAGCAGTGGGCTGAGAAGAACAGTCCACTCAGATCTTACCTTTCCTCTTTCTTCAGTCCATGACAAGATACGGTGATTCAAGGTGTTCCACTAGTATCTAATTTTCTTTCTTATTGCACTGTGTGAGGTTTTTTTGTGAATCTTATTTTTTTTAATTCTTGTTTCAAAACAAAACAAAAAAACCTTAGGCTGCATTTATTACTGAAATGATTGATGCACTGATGGGTCAGCAATTCACTCTAAGAAGACCCAAAGGCCAGTCAGGGATGGGGAGAACTCAGCTGAATAGACCTAGTTGCTGCCCTAATAGGCAGTGCTGTACTATGAGAGACCACCTTCTCATTCCTTTCCTACCATACCCTGGGTATTAGGAAGAAAGTTATATCCTAATCCCACCCTGGTAACCCAAAAGCTAAGAAAGCCCCTCTGTGAGTGACTACAGCTCATTCTTGAGCCCATTGCCAAAAATTCAGCAGCATGGGAATGAGAAAGAGGGTCACTAACAGAAGTAGGAAAAGAAGGGGGTTAAGTAATAAATAAACACAAAATGCCTCTGAGTTCATCTTGAAAAGTATCCAGAGGATTTTAGCACAGAAATTCAGACTGAGCAAACAGCATTGGGTCATTCCTAAGATTCTTTCAAGAAGCTCCCTTCAGAAATTCCCAAGCCCCTGAGGAGTAATAATTGTGTCTCTGGTTAGTTCTCCGTGAGAGAGCCAGTTCACTTAAATAGCTTTGCTGCTAGAACCTGTTGTGGCTGCATTAACTGGTGGCCATTGCAGCCAGTGAAAACTTTTCCAGTATCAGAGTGGCTGCATGGCACTGACACTTTGGCCAGGTCTTCTTGGTCCCTTTGCCTCTCCTCCATAACCGTCCACCACCACCACCATGATCTCCAGCACAGCCCCTCCTGCTTTCAGACCATTAACAAGATTGGAGGAGAGAAGCCTTGGCAGCTACTATTAATTTTTCAACCAGACTCATTGACATTTGCAGGATCCAGTCCACCACCCTGCTTACCTCTGTCCTACCCTGGCCAATTCAGTAAGCACCATGCAGCTCCCTTGATTGAAAAAAAAAATAGATTTTAAAAAATGAATGTATCTTTTTAAAGGACTTCTGTTCAATCACAAATGTCTGAAAATACTAAAGGTCAAAACCTTGTTGGGTGTTTGTTGAATTTATTTGGGGGAGGGAGGGAGGGAAGGGGATATTTGTAACAAACAATTTTTTTTCTCAAAGGAAAAAGCGGGTCATTGTAAAGGGCTGGGTGTAAACTTTGTTTCATTTCCTTCATTTCAAAGCAATACAAGGTTATTGAGCAGATGGTTTTGTGCCGAATCATGAATGCCAGTCAAGTCCAGACTACTTACTGGTTTCACACACTCTGAAAACTTGCAAGTTTTTTTTTGAATTTTCAAATAAATATAAATATGATATATATAGGAACTAATATAGTAATGCACCATGTAACAAAGCCTAGTTCAGTATCAGTCCATGGCTTTTAATTCTCTTAACACTATAGATAAGGATTGTGTTACAGTTGCTAGCAGAGGCAGGAAAATGTCAGTCTGGTGTTCCTCTGGGTCCCCAAAGGCAAAAAAGAAAAAAAAAACAACCAAACTGCAAAAGTATCGTCTAATAGGGATGCATCAACCAGCCCACACCAGGGGTTGGAAAGAATTGCACAAACCATGTCACCTGGAGCTTCTCTGCTGAGGATTTTTCTGCCCATGAATGTTACCAGTCAGTACCTGTACTTCTTGTTTCTCTATTTTTGGTTATGAATGTTGGGATTACCACCTGCATTTAGGGGGGAAAATTGTGTTCTGTGCTTTCCTGGTATCTTGTTCTGAGGTACTCTAGTTTTGTCTATCAACCAAGAAAATATACTTGTGGTGTTTCTTTTATTGAACTTTCAACAGTCTCTTTAGTAAATACAGGTAGTTGAATAATTGTTTCAAAAACTGAACAGATGACAAAATTCTGTTCCAGAAATAAGACATTTCTTAACTTTATCATGTATAACAGATCTTTTTGTTTTTATTTTTTTTCCTTGTGTTCTTCCAAGCTTCTGGTTTAGGGGGGGGAAAGAAAAAATAAAAAGGAATGTGTCTAAAGTCCATCAGTGTTAACTCCCTGTGACAGGGATGAAGGAAAATACTTTAATAGTTAAAAAAAAATAATAATGCTGAAAGCTCTCTACGAAAGACTGAATGTAAAAGTAAAAAGTGTACATAGTTGTAAAAAAAAAAGGAGTTTTTAAACATGTTTATTTTCTATGCACTTTTTTTTATTTAAGTGATAGTTTAATTAATAAACATGTCAAGTTTATTGCTGCAGACAGTGGAACTTTATTTCCTTTCGGCAGAGGGATAGCTTGGGAGGTTTGGTATGGGACTTCAGGCCAAAGTGCTTGTCATTTTCCCTTTTTTCAGAAATGGAAATCACTGAAAATTTCTGTCCAAGTGTGACTCAGGGGAAAGAGTGCTGGGTTTTGAGTCAAAGGACCTGGCTATAATGCTTTACTGCTTAGTTCTTACATGACCTTGGGCAACCTCTGGGCCTCACTTTCTTTATCTTAAAAACAAGGCCTCTGCAGACTCCTCTGTTTGTAAATCTGTCATCCTGTGGCCCCTACTCTTGCTTTACCAAGCCTAATACTCATTCCCGTTCAACTCTATTCCGTTTTTGCAGGGGAAGTGACTGAATTGGAGAAGAGATGGTATTTCATTTTGATTGTGCTCATCCTCCCTCCTTTGTCCAATTATTTAATATAGCAAATATTTATTAAGCTCCTGCTGCTTTGCAGAACACTATGTTATCTACTGAAAAAGGTAATAGTGGGTTAATATAGTCACTTCCTAGAAGGAGCTTATGGTCTGTTAAGTGAATTAATACTCTAAGCACAACTGTAGTTCATAATTATTATGATTTTTAAACAAAATATTAGGTAGGATTGTTACTGATTTACCCCCAAATACACAGGATGGAAAGCAATGAAGAAATATAACTGGTATTTCTCACAAATCGTGAAAACTTATCCAGAAGTAATGGAATGAAAGACAACATGGCACAGTGGATGTGACACTGGATTTGGAGTCAGGAAAACCTAAATACAAATCCTGCCTTAGTTATTTACTAGCTATATTAAACAGAACAGGTCAATCATTTTGTGCCTCAAGTTTCCTCATTTGTAAAATAATTGGATTAATTACCTCTCATTTCTTCTGGCCCTATATATCTGTGATCCTATTTAATGCCAGAGAATCATAGGTAACTAAATAAAACTCTCCCGGTAAAACCTAGAAATCAGTTCTGCCATCATCCAAACCACCTTAAGCCTTAAGTTTGACATCCTTAAGTCCTGTCACCCTCCTGGAGGGCATAGGTGAATAAAAGTTTGAAAACATGCCGCCAGTCATTCATTAACTCCTGGATGGATCACATTGCAAAAAGGCCCTGGTAGTGGGGGAGGAAGGAATACTTGTCTTCAAATACTGTCCTGTTTACCTCCCAGTGATTGGCAGTTTAGCCCCTCCCAGTTTCCTCCCCTCACAACTCTTATCTTTGGGTCACTGCCTTGGGCTGAGCTCTTCTTACCATGGGGACTCCAAATGATCAAGCAGTATTGAGAGCCATCTTCAGCCCAGACACCCCATTTGGAGATGTGCCTGGGTGGGAACTTGAAGAAGATCAAATAGAGAAAAATCAGCTGGAAGATGAAGGTGAGAGTTATTTCTCATGTAACCTTGGGCCTGTCACTTCATCTCTGAGCCTTGGTTTCCTCATTTCTAAAATTGGACTAAGTTGCTACAGTCCCATTCCTGCTGTGATCCCTACAACAAATTTGGCCTAGAAATTTGGGATTTAGACCAGAAACTTCCCCCATCTGGAAAGGGTTTGATACTCTGTACTCTCTGTGCCCTCCATTCTTCTCTGGGAAAAGGGAGATTGTTAATCGAAGGGCTTAGTGTAAAATCCTCAGGAAACCAGTTAGAGGCTAATGGTGTCAAATTGTTCATAGCCTGCTGTCCGTGCAATTTGGCACAGTGCCCCTGCTGCCTAGCATTAGAATCCATCTTGGGGACCAACTTCACACATATGAAACCTCCCTCTCTTACCATCACAAGCCACCTGGCCAAAGTTTAATGCATAAATGGGCACCCATTTTCCACATCCTTGCCAGTATTTATCATTAGTGGAATAGATAGTGGAGTAGAGAGTGGAAAAGGTTGTTAACTGGTAGAAGTGGGAGATCTGTGTAAGGTGGAGGTGGGATGGAAGAAACCAATCTGTGAAGCAAAAGAGAGCCACGAGTAGCAACTTTTTGATGTAGTCCCGACCTGATGTGTATCTACAACTACTAAGCCAATTCTTCCCTATTAGAGTGTGCTTGCCCAGTCATCAGTGGCAGGGTTCTGTCATGGTTTAGAAAAAAACTGGGCCAATTAAGTTCTGTGGAGCACCAAGGGCTGTTTGCAGTGGATGTTTGAGAGGGAGATGGAGAATGGGGTGAATCTGGTGCCATCAGGGTGTACTCTTACCCCACTGATGAGAGTTAAAGAGGAGAATGTAGAAGAACTGACCTAAACAGTACTAGGCTGAATGTTGGAGTCTGGACCTCTAAGATTCCTCCCTTTCTATCTCCAAAAACTTGGATGAGTCCACCCTACTTTGTTAATAAATAACAAACTCTGCTGGGTCCAGTGAATATAGAAACATGGCTCCAGCCTTCCAGCTTACAATCTGGAGACTTTCACCTTCTAATGAAAAGATAAGTAATGATACAAGACAGTGTGGACAGTAAGTACTGTAGGATGTTAGTGATCATGGAGAATTGAGTGTTCTGGGAAGGCTTCATGGAGGTGGAATTTAGCTAGGTTTTGAAGGTTGGTCAAGATATTGATCATTGGGAGGGATAATAGGCAATAGAACTTCAAGCAGGGGAGTTAATTTGGGTAAAAACGTGGAGGCAGAAATGGAAGTAGTATGTTTTTGGTTTAATGAGTAAGTCCAGCTAGAGTGGAGGTTTCATGTGGGAGAAGAATAAGAGATAAGGCTGGGAAATTAACCAGTTAGAGCACAGAACATCTTGAATGCCAGATGAGAGCATGGACTTTACTGGATAAGATTCCTTTGTCCTTTGTCATCGATAGATGCACATATATACTCCTGTCTCCGGAAGACTTTCACATGTACTCTGAAAAATGGCTCTCAAGCCGAATCTAAAACCATCTAGGACAGGCAGCTTGGTGTGGAATGAACACTGAATTTAGGAGCATCTGGGTTAAAATCCCAGTTAATGCTACTTGCTACCTCAGTGATGTTGAGTCAATCACTACCCCTGTGTCTCCAATTCCTTATCTGTAAAGTAAGGTTGCTCCTTGCTCTAAATTCTAGGATCCTTTGATAAGCCACAGTAAATTGATGCCTTACTATTACTTCAATCAGAGCAATCAATCAAGCAGATCAGTCCTCACCCTCCAGTGCCCAGAGTCACGATCTCCCAAAGCCTAAGACTGATTCCCCTTCATCTCTCCCTGCTCCTTCCCTACTTCCTGGGTCACATGCGCTGGCTACAGATAACACCTTCCCTGGGGACCTGCTGGAAGAAGCCAAGAACCTAGAGCTCCAGGGGGTGACAGCAGCTGAAGCTGGGAACCTGAGCACAGCTCTTGAGAGGTTCAGTCAGGCCATCAACCTGCTGCCCGGCAGGGCCTCAGCCTATAACAACCGAGCCCAGGCCCGAAGACTTCAGGGAGATGTTGCAGGTGAGTAGATCTTGCAAGAGTAAGGTAAGGCAAGGATGCTAACCTCCAGAGAGCCCTCTGAGGATTTGTCCAGGGATTGGTGCTGCCCAGACAATTCCGTATGAGGTGAGATCTGATGGGCCTCAGGGGACAGAAAGCAAGTAACACCATAGAAGAAAGGAGATAGGGTTATTTAGCCTGGAAAAGAGAAGCCTGGTGGCATGTGGAACAGCTGCTCCACTTGTACGTAAACTTGGCAAAAATTCGTGTAAATTATGGCAGGTGTAAAGAACTTCTAGAAACTCTGTTGGGGTGGAAGAAGGAAGCAAATGGGATAGAGAAGCACGTTTCAACTCTAACTGGGTTTTGGCAGCAGGCACTGAAGGACCTTGCTCATTGCTTTAGCCAATGTGGACACTTGGCTATAACTTCTTGCCACTTCCGAATTCTGTATTCTTTCAATATCTGTGGGAGAGAAGGTGTCATGAGGCATATTCACTGATGGCCTAGCATCTAGGTCCATGGAAAATTGTGACCCACTAGGGCACTTTGCTTCTGTCTTCCCAAGATTTCCAATATATTAGGCAATAGGAGCACAAAGGGAAAATATGTCCTTGCTCTCTAGGAGTCTATAGTCTACTGGAGGATACAACGTGTAGAGGGCTAAGTAAATATAATAATTAGAGATGGGAGAAAGTATTAACCACTAGGGAGATTATAAAATGCTTTCTTTGGCACCCAGGAAGCTAAGCTGAACCATGAAGGAAGCCAATTCCTTTCTTGAAGGAAGGATTCCAAGAGGCAACAAGTGAGAAAGAAGGACATCCCAGGCATGAGGGGATGGCCTAAGCAAAAGGAGGGAGAAGGAATGAGTTCAGGGTACAAGTGGGTTAGTTTGTCTGGACCTTGGAGAGCATGAAGGGGATGACTGTGAAGTTAACCTACATAGCATCGCTTCTGAACACAGTTTCCCAACCTCAACTCAAACTTGTGTTAATGACATATCTCCTCAGTGTTCTATCATCAGGTAACCCTGAGGGGATGGGTTTACTGAGACTATTGCTGTGAGCTCCCATCTGGTATGCTTCTTCTAATATCAATCAAACAGTAGGCATCAATTGGCTTTTACAAAAAGGTATTAACGAGAAGATACAGCAATAAAAATTATGCAACATCCCCGTGAATCAGGGGTACACTTTTCCTTGAGGACAGTAGGCTGAAGCTTAAAGTGATTTGTAAAAAAAAAAAATCCCTCCCCAGCCCTTTGGATCCCTGAAGATCCAGCCCTTTACCCTCAGTTACCTCCTTGGTTCATGGCTTTATCACTTCTTGCCTAGATCATTACAATAACTTCCTAATTGGTCTCTTTGCCTGAAGTTTCCTACCACTTTAATTTATTCTCTGCACCACAAAGTAATTTTCCTTAAGCCCAAATCTGACCATGTCACTGCCCTACTCAACTCCAGTGGCTTCCTATTGCCTCTAGAATCAAATACAAACGCTTTATGTTTAGCTTTTAAAGCCCTCTGAAACTTTGCTGCAATCAACCTTTCCAGTCTCATTTGACATCACTGTTAGCTCTCAATACTTACATCCAACCAAATGCCCTGTAGGTACTTTTTATCCCCTTTTTACAGATTTGGAAACTGAGGATGAGAAAGGTTAAATGGGGACAACAAGGTGGCGCAGTGGATAGAGCACCAGCCCTGGATTCAGGAAAACCTGAGTTCAAATGTGACCTCAGACACTTGACACTTACTAGCTGTGCGACCCTGGGCAAGTCACTTCACCTCATTGCCTCGAGAGGGAAAAAAAAAAAAAAAGAAAGGTTAAGTGACTTGCCCAGGTCACATAGCCAGTAAGAATCTGAGGCAAGATTCAAACTTAGCATCACACTCAGTTTTGCTGGGTAAGGTATTCTCTATAAGCCCATAAGCATTACCTCCTAGAATATTATATTCCAAGCTTTTCTGTTCCTTTATAATAGTGGCTGCTAAATCATGTGTGATCCTTATAATGGCTCCATTATACTTGAATTCTTTCTTTCTGGTGGCTTGGAAAGTATTTTTCCTTTGATATAGAAGCTCTGGATTTGGGTTATAATTTCCAGGTGATTTTAATTTTGGGATTTATTTCAGGAGATGACTGGATTCTTTCTGATTCCACTTTACCCTCTGATTCTAAGAGATTTGGATGGTTTTCTTTTAAGATTTCTTGAAACACGATATTTAGGCTCTGTTTTTTCATCATGGTATTCTGCTAGTACAGTGATTCTTAAATTTTTTTCTCCTTTTTTTGTGCCAGTTGTTTTTGATGTGAGATACCTTACATTTTCTATTGTCTCAGTCTTTCAACTTTGTTTTAATATTTCTTATCTCATGGAATCATTGACTTCTACTTGATCCATTCAGATTTTCAGGGAGTTTTTTCCCCCAGGCATTCTTGCGTGAATTCCCTTGTCAATTCTTTCTTGAAGGGGCAGCTAGGTGGCATAGTGGATAGAGCACCGGCCCTGAATTCAGGAGGACCTCAGTTCAAATGTGGCCTCAGACCAAACACTTGGCACTTACTACCCGTGTGACCCTGGGCAAGTCACTTAACCCCAATTGCCTAAAAAAAAAAAACCACACACAATTCTTTCTTGAATAGTTCTCATTTATTTTCCAATTTTCTCCTCAAGTGTATTTGTAGAACATTTTAAACTCTCTCTTTTTTTTTTTAAAGGCAGTTGGGGTTATGTGACTTGCCCAGGGCCACCACAGCTAGTGTCAAGTGTTTGGTCTGAGGCTGGATTTGAATTTAGGTCCTCCTGACTTCAGGGCCAGTGCTCTATCCCCTGCGCCACCTAGCTGCCCCATTAAATTGTTTTTTAGAAACTTGCTTCATCTCTTCTGGGAATTCTAGTTGGATTTGTGCCCTAGCTCTGTTTTTCTCTAAGGTTTTGTTTGTAGGTGTTTTGGAGTCATCGTCTTCTTCTGCATCTATGTCTTAAGTATCCTTGCCACCATAACAGCTCATTACAGTGGGTTTTTTTTTTTTAGTTTGCCCATTCTTCCAGTCTGCTTCCTGACTTCAGACTTGTTATTATCACTGGACGCTGCTACACTTCTGGAGGGAAGGTCTCTGCTAGCCCTGTTGCTGCTCTCTTAGGGTATGGAGTGTTGTGTTATTTGAGGATCTCAAATGCCAGCTGGGGATCTTCAAGCTTTCAGTGCTCCCAGAGTGGTCTGATCCAGGGCAAAGTCTGTTTGCTGATCCCCTGCTTTGAGTTCTCTAGGTTCCTGGCCTGGGCTTGGGTCTGAACACCGTGGACTGCTGCTGGCCCCTGCCCCTGTGGGCCAGCGAGGAAGCTCAGTCGGTTCAGAATGACAGAACTGTGGGCTCCTCTTTAGCCTGGGATTTCTGCATTGGTTATTCTTCTGTAGACTGGGCTAAATGCCGGAGCTGAGACCCTGCTCTGCTCCTGGAGTCTGAGCCACACTGCTGCTGCTGGCTTCTGCACTTCTTTCTTAGTACACTTCCCCTGGCCTTCCTGCCTGAGGACTCTACTCCAAGCTCAGGGCCCTTTCTTGGTCCTCCTGGACCGATGATGTAGAATGGGGTAGTGGGTGACCAAACTGCCAGTTTGCATTCCATTGCATTCCACTGCAATGCCCCAATATGGGTCTGGGACCTCCTTGTTCATAATCTCTTCCTGGCTGCTGGAATGTTTGTAGTGCAGTATGTTCCTGGCCTGACCATGCGCCCAGTTTTCTCAGAACTATCTGTCTTTCTATTCTGACCTACACTAGACAAATGATTCAGGGTGACTTTTTATAGATTTTCCCATCAGGATTTGGTCTGGTGTATTTTCTAGATCTGTTTGGAATTTTTATATTGTTTCCTGCTTTGTATTGTTGCCATCTTGTCTCTGCCAGTAATACATTTCTCATCAAATTATGCATCTAGATAAGGGCCCCGGATACACTTTGGGGGGCCCCCATGATTTCTCAAATGAAATTGGATCCAATTTCCTCCTCCTATTCAATTCTGGACCCAGTTCATCGTCTATCTGGAATATGTGCACAAGATTTATCTAGAACCAGATCTATTTCTGTCTATATATCTATTACCCATATTGATCTCTTGGACCATCTCAATGGACTTTCCATAAAGCTGCATTTTATGATATAGGCAATATACATTTTCACATCAATTTTTATTTTTCAAGTACAAATGGTTAAAATAATTTTTAAATAGCTATGGCTTTCAATGAGGAGGTATCTCATCTTATTGAATTATTTAATCTACTCACATTTTTAAAAATTAATTTATTTTGGTTCATCAACAATCACTTCCATGTGCTTTTGAGTTTTAAATTTTTCTCCCCTTCCCTCCCACCTCCCTCCCCCCCCTCCCCCAGATGGTGCACAATCTGATATAGGCTATACATATACATTCCTATCAAACATATAACCTACTCACATTTAAGGTTATGAGTGTTAGGTTTGCATTTTGCTTCACTGATCTGTTTAGTACATTTTTGCTCTCCCACCTCTTTTAAGTCAGAACATTTTACCTGCACTTAGTTTTACTCATACTCATTTGATACATGTTTCTTTTCCATATACACACATACACACACACACACACACACACATACACATACACACACACACACACACAACACACACACACACACACACACACTTGGTGAGGCAATCAGGGTTAAGTGACTTGCCCAAGGTCACACAGTTAGGAAGTGTCAAGTGTCTGGGGCTGGATTTGAACTCAGGTCCTCCTGACTCCAAAGCAGAGCTCTATCCACCGCACCACCTAGCTGCCCCCTGAGTTTCTCAGCCAGTCTTTTCATTCCTTAGATATCAAGGAGTCTCCAAACTCTAGTCTCTCTGAATCCACCCATGTTACGGATAATCCTGAGAACAACTTTCAGGACTTTCAATGTGTCCTGTCAGTATTGCCTTCTCTTCTTCTGTTTAAGCTTTTTCACAGCAGGCGTGCATGGTTAAGGTGTTCTGGTATTCTGTAGTTGCTTCCTATGTTTGGTATTCAGTGAGCAGTGAAGAGATTTGATTTTGTCCTAAGGAGGACAGAAACTGCTAGAGTTGGGTCTGGACACTCCCAAGGGAGCTGTATTCACCCCTTCTTTAATACCCATGACCTACTTTGGACATTTTAGTTCTGCTAAGATAGACATAGTCCTTTTGAACAAGTCTTCAAATAAAATAAGTACAGCTAGAATAAGAAGCAATGATGTGGATGGGGAAAAGAATCTCTGCATGTAATGTTTCTTATTTTAAAAGTCTAATATCTAAAATCTGCCATTCTTCAGAGATAAATGGTCAAAGGACATGAACAGTCTTCAAATGAAGAAACATAAACTACTAATAACCATTTGAAATATTTAAAAATAATTATTACCTTTTGGTTATTAATAATTAGCTGTTATTGATAGTTAATGTAGAAATAAAAATTAAAACAACCATGAAATATAATATCACATTCATCAGAATGTCAAAGATGGTATTGACTGGATACCGGAAAACAAGAATGCTAATTCACTATTAATAAAAGTATGAAGTGAGCCAACTCCTTTGAAAATAATTTTGACTTATGCAAATGAAATTATAGAAACTTTTCATGCCCATTGTCCCACCAATATAATTTATCTCCCAAGGAGGCTATTGCTAATAAGAAAAAAATATATGTATATAAACATATTCATATCAATGCTATTTCTAATAGCTGAAAGTTAGAAACAAAGCATGAGTCAAATGATTGGGGAATAGCTGAACAAATTGAGTTACGTGAATATCTGGTGTAACTATACTATAAACAATGATGAGAATGAACAATTTCTATTCATTGTAACAGCTGATGGGGTGGGATAGTGAGCAGGGCTGTTCAGCTACTCTTATTTTTTTCCTTTTGCTGTCACCCTATTACTGACTATTGACTAAATAGGTTTCTACACATAAGGGACAATTAGGTGTCATGGAGCTCAGGAAGACCTGAGTTCAAATCCAACCTTAGATATTTACTAGCTGTGTGACCTTGGGCAAGTCATTTAACCTCTGTTTGTCTCAGTTTCCTCATCTGTAGAATGGAGACAATAATAGCACCTACCATCCAGAGTTGTTTTAAGAATAAGATAATATTGAGATAATATGATAATATTATAAATAATAATAAAATTAGAGGAGACAATGAAATAATATCTGTAAAAGCACTTAACACATAATAGGTACCATGTAAATATTAGCTATTATTATATAAATATATATTATTATATAAATATATATTATATATTCTGTACTTCCTGGACATTTTCTCATTATCTGGAACCCCTGCCCTGGGACCTTGCTGTCCTAGTTGGTATATACCTTACCGGGCCTATTATTTCAGGGAAGCTCCAGCCACTGCTGGTCATCTCTTTATCAAATCATACTCTAGCTAGTCCTTCGCCATCCGAAATCAACTTTGCCATTACTCCTGGGAAGGGTATGTTATTTTACTTTCCTGTAGTTTCATTCACCTTACCTGAAACTGGACTACTTAAATGTCTTTCCCTGGCCACCAATCAATCAGCATTTATTAAGTGCCTCCTGTGTGCCAGCCACTGTGCTAAATGACAGAGATATAAAGAGAAGCAAAAGACAGTCCATGCCCTCAAGAAGTTCACAGTCTAATGGAGGAAACAACGTTGCAAGCAAATATACACAAAGCAAGCTTTGTCCCCTAGGATGAAGAGAAAATCATCTACAGAGGGAAGGCACTGGAATTAAGAGCCACGTGTGTACCCCTTCATCAAAACAAATTCAGGGGGCAGCTAGGTGGCACAGTGGATAGAGCACTGGCCTTGGAGTCAGGAGGACCTGAGTTCAAATGCGACTTCAGACACTTAACACTAGTGACTGGGCAAGTCACTCAACCCCGATTGCCTCACAAAAAAAAGAAAAAATAAATAAAAACTAATTCAGTCTGGTTGACTAATTAATACATCAACTGATAATTCTGGGGAAAAGCACACTAGTGCAGAGGCAGGGAGGCCGGGGGGGAGCAGTTTGTGAACTATGTGGCCTTAGAAAACTACTCCCTAACCTACAGGCGCACTTCAGAACACATGCTGTGAAGTAATGCAGAATTAGCACAGCAGAACCAAAAGAGTAATGTGAACATAGACTAGGTGCCTCTCAGCTACATCGAGTTTCACCTCATGAGCCTCCACCTAATGTCTGACTTTTCCAGGGCCAAACTATCATTAATTCAAAGCAAAAGGCATTTAAAGAAAGAGAACAGCAAAATAAGTAAAAAAGGTAAATTTCCCCCAAATGCACAACTTCCCACTGATTCCCACAACACAAGTCGAAGAGGAGACGCCTTTCCCCCCAACAGCTAATCCTCCTAAGATTGCGGCCCACTGGAGCAGCTCTCAGCCTCTGAAGCTGCTGTTTGTGGTCCTTGCCTTTCCCAGCGCGGCTGATGTCCCCCGTGGCTGGGCTGCTCTCCCCACCAAGCTTCTTCCTCTCAGAGAGCAATAATTGCTCTTCTGTGAAACAATCCGAGCTTCAAGTTACTTAAACTCTTTTGTTGGTCAGACCCAAGGTCACACCCAGCCAGCACAGCAAATAATCTATTCAATCGAGTCCTTTTCTCTTTTTGGACAGCCTCTCTGCTTTCAGAAGACAACTCCTCAACACTTGACACTTACTAGCTGTGTGACCCTGGGCAAGTCACTTAACCCCAATTGCCTAAAAACAAAACAAAACCAAAAAAAAAAAAACCAACCCAGAAGACAACTCCTCAGGCCTGTTTGATATTTGGGTTGGGATGAATAAATTGATTTTAGTTCCCATTTTGTCCCTCATGGCTGCTGTCTGCATATATAAATCTGGGAATCATCTTCACGTTGTTGTTGTTGTTCAGTCACACCAGACTCTTTGTGGCCCCATTTGGGGTTTTCTTGGCAAAGATACTGGAGTGATTTGCCATTTCCTTCTCCAGCTCATTTTACAGATGAGGAAACTGAGACAAATAGGTTAAAGTGACTTGCCCTGGGTCACATAGCTAGTAAGGGTCTGAGGCCAGATTTGAACTCAGGCCTTCCTTAGGCCAGCTTTGAACTCAGGCCTTCCTTACTCCAGGGCTGGTACTCTGTCCATTGTGCCACCTAACTGACTATTCCAAAGTCACACAGCTAATAACTAAATGGCTGAGGTGGAGTTTGAACCTGAGTATTCTCTGTGTCAAGTCTAGTGCGCTCTCCATCCCACCTCATTGCTTAATCCAAGCCACATCACATCTGACCAAAAAATCTCTCTGGACCATCCGCCAGCCTGGGGTGGGGGTGGGGAATGGGAGGAGAGGGGAGAAGGAAGCTGCAGTTCTGAACATGACCATCAGGGGGCACAGCAACTCTTCTCCAGGAAATTCCTCCGCCTCTCTCTGTGCCAAAGAGAGACGTCTGCAGGAAGTCTTCTTCCAGCCCGCGTCTCCTCCTAACCACCTTCCATGCGTTTTCCTCTGTGCTGTAGGTGCATTGGAGGACCTGGACCGCGCCATCCTGCTGAGTCGGGGCCGAGGACAGGTGGCATGCCAGAGCTATGTCCAGAGGGGCCTGGTGGCCCGCCTGCAGGGCAGAGATAATGACGCCAGAAGCGATTTCCAGAAAGCGGCCGGGCTGGGCAGCCCTTTTGCCCGACGCCAGCTGGTCCTGCTCAACCCGTACGCGGCCCTGTGCAACCGGATGCTGACTGACATGATGAGACAGCTGCAGGGCATCAGCGAGCCCTGAGCAGAGGCGCCCCCTGCCTGGGGACCTTGGCAGCCCAGGAGGGGCAGCCGCCAACCCAATAAAGCCGCCTGCGCTCCAGCCTGACTCCTGGTCCTCTCTGGGCTCGGCCAGCGCAGCCAATTAAAGCGTCTGAGTTTGAGAGCCTTTGGGGTCGTTTAGTCCCGCTGAAGCCCAGAGGTCAAGCAAGGTCGAAAGTTATAGAGTCTGGATTGAAGCCTGCATCCTCTGACCCCAGACTCCCCAGCTCTCTCCACTACACCACCAGGGTCTCTATTCAGTTCAGCAGTAATGCAGGCAGTGTGGTCCAATGGAAAGAGCACAGAGTCTAGGGTCAGGAGATCTGGGGTCAAACTCCAGGCATGCCAAGATCATTTCAGTTTCTTGGGGTATCAAGGAAAGGCATCACGGTGTCATGGCGTCAGAGGTCCTGAGTTAGAATCCTGTCTGTTATTTACTGCCTATGTGACTTTGTGCAAGTCACCCCCTGTCTGTGCCTCAGTTTCCTTAACTGTGATATTAGAAAGTTCAAGTAGGTGATTTCAGCTCTAAATTGGTTTAAAAAATGATGAAACCCAGACTCAGAGAGTTATGGCACACGCACGCTCACACGGTGGCAGAGATGGAATTTGCACTTGGGTGTTGCTGCTCCCAGCTCTACCACTTTCCACTACAGCACATCGATAAGATAAGAGGAGGGGCCGTGAGAGGTCCTCCAGACCAGCTGGGCTCTAGAGTTGCCCCACCACCACCCACACTGTTTCTTCCTGGGGAGCAAGGTCCCAGACACTAGAAATTCCCTGAGAACACCTCACACTCTTGGACCACTCCCGCTGATGAGGGATGCATCCTGAAGGGCTGAAGCAGCAGGGGGGCGTGTGTGTGCACGCCTACGGTGCTTTGGCCATGACAGAAGGTGGGTGGGAGCTCATGCCCCCTCGCTTCCCACCCCAGAAGGAGGGGGTCTGGCGGTCTAGCTTTCCCCCAGGAAGAGATGGCAGATCGGGTATTGATTGGCCCTGTCTGCCCATGCTCCGAGCCCCTGCATCATACTGCAGTATTCATCAGACCTGAGCAGTTGCTGTCCCCAGTCCTGGAGAGGAGCCTGGACCAGGGTTTGACAGGGGAGGGATCCCGGGTGAGTGATGCCCGGGGCATGGAGTCAGAGGCCCAGGCCCCAGGGAGGGGCTGTCCACCACAGGGACTTCTCCCTGGCAACTCCCCCATCCCACTGCCCAGATGCCCTGCCTGCTACTTGCAACTGGTCCCAAAGCTGAAACCTTCCCCACACCCCACCTGTCCCTCCCCCCACCCCCAACACGCAGAAAGGAGGAAAGAAGTCAAAGGCAGGGAAAGAGAGCAGAGGAAGGGGTATGGCCTGAGAGAGGGGGTGGGAGGAGACGCCTGGGGAAGGAGAGAGGTTATGACCTTCAGGTGGAGGGACACGCTTTCTTTGCCTGTGCATTTCTATGTGTGTGTGTTTTCTATGCATGCATATTTCAGTGTGTATATGCACATGTTTCTGTGTGTATTACCTATAGAAGCTACTGTGTGTTTCTGTGCTTATGTCTGTAAAAGTATATGTTTATCATGTATATGTCTGTTTCTGGGCATCTATGCACATGCATGTGTTTTCTACACGTATATGTGTATGGGAGGAGGCCCTTGTGCCTGCCCTCCCTTTCTTCCTTCCTCCCACCCCCAGGCCTCTTCCCCCTGCCCCCAGGAGCCAAAAGGGGTTCAAACTGGGGCTGACCATGATGCTTTCCTGGACCCTCGCTGCACTCCCTCCCACGTTGCTGCTAGTACAGGCCTTGCTGAGCTCAGGTACCCCATCACTACCTCCTCCTGACCCCTCCTGGTGTCCACTCACCTTCAGTGCTCCTGGAGTGCTGATTCCCCTCTATCCTAGACATCAGGCTCCCAGGTCTGTCCAGGTGCCAGCCACCCCAGTACCTGGCGATACCAGACCTAGAACATTTCCTTTTCTTTCTCTCGCTCATGAGGGGAATCTCAGAGGCTGCCTTGCCTCTCTCTTCCTAGGTCCCCATTCATGTGACTTCTTGAGCATTTGGTTTTCTTGCCATGGTATGTTTCATAGTAGTCCCCTACACCCCAGCGTGACTTATATCCCTACCTTACTCTGTCTTTGCACACTTCCTTTGATGTCTCCATTACTGAATCCTAAGCATTCCCAAGGCCCTTCAATCATGGGGCCCCTACTCTGTTCCAGGCCAGGGGGAGCTGGCGCCTCAGATCGATGGGCAGACGTGGGCAGAGCGGGCACTGAGGGAGAATGAACGCCATGCCTTCACCTGCCAAGTGGAAGGTGGGCATGACCCTCCGAGGCTGGCCTGGTACCTGGATGGACAATTGCAGGAGGCCAACACGTCGAGGCTGTTGAGTGTGGGTGGGGAGGCCTTCACAGGCAGCACTAGCACTTTTACGATCACCGCTCAGAGGGCTCAACATGAGCTGAACTGCTCCTTGCAGGATCCAGACACCAGGAGGGTGGCCAATGCCTCGGTCATCCTTAATGTGCAGTGTGAGTGTCTGCTGGGGTGGGGAAGGGTGATGGAGGAGAGGGCTCTCTGCATTGTACTCCTGGAGTGCCAATCCCCTCCACCCTAGCCATCGGCTCCCAGTCTGTCCAGGTGCTGCTACCTCCAGTACCTGGTGGTATGAGACCTGGGAGGGCAGACCAAAGCAGCCTACTTTCCTGTCTCTTACTTACATGGCATGCTCAGAAAGAACTCATGGGCCCTATTTCCTCTCCCCTGATCTTAATGCCCAGATCCAGATCTTGCCATATCTCATTCTTTATATGAGAAGAGGCCCAAAGCAGCCTGACCCCAGCCCTATCTGAGAAGTGACCCTGGGTATCCAGAGCCGCAGCCATGTCTGAGCTGAGGTCCCAGGTGCCTAAGTCCTTAGTCTCCTCCCTTCCCAAAAATTATATGTGGGTGAATTTTGGTGCGGGGAGTGATGTAAGACCATTGATAGGAGTAGGGTGGCTTCTGCTTTGCCCCAGTCAAACCAGAGATTGCCCAGGTTGGAGCCAAGTACCAAGAAGCCCAGGGCCCAGGGCTCTTGGTTGTCCTGTTTGCCCTGGTGCGGGCCAACCCACCTGCCAATGTCACATGGATTGACCGGGATGGACCTGTGACTGTCAACACTTCTGATTTCCTGGTGCTGGATGCTCAGAGCTACCCGTGGCTCACCAACCATACTGTGCAACTACAGCTCCACAGCCAGGCCCAGAACCTCTCTGTGGTGGCCGCCAATGGCGTGGGTGTCACTAGTTCTTCCCTCCCAGCCCCAGGTGAGTCAGGCAAAGCTCAGAGGGATATGGGTGGTGTGGAACAGAGACCGCTCCTCCCATCCAAAGGGTAAGCATTGACAGGAACTGGCATAGGTATTGCCAAAGGTTGGGGTGGGCACAGGCAGCACATGGGAAAGACAAGAGGATCTCTCACTGGAAGACCAGGAGTTTGCACTAGGCAACTTGCTAGAGGTAACTCCTGCCAGGGCATCTTGCCCACAGGAACCCAGGGCTTCTCTCCCCTTGCATGTCGGGATGGGCAGGGACACTGCCTGCCTGGGCTTGACCAAGGGATGCCCCACAGGGCTCCTGGCCACCCAGGTGGAAGTGCCGATGCTGGGTATTGTTGTGGCTGGAGCCCTTGGTCTGGGCACTCTGGTGGGCTTCAGCACTCTGGTGGCCTGCCTGGTCTGCAGGAAGGACAAAAAGACTACAGGTAGGGATAGGAGTGGAAGGCATGGGAGGGAGGGCGGTGTGTGTACAGATAACAGGGATGGGGAGGGACGCTGTGAGTGAAAACAGGGAAGAGGAAGTATAAAGATAGAACCTATAATAAGATTGCTGAGTGGGGACAGAGGTAGAGACAGATCAAACATGGTGAGCATGGGGCCGAACCGAACAAATCTGGAACAGAGGGAGCTGGGCAGAACAAGTTGCACGGGCCAGCTGGAGAGGGTTTGCCTGGGGAGTGGGCAGGGTGGAGGAGACCCCAGAGCAATGAGGCTTGGGGTGAGACGGTGAGATGTGAGAAGTCATGAATTCTCGTGTCAGAGAAGGGGCATGTGAGAGCACCTCCCCAGCTGGGGTGGCAGTTAGTGCACTGGGGTGGGGTGTAGTCAGTGGGCCCACCCTCTTCTTTTTCCCCAGGCACCTCTCGGCGCCCATCTCTCCTCTCCAGGTAATGTACCCTCAGTCTGGGTAGGATGGTGGGCGGGTTGCCAGACAATGGGCAGGACTGATACACAGTGTGGGCGTTGGGGAGATTTCTTCGAGGTTGGTAGGTCTGGGCCATACCACAAATTGAGAACACGTCCCAGCTGGTGTCAAGGGTGATATCAGCATTTACCTACCTTGCAGTGACTCCAACAATCTGAAACTCAACAATGTGCGACTGCCCCGGGAAAACATGTCCCTCCCTTCCAACCTGCAACTCAATGATCTCACTCCGAACGCCAGAGGTGGTGTATATTTTGCTGTGGTCAGGCAAAGTGTATTGTTGAGTTCTGGGTACCACATTTTAGGAAGAACATTGAAAATCTAGAGTGGGTTCAGAAGAGGATGAACAGCATTGTGAGATGACTAGAGACCATGCCATATGGTCTCTCCCCAGTGCCCTCCTCTGGCACCACCCTCCTCCATGTCCTTGTCCAGTGGGTTGGCTCCCGAGTTTGCAATCCCCTAAGACCTACCGGGGGAAGGGGAGCATGGGCACCAGAAGGAACTCCTCTGGCACTGGAGGGCACCAGGCACCACCATCTTTATCATCCAACAGCCAAACCAACTGATGGACAGATACCACAGAACACCAAGAGGCCTGACATCCTGGACCCTGAGAATGGTGTCCTTTTCACGAGCCAAGGTATCCAGGGCAAGGAAAATGGGTACCTCCCTACCTCCTCATCTCCCCTGCCCAATATGCCCATTTATATAGATTCTGTAACCCCTAGAGGACATGGAAGGAACCTAGGCATCTATGCTACCAGCTCTCCAAGAGTGAGGTTCCCTGGAGAGAGAGGGCTGGCACATAGACTAAGCATCTCTTCCTCAATGACACTGGGAGCTCAAGTTCTGGATCCCTTTCATCCACAGGTTTTGTACATCTTCCGATGCTGGGCTACATCTATCGGGCATCCAGTATGAGCAGTGATGAGATTTGGCTGTGAGCAAGAGGGCAGGGTAGAGGGAAGTCCTTTTGTTCTTCTGGGGGCCCTTTGCTCCTCTCCTGGGCCTGCCCTTACCTTCCTGGCTGGGGAGGTAATTTTGTTATCCATATGAGTTTGACTGGTATCACTGGGACCTCAAATTGCAATCAGACTCTCTTAGGCATGGGGTTGAGGCTGCCCCTGAGAACTGGTCACTTCATTTTAACTCAGGTTGGTTTTGAGGCTTGGGTAATGATGTAACAATTACCCAAGCTGAATGCAGCTGTGCTGAAATAGCATGTAACTGCCAGGAGAGGACATGGCATTTCTTGACATCTCAAAACCATAACCCTGCTCTTCTTTAGCACTTTATACAATGGATATGGGGAGCATGCCAAGCGGGGTGGATAGGGAGAATGCTGCATGCCCTGGGCACTGTTCTTTGCTCCTCTTTTAACTATCTATGCCTCACTTCTTTCAGGCAGAAATCAAACTGTCCCTTCCTTGTGTGCCAGCCCTGGCACATTGGCATGGGCTAAGCTAAGCACAACCTTTTCCTTTTGGCTGAAAGCCTCCCTGCCTGCCTCTGCTTCCTCATGGGTACTACATATAGCGATGGGGTGGGTGTGGGAGATGGGCTTTCCTCACCTCCTTGATGGACCCAAAGCATCTTTGCTGTGAGCAATGTTAGTTCTGGGCATCAGCAAAAGTTAGGCAGAAAAGGAGGGAAGGAGACCTAGTAACGCCCTCCAAAGGGCATGAAGCTATGCACCTGTCCTTGCAATGTCAGCACTTTAAGAATGTCCCATAGGGGAGGGGGCATGACTAAGAGCCCAAGGGCTTCTGCTTTGTCTCTGATGTTTCTCCTACATTTGAGGCTTTCTAGAGATTCACTGTGAGTGCCCTAGGCCCAACAGGCCTAGGGTTTCCCCTGTCAAAACTGTGCTCTGCCTCTTCTTCTTCTCCTCATGTTCTACTTACTCCACTCCCACCTCCTCCAACCCTCCAGCCCTGATTTGTGTGGTATCCATCCTTTGGCAGCAATAAACCAAGGTCATCATGTCCCATGAAGCTGCCATTTTTTTCCAAAGGAAATTCTTTCCAGAGAGGGATGGCCATGGCTAAAAGAAATCATTCCGTCAGTCAGTAGCATTAGTGATATGCCCAGGGTCCTTGGGGGTGCATTGGCAGCCTGGGGAGGGGGAAAAGAGACACAATGGACACAGAGGATACAATATAGTTCTTGCCCACAGGAAATATATAATCCTTTAGTGGAGAAGTCTGACTCAGAGTTGTATGCAGGAATCTTACTCTAATGAATCTACCAAAATAATTATAGAGCTGACAAAGTGGCACTGACCTGTTTTCACAGAATCAGAATTTGAGAGTTGTAAGAGACCTCAACAGCTGTTGAGATAGTCATCTAGTTCAGCCCGTCCAGGAAAGGAATCACCATTATTACATACCCAACAAGTGGTTGCCCACTTTTCTGCAAATTTTATAATTTAAAAAATGGTGGCTGTTGCTTCGTGGGTGTTATGCTGTCCCTGACTGGCTTGATGAGGTTTAGCCCAACCAAGAATAAATGGCAGACATAGGAATTTGCCAAAGACAAAACCTGTCCTCCTTCTTCCCCTTCCATCCACTGATTCCCCATAAGAAGGTGATCCAGAACAGCAATCTAAGCATAAAAGAGAGACCACCACTGATTCTTATACTGCTGCTTAGTGTCTTCTTGGGCATTAAGGGATGCCTGGATGTCCACTCCTAGGGCAATGCCCCCAAATGCCTCAAGATCCTAGGCAGCATGAATATTTACACAACAGCAAGATGATTTAAGAACACTTAAAAAGCAACCTACAAGTGACGGGAAGTTAAGATAGTACAGAATGTATTTTTTAATATTTCGTAAAAATCTGTCATATTATTGCTTAGCACCATGTTGAATACATAGCAAGTGCTCAATAAAAGGATTGACTTCATGTATACTTATATTTTCTTCCCAAACATACTGTTAAGTTTATTAAGGGCAGGGACCATGTCTTCTGTTTTGGGAGAATCTGTGGAGTGGCCCAGGTGGTCCCAAAACTTTTCACTTTAGGGGGAAAGAGACTGGATCTATAATTTCTCTGGAATAAAGACCCCCTTTATGAGGAGACTGTCTATGCAAGGTGTCAACTTCTGTGCTACTTAAGAGTTGCTTAGAGCAGGGATGAGGGAGTGGGGGGCAAGGTTATGACTTTCCCAGGTCATCCAGTCAGAATGTGTCAAAAATGGGAATTGAATCCAACTTTGAGACAAATTCTCTACTTACCAGGCTGTACTGTCTCTCACAAGAACATCACGGGTCAACAAAATTTAATGGCTTGCTTAGACCCACAAAGCTAGTTAAGTGGCAGACCTGGGACAACCAGGCCCATGTACCACATTGATCTTATCCTCTCTCCCAGCTGCTACAGCTTTTCCTATTCTCTGAAACGGATGCCAGAGCCATCCAGGGCCATCTCCAGTTGTCCTGATCTGTATCTCACCACTGGACCAAGATGGCTCCAGAGGAGAAAGTGAGGCTGGTGACTTTGTACAGTCCTCCCTCACTTAAATCCAATTTACTTGCATGTCATGACGTTACCTTCTTGATGTCATTGTCCTCTTTGAGAAGGACAAACAACAACGAAATGGATGCCAGAACCATATTTGAAAAGCCCTAATTGATACCTTCTGTGGGGATGTGGGAGGGGTGGGGAAAAACCCTTTTCCCTGCAGTTTACCTGAGACAAGGTTGGAATTCTTCAAAATTAAATTTTACTGATAAGGGAATGAAGAAGCAGAGAAACCAAAGAGTTTACCAAGTAAATATTTCTGACTTTTTAACAAGTAACTTGGTTGGCCGGGTTTAACAGGGATCTTTTTGTCTTGGGAAGGGAGCAGGGGGAGTAACACATTCAAAGGCACAAGATTTCAACCTGGCAGGGATCTTAGAGGTCATCTGGTTCAACTCCCTCATTTTACAGCTGAGACTCATCCAGGTTAAGTGACTTGCCCAACATCACACAAGGTATAAATGGCAGAGGCAGGATTTAACCTAGGTCTTCTGACTCCAAATCTAACACTGCCTACTCTATCACACTGTCCTCCTAAAATCTGTTTCTGGATGTAGAGAGAATAGTCTTTTTGATGAAATTTGGAGGTAAATTATATATTGAATTGAATTCTTTTTTTTTTCCTGGGTAGTAAGAAAAATCAATAATATTTTAGGAGGTATCCTTTTTGACTTTTTCTTTGGATTCCCAGCACAGAATAAATATTGAATAAATGCTTTGGGATTGATTCCTCCTTATCCTGGTTAGGAAGGTAACTGGTTATTTAGATAATGAGCAAGTAGGCATATGTGGTTGGAACACTAAAAGACCACCAGGGACCAAGAGGCTTCCCTAATGGCTGACAATGAGCATGGGATTGTGGAATGGACAAATGAGCTCTGTCCAGGGCACTCTGCTGAGGCAATCCAAAATTAGGTGCTGGAGGAAGCAGCATTCTCATCACTGTCATATAAGGAGCAAGATGCTCTGGCACCTAACAAAAAGATCATACATTATGACAAGGTTGGATTTATACTAGGAATACAGGGTTGGTTCAATATTAGGAAAACTATAAACATAACAGAAAATAGACATAACGATAAAGTTACCATATGAATATAGAAAAAGCTTTTGACAAAATACAACACTCATTCATGATTTTTAAAAATTCTTTTAAGTATAGGAACAAATGTTTTCTTAAGATGATAAATAATTTCTGTCTAAAATTGAGAGCTGTCATTATGTGTAAAGGAGAAATTCTAGGGGTCTTTCCAATAACATCAGGGGGAAATAGTGCTAGGGATACAGATGCCAAAAAAAAGTAAAAGAAACAACATGAATTTCACCAAGAATACTGAAAAATGCACAGAAGAGAAAGAATTTCAGAGGGAGAGGCAATTCATCTTTGAAACTAATATAGTGACTTTATACATTTTTAAAACACAGGCTGATATAATCAATCCTTTTTTTCTATTCTTTGTATATGGTGAATGTTCTTGTTTCTTGGTGTTTGTCACATTCAGAATAATAAAGAAATTAGAGGAAAAGGAAAGAAGATACTTTTTACAACTGTGGAGAGTGGGAGAGTTCTTTGATCAGACAAGGGATAAGGAATAAAGAGATTCACAGGGGATAAAATGGACAATTTTGAAGGCATAAAAATTACAAAGTTTTTATAGAAACAAAATGAAGACAGAATTTCCCGGTTTAACTGCGAAAAACACGTTTGTAACAAATTCCTCTCAAAGAGTTTCAAATTAGTTTTTCTTTCATTATTTGGGTCTAGCATGGCCACTTTTATTTTTATTTTTTTAATTAATTTATTTTGAATTATCAACAATCACTTCCATAAGCTTTTGAGTTTTAAATTTTTCTCCCCATCCCTCCCCACCTACCTCCCCAAGACAAGGCACAATCTGATATAGGCTATACATATACATTCCTATTAAACATATTTTCACATTAGTGATGTTGCAAGTAAGAATTAGAACCAATAGGAGGAACCACCAGAAAGAGGAAACAAAACACAACAGAAGAAAAAAAATAGCAAATAATATGTTTCAATATGCATTCAAACTCCATAGCTCTTCCTTCGTATGTGGATAGCATTTTCCATCATGAGGACTTTGGAGATGTCTTAGATCCTTGTATTGCTGAGAAGGGTTAAGTCTATCAACATTAGTCATTGCACAATGTGGCTGATACTGTATACAACATTCTCCTGGTTCTGCTCACTTCACTCAGCATCAGATCATACAAGTCTTTTCAGGTTTTTCTGAAGTCAGCCTGTTCATCATTTCTTATAGCACAATGCTAGTTTTATTTTTAAGGACAATCACATAACTGGCTGAGGCTTTCCTTATGGCGTGATAAATTAGCTGAGACTTCCAATTATTTTGCCTGAGATAAGAAATGGGAAAGAGGGAAAGGAATTTTATGATACCCACCTGATGGCTGTAAATCTCAGACTCTCCCTTCTTATTTATTGATAAATTCTACAGCCAGATCTGATGTGATTTTTCTTCTTCAGTTATCTTTTGACATGTAAACCTTCTTTCCTCTCAATTAACCTACTAAATATTTAACAAACATATCTTTGAAGTGTAAATTTTACAATTATATGAGTGAAAGTAAATATTTACTTTCTCCTTTTGGCAACTATAAATTCCTTTCTCCTGACATCTATAAATCCAAAATTAAATCTTTTCCTTCTTTCTCTCTGATGTGGATGCTATATAAGTTTCAGGAAATTGTTGTTCAAGGCTTGAGTTAATTAAGAACTCTGGTTCTATGCTGAATCATATATTTAATAAACCTAGGTCTTACCTCCTATGTCTCTGTGTACTGATAGTTCTGATTGGCAACAGTATGTATCAACGAATATTTACATATCAATACATAAAGACTTGATGCAAAAATATAATAAGAGCTATTCCCCAATAGAACAAAAGATATGAGTAGACAGCTCTCAAAAAAGAAGAGAACACAAGCTATCAACTACCATATGAAAAAATATACCAAATTACTAATAATAAGAAAAATGCGAATCAAGACAACTTTGAGATTCCACAACATCAAACTGACAAAAATGGAAAATGACAATTGTTGAAGGGACTGTGGGAAGATAGGCCTATTAATGCACTGTTTATGGAGCTGTTGTCCACATATTCTGTAATTTAGAATTATGCCCCGAAGTCATTAAACGGTGCGTACCTTTCAACCAGAGATATCACTATTTAGGTATATGCCCCAGAAGTAAAAAGCAAAAAAACACAACAAACAGGGACCCACAGATAGCCTTGTAAATCAACCAGATCTGTGAAAACAAACAAACAAAAAACCAAAACTACTTACAGTAGACTTTTAAGTTTAATCTGCATTATTATTACTTTCTCCAACACTTTTAATGTAGACAATCAACAAAAACAATAAATCCAGCCCTGACTGGTAGTTTGACAATTTCTGAGGTATAAATGATCACACTGAAAATTTAACAATTGGACCTCAAGAGCACACCCCTGAAAAGGACTCATATCACAATACTAATATCAGTGCTTTTTGTTGCAGCAAAGAACTAGAAACAAGACAGTAGCCTATCAATTGAGGAATAGTTCCACAAATTATGGTATGTAAATGTAAAATGCAATATTACCGTGCTTTAATTATGAAAGAGACCAGTTCAAAGAAGCCTGGGAAGACCTGTATGAACTAATGTAAAATGAAGTGAGCAGAACCAAAATAATTTACATAATGGCAATACCGCAAAGGAAAACCAACTTTGAAAGACATAAGAATTGTTAACAATGCAATGACCAATCATTACTTCAGAACACTGATGATGAATCCCTCCTCTTGACAGAGGTGATGGATTAGAGGTGTAGAACTGAGACATATTTTCAGCCATGGCCAATATGCGAATTTGTTGTTTGATTATGCTGATTTATTATAAGAGAGAGGTTTTTATCTTGGGGGGTTAGGGAGGATTATGGGAGGCATGGAGGGTAGTGATAGTAATAGAAAAAAAAGACATAGTGAAACTTTTTTTAAAAGACAGAAGAAAGCAAGATATTCAGAAGGTGATGCAGACAAGCAGGGCAGTGATGAAACTACCATGTTAAATTGAATACATACTTCAGAAAAACAAGCTATACTAATGGAAACTCATGGTTTCCTATACAATATTCTTTTTCCATTCTTTGTATATGGAAATATTTGTGCTTGTTGATTTTTGTTGAGTTCCTAATAAATTTTAAAAAACGAAGTTTTAAAAGTGATATAATATTCAAATATGCAAATGGCTGGGATTGCATCAATGTGGACATTCCTTCCAAAAATGCAGATAGCAAGCCGTCCATGTCTTCCTTTCTGCGTATGTGATTCTTGCTAATGTGTCCCCCCGATTTATCACAGGAAATCTGCACATACTGGGAAATTTCATATTCTCTTGACATTTCAAGGAGTCCAGTGAAGTGCATGGGCTGTTAGTAATCCTTCCCTCTCATCATGTGACCAGCCTATCTTCATTTTGAGTCATATATTTCTTTTAGGGACTCCTTTATTCTAAGCATACTTTGTAGTTATTTGTTACATTATGCCCTGCTCACACCCACCGTGCACCCCTCAATTGCCCTCTGTTATACTCATTTTTAATTCCTCAGCGGCTATAATGTTCCCTGACTTAGCCATACAATGCTACCTGAAACATACCTCCATTAAAAAGATAAACCTCTGCTTCAGAAAAAAAAAAAAAGGTTTGAGGGCCATAAAAGTCTTCTAAACTCCCCAAGACAATCCCATCTTCTTTCCTCTTCATGTTTAACTTGGGGCATAACTCATTGTCTACTTGCAGAGTCTGTCCAAGATGCATATATTCAAGTGAGCTCTATGGGTCGTTCATCTAACTTTGTCACAATCCGGACAGTAGGTAGTTTTCACCCACTTTTTACATGTAGATGGTTAGGCCTCCCTCTTTTGAGAGGTTATAGGTTTTATCCAGGAGGCTCTGCTATGTGCTGCGGCTTGATGCTATTAATACAATATTATCTGCAAACAGGAACATCTAGAGGACATCACCATCCAAAGGAGCTCCTTTAGCTTGGACTATGGTATTCAGAGAGCGGTGAACACATTTGATGAATGTACATCTCCCTATTTTATGTCCCACCTCACATACATGATCAGAAATGTCATTGAACAAGGTTATATAACTTTCAAGAAATCTTCCATAGTTTTGATGTGTGCATGAGACATACCTTGATGACGTACTCTACCAAATCAAATGCTTTTTAAAAGTCACTAATGAACACAGTAAGATTTTGCCTGCTCCACTTTTGTCAGTTATGTGATGACTAAGATTTGGTCTACTGTGAAATGCTGCATGTAAAGCCTTCCTGTTCCCTACTAACACCTTGGATGTAAAAGATATCATCCAGAAAATGTATGCCACAAGTCATCATGTTCACATAAAGAGGAAAGAACAGCCAGAGAGAGCCCAATTGTTACACTGGTACCAACAAAATGTTAAAATGACTTTAGAGAAAGGTCCCCAGAATGAGTAGGCTTCTAACAGATGGTTTAGGTTAGGGTATGGACAAGAATTGCACAGGATAGGAAAATGCAGGATTGTAATCTGCACTATTGTAGAGTACCCTTATCTAGAAAGGGAATTCCTGAAAAGGAATTTTAAATATAATTTAATCCAATCCCTTTATTTTACAGATGAAGAAACTGAGGCACTTAACTGAGAGGTTAAATGACACAGCTAGCTAATAAGCAACAATCCTGAGAATGGAACCTGTGTCCTTGGCTCAGAATTTATCCCTCATTACTGTACTATGCTGTGTCATCAGTATGACCATAGGTAATGGAAACATGGAAGTATTTTGAAAAAAGAGGTTATGGATTAGCAGAGAAGAGAAAGAAGACATTTTAAGCAGTGGAACTGGCTTCCATAAAAGCTCAGAGGTGGGAAGGCGTGAAGTGTGCAAGGCGGTATAATAGAAAGAATTAGGAGTCGAGACTACATGTACCCTAATCTGTTTCCTTATGGCAAAATGTGTTGAAGTATATGAACTCTACGTCTGTTCCAGCTCTGACAACTGAAGTCAGCTTAGCTTGACAAAAGCAGAGGCCAAGTTGGGCAGTAATGAAAAAGAAGATGAGAGGGACCCCCTTAGCAGGTAATCTTTTTATTCCATCAGCAGCTCTGCTTGGTGCCGAGGTGCTCTCCCAGCATAAGCTCATCACTCTGTAGCCTGACTCAGTGTTTGATACTTCACACTTCTCTCTCCCGTTGCCTCCCCTCTCTGACAGGAGGGCTAGAAGCAGAGCAATGAGCTCCCCCCAAAGCCTCCTTTGCAGAGGGCTTCATTGCAGGTTACTTCATTTTCTACCACTGACTCTTCTTGTTTTCCAGATTCCACTAACATCATGTCCCTGTGCTAGGTACCCCTGAGGCTCCCTTTCAGCTTCCTTTTGTGTACTGTCTTCCCTTATGAGAAAGTAAGCTCCTTGAAGGCAGGGACTGTCTTTTTCCTATTTGTATTCCTAGTGCTTAGTACAGTGCCTGGCACATATAAATGGTTAATAAATATTTACTGATTTGAATAATAAATACTTAATGCTTATTGAAATGGAATGTATATGTATGATACTGAAAAGTTTGTTCTAATATTATTTCATTTTCTTCCTCACTGCTAATCCTACAAGATGGGTAGATTAGAAATTATTTCCCCATTTTACTGAAGGGGGAACTGAGAAATATTAACAATTAAGTGATTTGCTGAAGGATCACAAAGCAAGCAGGCAATAGGGAGTCACTCAGTTATGTCCTGGGGGGTTACATACATTGGAAACTGAAGATTATTCTTGCAGTTATATGTTAGATAAATTGGAACAGGGAGATCATATGAGAGGCTGATACACTAGTCCAGGCACAAGAACTGAGTAACTGGCTGCTGGCTTCACCTCTACCCAAGGCAATAGGGGGTCTACAACTTTCCTGATAGCCTGGAATGATCTCCTAATTTTCATAAAAGCCTCAAGGAACATTTTATTCCCATAGCATATCTGCTTCCTTCCTTTCCATCAGACTTAATACCAGAGGTTCACTGGTACCCAGCTAAAGAGCAAGGATACAACTGGGGGTTGTACCCCTGGGCCTGACATACTGGGTCAAAAATACAAAGAGAAAAATTTGTTGCAGGGTTGGTTGTAGCTATCAACAGCCTTCATTCAGGAAAAATGAGGGTACCAGGTCGGATTTAAAAGGTTTACTTAAACTGCTACTAATGCCTTTGGTATACATCAAATTTCTTAGTCATCAGTCAACATTTCCTCTTTCCTAAAACAGAAAAAAAGTCTAACAGATAAAATATTTTATTTTTAATTTCTATGCCAATAAACCCTATGAGTAAAAAGATAACAGGTCCTTCCTATTGCAAATAAGACAGCTATTAGGTTTCCTCATCTCTCCCAATCTGTATTCCCTAGTGTCTCTGAAATTCCAAGATGCATGGAATATCCTTCTAACTCAAACCCCTGTAGTATGAATACCCACGTCCTGAGGGAAGGGATATGGGATGGGGTGAAAACAGAGGCTAAGATAGGTAAGCACTTTTTATCAAGTGTCTGCAGTGCTCTCTGACCTCTCTCTGAGTTGCTAGAGGGCAACAAAAGGGAATGAATGGTCTTTCCTGGAGTAGAAGTATGGCCCATGGCAAAGATTTGAGCTTGGCTGAGATCAACTTCCCCTTCTCAGCTGGGATGAAGGATCCAGGTGTGAGGTTTGAGACAGAAAGACTTATGGGGGCTCAGCTGAAGGTTAGTGTCTCTGCATCTCCAGCCTGGGAGGTGGGATTGGATGGAGGAGTGCCTGCTTTATTTCCTTCAGCCAAGGCTTTGAAATGCTAAGGAAAGAAAAAATAAGAGAATATTAGAGATATGCCAGTAACTCATCACTTCATTCTCAAAAGAATTCTTTGGTGATGTCTTACAAAATCAGCCAGACGTTTGTTTCAAACTCTGTTACAAAAGAACTCCTTTCTTATTTCCTGCCTTGTTTCAGCATCTATCACTTGCTTTCCTCTCTGACTTCTGGCTAAGCTTTACCTGATACACCCCTCTATTTTCTTCCTCTAACGCCCTCTACTGCTCCTTCTTGGCTGGTCTCTGTTCTTTTGTGTTTGGATTAATTACTAGGCTGGGCCTAGATGTGTACACTCATCCTCTACTGTCACAGCAAACTCTTATGGAGATAACTGTACATGAAGCACTGGGTCTTTGCTGCCTTGTAGTTCTCTCCACAATAGTATCATCAGCTGGTCCTTGGTGCTATGCTTACCTGGGAGTTCTTGAACTCAGAGTACAGGGAAAATAGCAGGTGAAGGGACTGAATCCGGCTCTTGTAGATGGGAATGTCCAGGATAGCTAAAATAAGAAATCGCTGGGAATAGGATCAAACTCAATTCTGGAAGTCATAGGATATTTATCCATTTAACTCAGAGGATGTCGTGCCATCTACACTGATGATACCTTCTTCTCCCCATTTGGAACAGCATCCTCTGGACCAGACCTCTCAAGATCATATTCCCCTTCTTAGGGGAGTTAATTCACTCAGCTCTGGAACCCTACTTGAGGTGGGGGTAAGGGGATGGGCATCAGACCTGTGCTGTCTGGAGAGTAAGTACAGACTCACCTAACTTATTATGTCCTCCCATCTCTAGATGAGCCTTCATATCCATCAGGCCATTGTGCCATCTACCCTACCATTCCACTCCTTTCTATCTCCTACCCCCAGCTTTCCACCTCTTGCTGGGAGAACAGTGATTATGGCTTCTGGTAAGGATGTGACAGCTGATTACCCTTCAGGCCCTTTCAACATTCCTGAGATTCTCCAGACTCCATCTCCTTTCCCTGCACACCACTACCCTTTATGTGGTTTCTCCCCTTATTAGAATGTAAGTCTCTTAAAGGCAGAACTATCTCACTTTTGATTCTGTATCCCTAACATCAAGCACCATGCCTAGCATACAACAGGCACCTGATAACTTTTTTTTTCATTTATTCATGTTCCAGGACATTCATTATTCTTCTTGGAGGGGAAAATTCCTTTTCTTTTTTTTTTTGTGAGACATGTGGGGTTAAGTGACTTGTCCAGGGTCACACAGCTAGTGAGTGTTACATGTCTGACGCCAGATTTGAACTCAGGTCCTCCTGACTCCAGGGCCAGTGCTCTATCCACTGTGCCGCCAAGCTGCCCCCAAAATTCCATATATTTTGAAGAACTTAACCATTTTATGACTTCTATGACTCCAGAAGAGATGGATTTCAGAGGCTGGAGCAGGATGGGGTGGAGGGGGTGGGGTGGGAATCACTCTCTTTTAACCAAACAGCATCTAGGCTCAACTCCAAATGACACATAGGTAACAGACAATAGTTTGTAGGGGTAAGATGTTATTTTCCACAGGTAGTACTAGCCCTTCATTAAGGGTTGGGAATTTCTGAAATTTTGGTGTGAAAAAAACAAAAGCTACAGAAACTGGAGTGAGAGGATAGTGGAAACTTACCACAAATCATATCAATGTATTCTGCCAGGCTACAATCAATGTCAGCTGTGGGAAGGCTCACCTAGAAATAGAATGGAAGGTGGAGGATGAGTCAAAGGACTGAAGCTTGGGGAGACTGCTGCTCTCAATGATGGCCAGTGACCTCCAAATAGGTAAATCCAATGGCTTTGTTTCAGTCCTTATCCTCATTGACCTCTCTGTAGCTTAGGACACTTTTGATACCTCCCTACTGCTGGATATTCTCCTGCCTCTTGGCTTCAGAAGACACCAGTCTCCTGTGGAGTAGGGTCTAACCATAGGTTTCCCACCCCTGGCCTCTATCCCTACTTCTCTAACCACTCCTTCACTGACTCTCCATCTCTCTATCTAAGCACTTCATATAAGTGTTTTTTTTAAGACTCTCTCCTTTAATGAATCTAAAATAACACTACTAATGACCAAATACAGTCCTGTTAGCACATATCCCACTCCCTCAGTACATTATGATTTTACCCACCTTGCCTAAAAGCTCCTCAAATTCTGGGGACCACTCCTGCATCAGAGTGTCAATGTCTGGCATGGGCCTGGAAGGGCAAAGACAAATGTCAATAAGATGCAAAAACTGATGACATCAGATTTGTGTCTAACAGAAGAAAAAGATATCAAGAATCTTCCCCTTCCAATACTACCCTTTGCTCAATCCCAGAGGAAGATTCCTCAAATGGAAACATATTAATTTTACCCAAGATTTAAAGAAGACCTGAGTTTTGGTTCCAATGTTAATTTAATTCAATTCAACAAGCATTTATTAAGTAGTTACTATGTGCTAGGTTCAAGGGATACAAAAACAAAAAGAAAAATAGGATCCCTTCCCCTCAAGGAGTTTAAATTCCACCAACATGTTTACAACATCTTAAGTTAATAAGTAAATAAAAAATAACTTAAGGAAAGAGAGAGCACTGACAACTAGGAAGATCAGAAAAGGCTGAGGCAATGGGACACCTTGAGGAAGAAACCAGAGGCAGCAGAGCAAGTAAAACTACCACTACTACCTTGACCACAATCTCCTCTTCAATTCCAGTAGTCAGCCCATAACCCTGAATCTGAGAGCCTTAGGAATAGCAGTGGCCCCTAGACCACTGGTCTTTGCTTTTGGCCTGGGCCTTCCAGCCATCATTTAGGGAAACAATTACTGTAGAGAAGGGTCCTATCTTCCTTGCCACCAAAAGCTAACCAACTGACACTAATACGTAGGTAGGCCTAAGAGCACCCCTAGACCAGATCCTGCTTTCAGACCAGCCCTGAAGTCATCATTTTGGGAAGCAACCCCACTGGAGATGTGGCTTGGCAACTGCTTCTGCAGGTCCTATAGCCACAGCTACTGAAGACCCAAAAAAGAAAACTCTCACCATCAAATTAGCACTGTCAGATGATTCAACATCAGAAAATGATATGATTTTATCAGTGGAAACATTAGTGAGGAAGATATGTTACCATTTCTTTGCTGCTGTACTCTATCTTGACTATCTGTACTTTCTATCTGACTTGCATGTTAAAACTTCTATAGGCACTCTTTTCCTCCACCATCAGAACGTGAGTTCCTCGGCTCACACCCATCAGACTGGCAAAAATGACAAAAAAGAAAGTGACAACTGGCAGAGGAGCTGTGGGAAAACAGGTGCATTAATGCACAGTTGGTAGAGGTGTGAACTGGTCCTGCCACTCTGGAAAACAACTTTGAACTACGCCCAAAAAGCTATTAAACACTCTGACCCAGAGATACAACTACTAGGTCTATAATCCATAGACAGCAATGAAAGAGGAAAAGGTCTCATATGTACAGAAATATTTGTAACAACTCTTTTTATGATGGAAAAGAATTGGGAACTGAGAGGATGCCCATCATTTGGGAATAGTTAAACAAATGATGCTACATGAATAGAACGGAATGTTAATGTGCTATAAGAAACAATGACATGGATGGTTTCAGAGAACCCTGGGAAGACTTGTATGGACTGAGGTGAGATGAGCAGAACCAGAAGAACAATTTATACAATAATAAGAATACTGTAAACACAAATAACTTTGGAAGACTTAAGAACTCTGACCAATGCAATGGCCAACCTTGATTCCAGAGGAATGATAATGAAATATGTTATCTAGCCTTCTTGATAGAGAGGTGATAAAGTCACGGTACAGAATGAAACATATGTATGTATATATACATAGACACACACATGTCATGTATATGTATATATACATAAATATATATGTATATATACATAAATATATATGTATGTATGTATTAGAAATGGCCAATGTGCTAATTTTAAAACATCTTTCCACTTGTATATTTGTTACAAAAGGTTTTTTTTCCCCCCAATCGGGGCAGATGGTAGAGGAAAAGATTTTTGTTAATTGAAAAAAATTAAAATGAATTGGAAGTCAAAAGAACACCATGCTTTTCTTCTCTCAGCAGAGGTGTAGGTGACTACAGATGGAAATTAGTGTACGTGATCAGACTGCTATGTCAGTTGGCTTTGGTTAGATATTTTTCTTTGGTGCCTGGCATATAGTTGGTACTTATAAATATTCATTGAATTGCATTGATTGAACCCCATGCCTACTCTCTGCATAAAGGTATGAGGATTGCCAGAACACAGACTAGAAGACTACTTTGGGAAGGAAAGGGAATCCTGACCTGGTATAGTGGACAGTAGCTGGGGGTTTGGAACGGTGGAGCTCTGAGATGCTCTCTATCCATGTGTCAATAGCTTTGGGATTCTTTTCTGCATCCTCTAGGCTCTTTACCTTCATTTGTTGCTAGAAAAAGGAGGTAAAAGTTGAAGTTACAGGCAATAGTTGTCTCCCTCAAAGCCACAACTTTTGCTGAGTAGTAAGGGCAGCTGATGAAAAGGGCAAATATGTAAACAGCCAAAGTAAATTCGTAGGATACCCTCTTGAGATCCTTTTTTTTTTTTGGCAAGGCAATTGAGGTTAAGTGACTTGCCCAAGGTCACACAGCTAGTAAGTATCATATGTCTGAGGCTGGATTTGAACTCAGGTCCTCCTGACTCCAGGGCCAGTGATCTATGCACTGCACCACCTAGCTGCCCCTCGCCTTGAGATTCTTGTTGAAGCCAGTGCTAACCAACCCAGGGGCAGTCAGTCAATTCTGTGAATGCCCACTGGGCTCTCAATCCTTCAGCACTATAGGCTGGGAACCCTTCCAGGCCTGTGCCTTACTGTGATGTTGTGCTGCTTGGAATTCTCTGTCAACCACAGGGAAAGCACTGTGGGATCAGACTGCTTTGTCGAGGGTTCGTCCAATACCAACAAGCCCAGGTTGTCAGGCTTCCCATCAGGACGTGGCACCTGACGTAGAGAAGAAAGAGGAGGAATGGTAACTAGCCAATAGGCACAGGGAGTAAACATATTTTCAAAAAGCTGATGGAGAAAGACTCAGGTTATCATCATCATTATCAAGTAACAGACTGTTTTTGTATGGTGCTACTGAAGATATTATACAGAGAGAACTACACATACACAATTCCTTTTACAATTTAACAGACTCAGCAATACACATATATAAGTAAAGGACATCAACATAACAAAAGTAGGATATGTATGTCTGTGTGTATATATGTACATATATGTATATATACATATACACACATACACTATATATATACACACCTACATATAGCATTACATATCAGCAATAAGTGAAATTTGAGGTGAACAGCAAAAATAAATGGAAGTCACTCTGTCCATTATTGGAATATAGCGTGTGTACCAGAGGAAACAGCGAAAAAACATTCTAATTCTAGTCAAAACAGAGTCAGGAAAATTATCAGTTCTTGCTAGATCAGTTTAGGTTGGTTTCTTGGAGAAGTGGATTTTGAGATCAACCTGAATGGTGGAAAAAGAATAGCTTGATTAGCAGACAAAGACAGGGATAGGAGATTTAGGCTTCTGAACCTTAGGCTACCAAAATAATTACTACTGATTGGATGCAATGAAGATATCTGAGATGGACAAAATCATGGGAAGAGATTTTTCAACTGTACCTTTAAGAAGGCATCAATATCCCCAACAGCTGGGATAAAGTCTGGAATGAAAGGTTTCAGTTTGTGGTCCAGATCAATCAGTTGGGGTGTATACCTAAGAGACACCATCAAAGGAAGGTAGAGAAATAAACATAAGCAATTAACTAACATTAGTAAATCATAAAACTTTAGAACAGGGGTTCCTAACCTGAGGTCCATGAATCTGTTTTCTAAAAATATTTTGATAACTATACATTAATAATGCATAATATAACTGGTGTCCTTTATAATCTTATGTATTTAATTGCATGCATTTAAAAATATTATTCTGCAAAGGGGTCCAGACCCCTTCTGCCAAGGGAAGCCAAAGGAGTCCAAAACATAAAAAAGATTAAGAACCCCAATGCTCTGGAAGGATGAACTCCCTTAGGAATGGGGAGGAATCTGGTGATAAACTGGTTACTTACCTAGTGATATACTGGAAGAGCTCTTTAATCTCAGCAGAGACTGGTAAATGCTCATAATCTGCAGGGTCATAGGCACTGAAGGAAAGAATGAGATATTCAAGACTAGCATGGAGGAGTGGTGGGATATGCTGCTCTCTAACTACAAAGCACTGGACTCCTAATCTAGCCACTGCTTCAACTGGTCCTTCCATCCTTGGGTGGGTCTGCAAGGCTGTTCTAAGACTGACTCTGCAGAGGATGAAGCATGCCTTCTGTCTCTTGGCAGAGAGGTGACGGACTATCTGTGCAGAATGAGACATATACTTCAGATATGGCCATTATGTTCATATGTTGATCTGTTTTGTTTGCCTACACTTACTTGTTATGAGAAAGCTTCTATGGGGGACGGAGAGGGCAGTTAGTGGGAAGTGAGACAGATGCAAAAAATAATAACAATTTAAAAGCATATAGACAGTTTTGACCATTCACATATAGATTATTCATTTTGTTAATTATCCATAGTGAATAGTTAATGATAGCTGTTTTTTTCCCTTTATGAAATATGCTTCTAGATCACTTCACAGACAATTGTGTTTTCAGGGACTGCAAATTCCTTTGAACAAGAACACAGACATACCAATATACAAAGAATGAAAAAGAGGATTGTATGTGACACTGTGAATTTGTTACCTGCAATTTGCTTTATTTAAAGTATATGTTAAATTTAATAAGGTAGCAACAAAATTGCCCTGTTTGTTTCCCTTTCTAAACTTTTTTTTTCTTTGTATTCTTTATGATTTAGTGATCTTCTTTTCACACCTTTAACCTGATGTCTTTCCAGGTCCTGAAGAGGAGAAGGCACAATAATTTTGAGAGGATATTTTCCTCTGGCTTAGGTATTAGCAATAGGGAATCTTTCCTTACCCTTCCAAAGGGGCACCATGCTCTTCATCATCATCATCTTCATCAGAGTCAGTTTCAGATGAATCATCATCTTCCTCTTCATCCTCATTCTCACTGAAGCCACGCTGAGTGGCCATCTGGGTTGCCTTTTTCTTCTCCTGAGTAGGAGCAGACAGAGAGAAGATTAGAGAACTTGCAGCAAAGGCCTTATAGTATTCACTTCTCTCTCTCCTCCCTCTAAACGCTGTCCTTCCCCCCTTCCCCGCCCCCCAACACCAAATCACCAGGGGAAGGAAAGAACTCCCTGGAGAGGGCTGAAGGAAGGACTCAGGTTCTACTCTGTCTCTTGCTCTAACCAGGGTCCCCACTTTTCACTGCTATTTTCCATTCCTTTTCTGGGATGTGGGGGTGGGGCAAAGATTCTAACAACTATGTTATCCACATTTGTTATTCAGGAGCTTCCAAGAGCCCCAAGCAAATTTTATTTAGCTTTAGCCAATTTTGTATCTGAATCCTGACCAGCAGGTTCCAGAAAATGTAGATTTTTCAGTTCAGTCACTTGTTCAGCTACTTCCCTTCTAGTTGATGTGCTTAACCTATCCATACTTCCCTTTTCTCTCCCCTTAAGTAATTAAATGCACAAACTTAAATGCTCTATCCCAACATCACAGATTGTTTGCTCCTTGGCATTGCCACCTACCTTTCTGAGCTTCTGGCTCCCTATATACCATCCCACCCTGTCAGGTCCACGGGAAGGGGCGTGGTGGCGCTTGGGGCTTGCAGGGGCAGGAGGGGCAGGGTCCGAGTCTTTGTCTCTGTGGCCTGGGGGCTGTGGGATGCCCTCCCTTGGGACCTGAGGGATGACCATTCAAATAGCCCTCTTTAAAAGTAGGTTTTGAAATCTCAGTTTCCGTAGGCTTATATTGAGGTTAACTGCTGTATGGATCCAGTCTGTTTTTAATTAATTAATCTCTTTCTTTGACTGTGAAGTACCTATTGGCACATAAAATTGTGACATATGTTACAAAACAACATAAAAACTGCTTTTGATTTGGTTTTCCTTTATAAATGATAAAAACAGAAATACAAAACACATTAACTAACTAAGGCTTATTCTAATCAAGCAGCGACTAGCATGACAGCTAATGGCACAGTAGAGCCCATTCTGTTACTGTGCCCCAGTGGTCTATAGTTACTTAGAACATTCTAATATATATTTTTTCTACTTCTTTACTTGCTAAATTTTCTCTTAGGTACATAGATAACAATTTCAGGGTAAGGGAGAGGGAAGACTTATGGAAAATTGGTTCTGCTGTTTTTACAACTACTAAAAATAGACACTGTAAGCTGCTTCAGGGTGCACATTGTATTGGAAAGACAACAGAGCCTAAAACATTCATTTAGTGTTAACAGACAAGAGGAAGGAAGGTAATCCAAAAACTGGGTGACTGTCTTAGGAAACTTGGTCATTTCTCTTGAGTCCATCTCTCCAAACTTATGTGCTTTATCCAAGTCCTTTAATCTGTATTAATACTTGTTATAGATTCCACATTTCAGGGCAAGAAAGACCTGGTGACTTTGTAAGCAACAGAAGAATGTCTAAAATGTACCTTTTGATTGCAATTTTTAAAATTTCCCCAAATGTCTTCACAGTGCCACAATCTAATAAATGTAAAACCCCAAACCAAAAAAATTAAAAATTATGGTTTCATGGCTATACTGTCACTATATAGTTGCCATACACTCCTTGAAGTTAAAGCAGATGGTGGAACCATCTTGAACCATACTGAAATTTTCTCCTTTATGTAATTTTATGAAATCTGCTTTTGAAATGACATATTGCTAAAAGTTTTTTCACAAAAATTCTTTACTACTTTACCTCTGTATATCCTGCTCAACGGAGGCATTAACAATAAACACTGAGGATCATCTCCTAAACATTAATACATAAATTGTTTAAGTAAGGTTATCCCCAATTCCTAAAGTTGAATCAAATCACAGGGTAGATCTGTCCTCCTGTTGCTTCCCTATCTTCAAGAGAAACTTGATATTCATCTATTTTTCTTGAATCTGAATATAATAATTTTCTAAACTCTAAGTATAATAGGCAAAGAGGTATCTGGACTCAGTGGCTCCAAACTAAAGAACTTTTCCATCAAGTAAGGTTATCTTCACATACTCTTCTCCTTTTGTCCAAGCTGTATGAAATTTTTCACCAAAAATTCAACTGTAATTTTAGGCTTTTGTTTCCCATAATTATGTTTTATAAAATTCTCTTTTCAAGGCACTTTGCCTTTGATTCCCTACCCTGCCTCAAAAGGGCAATCAATAAATGCTGACAAATATACTGGTGTTACTTTACAGTGAGCAATGGACTATCAAAGCAGAAATCTCAACATAAGCTGTGAGTTAGCACGTACCTTGTTGCTCTCCTCTTCGTATTCATCACTGCTGTTGTCAGCCATGGTTTTGGGAGGGAGGCGTGCAGACCGAGGAAGTCCTAAGAGTAAGAAAAGTAAAGATATTTTAATATCCACCCTCCTCAAACATCACTTAAGATGTATTAAGATTCAATCAATGTGGAATAAAGATTGGGAATAAAGTAAGGATTCCTACTCTTCCCACTACTACTTGATATAGTTCTGGAAATGATAGCAAATTAAAGGTATAAAGATAAGTAAAGAGGATATAAAATTATCTCTATTTGGTGATGGTATACTTGGAAAATGCTAGGGATTAAGCAAAGATATTAAACGAAACAACAGCTTCAGCAAAGTTTCAGGCTGCAAAATAAACCCTAAAAAATCAACAGTACTTTTATATAATAATAACAAAACCCAAGAAGCAAAAATAGAAAGTGAAATCCCACTCCAAATAACTACAAAATGCATAAAATATCTGGAGATCAATCTATCAAAGCACACAAGAGACTTGTATAGATTCAATTACAAAGTGCTCTTTAAAGAAACAAAGAACAACTTAAATAGCTGGAGGAATCAGTGCTCATGGCTAGGCTATGCCAACATAATGAAAATGACAATATTTCTGAAGTTAATTTACACTTTTAATGCTATACCAATCAAATTACCAAGAGGTTACTTTATAGAACTTGGTAAAATAATAACAAAATTTGTTTAAAAAAAGATCTAGAACATTAAGGGAAATTATGAAAAAAAAATAGAAATGAAAAGGGAAAGGTACTTCCAGACCTCAAACTACATTATATAGCAGCAGTTATCAAAACCATCTGATACTGGTTAAAAAAAATAGAGCTATAAATATTGATAAACTTAACCCTTCCAAGCAATACAAGGATCTAAGACATCTCCAGAGGCCTCATGATGGAAAATGCTATCCACATCCAAAGAAAGAACTATGAAAGTTGAATTGCTATTTTTTTCTCTTCTGTTGAGTTTTGTTTCCTCTTTCTGATGGTTCCTCCTATTGGTTTTAATTTTTACTTACAACACCACCAATGTGAAAATATGTTTAATAGGAATGTAAATGAATAGCCTATATCAGACTGTGCGCCGTCTTGGGGGAGAGTGGTGGGGAGTAAGGGGGAGAAAAATTTTAAACTCAAAAACATATGGAAGTGATTACTGATAAATCAAAATAAATTAATAAAATTTTTTAAAAATAGAGCTATACTAATGGAATAGACTAGACAAGAGAGAATCAGAAACAACAGGATTCAATAACCCAGTGTTTGATAGAATGGAAAACATAAATTACCTGGGAAGAAACTCCTTATTTGATAAAAACTATTGGGAAAACTGGAAAGCAGGTAGGAATTAGGCTTAGATAAACACCTTAACATCATATTCCATAATACATTCTAAATGGACATGCAAGCTTAATATTAATGATCAGACTATAAAAAAATTAGAAGAGAAGTAGATTCATATACCTCTCAGATCTATGGGTAGGTGGTGTATTCTTAAGCAAACAAGAGATAGAGGTGATTAATTACAAAAGATAAAACTGATAACTTTGATTACATGAAACCGAAAACCTTCTGCACAGACTAATTAATGCACCTAGAATAGGAATGGAAGTGGTCAAATGGGGAAAAAAAATCTTTGTATCAAATTTCTTTGCTAAAGGTTTAGTATCTAAGACATATAGACAATAAATATTTATATATAAGATTAATAGCCATTCCCCCAAAAATAACTGGTCAAAGGATAAAAACAAATATTTCTCAAAAGAACTGCAAATTATTCACAACCATATGAAAGAATGCTCCAAATCATTAATAATAAGAAAAAAAGCACATCAAAACAACCCTAAGGTTTCACTTCACACCTTGTAAATTGGCAAAGACAAAAAATGGTAATAGTCAATTTTGAGAATTGTAGAATAACAGGTACATTAATATACTGTTGGTGAAGCTATGAAATGGTACAACCATTCTGGAAAGCAATTTAGAATTATGCCAATCAAGTGACTAAGATATCCATACCCTTTGAACCAGAGACTCAATTTACTGAGCTTATTCCCCAAGGAAGCTACAGATAAGAACAAAGTCCCTACATATACCAAAATATTTATACAGCACTTTTTGTGATAACAAAGTTTTGGAAACAAAGTAGATGCCCATCAGTTGGGGAATGGCTAAACAAATTGTGGTACATGAACGTAATGGGATATTGCTGTTGTTCAGTCACGTCTGACTCTTCGTGATCCTGTGTACTATAGCGTACTGTCCCAGTGGTTTTCTTGGTAAAGATATTGGAGTGGTTTGCTATTTCCTTCTCCAGTGGATTAAGAGACAGGTTAAGTGACTTGCTCCGGATCACACAGCTAGTAAGTGTCTGAGGCCACATTTGAACTCATATCTTCCTGACTCTAGGATCAGTGCTCTATCTACTGAGCCACCTAGCCGCCAGGATATTACTGTGCTGTTACAAATAAATGTGATGGGGGCAGCTAGGTGGGACAGTGGATACAGCACCGGCCCTGGATTCAGGAGAATCTGAGTTCAAAACTGGCCTCAGACACAATACTTACTAGCTGCGTGACCTTGGGCAATTCACTCAACCCCCACTGCCCAACCAAAAAAAAAAAAGAAATGTGTGTGATGAATACAAAAAAAGTATGAAAAAATTAACATGAGCTGATGCAGACTGAAGTCAACAGACAAGAAAACAATATACACAATAAATATAACAATATAAATAGAAAGAATAACCACATATTAAAAAATTTTTAAATGAATTAACAAAATTATAAAGATCAAGCATGACTTGAAAGAGATAAAAGAAAGATAATCCCAATCCACTCCTTGTGGAGATGGGAGATCCATAGGTGTTAAACATTGCACATATTTTTAGACTTCTTCAATGTACCAATCAATTATTTGTAAAAAGGGAAAAGAACCTATTTGTACAAAAACATAGCAGCTCTTTTTGTGGTGGCAAAGAACTGGAAATTGAGGGGAAGCCCATCAATGGTAGAATGGCCAAACAAGTTGTGGCATATGATTGTAACGGAACATTATTATACTATAAGAAATAATGAGCAGGCTGATTTCAGAAAAACATGGAAAGACTTACAAGAACTGATGCAAAATGAAGTGAACAGAACCAGGAGAACCTTGTATACAGTAACAGCAATATTTTATTATGAAGAACTGTGAATGACTGGTAATGGAATACTATTGTACTATAAGAAATGATGAGTCAACAACAAAAAAAGCAAAGAAAAAAATAAATGAGGAGGAGGATGGTTTCAGACAAACCTGGAAAAATGTATATGAACTGATGCAGAGTGAAGTGAGCAGAACCAAGAGAACACCAGACAATAACAGCAACATTGTAAGATGATCAACTGTGAATGAACTAGCTATTCTCTGCAGTACAATGATCCAAGAGAAAGAACTGATGGAGTCTGAATGCACACTATTTTTCACTTTATTTTTTTGTGGGGTTTATTTTCGGTCTGCATCTTCTTTCACATCATGACTAATACAGAAATATGTTTTGCATGATTGTAAATGTATGACCAGGGGTGAGGAACCTGCAGCCTCGAGGCCACATGTGGCCCTCTAGGTCCTCAAGTTCGGCCCTCTGACTGAATCCAAACTTCACAAAATAAATCCCCTTAATAAAAGGATTTGTTCTGCAAAACTTGGACTCACTCAAAAGGCCATACCCAAGGACCTAAAAGGCCACATGTGGCCTGGAAGCCTCAGGTTCCTCAACCTTGAACCTATATCAAATTGCTAATTGTCTCAAGGAAAAGGAAGGGAGAAAATTTAGAACTCAAAAAGTTTTTTTTAAATGAATGTCAAAAATTGTCTTTACATGTAATTGAGGGGAAAATAAAATATTAAAATACTATTTGTTATATGGGATGACTCTGGGAGGGGAGAGGAATGTACTTTTTAAAAAAACTTTTTAAAGTAAAAAAGCAAATGGCAAACAGCAAGCAAACAAGCAAACAAAAAACCCTAGGGGGAAAAAAACTCTGTTCCCTCCCATTCTCTTGGACGGTGTAGGCAGGCCCTGCTTGGTCCCATCCCTTCTGTTGTTAGCTGCTATTGCTGCTGCTTTTCTGGATGGGGTGGCTAAGGCTAGCCCTCACTGTTTGGCAGAATCTTTTGCTTCTGGGGTGGTTCATTTCTGGGTGGTTCACTGCAAGTTTTGCCCTTAGTCTGGTCTTTGTCTCTTTCTCCTTGCACAATTTCCAACCAGAAGTCAGCTCCATCCCCTGCTGTGGCCCTGATAAGCTCCAACAGGTTACCATAAATTGGGCTGATCGTAGGCCTCCTACAAGGCCCCCAGTGCTCATGCTGCCTGGCTCATTTACTGGCCCTGAGTCCCACATGCTCTGGCACGGGTTGACCACCAGCTGCACAACCCATGTCACCTGCTGTGGTTATGACACAGGCTTCCCAGGAACTGTGACTTCTGCTTCCCCTGGCATATACAGAGTGTATATGGGTTCCTGGCAGTCTTCTTACGGAGTCTTGTCCTATATGGGGAAGTTTATTGATATTTCTTTTTGATTTTCTTTATCAGTGCTCCATCTGGTACACTTTTACAACTCTGTTGGAGTATTCTGGGCATAGCTTGGCTTTTCTAGAATCTTTTACATCACCATCACAAAACTACTTTGCTAATCTTAAAGCACTATATAAACATGAATTATTATTCAAGTTTTGAAAAGTTGTAAAGGCAGCAGAGTAGCTAGAAGTAGTACAATGAAGAGCTCTTCCCCCAAACTCCACTAAATAGACCTAGAAAATGTACCAGACCAAATCCTGATGGAGAAATCCAAGAAGAAGTCATAATAAATCATTTTTCTACTTCAGATTGGCAAAAAAAGACAGAGAGATCTGGGGATACTAGGGACAAGGCCTAATACAGAGTATACCCCACAGGGAGTACAACAGTGCTCAGACAAAGTCTATGGATCGTGGTAAGCAGGGGCCCCATACCTATATGCGGCACTGTGACGAGAACAGATTCAAACTGGCATTGGGTAGGACATCCAGGGTGGACTGATGGAGGAGATGCACCTGCTCTCTCCTCCCTCCTTCCCCATTCTCTCTGTTTACTGACCTGTATCCTGAGAAAAGAACGAGTTCAGAAGCATCAGTAGCAGTGTGGCTCAGACCCTAGGAACACAGTGATGTAGTTCTGGCCTCCACCCCTGTCCAAAGCCTGCAGAGGTATAATCTGGGTAGGAATTTCAGAACAAAAGGGAACCTGTAATCCTATCACTCTGAACAAGCAAAGCTTCCCAGCTCGCTGACAGGGGCTAAGTCCAGCAGAAGTCTACTCAGACCCAAATCCAGTACACAAAACTACAGAACTCAGACTAGGGGGGGCAGCAATCAGACTTTAATCTGGTTCACACCCCTTCAGGAGCAATGAAATATATGTCCCAAGCCTGTACTGTCCCCAAGATTCTAGAACACAACACTCAATACTCCCAAGAAAGAATAGGACCAGTCCAGACCTTCCCTCCAGATATGCACAAAGCCTAGTCCTAACATCAAGTCTTAAATTAAGAAGTAGGCTGGTGAGCTAACATAATAAAAATGACAATTCTACCTAAATTAATTTACTTATTTAGTGCCATAAAAATCCAACTACCAAAAAAATATTTTATAGAGCTAGAAAAAATAATAACAAAATTCATCTGGAAGAGCAAAAGGTCCAGAATATCAAGGGAATTAATGAAAAGAAACACAAGGGAAGGTGGCCTAGCCTCACCAGATCTTAAATTGTATTATAAAGCAGCAATTATCAAAACTACTTGCTACTACTGGCTAAGAAGTAGAGTGGTGGATTAGTGGAATAGGTTAGGTACACAAGCCACAATAGTCAATGACTACAGTACTCTACTGTTTGATAAACCCAAAGACTCCAGCTTCTGGGATAAGAACTCACTATTTAACAAAAACTGCTAGGAAAAGTAGAAAACAGTATAGCAGAAACTAGGCAAAGACTAACATCTTACACCCTACACCAAGATAAAGTCAAAATGGGTACATGACTTAGATACAAAGGCTGATACTATAAACAAACTAGGAGCTCAAGGAATAGTTTACCTGTCAGATTTATGGAAAAGGGAAGAATTTATGACCAAATAAGATATAGAGAACATTATGAAATTCAAGATGGATGGCTTTAGTTACATTAAATTGCCAAGTTTTTGCACAAACAAAGCCAATGCAACCGAATTAGAAGGAAAGCAGAAAGCTGGGAAATAATTTTTATAACCAGTGTCTCTGATAAAGGCCTCATTTCTAAAATACATAGAGAACTGAGTCAAATTTATAAGAATATAAGTCATTCCCCAGTTGATAAGTGGTCAAAGAATATGAACAGATGAAGAAATTAAAGCTATCTATAGTCACATGAAAAAATGCTCTAAATCACTATTGATTAGAAAAATGCAAATCAAAACAACTCTGAGTACTACATCATACCTATCAGATTGGCCAACATGACAAAACAGGAAAATGATAAATGTTGGAGAAGATATGGGAAAATTGGAACACTAATGCATTGTTGGTGGAGTTGTGAACTGATTTAACCATTTTGGAGAGCAATTTGGAACTATGCCAAAAGGGCTATAAAACTGCATACCTTTTGACCCAATAATACCACTTCTAGGTTTGTATCCCAAAGAAATCATAAAAATTGGAAAAGGACACACATGTACAAAAATACTTATAGCAGCTCTTTTTGTGGTGGCAAAGAATTGAAAATTGAGGGGATAACCATCAATTGGGGAATGGCTGAACAAGTTGTAGTATATGAATGTAATGAAATACTATTGTGCTATAAGAAATGATGAACAGGCAGATTTCAGAAAAAACCTAGAAAGATTTACATGAACTGATGCTGAGTAAAGTGAGCAGAACCAGCAGAACATTGTACACAGTAACAGCCACATTGTTCGACGATTGACTTTGATAGACTTAGCTCTTTTCAGTAATGCAAGGATCTAAGACAACTCCATGGAACTCATGATGGAAAATGCTATCCACATCCAGAGAAAGAACTCTGGAGTCTGAATGCAGATGGAAGCATACCATTTGCTCTCTTTTTTTGTTGTGTTTCTTCTTTCTCGCAGTTCCTCCCATTGCTTCTGATTCTGCTTTACAACATAACTACTGTGAACATATGTTTAATATGAACGGATATGTAGAGCCTATATCAGATTGCACACTGTCTTGGGGAGGAGGGATGGGAAGGAGGGGGAGAAAATTTAAAACTCAAAATCTTAGGGAAGCGAAGGCTGAAAACTAAAAAAAAAATAATGAATGAAAAAAGGAAGTAGGCTGGAAGAATGAGCAAAAAAAAAAAAAAAGAATCCCACTATAAATTATGTGACTGAGACACTCAAAACACAAATCCAGGAGAAGAGAATGACTCCAAAACATCTATAAGCAGTCTCCAGGAAAAACACAGTGTTGGCAAAAATTCAGCTAGAATTACTGGAAGAGATGAAGTGAAAGTTAAAAATAAAAAGAGTTCAAAATTGTTTTTACAAAGGAAATGAGAGCACCTGAGGAAAAAATTGGGAAAGAAAGGGGAGCTATAATAGAAAGAAATGGAAAGAGAATTAACAGCCTGGTACAAGAGGTACAAAGCATGCCCAGACAACAAACTCCCTGAAAATTATAATGAACTAAATAGAAGTCAATGACTCCATGAGAGAAGAAAATATTAAAACAAAGTCAAGAGCCTGAAAAAAAGAAGAAAACGTAAGGCATCTCATATCAAAAAAGATTGAGAAGAAAAACTTTAAGAATCATTGGACCACCTAAATGCCATGACAAAAACAATAAGCCAGATCCAATAAGCCATTATATTTCAAGAAATCTTAAAAGAAAATAGCCCAGATCTCTTAGAATCAGAAAGTAGAGTGAATGCAGAAAGAATTCACCAGTCCCCTCCTGAAAGAAACCCCAATATGAAAACTCCCAGGAATATCATAATCAAAATCCAGAGCTTCCAGGTCAAAGAAAAATACTGCAAGCAGACAGAAAGAAAGAATTCAAATACTGAGGACCCACAATAACAATCACATACAATTTAGCAACCACAACCATAAAAGTACAGATAGCCAGGAATACCATATTGCAGAAGGCAAAGGACGTTGGCTTATACCCAAGAATAATTTACTCAGCAAAACTGAGAATAATGCTACAAGGGGAAAAAATGGACTCAAAGAAACTGATGATTTCCAAGCATCCTTATGAAAATACCAGAACTCTGTAGAAACTTCGAAGTTCAAACACAGGAGTGAAGAGAAATACAAAAAGGTAAACACGAATGAACAATGATAAAGGCCTAAAGAAGGGTAAAGTACTTAGATTCTAATAAGGGGAGATATGTGTCCCCTATGAACCCTATCATCATCAAGGGTCATAATGGGAGTCTAGTTATATAAGTCCTGGGAATGATTCTGTTAAGTCTTAATGGTTTTAAAAGAAGGATGGAAAAGGAGAGGAGGAACATACTGGAGGAGGGGGAAGGAAAGTTATGGAAAATTATCTCATAATCAGGAAGCTCAAGAAGACATCTATACAAAAAATGAGGGTGGGGGAGTGGCTAACACTTGAACTTTACTCTCATCTGGACTGGTAAAAGGAGGGAAAAATACACATAAACACAGACAGAGTTGAGTACAAAAATATATTTTACTCAACAGTAAATAAGAGGAAAAGGGGGAATTAAAGGGAGGGTAGATTAAGGGATTAGTTCTGAGAAAATCAAACCCTAAAAATGTACAAAAATATTTACAGCTCTTTTTGAGTTGGCAAAGAATGGGAATATGGGGGGGAGGTTGCATAAAGTAGGGAATGCATGAATAAGGCATATAAAGGTGATGGAATACTGTTATGCTGTAAGACATGATGACGGGGATGATTTCAGAGAAACCTGAGAAGACTTGTATGAATTGATGCAGAGTGAAATGAACAGAACAAGGAGAACAATTTGTACAAAGACAATATTATAGTAAAGATAAAGTAACTTTCAAGAACTAGGAACTCAGATCAACCCCAATTGCAGAGGACAAATGATAAAACATGCTACCCACCTCCTGATAGAAAGGTGAAATACTGAGAGTACAGAACGAGATACATACATACATATATGTGTATGTGCATACATGTATATGGATAAATATATACACACACGTGTGTGTATGACAATGATTTAAAAAAAGAAAACTTAGAGAAGCAGTACAGTATAATGAAAACTACACTGAATATTAGAGTTAGGAAAGAGATAGGTTTAAATCCCATTTCCCATAGTTACTGTGTTGATCATGGACAACTTGTTTAATCTTTCTGAACCTTAAGTTTCCTCATTTGTAAAATTAGGTTAATGGTAAAAAAAATGAATAATTGTTGTGAGAATCAAATGAGATAATGTGCTTTGCAAAGTTTAAAGTACTACATAAATGTGTGCTCTTACAAATCTAAGGCACTGTTAAATTTTTTTAAAGATTTTAAATGTAAATCTTTGATCCTTTGTTGTGATTGGTCAAACACATTTACCTTTCTACTGGACTAGTAAATCATGAGACTTGGATTCTAATCTCAAAAACTAATTCCAAGCTCTTCCCCTAGCTATGGGACACAGTTTCTTTATCCACATAAGGACTGGGGAGGGACTCTGTGTGTGTGTGTGTGTGTGTGTGTGTGTGTGTGTGTGTGTGTGTGAATTGCATCAATCACCTCACCCCCACTTAAGTGACCAACAAAAAAGCCACATCTTTGTAACACTTATTAAATACTTGATATGTGCCACTCACTGTGCTAAGGACTAAGCATACAAATACAAGCAATCAAAATAGTCTCTGCCCTCTAGGAGATTATATTTTAATGAAGGAATAAAACAATTAAAAGGGGGGAGGAGATAAGAGAAGCACAAGCAGAGGCATGGTGAGGAGGCAGCAGGGAAGTGGTGTGAAGGCCTGAGCTCCAGCTACAAAAGGCAAAAGCTTACTTAGCAGAACCAGGAGACCCAAAGGTAGAGTAGGTAAAGGACAGGGTTCTGGTGAGAGGCAGGTGGAAAGGTCTGGAGGTAAGAGAAAAGTAGCTAATTAACACTGACTAGCTAAATGATATCAACTGATAATCAACGAGAAAAGCACTGGTGAAAACTCGTGAGCTATAGCATCAGATACTCCTCATTCCATTAGGGTACCCCATAACTCTTGAGAGGAGAATTGGCAGCTGGCCTCGGGGGACCCAGACTGCCTACACAATGTGTGAAGAATTGGGAGAGTAGTTCTAGTGCTCATGCTACACATAAAATGGAGGGAGAGGGGAGATTCCATCACATATGATCAATCCTTTCTTTTGTAGTAGTTTTTTTCTATGGGTAATGAATCCTTTTTTCCTTTGAACTAATTCACTCTACATTAAGAAATCATTGAGAACTGAATAAGTAAATAATTTTATTGTATTTTCCAGTCTAAAAATAAACAAAAAAAAGATGAAGACTAAATTAATGCTGTAATTGAACAATTTAAGTTTCTTATGCTGACCTGACTAAAATAGTTTATTTGGTTTCTTTCTTTTTAAGCCAATTACTCATTTATAACTAAAATAGTAACAAAAAATTAATTCACTCTAATTGCTAATCTATTTAAAATAAAACAATGGAAACATCTGTATTTTTGAGCGGTAGTTATGGTTTTTTTTCCTAGTATAGCCCTGGAAAAACACCCCCCAAATATCTGCAATTAATCTGTTGATGGGGAAATGGAACACCCCTCATTAAGTTCTTGAGTACTTGTTTTTGTTAACTTTGTTAATAAAATAATAAATTTGGAAACAGGAAGACATATGAATAAATCAAAAACAAGAGAACAATATAAACAATGACTATAATAATGTAAATAAGGCAGTTATAAAAGACAACAGAACCAAGATCAAATGCAATATCAAGCTGATATTGGTTTCACATGATAACTGATGTTGGAACACATCAATTTTAGTAGAGAAAGTGGGTAAAGAATGTTACATACTCTACTGGTCACAACCACTGCACTGGCAGGTTTTACTTAAGTAGTTTTAATTTCTGTTAGGAGACTGGTAGGTTACTGTATTACTGAATGTGGTGTAAAAATCAAAATGCATTAATAAAACCTTACTTCACAGCATGGAAACCAACTCCAGATAGGATGTAGTTGGCAATCTGTCTGTAACTTAAAATCTTAAGGCTGAGAAAAGTTAAGTGAGTTGCCAAGGATCATAAAGCTGGTAAGCATCAAAGGCAGGCTCTGAATCCCAAGAATTCCTAACTCCAATTCAGTACTCTAAACACTATGCCACTCTTGTCTTTATTAATAAAAGATACTAAAAATGAAGAAATATACAATAATCAATATACTACATATGACACAGTAACACGTTGTGAGATAACAGAATAAGACATAAACCTTATTCTATCTGGGGAAGCAACTAAACTTGAAGGCCTAGGAGGGCAAAGATAATCTTGGCCAAACTCTTCATCTCCTCCATCACTTTGCATGGCATTCTGTACAAAACTGGCAGTAGCCTGTACTAATTTCACCCCAAATTTCTTTTCATAAATGAAAGTGTTCTGACCTCCTTAAGTTTTCCTAGACCACTTTGTCTGGATTTCTCCTTTGTCCTCTTTACTCCCTACATGTACACACGTTGCATCTCTCCCAGGTCCCAAAGGTCAAAGACTGCATCATTTTTGATCCTAGCATTCCTTGTGCCTAGCTTAGGATCTTGCATATCAGAGGCACTTAAATGCCTATTGCTGTTGAATCTGACAGGCATAAATAGTATCTAATCAATGCTGATTTGTGTGGTACAAACTATAAAAGTGGTAGAAGTTCAGAGCCAGAGAACAACTTCCCCTTATATAGGTCTACAAAGTGCTTTCCTCATTCTGTGATGTAGGTAGCATTAAAAACCCTGTTACACCAATGAAAAAACTGAGGCTCAGAGAAGTTAGCTGATTTCCCCAGGAATCATACAACTAATAAGAGTCAAAGTCAGGATTCAAATCCAGATCTGATGACTCTAAGGGCTCTTTCTACAGTACTCTGAAAACTGAAGTAGTTAAGCAAGGTCTCACCAATGAGGAAGGACTCGACCTGGGCCTTCTTGTATAGCTAGGATTTGAATGGGCAAAGGTCAAGGAGAAAACAGTAGGAACATGAGTCAAATGTAAGGTCTCACATGGATGGGACCTTAAGAATCTTCTAGTTTAGCTTCCTCATTTTACAGATGAGGATATTGAGGTCCAAGGAGGTTACATGATTTGCCCAACATAAACCAAAGAAGGCATAGAGGCAGTAATGGGTATGACAAAGAGGGTGTCTGTTTGAGTACAGTGATAATTCAAGGTTGGACAGGTAAATTAAGGTCAAATATTAGAAGGTCTTGAAAGCTAAGTAGTTGGGGAACAGCTTAACAAATTATAATATAAGATCATAATGGCATACTATTGTGCAGTAACAAATGATTAAAGGGATGGTTTCAGAGAAATCTGGGAAGTCTTGTATAAATTGATGAGAGTGAGGTGAACAGAGCTAGGAGAACAATTTATATAATAACAACATTGTAAAAATAAATAATTTTGAAAGACTTAAGATCTAATCAATGGGGGGGAGGTGTGTGAAGGCAAGATAGCAGAGTAAAAGCAGTGACTAGCTTGAGCTTTCCCTTAAACCCCTTCAAATAGCTATTAAAAAAAATGACTCTAAACAAATTCTAGAGCAGCAGAACCCACAAAAAGACAGAGTGAAACAAATTTCCAGCCCAAGACAACCTGGATGGTTGGTAGGAAAGGTCTGTTGCACTGGGCTAGAAGAGGAATGCAGTTCAGTGCAGGCATGCAGGCCTCAAGAGACTGAATCACGTGCAGCTGTGGTGGTTTCCAGACTTCTCAACCCACAAATGCCAAAGACAACTTAGAAGGTCAGTTGGAAAGGTCTGTCAGACCTGGGTAAGAAAGGAGCACAGTGCAGTCATGGCCCTACTGCAGCCCCATAGCAGCAGCCACAGTTGCAGTGGCTGCATCTAGAGCTCTCACTCTTGGCCCACAGATGGTGGGGGCATCTAGTGGCTCATCAGAGGGACTGCAGGGATCTCTCTGCCGGCACTGAGGCAGAATTCTCTGGCTTTGCCCGTACTTGGATCTGGGTCCCAGTCCTGGAGTGAGGAGTAGCACTGGCATAATGGAGCTTGTAGTGGTGGTAGAGAGGTAATCCTCCTCACAGTTCCAAGGCAGAAAAGAGTGCCTGTGGTATCTCATAGACCAGAGCACAGGCCAGGAAAGGAGTAAACACCTCTCCTTTCATCATGCCACCTTTGAGGAACTGAAAATTTATAGGTCCCTATAAACGGCTGCACAAAACCCCTGAAACTTGGGACAGTACACCGTCAACATTGGAAGCAGAGCTCTACCTTAACAAAGAGTTAAAAAGTCAAGAAATTGGCTGGAAACATGAACAAACAAGAGGAAAAAAGCTCAGACTATAGAATCTCACTTTGGTGACAAAGAAGATCAAAACACAACCAGAAGAAAACAAAATCAAAGCTCCTATATCCAAAGCCTCTAAGAAAAATATGAATTGGTCCCAGGCCATGGAAGAGCTCAAAAAGGATTCTGAAAATCAAGTAAGAGAAATAGAGGAAAAACTGGGAAAAGAAATGAGAGTGATGTAAGAAAATCATGAAAAATGAGTCAACAGCTTGCTAAAAGAGACCCAAAAAAATACTGAAGAAAATAACACCTTAAAAAATAGACTAACCCAAATGGCTAAAGAGGTCCAAAAAAGTCAATGAGGAGAAGAATGCCTTAAAAAGCAGAATTGGCCAAATGCAAAAGGTAGTCCAAAAACTCACTGAAGACAATAATTCCATAAAAATTGGAATGGATCAAATGGAAGCTAATGACTCTATGAGAAATTAAGAAATTATAAAACAAAACCAAAAGGATGAAAAAATAGTCTACAATGTGAAATATCTCATTGGAAAAACAACTGACCTGGAAAAAAAGACCCAGGAGAGACCATTTAAAAATTATTGGACTACCTGAAAACCATGATCAAAAAAAGAACCTAGACATCATCTTTCAAGGAAAACTGCCCTAATATTCTGGAACCAAAGGGTAAAATAGAAATTGAAAGAATCCATCGATCATCTCCTGAAAGAGATCCCAAAAGGAGAACTCCTAGAAATATTATAGCCAAATTCTAGAGTTCCCAGGTCAAGGAGAAAATATTGCAAGCAGCCAGAAAAAAAACAATTCAAGTATTGTGGAAACACAATCAGGATAACACAAGATTTAGCAGCTTCTACATTAACGGATCAGAGGGGTTAGAATATGATATTACGGAGGTCAAAGGAGCTAAGATTAAAACTAAGAATCACCCACCCAACAAAATTGAGTATAATCCTTCAGGGGAAAAAATGGATATTCAATGAAATAGAGGACTTTCTAGCATTCTGGATGAAAAGACCAGAGCTGAATAGAAAATCTGACTTTCAAATATAAGACTCAAGAGAAGCATGAAAAGGTAAACAGGAAAGAGAAATCATAAGAGACTTATTAAAGTTGATCTGTTTATATTCCTACAAGGAAAGATAATATTTATAACTCATGAGACCTAAACGGGGTAAATTATCTCACATGAAAGAGGCAAGAAAAAAGCTTTTACAATGGAGGGCAGAGAAGGGAGGTGGGAGGGAATGAGTGAATCTTACTCTCATCGGATTTGGCTTAAGGAGGGAATAACATACATGCTCAATTAGGTGTGGAAATCTATCTTACCGTACAGGAAAATAGGGGGAAGGGGATAAGAGGGGGGGGATGACAGTGGGGAGGGCAGATTTGGGGAGGAGGTAATTAGAAGCAAACACTTTTGAGGAGGGACAGGGTCAAAGGAGAGAACAGAATAAACTGCAAGGAAGGTGGGGATAGGATGAAGAAAAATATAGTTAGTCTTTCACAACATGACTATTATAGAAGTATTTTGCGTGACTATACATGTATTACTGATATTGAATTGCTTGCTTTCTCAATGAAGGTGGGTGGGGAGGGAGGAAGGGAGAGAACTTGGAACTCAAAGTTTTAAAAATGAATGTTAAAAATTGTTTTTACATGCAACTGGGAAATAAGATATACAGGCAAAGGGGTATAGAAATCTATCCTGCCCTACAGGAAAATAGAAGGGGAAGGGGATAAGAGGAGGGGGATGATAGAAGGGAGAGCAGATTGGGGGAAGAGGTATTCAGAATGCACATTGTCTTGGGGTGGGGGGAGGAGAGAGGTGGGGAGAAAATCTGGAACTCAAAATTCTGTGGAAGTGAATGTTGAAAACTAAAAATAAATAATTTTTAAAAAAGATCTAATCAATGCATAGTTAATCTTAACTCCAGAGGACTCATGATAAGGAATGTTACTTACCTCCTAAGAGACAGATGATAACTACCCATGTAGAATAAGATATATTTTTGGATACTACCAATATGAGAATTTGTTTTGCTTGATTACACATATATATTTATTATAAGCGGATTGTTTTTCCTTTTTTCTTTTCCAGTGGGGGAGAAAGGTGTGAGAGAGAGAAAACAAATTCTTGTTAATTAAAAAAAAATTAAATTAAATTAAAAACAAAAGCTGAGCAGTGTTTAGACTTGCCACAGGAGCACCAAAGCAGCTAAAGGAGTAAAGGAAACTCAGTCTGGCATCAGTATTTAAGATGAAGTGGGGATTAGTTTCCTCTCTTTCCTAGTGAGAAAAATGAGATATGAAATAACTGGCCTTAACGTTACCAAGTTCTAAGTTCAAAAAAGTTAATTGTTTGGAGAATGCCCATGAATCCACCTGTTCTCTAGTTAGAGAGGAATCATTCTTTTCTTACCTTGATGCCGTGGGGTTGGAGTATAAATGCTTGCAACCTCTTCAGAGTCATTAATCTCTAGGCTTTCATCATATGGCTGATTTTCAACGACCTTGGTCTGTGCAAAAAGAGAAATGATTATGTGCCTCATAGTGATAAGCCTGCCAAAGTTTACATTTCCCCTAAAAAGCACGGGTCCTCTCCCATATCCAAGCCATCAGTTGTATAACTCTCCACTTAAGTTCCCCTCCCCTCCTCCTCCGCTACAAGTCAAGCAGTGCAATGGTGAGAGGCAGCCCATCAAGGGGAACGTTCTGGGGTTGGCTAGAGGAGGAGGAGGAGGGAGGAAGGAAGCTTGGGGGGAGGGGGTAAAACGACCACCTATACTAGCAATGTCACTTCAGAAACCTGTAAGATACGGTCTTTCCAGACCAAGGGTTTCCATAGAGATGTCCTCTGGCTCAGTTTGTCCCCCCACGGCTGTTGGGAGTTTCTTAAGGCTGACGGGGTTCCTAGCCCCCCTCTTTGTCCTGGGGCCATCTCTGGGGGTAGTAGGGAAGAAGTCTCCTGTTGGAGCCCCAGAGGGAGGAAGAATCCCTTTCCCTCAGGCCCATCCTGAACTCCTAAATGCATCCCCCTCCCCAGGTAGGACATGTCTCTCCCGAAACACCGAGGGAGGGGGCTGGCCCTCTGTTGCCATGGAGACCGTAGGGGTTGCCATGGACACACTGAGTCCTCTCGGGTAGTGCAGCTTGGAGGGCGGGAGGGCTCTCTCTAGCCTCTCCAGGCTGGGTGGGTTACCTGCAGTCCTTCTGAATCCGTCTCCTCCATTTGGAAAGGACTTGGGGGCCAAGAGCGCCGGATTCACCACCTCAGGCCTAACGACTGTCAGAGCCTCCAGCCCGAGCAGCCGGCGTGTTGACAGTCTTTAAGACAGAGGAGCCATCGCGAGATCTCCCCGCCTTCCCCTTTGACCTCGTGACAATTCTGGCCTAGCCTACTTAGGGATCCCCCTACTCCCCAGCCAGTCAGAGGCTTTCTCGGCGCCGCTAGGAGAACCTAGGAGGGTCGTAGCCCATCTGGGCAGCCAGTCCCGCGCATCGGCAATTTCGGGAAATGCGTGTATGGTGGCATCTAGCGGCCAACTTCAGGCAATGGTCGCTTTGGCCAGAGACCAACCTGTAAATGCCGTTTACAGGGTTTCCGATCAGGGATCGCTGGTTGTGCAACTTCTCCCAGGTCAATCAGATTTTTTAAAATAGATATGCAGATCTTTCAGGGAAGAATGAACGAAGGGCAAGTGCCAGACCGCTTGGATCTGCTAAACTTTGGAAGACAGAGAAAGAAGGAGAAAGAAAATAGAAAAACTTTTGACCCAGAAAAATCTCCTAAGGGAAGTAAGGAAGTAGCTGAAAAATTGGGGTATCAGGAACATTCCTTCTTCCAGGTCGGATGATAATGGTCCAGTAGGCACTTTCCCCAGACGTGTCAGTTGATCCGGATCTTCCCCCTCCGAGATATATGCACCAGAATAGATTCTTTTTCTTTTGCAGCTGAGATTGGTAGATGACTTCCCTGAAAGTAAAGTGAATGGCAGTCACCAAATAACACAGCACAAGTAATTCTTTGTTTGGAGTCCGGACGAAGATACCATGAACTGCTTGCCAGGCAGTCCTTAGTCCTATGAAAAGGTTAAAATATGCTGGCTTTCTAAATAAAGTCCTTTTAATAAAAATAAATTTTATTTTAAAACAAAGATTCACTTTTTCTCTCTCCCTTCCCAAAGTGAGAAAAACGAAACCCTTGTTACAAACATGTATGGTTAATCAAAATAAATTCCCACATTGGCTATGTCATATGTGTGTCTGTGAATTCCAAAATGCACTGAGTCCACATCTCTTTCAAGAGGTGGGTAGCATGTTTCATCGTTAAGACCTCTGAATTATGGTTGGTCATTTTGTTGATCAGAATTCCCAAGTCTTTCGTGACAATAAACATTTAGTAAGCGCCAGGCACTTTCAAAGTTGTTTGTCTTTACAATATGGTCGTTATGTATAAATTGTTCTCCTGGCTCTGCTCACTTCACTATGCATCAGTTCTCTAAAGTCTTAAGCAGAATATAACTGCTTAACATGGGTCTTTCGCTGCTTCCTCGACTGCAAAGACCGCTTCTTTTGTCCTACAGCAACTTGAATACACACAATGGGTACTTAATAAATATTTGTTGAAATGAATTAAATAGAACTGAACTGAATCACAGATGGAGCTGAAGCAGGACGTGAAATAAAGGGGTGAGCAGACAAGAACATGTAATAGTAAAGCGCCACAGAGCCCAGGTGGGCACGTGGGACCATCGGATCAATGAAGGGGACGGAGAGAAAGGGCATGTTTTACTCCAGGTTTGGAGGCAGCCGGGAGGTGTGAGATCAAATGGGTCTAGACTGGGTGGGCGAGTACTGGTGCCCCCATTGATCCCGGCCCCTGCCCTTTAACCCATGCCGTTTCCGGTTGGAGACGTGGCTCGGGGCCGCCATCTTGGCAAGAAGCGAAGCAGCGGTGGCTCCTGTCAGGGGAGCGGCAGGTCCAGAGTGGCCGGTCCTCCCCTCCCGGGTCCCTTAACCTTCTGCCCAGTGGAGCCGGAGAGCGGGCTCGCCGCACCACCGCCCTCATCATGGTAAGATCCGAGCTGGGCCCCCAGGCCTGAGCCCCCGGGAGGCCGGCGGCCCCTCTCCTGGGCCAGCCGGCCGGCCTTGCCTGTGGACCGGCTCCGCCTCAGCCCGTACACCCCGGGCCCGGCCCTCCCTACGGGGCCCCGCGGGCACCGTGTCTCTTCGGCCGGTGCAGGGCCCGGCCCTCGGGCAGGCCTACGGGAACTCGCTGAGGGCACCGCTGCCGGCCGGACGCCGGGCCAGCTGCGGCTCCCCGGCTTGGATCTCTCCAGGACCCTGCAGGCGGGCGCCTAGACTAGGGGCTTGTGCCCCTGCCCGAGGATGGGGCGGCAGGCTGGGCCTCCCTTCCGTACCTCCCTTGTCCCCTTTATTCTGCAGGCCCCTTCCCCCTCCGAGTATTACGTGGACCAGGAAGACGGGAGCGGGTGGACGCTGGGCTGGACCAGGCTGTTCTTCTCAAGTGCTGCTTTCCTTCCTAGACTCTGCTGGAATACTTGGTGGAAACACCCCTCTCCCCCTTAAACCATTGATCCGCACCCCATCCCCTTAAGGTGCTTCACTATAGGTTTTCAATATAGGAAAACTGTACAGTTAAAGAGTGACTTGTATTAGTGCCCCGTTTAGCTACGTTGAGGTTATCTTGAGGTCTTTTCCTTCCCTCCCCACTAATTCCTGTAGAGAAAGATCAGAACCCACCGACCGACCAGCCAGCATTCATGAAGTGTCCAGTTGAATGCATAGAAACATAGAAAACAAGGCCTCTGGGATCCTTGAGGAGCTTAGATTTAGAGAGGTAGTGTCATCTGTTAGCCCTAGAACCGCCTTCGTTTTAAAGTCTTATATTTTCATTACCTATTTTAAAAATTGAGATATTTAAACAGATTCAATCTGTTTAAACATCTCAATCTCTTAAGTAGATAAAGAATGAATAAATAAGACAACTGACTCTAGGGCTGATCCTAGGGCTCCTTGCTCCCAATCATCCAGGGAGAGTGATTTTATGTTCTAGTGTGAAAATAATACTGTTTATTCCAATGGGGGGGGGAACATAATTTTAATAATTATATGAGAAGAAAATTCTAGCTTCTAATTACCCCAAACTTGGTTTTAGTAATACTTTCAAATTAAAATTTAGTAGCTCCATTTTGCAGTTTTGAATACCAGGTGCTTTCATGTCCATCGTACTTTTTCTAGTTATTTAACTATGTTAATATTCTTATTTAAGATATTTTTACACATATTAGAGAGATGACAATATAATTTGATGCTGATTTAAGTAATCAGATCTTTGCTGACAATCAAATGAGATCTGAGGGAACATGTTGCTTAGACTTTAAGAAACTGACAGGGTCCTTTTAGTTAGATAAATTGCATAAAGCAGTTCTTTGTAACAGTTTTGTTCAAATTATATAATATTTCCAGAAAAACAGATCTGGCTTTAAAATTCCAATGAGCACAAAAATATTGAATGGGAATTTTCACGCTTCTCCGCACATACTGAAATTTAGCCAATTTCATTGCATTTAATTCTGAATGTAAAGTTTTAGTGCTTTAAAGTTTAATGTTTTTAAAAGTTTTATCCTTTAAGCTAAGTGAATGGTCTCTGAAACCTTTGTTTAGAAAGACAACTGGAATTGCATTTTTTACTAATAAAAAGTAGGATTTGACAGAAGATAAGTAAAAGCCTTGTCAAGTGAATGGTGAATAAGTTTTACACTTTTTGTTTGTTTAGGTGAGTGTATTATATGAAAAGTTTTCATGTTCATATATACTTTAATATGTTATCACATCTGGATCATGCATGACCCACATATGTGAAATATGGGTTCTTTGGGGGAATATATCACAACTTTTTCTGGAGTCCAGAGTACTAGTGATAGGTCAATGCAGTGTCTTCATTCTGTGTTCACTTATAGAATGGTAATTCCTTGAATATAGTAAAATAGATGTTTCATTAAGTCTGTGCCTCCTGTTCCAGGCCTTGCCTGTTTACCAACCCCACCTCAACTTGTGGACCCTGGGCCCTGCTTTTCTTTTACATTCAAAAATTCCAGATAAACGAGAGCTCTGTGTAGGTAGCTGTTCTGCAAATCTAGACATTCCATTTCTAGCTTCCATACTTTAACACAGGATATCTTGTATGCTTGAAAAGCACTCCTTCACGTCTACTTGTTAGAATCCTTAGCTTTCTTCAAAATGCCACTTTCTGGATCCCCTTAGTTGTTCAGCGTTTTCTGCTTCCTCAAATTGTCTTATATTTGCTTTTCCTTATAAATGCTGTGCCCCCACCTGCACAGCTAAGCTCTTTAAGAGCAGGGACTACCCCATCTAATATGGGTAACTCCTTTCCGCATGAAAGGCTTTCAGATATTTGGAAGATGACAGTCAGAAATCTTTTCCATCTTCCTCCTGTAGACACACTCCAACATCCCTCTTTATCTTTGTGTGCCCATCAGCTGTCAGAGTGCCCCACACATAGTAAGTATCTGATAAATATTTACTGTTGCACTGTCTTACTGTTACATCATTCCAATTTGGTGAGACTGATTAAGGAAAGGAGATAGTTGTGACCATAGGATCATAGCTTTAGAGTTAGAAGAGTCATCTAGTCTGACTCTGTTTTTTTGCAGATGAGGAAACTAAATCTCAGAGGGGGCATTCTTTAAAGAGTTATTAAACTTCCATAAGTAGCTTCTTACAGAACATATGTTCCTTCATGATTCACTTGGATGGGACCCAGGACCTAGGTTAACCTAATGTATTTAATAATATATGTTTTTTAACAAAACCCACATACTTTAAGAAGGCTCAAATCTTGAAATGCAAGTAAGTGACTTTGAAGTTCTTTAAGTTCTCTTTGATGACGTCATTGGAGAAGTGATTGATTTCATTTCCCTTTTAATACTCTGCAGATTAATGAGCCAAAATTATTTATTGTAGACACCATGTCTTAGCTCTTCATTTTCTGCAATAAAATTGTACCTGAATGCGTGAACTCTGTACTAAATTGCTGTTATTCGGGGAAGCTGGGTGGCACAGTGGATAAAGCTTCAGCCTTGGAGTCAGGAGGATCTGAGTTCAAATCTGGCCTCAGACATATAACACTTACTAGCTGTGTGACCTTGGGCAAATTACTTAACCCCATTGCCTAACCAAAAATAAATACATAAATAAATAAGTGTATTGCTGTTATTCTAGCACATTTGTTTAAAAATCTCTGTTAACATTCTAGGCTGGTGAGCTTGATGTTGATTGCTGACAAAATTCTATAATGGGTTATTAAACATTGTTTATCAGCATTGAAAAAGATAAATCTTGATCATAAAAGCCAGCATGGATTCACTAAGAAGTCATACCAGGTTAACTTTTTTTTTTAAGAAAATCACTGCACAGGTAGATAAGGGAAATGCAACAAGGTATCAATATCCACAGAAATATCTTTGTGGACAAGGTAGAGAAATACAGGTGACATGGTTAGGTGGATTTAAAACTGGTTGGATGACTGCATCCAAAGAAATTTGATAAATGGATCTATGTCAGCCTGGAGTTAGGGTCCTAATGACAACCTATAGGACTCAGTCTTATTCTGAATTTTTATCTGTGACTTAGCTGAGGACACAGATGCTAGTACATAGCAGATTTGTAGGTGAATGAAACTGGGAGGGTTGGTGCCTGGATCATGAGCGGTCTTGACAAGCTATAATGATGGGCCAGATCTAACTAAACATTTAATAGGGAAGAATGTATTTATAGTCCTGCCGTTTCAAGCAGTTACACTCATACAGTACAGAAAAGACAAAGTTAGATATCATTTTATGTTGAAAAGACCTAAGACTTCAGTAGAATGCAAACTCAGTGTGAGTCAACAGTGTGTGATGTCAGCATCCAAAAAACTGATGTGATGTTAGATGATATTAAGAGGAGCATAGTGTCCAGGATAAAATAGAAATTCCTCTGTTTAATTTTTAAAGCCTTTTGGGGGCAGCCAGGTGGCACAGTGGATAGAGCACTGGCCCTGAAGTCAGGAGTACCTGAGTTCAAATCCAGCCTCAGACCAAACACTTGACACTTACTAGCTGTGTGACCCTGGGCAAGTCACGTAACCCCAACTGCCTAAAATAAGTAAATAAAAATAAAATTTTTAAAGCCTTTCACAACCTTGTTCTAACTTATCTTCCCATCCTTTTATTTGTTACTCTTCTTCGATCCAGCCAAATTGCCCTTCTCTCTGTTCTCACATGCAACACTCCTATCTCTTATCTCCAGGCTTTTGCTGTAGCTAGCTGTCTCCCATTCCAGGTATGTACTCCCTCTTTTATCTCTCAGCCTGATAGGGTCCCTCTCTTCCTTCATGACACAAGTCAAGCACCACCTTTTATATGAAGGTTTTCCTAATTCCCTCCAACTGCTAGTGTCCAAACTCTCCTAGTTACCTGCTTTACATTTACATTTTATCCCCTCTTAGGTTGTAAGCTCCTTGCAAATAGTGATCATCTCATTCATTATATTTGTATCTCCAGTGCCTAATATGGTATTTGGCGTGTTTGTTGTCATTAAGTCATTTTTCAGTCACATCTGACTCTCCATGACTCCATTTGGGGTTTTCTTGGCAAAGATACTGGAGTGGTTTGTCATTTCCTTCCCCAGCTCATTTTACAGATGAGAAACTGAGGCAAACAGGGTTAAGTGACTTGCCCAGGGTCACTAGTAAGTGAGGCCAGATGTGAACTCAGGATGGTGAGTCTTCCTGACTCCAGGCCCAGCAGTCCCTATACTGTGCCATGTAGTTGCCCTTTGGCATGTTTCAGTGGCTTACTAAATGTTTGTTAATAGATTGATTTAAAAGGTAGTATTCCTACTGTATTCTGTACCAGTGAGACCACATATGGAATATCACATTCACTTCTGGGTCCTACATGTTAAGAGGGACATTGACAAACTAGAGTGTGTCCAGAGAAGGAAGAAGGTATAGAAGGAATACAGTTATTGTCCTCAAACATGAATATGGAAGGTAGAAGTAGGACCAATGAATAGAAATTATATGGAGGCAGATTTAATCTTCGTATTTGGAAGAGTTTCCTAATAATTAGAGCAATCATGAGGCAGTGTATTCACCATTGCTGGAGGTCATAGGATTATAGACTTAGAACTGGCAGAATGAGTCCTTTCCTTATTCTGCAATTGAGGAAGTGGGGGCTCAGAGAAAAACCTTAAAGACTTTCTGGTCCAGCTTGTTTCTTGCCCTGAATGAATGCCCAGGGATTTAGTTTAGCTATTCCATTCTTCCCAGCTATCCAATTCCCATAGCCTGGGGGAACTAATACTCCTTTTTCTCAATTAATAATAATAGCTAACAATTATTTGGAGCTTTAAGATTTATGAAGTGCTTTGCATATATTATCTCATTTGTTCCTCACAACAACCCTATGAGGTAGGTGCTATTATTATTTCCATTTTACAGATGAAGAAATGAGGTTGGAAAAAGTTGTATGAATTGCTCAGGGTTACATAGCTAGTAAGTGTTACGTAGGGCTCAAACTCTTATCTTTCTCACTTCAAGTCCCAATGTTCTATTTACTATATTACTTAATTGCCATTTTTCCCTGGGACACATTAAAATGATTCCCTTTCACCTTCTTTACTGCACTAATGACACAAATTCAAGGGATTCTAGCAGAGATGTATGGCAATCATTTGTTTTAAACGGGAGGATTACCTTGGGTAAAGGTTATTTATGCTGAGTATTTGTGAGATTTCTTATTTTAGTGCTATAAAGACGTTTATATTATATACAAATATGTTTATAATATTTATATTATAACATTCATATTTATAATATATAAATATATACATCTATAGAAATATAAATATACTTCTCTATAAAAATATAAATCTATATAAATATACAGTGGTGTTAATATTGAATGATTATACATTTAAATCCAATAAATTTTGGTTAATGGAAAGCTGAATTTGGAATTTGTAAATCTAGGCTATGTTTATTTCTAGTTCAGCTGTTCTGTAGGTGCTAGAAACCATTCCAGTTAAAGAACTCCACATAGTAATGACCTCTTATTAGGGGAATTTCTGATTATATTGCATAATAATTATTATTGCTTGTTACTTCTCTTTTCCATACAGCATAGCAACTGCACAATTATTGCATTTGCTACTTCTGTGCTTTTTGGTTGTTTAAAAGAGAATAAAAGCCGAAAAGAATTTCTTCAGTTCCATTTGATTTGTTAACTACTGTTTCTTAACCAGGAACGAGGAATGTCTTTGCCTTTCATTTTGACTTAAAGTTTCCATTTCAAACTTGGAAAGATATTTGGGATCTTTCATTCCTTATGGCAGAATGATATGGAGACAACAACAAATTTTCCACTTTAAGACACTGTGCTCTGCCTTTATTCGTTCTATTTATCTTCAATAAGCTTCCCTTTTTCTTTAAGAGTAGAAGAATGTGAGAAATGCAAACCTTCCATTGAAGTTTTTTTAATGTGTGGTCTGAGTTTCATTATTATATTTTCTCCCCTTTTACTGTTCAAGAACTTCATAAAAGGGCCGAAGACAAAATATCCAATCTCTTTGAAGTTGCAGAGACCAGACTTGACATAACCATGGCTATTACTTGTGTCTTTATCACAAAACATTTAATTAAGAAGGGAAAATTACTTATCCAGATTGGGAGCTCACCAAACTTTTCCTTTGGTGTATAATTCTTTGGGAGTAAAGAATAATGAAGTATCAGGGCATAGGTGGAAGTGTTTAGTTCAGCAAGCATTTACTAAGCATTTGCTATGTACAAGGGATATAAATAGAAAAATGAAACAGTTCCTACCCTCAAAAAGCTTATATTCTGTTTGTAGATTATAGCATTTGTGTGTAATTTGGAGTGGGTGGGGAGAGCATTACTAATTAGAATAGGAGAATTAAGGATAGCTTTTGGGTAGGAGATGGTACTGAGCTAAGCCTTGAAGGAAGCTGGAAGTTCTGAAAACAGAAGATGAAGTGAGAAGGGTGAACATTCTAGGTATTAAGGATAGCCAGTGCCAAGTCAGAAGAAAGAATGGCATGACATGACATGTATGGGGGAAGCAAGTAAGCTAGTTTAGCTAGAATGTGGAGTGCTTAAGGGAGAAAGAGTTATATGGTATGAGTCTGTAAACATAGGCTAGAGTCAGATTGTGACAGGTTTTAAATATCAGACATAAGAGTTCATATTTTATTTGTAGAGGGAATAAGATGACACTAAAGTTTCTTGAGTAGGGTCAGCTGCATGCTTTGGGAATATCACTTTGGTGGCTCTGTGGAAGATGGTTTGGAGAAGGTAGAGATGGGATGCAGGAGACGAATTATGAAGTTGTAGCAGTACAGATGATGAGAACCTAAACTAAGGTGTGTGAAGGGATCAGATATAAAGGTGTTTGGGAGAGAGAATTGATAGAACCTGGCAATTGATTGGGTATAGTAGTAGTGTGAGAGAGAGCCAAGCGTCAGGGATGACTCCAACATTGCAGAAGGAGATTAGAAGTAGTAGATGCAGTGCCCCTGCCAGAAATGGGGGACTTAGGAGGAGAAGTAGATTTAGGGGAAAGAATGATGCAGTCTGTTTTGGGTATGTTGAGTTTGAGGCATCAATGGGACATGTAGGCAAATATATACCACGGCCAGTTATCGACGTGTGGCTGTAGCTCAGGAGAGATGAAGGCTGGCTGTGTTAATTTAGGAGTCATCTTCATAAAGGTGATAATTGAACCAATGGGAGCCGATGACATTACTAAGAGTAATAGAGACAAGGAGAGGGCTCAAAGCAGAGCCCTTGGGTGCATACCCATGTGGAAAGGGGAGACTTGGACAACGATCCAACATAGTAGACTGAAAAGAAAAGTGATGTCATGAAAACTGAGGGAGGAGAAAGTATCTAGTAGGAGGGAGTGATCAACAGTGTCAAAAGCTACAAAAGTCAAAAAGGACAAGGACTAAAGTTAGGAAACTGTACTTTTCCTACGTACAGTGCTTTGCACATAGCATCTAATGGTATTCATTGAATTGAATGTGCCATGTCACTGTCTTTGATTACTTGGATCTTTACTATGAGTGAATGGAGAGGTGATGGGTCAGATATCCATGGGTTGCTTTGGTCAGATGATATGTCTTCTTGCAACTTAACTCTCATGTAAAGAAATGGATCCAGTGTATACCCCTAGAATAGTACATTTTTAAATGCATGTACGAGGGATTCAACTTCCCTTTGCTACTATTAAACTTTAAAATGCTCAGAATTATAGTATCTGAGACCTGGGAGGGCCCTTAGAGATGATCTAGAGATTCCCTCTTTTTACAGATGAAGAAACTGAGGCGCAAGAGGTTAAGTAAATTGCCCAAAGGTATACAGATAGTTACTAACAAGTATCCTGATTCCTAAGCCATTGGTTTTTTTTATGCTACAGCTTCTAATTCATTTGGAATATTTCTGGGTAGAAAGGAGTTGCTATTAGATCCTGACTACAGTGTCCTTAGCTCACGTTTATAATCATCATTTTGGGGAAAGTGAATTCTGGTGATTTAAAGGGGAAAAAAATTTTAGAGATGGTCTTTGAGTTTGTAAAAAGCTATTATGTAAGGGGGAGCTAGGTGGTGCAGTGGATAGAGCACCGGCCCTGGAGTCAGGAGGACCTGAGTTCAAATTCCACCTCAGACACTTGACACTAGCTGTGTGAAAGTCACTTAACCCCAGTTGCTTCACCGGAAGAAAAAAGAGGGGAAAGCTATTATGTAGAGGATGGTTCCCTTCTGTCTTCGCTGAGGATTGAATAGACAAGAATAAACTTAAATTACAGCAGGGAGAGATGTTTACTTATATGAATATAAATAATTGTTTTAATATTATAAAACATAAATAATAGAGGCAGCCTGATGAAGTGAAAAGAGAGGCAATTTTGGAGTCAAGAAGACCTGGGCTCAAATTCTTAGCCTCTTACACATACTGGCTGTTTGACACTGGGCAAGTCCCTTAAACTCTTATTGTCCTCAGGCAACTCCTAAAAACTGGAGTTCCATATACCAGTGAAATCAGAGGTCTCTGCCAAACACACACACACACACACACACACATTATGAAGAGAGACATTCTGTTTGATTCTCAATATGTTATAGATGTAGCTTGTTTATAGGTAGGGATATGGTCCATTGCAGAACTCTTTGGTTCTGTGCCTTAAGATAAATATCTAGCCTTGTTTATGTCTGTATCTCAAAACATGAACTATTACATAAATGAAGCCTGATTAGGATGAATTGAAATCAGCGATTGCATTGCATTAACTGAAACCCAGAGCCATCCCTGTATCCTCTCAGTACCTATTTGGGGGTGCTAGCTAGTACTCCTCCAAGTAAGCTGGGGTCAGGGAAGGAGAAGTAGTGCTAAAAATGCATTTGACCTCTGGATACATCAAGCATAAACATTCAGTTTACAAACTATAATAATTCAGAGTTATCATTTGTGTAGTTTTTATTGTAAGAGACTTTTGGGCTGTTGGAGAACCTTTATAACACAGTCTCTGTGGGGAAATGATTATATGCCAAATAACTTTCACAGAGTCTCATAACTAGAAGGGACCTTAGAAACTATCTAGGCCAACCCATATCTAAACAAGAATCTTCTCTACAACAAACCAGAAAAATGGTGAACAAACCTCTGCTCAAAGACCTCCATTGAAGAGGAACCCATAACCTCTTAAGGCAGCCCATTCCACTTTGGTAGCACTCCAGTTTTTAGGAATTGTTTCCTTTTAGGAGTCTGAATGGCCTGCTTTGCTCCTAGGATTGCCCTCTGAGGCCAAGCAGAACTACTCTAATCCCTCTTACTGTCAGTCACACATCTTTAAATATTTAAAGACCAATGTCATGTTCTCTCCCTCACTCCATCTTTCTCAGGCTGAACATCCCCAGTTGCTTCAGCCAGTTCTCATAAGGTATAATCTCCAGATTTGTTTGAAAATATAGACATTTGAAAATAGTACTCCACATATGACTTGACTGGAACAGAGTACCACAGGACTTTCATTTCCCTAGTCCTAGACACCGACTCTCATGATACAGCCTAAGAGCACATGAAGTTTTTTGGCTTCCACAATCGCAGTGTTTATGTACTGAGTTTGTAGTCCCTTAAAAGTCCTCTTATCTTTTTTAGGGTCTAGCTGTCAACTCTTGTCATTTCTACCTCCACAATATCTCTTACATCCTGTACCCTTCTCTCGACTCAGTACCCTAGTTCAAGCCTCATCACTTCTTGTCTGGCCTGTTGTATTAATCTTTTAATTGATGTCTCTGCTTCAAGTCTATCCCCTTTCTAATCTATTTTGCACACAAGCTACTAAAGTGGGGTTCCTAAAATGAAGGTCTCACCCCTTACTCAGTAAACTAGTGGCTCTCTCCTACTTGTGTGACCCAAATATAAGCTCCTTTGTTTAGCTTTTTAAAGCCTTTTACAGTCTGGTTTCTATGTACCTTTAAAACCTTATTATATTACTCTGCTGCGTATATACTCGATGGTCCGACCAAACAAGCCTTGTTTCTGTTCTTCACAAATGACCTTCCATCTTTTGTCTCCGTGGCTTTTACATTAGCTTTCCCATATGCCTGAAATATTCTCCCTGCTCTTTCTTAGAATCCTTGACTTCCTTAAAGACAGACTATGAGAGACATTTTCTGGTCCCCCCTACTGCATGCTCTTCTCTCCAAGGTTACCTTGTATCTGCTGTGCTTAGGTATGGGTGGGTATGTTGTCTCTCCTTTGTCACATAACCTCCTTTATCTCTCCGTTTGGAATGTATGTGTCTTGAGGAAAGGGACTGTTTCGATTTTGTCTTTCTATCCCCAGAGAACATCATCTGATAGATAGAGAACTGACTTATGAGCCAGAATGACCTGGATTCCACTAGGTATGACTCTGGGCAGATCATTAGCCTCTCAATACTCTAGGCAGCTTTCTGAAGGAGTTTTTTCACCTTGGAATTGCTTTTACCAATGAAATTACAGGTCTAGGTCTAGGACCTTTCCTTTATCTCTTTGTGACCCCATCAGCTATCATACTGCCTGGTACATATAACTGCTGTTTAAGAAATACTTGTTGATTAAATGACTTATTAGGTACTTCCTGTGGCTTCATTGAGTCCCTATGAGTTTATCTAACAAATCCAAACAAGATAAATTTTAAATAGGTATGCTGCTGGGTGACACAGTGGATAGAGTGCTGGGCTTGAAGTCAAGAAGACTCATCTTCCTGAGTTCAAATCTGGCCTCAGACACTAGCTGTGTGACCCTGGGCAAGTCACTTAATCCTGTTTGCCTCAGTTTCCTCATCTGTAAAATGAGCTGGAGAAGGAAATAGCAAACCACTCTAGTATCTTTGCCAAGAAAACCCCAAATGGAGTCACCAAGAGTTGGAGATGACTGAGACCTGACTGAACAAATATACGTATGAAGAAAGGTTTGGCTTATTATATGCCAGGCACTGTGGTAGTTTCTAGCCAAGACTTCTTTTCTTTCTTTTTTTTTTTTTAATAAGGCAATGGGGTTAAGTGACTTGCCCAGGGTCACACAGCTACTAAGTGTTATGTGTCTGAGGCTGTATTTGAATTCAGGTCCTCCTGACTCCATGGCCAGAGCTGTATCCACTGTACCACCTAGCTGCCCCCCTCCTTTCTTTTTTTTTTTTTTTTGCTTTTTTTGGGCTAGGCATTGGGGTTAAGTGACTTGCCCAGGGTCACACAGCTGGTAAGTGTCAAGTGTCTGAGACCAGATTTGAACTCAGGTCCTCCTGATTCCAAGGCCAGAGCTCCATCCGCTGCACCATCTAGCTGCCCCCATCTTTTCTTTAGATAAGCAGATTGCATGGTGGGCTGGAAATTGAGCCCATCAATTGGGGAATGGCTAAACAAGTTGTGGTATGTGATTGTGATGGACCACTACTGTGCTGTAAGAAATGGTGAGCAGGTTTATTTTAGAAAAACATGGAAAGACTTACATGAAATAATAAAGAATGAAATGAGCAGAACCAAGAGAATGTTGAGTGCAGTAGCAGCAGTATTCTTCAAAGAATAACTGTGAACAATTAGGTTATTCTTAGTATTATTAATACTCAAATCAGCCTTGAAGGAAGCTGGAAATTCTAAACTCCAAAAATAGAAGATGAGGTGAGAAGGGAGAATGAATTAGGAAGGAAGATGCTATCCACCTCCAGAGAAAGAATTGATAAATAGAAGTATACATAGTTTAGTTTTACATGCATATATGTGTTTACATATACATCTGTCAAATGGTGGCCTTCTCTAGTGTGAGATGGGGACTGAGGGATCCAGTTTGGACCTTAAAATGTAACCAAGAAATTTTTTTTAATTAGCTGGTTGGTTTGTATATTATGATTGTGGCACACCAACTAATTTTGCTTAATTTAAGATCCTTACTAAAGTAAGTTACTCTGGTGCTATGAACTCCTTTGGCAGTCTGATGAAGCCTATGGATCCCTTCTCAAAATGATATATTTGAATCCATAAAAGAAGTTACATAGGATTATGAAGAAAATTAGTTATATTGAAATACAGTTATCAATTTTTAAAAACTAGTTCATGGACCTTAGGTTAAGAACTTCTGCTTTGTTGAAAATCTCACTAAACAAACCCTAAATGATAGCTGGATTGGTTGATGTGGAACATGCCTTGGTGCAAGTATCACAGATTAAAAGTGGGGAAAGACCAAAAGAAAGGAAACATTTATTGAATTAAAGACAGAGAAAAAAGAACATTTGTTATGGGAATAACAATACAAGACATTCCCTAATTTCAAGGAACTTACATTCTAAAATGGGAAAACAACAAATACTGAGGATATGGTGGCCAGGAAGGGGTGATTTGGTTGAAGAGACTACTGGTATGATGTATAGAATCATAAAGCAATATTGAAAGTCATTAGTATTTAATTGTATTTGTTTTATTATTTTCTTAGAACAGAAGGTGGAAAGTGGAAGTGCGGAAGATAGTAGAGGCAAAGGATTGGCAGAAAAATGGCTAAAAGAGCTCTTGTTGGTGCAGCAACATGATGGGAACATGGCCCATGGTTCATAGGGTCACAGATTTAGAGTTTGGGAGCACCTTAGTGAGCAGGTCCAACCCCTTCATTTTATAGATGCATACATTGAGTCCTAGAGAGATGAAGTGACTTGTATAAAGTCATACAAGTAGGCAGTAACAAAGCTGGAATTCAAATTATAGCCCTGTAACTTCAAATCTGGTGCTCTTCTATACTATGCTGCTTGATCTTGTATAGAGGGATTTACATACACCAATGAGCCCCTTTTGTACGTGACAAATATAGAGATACTTTGTACCTTCTAAGCATGTATCATTTAAGCAGAGTCATTGTAACAGTGGTTCAGGAGTTAAATGGTGACTGGTGTGAGGAAGTATGGTACCTCCTATATTCCCTGTGCAAAAGAAAAAAAAAGAGAGAGAGAGATGAGGTGGAGTGAGTTTCTACACCAAGAAGTACCACAAACAGATGAATCACATATGTGAACTAAAAAAAAATATTCATTGGATCTCTTTTCATAATTCCGTACTAGGCCAACCTAATCCAATGTTGTCATTACCTTTGAAAAATATAGTAGAAAATTCTTTTGAGATTTGAATCATATTTTCTCTTCAGATTCTTGTCCAGACACCTTTTACTCAGGGTTATTCAGAGCTCCAGCAGAATGGTGGTGAAATAAAGGTCTGTCTCCCAAGTTAGAAAAACAGTTATACCAACAATTCTCTTGGAGAGGAACTCCCATGTATGTTCATCAAACTAAGCCTGACCCTATTGAAAATTCAGAAAGAATTAACTAATTTGCAAAACATAATCTAACCCCAAAGGGTTAGGTTCTTGTTGTTATTATTTAGCATTTACTCAACTCCCTCAGCTGTATCTAACTTAAAGGTAAGTTTGGTACTAGTTAGTAGTATATGTGATTACAGTGAGTAGTACGTGAGCATGAATATAACAAACCTGAAAGCTGGAGTGATGAAATCAAGCTTCAATGTGAAGTAAAGAACTAGAATCAGAAAGTTGGTGGAAAATGAAAAACATACTAATTTTCATGAGGTTGCATTGCTCCTTTAAGTCAGCTTTTCAACTAAACTTGTAATTATGTTATTTTGGAGTAGAGCTTTGACTATGAAACTGCTAATTTGATCTCTTGAGACCAGTGTGCAATTAAATTAATTACAATAAAAAATCCTTGTTCATTAGGCTAAGCAACAGCCACTCATTTTATAACCATAAGCATGTCATTTAACCTCTTTAAGCCTCAGTTTCCTCTTTTATAAAAAGAGAATGGAAAAAATGGAATCTCTTGGGTCCCTCCTAGTTCTAATGGTCTATGAATCTGAATTGTTTGTGCAGTAAGCAGATGAGTCTGATATCTTTTGCATATGAATTGTCTGCTGCCTTACTGCTTTGAGGTTCATGATGATAATAGTTTCACAAACAACCTTATTACCTACTTTTAGATGAGTAAGGAGTACTTTCTCCTGTAATTAATATGCAGTGTAGTGTGCTGATATTATAAGCATATTTATATGAATTGACTGACTTAGTTTTCACAGAAGGGAAGAATTTGAGAGTAGCAGGGGCCCTCAGGGAGCCTCTGGTACCCATTTCTTGAAGCAGCTCACCTGTGTGGGAGACAGGTAGCATTGTAATGCTGACAAGGCTGGTTAATGCTGGCAGGTGGTTGATATTTCAGAGGTGGTTTTCTAGCATTGTGGCTTCCAAAATGTAAAAATGGTCTTTTTGTAATCTCTACTGTATTCTGGGTGGCTTCATTGAAGATGCTGTTAACACTGTACTTAATTTCCTTACTATCCTCTCGAGTGGCAGTTGAGGTCTCTTCTTCCCTGTGTCCTTTTATTTGTTTTGTTTCATGAAACGCCAGATTCTAAAGTTGTTAGGAAGGCTGCAAGGTTTTGATCACAGTTTAGTGTCAAGACCTGTATGCCATTTGGGATAATTTCTCTTCCTTTTCAGATTGTCAGCATGGCTGAATGGGGTGGGTAGGAGGGTTAGTCAAAGGGTACAAGCTGAAGATTAGATTCAGTAGTTCTCATTCCACTTAACAATGTAGGGGAAAAGTCTGAACTTCTATTAGGCTTTTATTTTACCTGGATCAGACCTCCATTCTGGTATCAGAAATTCTAGTTCACAAGATTTTTCAGGTTCTATTCATTATGAGTTCACCAAAGCACACGTGTGAGTCAGAGGGAAATCACCAGGAAGAAATACATAAGTTTGAAAGTAATTTATTTCCAGTAAGCAGAATCAGAAAAACAATTACACAGTGACCAGGACAATGTAAATGAAAAGAACAGGGTAGCAACAACAACAAAAACATGAAACAGGGCAATGTAATTCTAGTGACCAAACTCGGCCCTTATGTAAGAAAATATACCTCCCTTTCTTTTTTACAGAGATACAGGGATTATGGGGATAGAACATATAGAACAGAATATTGTCAAACCCAGTTGATGTGTTGGTTAACCCTAACCCTAAATGCTGAAGTGCTTTCATTTTTCTCTTTTATTTTTACTCTTTATTAATAGAGTTAGAGCTCTTTGGGTTGGAGAGGGGGAAGAATATACCAAGAAATTAAAGTCAACTCAACAATCATTTACAAAGTGCTTATTATGTGCTGGGCACTGTGCTAAGCACTGGAGATACAAAGAAAGGGGTCCCTGCCCTTAAGGAATTCGAATTCTAATGAAGGAGACAACATTCAAACTACTGGGTACAAAAAAGGATATGTATGGTATAAATTGGAGGTAGTCTCAGAGGGAAGACAGTAAGATTAAATGGCACTGGGAAAGGCTTCTTGCAGAAGATGTAACTTTAGCTGAGACTTGAAGAAAGCTTGGAGGTAGAGAGGAGAAAGGAGAACATTCCAAATATGAGAGATAGCTAGTAAAAGTGCACAGAGTGAGAACTGGATTATTGTGTGGGAGGAATAGGGAAGAGGCCAATGTCACTGATCAAAGAGTATGTGGAGGGGGGTAAAGTGTAAGAAGACTGGAAAAGTAGGAAGGGCCAGTTAAAAGCCAGAGGATTTTATATTTGATCCTGGATGTAATTGAGAGCCACTGGAGTTTTTTGAGTAAGGTGGTGACAGGGTCGGACCTATACTTTAAAATCACTTTGCTGGTAGAGTGAAGGATGGCTGGAGTAGTGAAAGAGTTGCAATTGGGAGACCAACCTGAAAGCTATTGAAAAAGTCAGAGTGAGATAGTGAGGGCTCATAGTACCAAGGTAACAACTTTATGGAGGGGAAGGCGTAGTTTGTATAAAAGAAATGTTGTGAAGGTAGAATCTAATAGTCTTGGTGATATCAAAAATAAAAGATCTCAACCAAAAAAAAATTTTTTTTTATTAAAACTTGAGAGAACTTAAACTTTTTTTTATTGATATCCCTAGTGCCTGGCACTTAATAGACCAGTAATTAATGTGTATTTATTGATTGCTGTCTTTTGTTTTAAACCTCACTTTATTTCTACTATATCCATATTCCCTGGTGTACCCTATGAGCCATCTCTTAAAAAATAATTTTTTTAAAAAAGAAAGAGTAAAAGCAGTTCAGTAGAACCAACCAACACTGTCTGGCAGTGTGTGAAGTATTCCACAGAGAACTTATTTCCAAAAAACAGATTTTTCTTTTTCTTGTTCATTAAGTTGCAAAACAAGTATAGTAGCTAGTTTTCTTTTTTGTGGTCATTTTAACTTCATCTTCTTTATTACTAACTACAATAGGAAAAAAAAAGCACTGGACTGAATGTAGGTGAGTATTTTCATTATGATTCTATCATTAAATAACCATGTATACTAAATATCTTTGGATCTTTGATTTTTTTTTCCTTAGCAAGAATGATCCATCCCTGAGGATGCTGAGAAAATAAACTCCTTTTTTTAAATGACATTAATATAAATTGAAGGCTAGCATATTTGAAAACAGTTTTCTCTTTAGGTGGTTGTGTTTCAATATGTTTCATTCTAGTTAAGTTGAAATAACTATAGTTATGCTTGTATCCCTGACAGGTGCTGTTGGCAGCAGCCGTCTGCACAAAAGCAGGGAAAGCTATAGTCTCTCGACAGTTTGTGGAAATGACCCGGACTCGAATTGAAGGGTTGCTAGCAGCTTTCCCCAAGCTTATGAACACTGGAAAGCAACACACATTTGTTGAGACAGAAAGTGTAAGATACGTCTATCAACCTATGGAGAAGCTGTACATGGTTCTGATCACCACCAAAAATAGTAACATCCTGGAGGACTTGGAGACCCTACGACTCTTCTCTAGAGTGGTAAAATTCTCTCTGTAGTATCAGATTTGGTTTTTTACTTGTCTTTCTCTCTTTGTGAGAGCTCATGCTTCCTAAAAAGAATCTGAGGGGTGGGAAAAGCAATACAACATGCCTTTATTTGAACAGATTGATATTTAAAACAAACTGGCCAATGTGCTGATGTCTATCAGATATTGCTCAGAATGGAGAAATTTATTCTTATGTTGGAGAGAACTTGTATGAACTCATCCCTAAAGTAAAAACACAGCTGTAAAAAATATTTGCTTATGTCTTTGCAATATGTGGTTCTGTAGCATTTTTAATAGAACTTTATCTTCTGCCAGGAAAATTTATGTAACCAGAGAAATTCCAAGAAATGCTTTTAAACAAAACTTAGTAAGGATAATACTTTATTTCATAATTTTGCCAAATTGAAGTTCATATATATATATATATATATATGTATATATATATAAAGTCTGAATAAATGACTTAGCTATTATGTGTGTCTCGCAGTTATTATTTAGTGGTATATGTTTGGATAACAAGTTCTAAAACTCACTGGGTTTGTTGTTGTTTTGCTTATGCAAGAGCCACAAGCAATGCCTTGTGACAATAAGAATTAACTTCTCAGAAGGAAAAACTGGCAAAAGAGATGAGAAGGGTTCAGATTGGGGACATTCTCAAGCCTAGTAGAGTTGGCTGTGTTTCTGAGGATGACTTGGGAAGATAGCTCCTGATTAAGTTCTTAATATCTTCTTCCTTTATCACTACCATCAACGACCAGATCCCTGAATATTGCCGAGCCTTAGAAGAAAATGAGATATCTGAGCACTGCTTTGACCTGATTTTTGCCTTTGATGAAATTGTTGCCCTGGGTTACCGAGAGAATGTTAACCTGGCGCAAATCCGGACTTTCACGGAAATGGACTCTCATGAGGAGAAGGTGTTCCGAGCAGTTCGAGAGGTAAATTAGTGCTTTGAGACTTTGTGAATCTGAAGTGTTTGATCTGTCTTCTAGATTTTTCCAGTGACCTCTCTGGTTTTCCCTTTTCCTTTGTACCATTGATTGCTTCTGCATACTATTCTCTCAATGCTGGATCCGTATGTGCCTCTTTTTTGCAGACTCAGGAGCGTGAGGCCAAGGCGGAGATGAGGCGTAAAGCAAAGGAGTTACAGCAGGCCCGAAGAGATGCTGAGAGACAGGGCAAAAAAGCACCAGGCTTTGGGGGATTTGGGAGCTCAGCAGTTTCTGGTGGCAGCACAGCTGCCATGATCACAGAGACTATCATTGAAACAGAAAAAACAAAAGTGGCACCTGCACCAGCCAGGTATAAGTCTGGAGTGGGACCAGCAGCCCTAGAAAGCCAAATGAAGACTCTATGCGTATATCTTTTATGCTTGTACCTGGGTAATTATAAAGAATGACATGATGGAATAATATGAAGCATAAAGTTTGACCACATAATATGGGGGTGAGGGAGAAATATTATTGTTTCTCCTTTTGTGTAAGTGTTCCTTTGATAAGTTAATGTCCATCTATCTCCATTTCTGGAATAGTTGCTTTGGGGATATGTTTAACTACTGATGCTCCCTGTGGACAACTCTGTGTAGAAATTTGATCATCAGTGCACATATAGCTATCTCCATGGGCCTTTGGATCTTGGAAACACATTATTCATAATAACTTTGATAATTGGTTTCATTAAGGATGTTCTGTAAATTTAAGAATGTCTATTTAGATAGTAAAATGAATAACTAATAAATATACACATAATACTTTAAAGTTGGCAAAGCCCTTTTTCATACAAGCTTCACAACAATCCTATGAGGGATAAATACTACACATATTGTTCCTATTTTGCAGATTGGAAAATTAAGGCTCAGTAGAAGGCTAGTGATTATGATCACATAGGTAGTAAGGGTCAGAATTAAGATTTAAACTGAGCCTGTTTAACTGAATCCAGTACATTAGCCACTATACGAGAAAACTTAGGTATCTCTTAAAGCCAGTCTTCAAGTCTTGGGCATTCACCCCAACAAGGGCTTCTGAGAAGATTAGTGATAATTAAGTTACTGATCCAATAGCAAAAAAAAAATAAGCATTTATATAGAACCTACCATGTGCCAGGCACTTTGCTAAACACTTTACAGATATCTCATTTGATCTTCACAACATCCTTACAAGGTAGATCCCTGTTTTATAGTTGAGGAAATTGAGGCAAACACAGATTAAGTGACTTGCTCAGCATCACACAACCAGTGTCTGAGATCAGATTTGAACTCAGGTCTTCTTGAGTCCTGCTCTAGTACTCTGTGCACTGTACCACCAGCTACCTCTAAAGTACTTGCTTAACAGTTCTGTGTCCTAATCCTCAGTTGTGCTGCTAGTTAACAGTTTGATTTAGCCTCTTTGGGCCTCCGTTTCTTTTTCTATAAAAATTGAGCAAGATCAGGGCAGCTAGGTGGTGCAGTGGATAGAGCATTGGCCCTGGAGTCAGGAGGACCTGAGTTCAAATCCAGTCTCAAGACGCTTGATATTAGCTGTGTAACCCTAGGCAAGTCACTTAACCCCAGTTGCCTCACCAAAAAAAAAATTGGACAAGATCACTAAGGTCCTATTTTGTCGGTCTGTGTAGTAAATTTTTTTTAAGGCAGCTAATATCTCACCATTCATCCTTCCTTTTAGGCCTTCAGGTCCAAGCAAGGCTTTGAAACTTGGTGCCAAAGGCAAAGAAGTAGACAATTTTGTGGACAAACTGAAATCTGAAGGTGAAACCATTATGTCCTCCAATGCAGGCAAGCGTACCTCTGAAGCAGCCAAAGTGCTCACTCCACCTATTAACATGGAAAGGTAGGAATTTACCTCTGCATTATGAGCATACCAAATAACTAATGTAGCTCTCCTTTCTTTAAGCATTTGTAAATTCTTTTGTTTGTTCTTAACTTTTTTTAAAAAAGAAAGATTTATTTAAAGTTGATGTTAATAAAAGTAGATACTAATATACAGGAAAATATCTTAAAACGTCATGGAGAGGAAAACTTCTGCCTACCGTGTTTCTTCCCATGAATATGCCCATCCTAGTGATTTTGAATCCCCAGTTGTCAACGTTCAAACCCCATTCTCTATCCCTCCTGCCTGCTTCCTTATTGTCATTCCCCTCAACCCAACCACCCCAGTTACTCATCCTTTCCATTGTGTTCTCTGGAATGCTTGCTTCATAGGTAATAAACCTGTGTTCATCTTAAAGCTTTTCCTTTCTTGCTCCTTCTATCATCTGGCTTTCATTGAGACCTGGTTCCCTCCTATTGATATAACCTACTTGGCCACCCTTTCCAACACTAGTTGCACTTTCACTCATTTCTGGTTCTCTGATTGAGATTGGGGAGTTAGATTACTTCTTTCTCCCTCTTGCCACTTCCAGACTCACATTCTACCACCATCACTTAGTGTTCTTTTCTTTGAGATTCATTCAATCTTTATCTGCTGTGTAGTCAAAAATCTAGTAGCCATTGTCTGTTGACATCCAGAACACTCCCCTTCTTTCCTCAATGAATTCACTGCCTGACTCATCGTCTTTCTGTCCTCCCCAACATCTCCCTTAATATTAGAGGACTTCAGCATCTGTACTGCTACTTCTCAAGCACCCTAACACTCTAGTTCCTCAACGTACTCATTTCACATGACCTACTCCTCTACCTTAGCTAAGTTATGTATAGAGATAATCTTAGCATCACCCACAGATTTTCTGTTTCTATGCCTATGAACTCTGAAATTCCACGATCTGTTCATACTCTGTTGTCGTTCCACTTCTTCCTTAACTCTGTAAGCCCTGATCCTGTTCTGTTCTTTGTCCTCATCATGACCTCCTGTCTCTCAGTCCCTCACTTCTTTCCTTTGTCATCACCCGCATACTGGCTATATTCTCTTTTCTGTTTTGGCCCTTTGATGAACTAGTTCAGTTTTACACTGCCCTCTTGAGTCTTTTGCCTTTTTTATCCTATTGTCTGATCTTGGCATATTGAGCCTAAGCTTTGGATTACTCCTACCTTCTGCTGTCTTTACTCCTATTCATGTACTGGGAATAAAAAAAACACAAAACAGTTTTGACTGGATCCAAGTGCAAATTTATATTACATAATCTCAACTGGGCTCTTTTATACCTCTGTAATTGATTCACTATCCTACTCACCACATTAGCTATCTTGTCATATAAAGAAGTAGACCTTTTCCTTGCCAAGGCAAACCCCTCTGCTTGTACAGGTAGTCCCATTCCATCCAGTCTTCTCCAGCTTGTACAGGTAGTCCCATTCCATCCAGTCTTCTCCAGCAAATCCTCAGTTATCTTTAGTTTCTCCCTGTACACTTGCTATCTGCAAAAATGGCCATGTCTCATCCTCAAAAAATCCTCATGAACTATCTCTGCTATCATCCCATAGTTTTCCTCTCTTTTGTGACTAAATTCCTTGAGAAAGTTGTCTGCAATTGATAACTCCACTTCCTTTTCTCTCACTCTCTTCTTAACTTTTTATGGTCTGGCTTCCTCACCATTCAACTAAAATTTGCTCTCTCCATGTTACTAATGATCTCTTAATTGCCAAATCTAATGAGCAAATTTCTAAGTCCTCGTCCTTTTTGACCTGTCTTGTATAACACTGTTGATAACCCTCTTGATATTTTCTTCACTCCAGATTTTTGTGACAATGCATTCTCCTGATTCTCCTACCTATCTGACTGTTCCTTCTCAGTCTCCTTTGCTGGATTTTTATGCTTGCTGATTCTGGCCTATCCCCCAAGGTTCTGTTCTGGACCTTCTTCTCTTTTCCTTCTGTACCTTTCACTTGGTGATTTCTTCAGCTTCCATGGATTTAGTTATTTCTGTGCTGATGGTTTTTAAATATACTTATCTGGTCCTAACCTGTCTCCTGACTTGTCATTTCATATCTCCAGCTACCTACTGTACATCTCAAACTGGATGTCCCTTAGACATCATAAAATCAGTTATGTCTAAAACTGAACTCATTATCTTTCCTCCCAAATTCTTCACTTTGCCTATTACTCTTAAGAGGACCACCATCTTTCCACCACCCAGGCTTTCAAAGTAGGTGTTATTCTTGACTCCTCGCTTTCTCTGACTCCTCTATCCAATCTGTTCCCAAGGCCTGTTGATTTCACCTTTGCATCTCTCAGATATTCTCTCTTCTGTGACACTGCCACCACCCTGGTACAAACCCTCATAACTTTACCCCTGAATTATTGCATTAGCTTTCTATTTGATCCCTCTACCTCAAGTCTCTCTGTATGCCATTCCATCCTCCACTCAGCTGTCATTGATCTGCCTAAAGCACAGGTCTGACCATAGCACTCCTCCCATCAGGATCAAATATAAAATCATCTGCTTGACATTCACAGCCTTTCACGACCTGGCCTCCTCCTACCTTTCCCAGCCTTCTTCATCCCTAGGTATTTTGCCATCCAGTGCCACTGGCCTTCTTGCTATCCTCCCTACAAGACATTTCATCTTCTAAGTACACTTTTGCTCACTGTTCCCCATACCTAGGATTCCCTCTCTCCTCCTGTCTGCCTTCCCTGGCTTCCTTCAAGTCCCAGCTAAAATTGCACTTTCTACAAGAATCCTTTCCTGGTCCCCCTTAATGCTAGTGCCTTCACTCTGTTGGTTATCGTTGTATACCTTGTTTGTGTATATAGTTGTTTATATGTTGTCTTTCTCAGTAGACTTTGAGCTCCTTGAGAGCAGGGGCTGTTTTTTGGTTATTTTTAGTTGTTTGTTTGTTTTCCTTTCTTTGTATCCCTGTCACTTAGCACCATACCTTGCACATTGTAGGAGCTTAATATGTACTTGTTGACTAACAGACTGCCTTTTCTCAACTCTTTATTGCCTAAGTTGATTTCAGATATTTATTTCCTTGGCAAATATGTGGAGTGTCTAGTGTGCTATCTCTCAGAGTGGTCCTGACTAGGTGAACTAGAGCTGTAAATGTGCATTGGTGTTGTCTTTCCCACTCTTCTAAATTAAACTGGAAAAAACTCAATATTTCTTCCAGAGCTTATAAATATTTTATAAACATGAATATGTTCTTTCTTTCTAAATATTTACACCCTGGGGAAGTGTTCATTCTAGTCTGTTCCTAGCTCTGGGCATTAATATTGGTTGGAAAAAATGTATAAGTAAGTAGCAGTTATGAAGCAAGTCTACATATTCACAGCTCAGATTTCTTGTGTTGAAGCCCAGAGCCTTCTACTGTTGCTAGTGGTTTTGAGGTCAAGTGAAAGATGAGGCTGGAAGAACAGTTCTATTAGGTTTGTATAAAGGGGGCATATTCACTCCCTTTGTGTTCTGTGTGAAATAGAACAGTGTTGCATCATTTTATTAGGAATGGCAGGTTAACTGACCCACTGTAGATTTCGTGAAGCAGAAATGTCTCTGAAATATACCTAGTAGATTGCTAAGGCTTGAACGTTATAAGAAACTGAGTTTGGACTGAGGGAGATAGTTGGAGCTCTAACCTACCCATTAAAAAATAAGCACCTACTATAAAATGTACTGTGGTGGGTACTGAGAATGCAAAGAGCTATGTGTCTGTAAATGTACATGTGTATATTTATGACAACATTCTTTCAAAGAGTTTGCAGACTTATAGGAAGGAAAGACATGTACACAAATAACTGTGATGAGTGGAGTTAAAGCAATGCAAAGGAGAGGTTCAGGCAAAGTGCTATAAAATGTTTGAGAAGAAAGAAATATTTTTGCCCAAGGGTTGGAGTATCAGTAAGTACTTCATGGAGGACTGGGTACCTAAGTTGTTCTTTGATAGCAAGGAGGGCTTTAAATAGATGGAATTTGTGGGTAGGGGGAGCCTGTCAGGGACAGTGTGAGCCAAAGGCATTGAGGTAAGACCGGGGAGGATGGAAATGGGGTAGGGGATGGGGGTGATGAATAACGAGTAGGTGAGGGGCAATAATATGAGTTAAGGCAGGAAAGATGGATTGAAGCCAGATTTAAAGGGCCTTGAATGCCAGGTTAGATCAGTAGTTTATTCATTAGGCAATGGGGAAACCAGTGGAGGTTTTTTAGTAAAAGCGTAATATCCGATTGGTGTGTTCTGGCACCTTTGTGAAGATGGTTTGAAGACAGGGGAATAAATTAGAATCACTAATTTGTTAGGCTATCTGGAAAAGACTTTGGCACTTGGTGGTTGTGCAGAAAACAGTAGCTGAGTTCCTGTGAATATAAAGTGTGCTATCATAGAAGTTGGTCCTGATACCAGACACTTGTTTTTAAGAGGACAAGGAAAGTCAGATTGGAGTCAATTCTTAAATCTTCCTTATAAGTCAAGTGAGGTCAAAGTAACAATAAAAACAGGCCTCACATAATGCTGGCCAGAGTAGTAGCACCTTTAAAAAAGTTTTGTCAGTGGTGAATTTAACATTGAACAATACTTAATTTTCCTTTTCCAACCTGAGTAAGTGACTTTCTTACACCTGCAGTGTGCATATGAAGATTGAAGAAAAAATTACACTGACCTGTGGACGAGATGGAGGCTTGCAGAACATGGAGCTACATGGCATGATCATGCTAAGGATCTCAGATGACAAATTTGGTCGTATTCGTCTGCATGTGGAAAATGAAGATAAGAAGGGAGTACAGCTACAAGTAAGTAGAGGCAGAGGGCCTGGAAAACCTTGAGGGGTTTCATCAAACTAGAATAGCTATTAAGGACTAGGTATTATAAAAAGGCTTGAAATCTATTGTATGGTTGCAAAATATGGCAACTTAAGATAATGGCAGACATATTATCTTTTGACATGGTTCAGAAAGAGCAAGATTATTCATATCACTGACTGAGTGATAATATGCACCAAATTTATTAAATTTCATGGTTTCATAGTAGTAATTTTCATTCCCCTTGGTGCTCTATCACTTTAAAAAAAAGCAACAAAAAAACTTTGTGACAATCTTTTGATTTCCCACTACCCATCACAAGTGAAAAATCTTTCTTTTTTTTTTTAAATTTATTTTGATTTATCAACAATCACTTCCATATGCTTTTGAGTTGAAAATTTTTCTCCCGCTTCCTCCCCCCCACCCTCCCCAAGACGGCGCACAATATAATATAGGCTTTATATTTACATACCCATTAAACGTATTTTCACATTAGTGAAGTTGTAAGTAAAAATTAAAACCAATAGGAGGAACCATCAGAAAGATGAAACAAAACTCAACAGAAGGTAAAAATAAGTGATAGCAATTCGACTTCCATAGTTCTTTCTTTGGATGTGGACAGCATTTTCCATCCCAAGGCCTCTGGAGATGTCTTAGATCCTCGTAATGCTGAGAAGGGTTCAGTTTAACAATCTTAGTCATTGCATAACGTGGCTGTTATTGTGTACAAAGTCCTCTTGGTTCTGCTCACTTCACTCAGCATCAGACCATATAAGTCTTTCCAGGTTTTTCTGAAGTCAGCCTGTTCATCATTTCTTATAGCACAATAGTATTCCATTACATTCATATACCACAACTTGCTCAGCCATTCCCCAATTGATGGGCATCCTCTCAATTTCCAATTCTTTGCCACCACAAAAAGAGCTGCTATGAATATTTTTGTACATGTGGGTCCTTTTCCCATTTGTTTGATCTCTTTGGGATATAGCCCTAGAAGTGCTATTGCTGGATCAAAGGGTATGCACATTTTTGTAGCCCTTTGGGCATAGTTCCAAATTGTTCTCCAAAATGGTTGGATCATTTCACAACTCCACCAACAATGTATTAGTGTTCCAATTTTCCCACATCTTCTCCAACATTTATCATTTTCCTGTTTTGTCATGTTGGCCAATCTGATAGGTGTGATGTGGTACCTCAGAGTTGTTTTGATTTGCATTTCTCTAATCAATAATGATTTAGAGCATTTTTTCATATGACTATAGATGGCTTTAATTTCTTCATCTGAGAACTGTCTGTTCATATCCTTTGACCATTTATCAATTGGGGAATGGTGTGTGTTCTTATAAATTTGTCTTAATTCTCTATATATTTTAGAAATGAGGCCTTTATCAGAGAGACTGGTTGTAAAAATTCTTTCCCAATTTTCTACCTTCCTTCTAATCTTAGTTGCATTGGCTTTGTTTGTGCAAAAACTTTTCAATTTAATGTAATCAAAATTATCCATTTTGCTTTTCATAATGTTCTCTATCTCCTGTTTGGTCATGAATTCTTCTGTTCTCCATAGATCTGATAGGTAAACTATTCCTTGTTCTCCCAGTTTACTTATGGTATCAGCCTTTATATCTAAGTCTGAACCCATTTTGACTTTATTTTGGTATATGGTGTGAGATTTGGGTCTATGCCTAGTTTCTGCCATACTCTTTTCCAGTTTTCCCAGCAGTTTTTTTCAAAGAGTGGGTTCTTATCCCAGAAGCTGGGGTCTTTGGGTTTATCAAATAATAGATTACTATAGTCATTGACTACTGTGTCTTGCATATTTAACCTATTCCACTGATCCACCTCCCTATTTCTTAGCCAGTACCAAGCAGTTTTGATGATTGCTGCTTTATAATACAATTTAAGATCTGGAATTGCTAGGCCACCTTCCCCTGCATTTCTTTTCATTAGTTCCTTTGATATTCTGGACCTTTTGTTTTTCCAAATGAATCTTGTTATTATTTTTTCTAACTCTATAAAATAATTTTTGGTAGTTTGATTGGTATGGCACTGAATAAGTAAATTAGCTTAGGTAGGATTGTCATTTTTATTATATTAGCTCAGCCTACTCCTGAGCAACTGATGTTTTTCCAATTATTTAGATCTGATTTTATTTGTGTGAAAAGTGTTTCGTAATTGTGTTCATAGAGTTCCTGGGTTTTTAGGAGGTAGACTCCTAAATATTTTATAATGTCTACAGTAAGTTTAAATGGGATTTCTCTTTCTATCTCTTGCTGTTGGGCTTTGTTGGTAATATATAGAAATGCTGATGATTTATGTGGGTTTATTTTATAGCCTGCAACTTTGCTAAAGTTGTTTATTATTTCAAGTAGTTTTTTATTTGATTCTCTAGGATTCTCTAAGTATATCATCATGTCATCTGCAAAGAGTGATGGCTTTGTTTCTTCTTTGCCTATTCTAATGCCTTCAATTTTTTTTTCTTCTCTCATTGCTAAAGCTAAGGTTTCCAGTACAATATTGAATAACAGTGGTGATAATGGACATCCTTGTTTCACCCCCGATCTTATTGGAAATGCTTCTAGCCTGTCCCCATTACATATAATGCTTGCTGAAGGTTTTAGATATATGCTATTTATTATTTTAAGGAAGACTCCATTTATACCTATGCTTTCTAGTGTTTTTAATAGGAATGGGTGTTGTATTTTATCAAAAGCTGAAAAATCTCTTTCTTAAAGATGGCATCATTAATAAATAATTGAGAGAGAGAGAGTGTGTGTGTGTGTGTGTGTGTGTGTGTGTAATAAAGGGTAGGTATAGGGATTCAAGGCTTCTGGAAGTAATAACTACTTCTTAAAGATAAAAGCTTCTCTGGCTACAAAATGTATATAGCACCATAATGAGATGAGCTCAAATCTTGCTCAGCTTGCTCAGTAGGCTTGGTATTTCTATGTATCCTCTAGAGTTTAAGTCCATCCAACCGAGTTCTCTGATATGACAAAAATCCCCTCTAGTCATTACTGTAACCTTGCTCTCCACAGAGCTTTCGGGTGATTTAGAAATTTTGTTTTGTCTTTTCCTTCCATCTGCTGCCTCTTTATAAAAGGCCAAAATTAACATCTAGCCCCACTGTGAAGTAGTTCCCTATAAATGTGTTTGGAAAGGTGGTGATAGTCTTTACTTTTTTACACGAAAATTTTTTCCATAAACCTAATAGCATTTTAGAAGTTGGGCTTTCCCATAGAGAGAAATAGGAATTAGAATTAATATTTAAGTATCCTATAGGTTTGTGAGAGAAATCTCTTCCTAGGATTTGTCATTAGTTCTTTTCTTAGGTATTTCTCTTCCCTCAGTTAAAGCTTTGGACTTCATAAGACCAGAACGGAACACTTTGTGTCTTGTCTTATCTGAATTTAAGTTAATGCTGTCCTTCTCTCTGTCATATCAGACCCACCCAAATGTGGACAAAAAACTCTTTACTGCAGAATCTCTAATTGGCTTGAAGAACCCTGAGAAGTCATTCCCAGTCAACAGTGATGTTGGAGTGCTGAAGTGGAGGCTACAGACCACAGAGGAATCTTTCATTCCATTGACAAGTAAGTGCCTTTGGTCTGTGCCATTGGGCTAAACTCTGCATTTTGAGAGGACTGCTAGTAGTGCTGGCTCTTTCAGCAACAAATTGAACTGTTCTCAGAGCTAAAATAAAACTTATCTCTGTGGCAATTTTTTCAGTAGCTTTAGCTTAAAGTGGCCATCTCTATTATTGTTACTTTTGCAGTGGGTGTTTGAGGATCATAGCAATCAGTTACCTCTGATTTGCTGTCCTATCATCTTGAAACATGTTGTAAGTAGAAAGATCATTAATTCGGATTTAAGAGTCAGCTCTGCTGGTTATTAGCCAAGTGACTTCAGGCAAGTCACTACCTCTGTGAGCTTCAGTTTCTCATTTCTAAAATGAGGGAGTATCATACTAGCTGTGTGACCCTGGGCAAGTCACTTAACCCCAATTGCCTAAAAATAATAATAATAATAATAATAATAATAATAATAATAAAATGAGGGGGTAGGACTTGGTGATTTCTGAGGTCCCATCCAGCTCTGACTTCTGTGATTCTCTTAATACCTCAGTGTTGCTGCCTTTGTTTTTGTGCCCTTAGTTAACTGCTGGCCCTCTGAGAGTGGAAACGGCTGTGATGTCAACATAGAATATGAGCTGCAAGACGAGAACTTGGAACTGAATGATGTAGTCATCACCATCCCACTCCCGTACGTGGAATCACTTTCCCTAGGCTTATCTGATAGATCTAAGCTTTGATAATACCTCTGGGACCTCACTTGACCTTGTCTGCCTTCTAGGAACCTTGGAAAGTTGGTCTTTTTAAGGGATGGGCCAGTTAATTTTCCAAAGCAGTTTTCTGATTTAGATCCTAATCTTTCCATGTAATAAGAGATTCTTCTAGAAGAAGGAACCACTTTTAGCCAAACTTTTTCATGTTCCATTTCATAAGTCCCAAAGAAATTAGCAATTTCTCACAATGTCAGTCAGTAAGCATTTATTAAGCACCTGTTACATGCCAGGCACAGTGCTAAGCACTGGGAATACAAAGAAAGGCAGAAAACAGTCCCTACTCTTTAGGAGCTCACAGCCTATTGGGGGAGACAACCTGCAAATAGCTATGTGCAGACAAGCTACTTACAGGGTAGAGGAAATGATCAGCAGAGGGAAGATGCTAGAATTAAGAGGAACCAAGAAAGGCTTCTTGTAAAAGATGGGATTTTAGCTGAGACTTGAAGGGAGCCATGAGGCAGACTTGAGTAGGGAGAGCTTGTTTCTTCCACACATTGCTCACTACCCACTAGTGTGTTAGTTATGGATGGGGCTGGATTTTCAGAGGCACCCATATACACCAATGATTTTTTTTGGAGTTGTCATAAACTAAGCTCTTTGGGCAATGAGCCTCTCATTTCTCCATATAAAAGATGTTTCCTAGTCTTGTGCACACAGCAATCACGTTCAGAAAATTCCTAGTAAACAGTGTATTTGTCAATATTCCCAGAGTAATCTCCTTGAAACATTTTCTACTATAAGATTATATTCTAGCTAGGTGGCACAGTGGATAGAGCGTTGGGCATGGAGTCAAGAAGACTCGAATTCAAATTCAGCCTTGGATACTTACTGTCTCTGGGACCTTGGGAAAGTCAGTCAACCTTCATCTTCTTCAGTTTCTTCAACTGTAAAATAGAGTTTATATACCTCCCAAGGTTGTAGTGATGGTAAAATGAAGCAGTAGGGCTGTTCACAGTGTCAGGTACACAGTAGGTGCTTAATAAATGCTTGCCCCCCTTCTCCCTACATCATCTCTACTTGATGTAGGGATTTTTCCTTACCTACCAAATTTGTGACTGAGTTCTGAGAAAGAGTTCTTTCTGACATTACTCACTGTGGTATGGGGTCTGTGATAATTAAGTGGGAGAAAATATTAATTTAATTTGTAACTTTACATCGAATTCCTGCATGGAAATTATTTCAGGCCTTTACATAGTACACCCATCTTTATCAATCCGGCCCTTTAAATCTGCATTCAAAAAGTATGCATTGTACTTTCCCCAAACTCATCACCAGAGTCTCTTTGGTAATGGAGTTATAGAGTAATCACCTTAGTATCTATAGCCTATTTACCATTTGCTTTGTAACAATAGATGGCTGCCTTGCACTATTATAGAGCTTGGACTTGGGTGACAGGTGGGTTTTTGTTTGTCAAGATTTATTTTACTGGACTATTTTTAGGATGCCACAATTTTTAAGCTTTACCATCTACCCTGTAATTGTGGTTTTGGTGGTTTCCTGTGTCTTCACTCAGTTTTGAGATATTCTCCATAAGAGACCCTTATACAACCCACTATACCCTGTCCTTTACCATTGCTAATGTCAGAAATGGCCAAAATCAGATTTGGGGATGTAGAGAACGGTAGTAAATAGAATTAGGACCATAAAATAGAGAAGAGCCTTTAGTCTTTTATATCACCTTTATAGAATTTTCTTTGTCTCCTTTATTTACTTTGTCCCCAACACAAGCATAAAATGTTACTTGGTGAATTAAAGGAAGGTAAATTTAGAATGTGTGGGAGTGGATGACATTGCTTGTTAACTTCATGCATAGTGAAAAATATACCCTAACTGGCCCTGGTAGTAGTTCTCTTGTAAACTAAGGGTAACTAGAGATCTTTCTTTTCCTCATCATGATTCATTTTTTCCCTTAGACACTTTGCCCAAGAGTTCTTTCACTGTCAAGTTAAATGCTGACCTACTGGATTGAAGTCCAGCTTCTAATCTTAGGCTTATAAATACAGCCAGGGACCCACGGTCTATAAGACCTAAAATCAACAACCTCTGCTCTAAATAATTAAAGATTTGGATCTGAAAAGTTTTCCTGTGCCAATTTGCTTTTTCCCAATGACACCTGAAAGAATATCTGCACCAGAATTAAAATTTCTTCTTAATTCTGCAGCTCAAGATTAAATAAGGGATACAGGGTTTTCAGAGACTTATGTCTTGATTTAGAGAGAATATACTTCTTATGGCCTGAGTGAGAGACAGGAGCAACCCACAGATATGCATGCTAAATGCCTACTGTTCCCAGTAAAGTAAAAGTGTCCCAAAATGAGGGTGCCAGGCATCTGGCCCCTGTCCTCATTTGGAACCTTGTTTTTCAAGGGCTGTGTAAAAAATTGAATTTGATCTAGTTTGGAGTTAGTCATCCTTATCAAGTTCCTTTTGTGTTTGGCCAGCTGAGCTGATTTTGTATGTGTGTTGCCTGTGACAGGTCTGGAGTTGGTGCCCCTGTAATTGGTGAGATTGATGGTGAATATCGCCATGACAGTCGACGCAACACTTTGGAATGGTGCCTGCCAGTGATTGATGCCAAAAACAAGAGTGGCAGCCTAGAATTCAGCATTGCTGGGCAGCCTAATGACTTCTTTCCTGTGCAAGTCTCCTTCATCTCCAAAAAGAACTATTGCAACATACAGGTAGGGGTTTACAGCTCAAGCGGTGGGGTAGATGGCAGCATAGTTTCAGGAACAGGACAGGAGTCTCAGAAAAGCTGGTGATATCTATAAACCCCATCACTGACTCACTGTGTGACCTTAGGCAAGTCTTTCACCCTCTCTCTTCCTCCCCCTTCCCCCAATAGTAACTGAGTTGAGGATAAATTAAATGATCCATGTGAAATGTGTAGCAATTATAGGAAAGACAATTATCTATTTGTGGCTGATTTGCTTAGTGATTACTGGCTTGGCTGCCTCCTACCACTCAACACATACATTTATACTTTTGTGTTATTTTGCCATGACTTGATGCTCAAGTAATACAAATTCATTTTAATGAATTTTTTCATTTTAGCTTAAATAGAACATAATTTGGAAAAGAGTCTTGTAAATGCCAGTGCCCAGGAGAAATGATCTTTAGGTTATCTTCTGCTTCTCTTCAGTTGATATAGGATCAACTGTAACATTAATCAGTATTTCACTCGCATGTCTCTGAGAAGTAATGATGATATGATGTGAATCTTTCCTTTAGGTCATCGTTTTAACTTACTGTTCTTTTTGTCTATGAAATTATGTCACCAACAGATCCAGTCATACTGTTGTCTTCTTCCCTTTTTTATTTTATTTTCATGGGGTTGGGGGAAGTACTGATTGTCTTGGCATTCTTTTATCTTCCAAATAGTCTCTATCTCTCTGATAAGTGGGTAGGACATTCTAGCTTTCTGTGCTGGACTCTTCCCAAGACTAGGCACTCTCTTTTCCTTGTCATTGATACAGCTTGATCTATATTAGATGTCACATAACAAAAAAGGCTGCTAGGTGGGATGCACTTTTCCTCTTTGAGACAATTAGAAGGATAGGCAACAGAATAAGGCTTTATGACTCCTCGAAAGGGACAGTTATCCCAGCTGAACCCAGGAAATAAGTTGGGTGGATCAGCCTGGTATGACATTTGCCAGGAGACCATCTGGGCAGACTGTTTGTGCTATAGCCACGTAATGATAGTGAGTTAGGGTGATGCACCTTCAGTCAGAATCATTCTTGATTCCATTTCTTTTGAGTTAGATTTAAACTATTAATCTTGTCCAATCAAAGTTGTTATGCAGTCTGTAGCCAGGGGTACAGGGGTTAGGGGTGGAATAGACTCTCTTGCACCAGCCTGATTCTAGTCTTAGTCTTTTACTTATGCTTACTTACATGAATACTGTGCTGCCTCCCTTTCTATCACCATCGTTCTTTGGAGTTCAGAATTGTTCCTCATTAATAGTTGTTCTCTTTGTGTTTAGAAGTGGCAGCATTTCAGTGATGGAAGCAGCAAATCATTTTTATGAGCTGTGGATAAGATGAAACCATAGTAGTGCTGGGGCAGTGAAAGATGTTTGTGGTAAAAATCAGAACATGTACCGCCTTTCCACAGCCGGGCTACACAGGCATTCTGGCACCTTCATCATGTGGTGGAGGTGCCACTTAACCTCTCCATCATGCTCTACATTGGTAGTTGAAGACATGAATTTCTTTAATATTCAAACCTGTATCTCAGTTGATCTTTCCTATAAGCCATCTTCTGTGTTATGCTCAAGGGATTTGATCTGGGTTGTGATGAAAATTTAATAAGCTTCTTAAAGGCTCATTTTCCCCACCCCCAATCTGTTTCTGTTTTTCTAGGTTACCAAAGTGACCCAGGTGGATGGGAATAGTCCTGTAAGGTTTTCCACGGAGACCACCTTCCTTGTGGATAAATATGAAATCCTGTAATACCAAGAGAAGGGAACCGAAAAAGAAGATTTTTAAATAAAAGAAGAAACCTACAATGGCTAAAGAGTTTTTTCCAAATCTGCAAGCCACTGGAAATCTTTTTTTCTGATAAGACGCACGATTCTGTACGCGCAAGGACCCTCACCTCATCCCCAGATCCAGGGTCTCAGAGACATTCTTTGGCAAAGAATTGACACAAGCTAAAGGGGGGGGAAAGGCTGCTGACTTACTTGGCAGATCTCACTGGCCAGCTGGAAAGCAGGCTCCCCAGAGAACGCCCCCAGTTAAACATCTTCCATGCCCCACCCCTCATTTCATTCCCTAAATGCAGTTGTGCCTCATATTTTCTTTGTTTTAAAAGGTTTTCTCTGCAGATAAAGGTTTTAATCTTTTTTTTAATCCCTTCTGCTCCTAGCCTTCTTTTTTGTCACTTCAGTCAGGCACTGGGATCTTTTTGTACATACGCACTGCATTTGTTTGTCACTCCTTGAAACAAACTGATCTGGCCAGTCCTTAATTATAGAACTTTGAAAGTGAAGGTTTTGATTTTTGTAATGGGGTTCTGGAGTGAAAACACAAAGAATGTCTTCTATCCCTGTTCCATTTCCCTTCCCCCTCCCTGCTGCCTTCTCCAGCTTCTCTGTTCTGCACACTCCCAAGATGTCCCTCCTTCAGGCCTTATCCCCAAGGATATTGCTGAGAATCTAGTTTGAAGTCAAGCATGGGAGGTAGCTGCCTTCTCTTTGGGACTAAGTGGCCCTTTCAGGTGGTCTCATGATCTTTACTTGGGAAAGAATAGGAGACCTGCTAGAATGCTGCTGTTCTTGGGGCCCCAAATTAGAGCTTATCCAGCCATAGATAGAATCATGTCTGTTGCCAGGATTCCCCTAGTTATTCCATTTGGGGCACTCTGGCTAAAGGTTTAAGTTTCATACGTTAGAGTGTTTGTGATCCATTTAAGATCCTGTCACCACCACCTTCTTCCTGGCCGTTCTGAATGTGGTGTCCTCCTCAGAATCCTAGACAAAAATAAAATGCTGTTTTTGAGACCAAATTCATTGAGTCTCAACTATCTCATTGACCTGTAACATTGAAGGGACTCCCCATTGCTATCAGGTTTTAGGTCCTTAACAAGCAGATAGAAATTTTTTTATTGTATGTCCTGGTATAGGGACTGCTTGCATAGCCCATTTTCTGCCTTGTGGCACTTTCTATTTAGATAAACACTTATTGAAAAGCCCACTTTTCCCTTTCTTCTTTTAAACTTTTTCTTCCACATAGCATCAGATGCTGGTTGATTTTCCATGCCAGTTTATGCACCAGTAAGAGAAAAACTCAGCAGCCAGCCAGGCCTGGATTTGTGTCCACTGAACTTGATAAGGCTTGGCTTCAGCAGCAAATGGCACCTCGTCCTGCAGCAGCGACTAGCAGAGGGGACAAGCAAACAACTCATGTATAGAAATACACCTGTCCCTTTGGCCAATGAAAGAGCCCTTCTCTCTCCCTTGTAGAGAGTTTGCTTGAAGCAGTTCGTATTTTTATAAGGGCCCTGGGATTGTCTTCCAAGGAAGTTCCTGGCCTTCCCCCTTCTTTTCTCTTAACTGCATCAGGGAGGAATCTTCAACTTGGTTTCCATGTGAGGGTTTTAGGGGGAGGGAGACAGGGAGAAGAAATTTGTCATGTAGTTAAGTAGGTGAGAAATACTATTAATCCAATTTTGTTTAAGAGTTGCTTGTCCATATGATTTTAAAAAGTCAGGTTTAGTTTCACAAGAACTTTTTTTTTTGAAGTTACTTTTGGGATAATATTTAAAATTAAAGAAGTTTTGTAACCCTGTAAAATAATTACATAGGGAATATAACATTCCAGTGTACACAAAGAATACAAATTCTTTAATCAAATAAAGAGTATTATAAAATCAGTTCTTTAGCACATTTACTGTCTCAGTTGTTGGGTTGTTCTGTTCCATCATTTGCTCAGAAAACTTGCTTTTGTGCTTCTGGATGCCTGAGATGAAATAAGGGAACCCCTCTTTCATTTACTTGATTTTTTTACTGGGTATTTCTCCCAGCCTATTTAAATATCAGATTGAATTGTTGAACTGCATTCCAAATGTAATACAGAAAGGGAGGTTTTATTTTTGCTTCCTTTCTATTAGCCTACATAGTTGATCATTGATACTTTATCTTGGGAATTTCGGTAGGTTTTGAAGCTTTTAACTCTATAGAGGGCAGAGGCGTTATCACAGGAATAGTCTACCAGAAAAGGCTTATACTTTTCAGTTTGCATTTTAATTTTCATACTACCTGAAAAACCTTGTGGAACCTAATGGAATTGATTTAGAAGGTGAATTTCTGAAATAAAAAGCTTATAAGGTATGTTGGGGTTTTTAATAGTGTAGGCAAAAATATTTTGTTTTCTCTAAAGAGGGATAAATTGGAGCTTGGCTTAGGAAAAAAAACTGGTATGTTCTTGGTCTAATCGAGGCTAAATTGGGTGGCTTAAGTGTACATTTTGCCAGATGCAACTTTGGTAGTTAACACTGTCATGTATCCTTTTCCAAGACTGGCTACTTGTGCTGTCTATTGTTTTCCTTGTTCTGCTTATTTCGTTTTGCATTTGTGAAGGGATGCTCCAGAGAGATACCTGAACGTCATTTAAAAAAAAATTGGTATCTTATCATGAGGAAAGATGACAGGATAATATGCTTTGACAAGTTATTTGATGTAGTGTGAGAAAATTGTGAGGGTTCCTCCTTTGAATCAGTTCAATCTGATGAGGTTAGGGAGACCTGGGAGGTGAATATGTCTGTTTTCTGCATATGTCAAATAAATAGCTACAAATCCAGATAGTCCATTAGAGGCTACATAGTGCCTTTCATGTAAGGTAGAGGCTTAATATTTTTATCTGAGTTCTAAGTATAGCCATTTCTTTGATCTTTTTATCTGCCATTACCAACTTTCCCATTGGGCAAGAACCAAGGAGTATCTCTTAATTGTTGAACAGTTGTCTTTAGCTTGGCTAGATTTGGAACAATCACATTATTCAGGATGGGAATGAGTGAGGGATGACAGAACATGGCCCCATTATTTTTATTTTATTATGATTGAGTCAGGAAGGCATAATACAGTAGATAGAATGCTGGGCTTTAAGTCAGAAAGTCCTCAGTTCAACTTTTGATTTAGTTTTAGTTGGGTCTGATTCTTCATGACTCCATTTGGGGTTTTTGTGGCAAAGATACTGGAGTGGTTTGCCATTTCTTTCTCTAGCCCATTTTATAGATGAGGAAACTGAGGCAAACAAGAATAAGTGACTTGCCCAGGGTCACACAGCTAGTATGTGTCTGAAGCTGGATTTGAACTCTCAAAGATGAGTCTTCCTGATTCCAGGCCTAGTGCTCTATCCAGTGTGCCACCTAGCTACCTCAAATCCAACTTTTACCTTTAATAAATATTGGCTGTGTGACCATAGGCACCATTTAACCTTTCTATGCCTGAGTTTCCTCATTTGTAAATAGGAATAATAGTATCTATAGTTCTTGCCACGTGAGACTTTTGTGAAGTTCATGTGAAAGTGTCTAGAAAGCTATTTGCAGATTTTCAGCCATTATGTAAATTTCAGGCATCGTTATCAAGTGCCCACATCTTTGCTCAACATTTTAATCAACACATGGATTAAGTGCTTTTTATTATTAGAGCCTGTTCTGCTATGAGGAAAATACAGGGTTTTACAGCCTAGTTAAAATAATGTTGGACAACCTCGCACTTGCAAAACACTTGATATAATTTATTTGTAATTTATTCTGTTTGATACAGCAACCTTTAGATGTAGTAGTGCAGGCAAGGAAGTTGAGAATCCAATAGAAACAGCAAATGTTGCCCAGCATGTAGCATAATCAGATCTTAAATCCAGTTCTCTGATTAAACCTAGTGTCTGTACCTGCCTGTGGGAGCCTTTTAAAATAAAAGCTGTTGGCAATACCCATGTGAAGTGGCCATGTTTTGCCAAATGCCTCATCTGGGCCAGGTTTCTGATCATTTTACACTTTTAAAAATAACTCAAAAAGGGAGAGAAATTCTTAAAAGGATCATAAGTTCCTCTGCCCAAGAGAAAAGGGAAAGAGGTTCACTATTAGGAGCCTCTTGAATCTCCTAGCAGGTCCAAGAGGAAACCCTGGTTGCACTTTTATGGCTGGGACCCCCAAAAGAGACCTTCCTAAGAGCCTGGCAGTAAGTATCAGCTTTACTTCAAACACTAGATGATCAGTTATGCGGTGAAGTTGACCTACATCCCGTAAAAGGTTGGGTTTAAATTTTTTCCGAGGGAACTTAATGATTCTGTGATTCTAAATCCCAGAAAACCAGTGATTGATGAAGAGTAGACAGCAAAATTGAATTTCTTTCCTGACGTGACTGAACATTCCCATAGTTATGGGACGCAAGCAATTTTCAGGAGGTGAAGCCACTTCACTGTCTCTGCCCTAGAAAAATGAAAAAAGTTTGTTACCCTGCTTGATAGTGTGCATGTTCAGATTTAGGTTGGACTAATCAGATGTGTCAAACTTGTGGTTGTAACTGGGTTAAAATGTACTTGGGAAACATTTAACAATCTTAAAATACTATGTAACATAAATAATGTTAGTTTGTGGTTTTCTAAGTCAATGTGCTGCCCTTAGGGATTGGTTTCCATTTGAATTTCGCCCCCACTGGACTGGATGACCTCTGACTTATCAGTTCAAGATTCTGTACTCACTGGATAAATAAATCACCTTGAACCTGGGCTATTGCAGTAGCAGCGTTCCTAATTGGTCTCCCTGCTTCAAGGCTCCACTCTGTCTTCTACACAACTGCTGATGATGTTCCTAAAGTATATGTCTGACCATGTTACTCCAGTGGCCACCTATTACTTCCAGGAAACAATTCAAAGTCTTCTGTTTGACATTTAAAGCCCTTCACAACCTGATTCCAACTTACTTTTCTGGAGCTTATGCATTACTGAGGCAGCAATAGCCTAGTGGATAGACAACTCATCTCAAAGCCAGGGAGATGTGGGTTCCGGGCCCACTCCTAACACATACTGGCCTTGTGACCCTATGCAAGACACTTAACCAGGTCAGTGCTCAAGGCAACTCTTTAAGACCGTGTTACAGAGAAGGTGCCAAGGCCTGGATTGGCCAAAGATAATGCAAGTCCAGCCACTGTCCTATTACTCCCTTTCATGCATTCCATGGTCTACTAGGGGTGGAGAACCTGTGGTCTGGAGGCCACATGTGGCCTTCTAGATCCTGGAGTGTGGCCGTTTGACTGAATCCAGGTTTTACAGAACAAATCCTTTTAAGGAAATTTGTTCTTTGAAGTTTGGACTCAAAGGGCTGCATTCGAGGACCTAGGGAGCCACATGTTTACCACCCCTGCTAGCCAAATAGGCTTCCCTGCTGTTCCTCATATAGAATAATCTGTCTCTTTTCTCCATACCTCCATGCACACTTCTTCCTCATCTTTGCTTCTTAGACCTCTGGTTTCCTTCAAAGGTCAACTTAAATGCTACCTCCTACATAAGGCCTTTATTTCCTAAGTACCCAGTGCAGTGTTTGGTATAGAGCAGGCACCTAATAAATTGTTGATTGATTGATAACTGTGATAACATCTAGTGTAGTCCAGCCCTTGGAGGCTGCTTAGGCATTCTCAGGTGAGCCACACAACTATAGCTTCCTCCAGTGATTACAATCTCAAGAGTTAGAAGAGAGGTCAGAGGTCACCAATCTGTAACTGAATATGATTACCTTCTGTGGGGTAACAAGATTTTTTGCATTTTTTTGGCAGGGGGGCATCTCCTAAAAACTACTCAGCTTGTAATCATGGGGCTATTCAGCCTGCTTTGGTAAAGTAGTCCAATCTCGGTGCCTACTTTGTTCAACAGTTACTGGATCCTCAAGTGAAAGAATTATAGTCACAGAATCTTATTAATAGTATGTGTATAGCACTTTAAGGTTTGGAAAACACTTCACAAATATCTTATCCTCACAACAGCCCTGGGAGGTAAGTCTATTATTATCCCTATTTTATAGGTGAGGAAACTGAGGCAGACAGAATTTGCCCAGGGTCACACATCTAGTAATCTGAGGACAGATTTAAGCTCATCTTCCTGTCCAGTGCTCTAACCACTGCATCGTCTAACTACCATCATTTAAATCCTACTTTTTATCAGATGCATGCCTACATCCCTGACAAATGGTCATCCAGCCTGTTCAAAGATGTGGTATCCACTGCCATGCTCTTAGGAGAATGTGAGTCCTTATAGAAAAGAAAAGTTGAGTAGCAAAGAAGCTTTGGTATTCTTGTGCATCTCCCTGCCTAATTTATGAACAAGTACTAGGTGAAAAAGTGGAGCAAATTAAACAGTTCTATTTCCTTGTTTTCCTTGGCCTCTGAAAGGAAACCCCTGTCCTTATTCAGCTCATATGAAATCTCTACACAGATGTAGAAGACATGAACTACTCTCTGCCTTCCCTTAGAATACAGCCGTGCTAAGAAGTGTTATGGCCCAGGTGGAAGTGTTTGGCCCAGCTTTCTCAGAGCTGCTCAGCAGGGTTTGAACTGCTTTGGAGCTGGAGAGAGAGAAGTTATTTGGAGCAGAAGCCATTGCCACCACACCTACTACCAACAGGACCTATGCCAGTGGTGAAAGGATCAGGGAATTAGAAGCTTCTGATAGAGTCTTTGTATGTATAAAGGTTCTGCCCTGGAGCATGGGAGTCATTCCTTCTCTGAGGCTAGGATAACAGAGACTTCAGAGAAGGGAGGTGGGAAAAAGCCAAGGCAGGAGCAAAATTGGTATGGAAACTGACGAACCCACTCCCAATACTCAAAGCCAAGTGTAGAGGGCCTCCTCCCCAAAGTCCTTGCCCTCTCCCCCGGCTTCCGCTTTGGAAAGTCTGAAGCGCCTGGAAAAAAAAACCATTTTTTTGCTCCCCCCCCATCCCACCCCAAGCCGTTATGCAGCTTCTTGCATAACTTTGAGAGTACTGGGTTTGATGGGCTCCAGATGTGGAGGTTGGGGTGGGGGAAAGCAAGAGGAAGGGAGGGTGTCAAGTCCTCTCAGCCCTACAACTGTGGGAACCTAGAGCCTGGCCCCAGTGGGAGATGAGAGGGCACATTGCACAGAGCCTTTGTCATGGGGTCAGCCCGGCCGAGGGTGGGCGGGAGGATAGGGAGAGGGGAGCCTGCTGCTCAGCCCTGCCTGAACCCCTGCCTCAGCCACTTCTGTGGCCAATTCATTTGTCCCTGAAGCAGCCGGAAGAGACTCCTCCTCGAGCTGCCTCTGCCTTAAGAGAAAGGGTGGAACAGGGAGGAATTGAGCTATTCTAAATACCCAAGGTCTCATGAAGGGACCCAATCAATCTATGTTCTGGTTCCCCTGGCTTCCATCTATAATAATGTAATAATAATAGCCAACAATAATGTGACATTTTAAGATTTGCAAAGCACTTTACAAATATCTCATTTTATCCTCCCAATAATCCTGGGAGGCAGTACTATTTTTATCCCCATTTTACAGATGAGGAAACTGAGGCAGAGAGCGGTTGTGACTTGTCCAGGGTCACACAACCAGTAAGTGTCTGAGGAGGGATTTGAACTCGGGTCTTCCTGCCTCCAAGTCCAGTGCTTGTTCTCCAGCTACTTGACTTTTCCAACCCAGGCCCTTTTTCTGAAGGTGATGACTTTATTGGCATCACACAGATCTCTCAATCCGGTTAGGATGAGTTGAAAGTTCCTTAGCATTTCTTTGCTGAAGTGAGGTTAGGTGGTTTCCTTAAGCCTGCTAGACAAGAGAGGGCCATCCTTCACAGTGTGGAGAACGTTCAGCTCACATGGCATAGCTTCCATAGGGACTGTCTATAGCAGGACACAGTCTCTGCCCAAAACACACAAGTGACTTGCCAGTGGCAAGAAGTAGGGGTCACGTAGGGTGTGAAAAGCAATCGCTGCCCTCCCCTCCTCCACACGACTCTCAAACTACCCAATTCTAGTCAAATGCAGCCTGGGGGGCGGTGGAGGCTCCCTGCTGGACATTGGTCCTGTTAATAAGTGACCAACAAACCAGCCTCCTCCTGTTCTGAGTGTGGGAAGGGATGGGACTTGGGGGAGGGGGGGATGAACTGTTGGACCAGCAACTGAGTCTGGAGCTTTTGGCTTCCCTCTGTTCCTGAGTAGAAAGACAAAGCCTGCCTTTCAGTCAGAGTGGTTATCTCCATTTGGGGCTGGGGGTGGGGTCTCAATTTTGGAACAAAACATTTTGTGCATGTTACACCTTTTCATCTCTGTCCAAAAGTTTCCAGGAGAGGAGGGAGATTCCTGGGAGAAGGGAGACAGAATTTACAAGTCCCATAATCAGGGGTCTGCCTTGCAAAGGCTATGCTCTCCGTTGAGGATCTACTGTGTTAGGCTAGCATTGGGTTTCCTAGGGTAACAGCTCCAGCCAGGTTCCGTGTCTAGACTGTTCTCGGGTTTCCAGCTCCACTTCCTTTCCTCACCAAGCTTCCCTCAACCCATCTTGGGTGGTGTTCCCCACCCCCTATCAGGACTACAACTCTAATTTAGCAGATTTGGTATGGAGCTGCAGCAAGAGAGACATCTCTGACCCCTCAGGTTTGGCTGCTCAGAACTGGATGAGTGAGAACATGGGACAAGGACACCTGAATCCTGCAGTTACTGATGAACTGGAAGTCGGTCTGAGGAGAATAATGGAGACAAGCAAAAGTCTTGGGGGGAAAATAAATGGTGATTTATGAAGGGATAGAAGATACAGAAGTTTGGGGATAAGATAGGGACAAGTTGGAGCTCTCAAATGTACCCCTCCATGCATCATTATTTAACTGATGGGAAGGGTGATCTGGGAAAATGGGGGGAGGCCAAGCAGGAGGGGGGAGCCCAGCTGTAGAGAACAAAGCCAACGCTGTAAAGCAGAAGGGAGGTGCAGCTGCAGGAAGAGGGGGGGGTGCCTCAGACTCCAACCCTACAACAAGGACGGCTTTTCTGGCCTGGGGTGGGGGGTGGGGGTGAGACCAAGATGGGGGGGCGGGTCCTGGCTTGGGGGGCGGTCCCGGAGTTCTCTCCTCCTCTCAGCGCTCAAGGGGAGAAACAACCGCGTCCTGGCACTGGAATTCGAAGGGGCCAAGGCAAGAGAAGACACTGCCGCTCTCCCTCCCACAGGTAGGGGCACCCCCTCCTATTTTATCCCATCTGAGACTGGGGAGTTGGAAGAGGGTGGTGAAATGTCAGGTCTTGGATGCAGGAAGTAGCCCTGGAAGGGAGTCCTAGGGGTAGAGGAGGTGTTTTTATAAAAGAGCTCAGGCCTCTTTTCCTCACCCCTCCACCCACCCACCCCTGACCCAGAACCGAGCCTGCCTTGTCTGTATGTAGGGAGGGTCCCACTCCTCCCACCCTGGCGTCAAGAAAAGCCACCGCCGCCGCCACTGTTAGAGGGATCCCTCGCTCCCCCCCCCGCCCACCTGGAGGGTATCCGGACCTCTAAAAGGCTCCGCCTTTTTCCCTCCAACTTCGCTCGAGGTACTCGCCTGCCCTGGGGACTCTGGCTTCTAGGTGGACGTAAAGGAAAGGGACAGAAGCCAGAATGGGATTCCTCAACCCTAAGGCTTGGTCCCCGGGACTGGCCAGGAAAAGAAGTTGGGGTGTGGGAAGGCAGTAGAGGAGGCGGGATTCGGGGGCAGCCACTTCTCTTTCCTAGCTGGCTCATCACCCTCCTACGCGGCCAATGACAGGGCTGAAGGGGAGACAGGAATCCCAGGGGATCGGGATAGGACTTAGTAGGGAAACTCCTCCAGGGCTTTCCCCTATGGCCCTACTCCTACAGTTAAACCAAGTTATCCAGGACAGAGTCCAGGAAGGGGAGAGGGAAGAGTTGGGGAGCTGAGGTGGAGGCTGCTGACTTATAGGCTGTGCTCCAATGGGAGGCCTGGGACACTTGGTTTTTCTATGTCATTTGGGAAGCGGGTCTGAGCTTTCTGGACATTCTCCCGCAGACGGACCCAATCCTGGAATTACTTGGGAGGCAAAGCTGTAGGGATTCAAGACTTTCTCTAGCCAAGGATGCCTCCTGAGTCCTGGGTTCGAATCTCGTCCTAATTCTTCCCTAGGACTGGAGAAGCAGCAGACCAAGCAGCCAAGTGAGCCAGGGTTTCTCTGGAGGATGGAGAGGGAGGCGGGGAGAAAACCAGGAGTTGTCTTCGAGCTTTTAGAGGAGCCGCCCTGACCCAGATGAGACTCCCAGAAGCAAAATGGGAACACAATAAAATTGGGCCGAGGGTCTTAGGTTGACTTCCTCTCTCTCCACCCCGGCCCCACCCTGCCTTGCGGTTGTGTGATAATACTGGACAGTCACACCACCGACTGAGGGGTGGGAGAACAGAGTGGGGGATCTGGGCGGAGGAAACCTGGGTGGGCGACCAGGAGGCAGGCGGGACGGCACACATTCTGGCCGGGTTAGCTCAGCTGTCCGGGCGACTCGCTAGCACTGACTCATCGGCGGCGGGGGCGGGAGAGGGGCAGCCGCGAACACTCGTACTCGCAAGCAGAAACAGACGTCTAACCCCCCAGGGGCCGCAGAAACAGACAGATCGCTTCTCCTAACCTCGCACGAGCCTCAGCCGGAGGCAGTAGGCTTGCCTTTACCCGGGAGGGAGTCTGGCTCTAGCCGGCTGGCGTAGGGGCGTGTAGCCCCGGCCCCCTCCCCCTGAGTTCCCGGGCAGGCCAGGCTGCTTCCCAGCCGAACAAGCGGCGCCTTCTCCACAGCCCTGCCGGGCCGAGCCGAAGAAAGAACTCTTGTCCAGGAGCTGGGACGGGCGGGGTCGGCTGCGGCTAAGGTCCCAACACAGCCTCCTTGTCCCGGGCCAGAACTAGGAAGGGGAGGGGGACGCACTGCACAGCCCCTTGCCCAGAGTGAGAGTGGAAGAAAAGGAAGGGGGGAGGGACGAAGAGAGGGAGAGCTGGGGAAGCAGAACCAGGTGCCCGGGCACCTGGAGGCCTGGGGAGCCGACGCTACAGTGGTTTGGCTTCACGTCCACTCTCCTCTCCCCCCCTCAGGCAACCTGAATCAACCAAGCAACCCAAGAAAGCAATAAACTGGCCGCAGTTCAAGATTCCCTTCTATCTCCCCCTCTGAGCCTCAGGTCTTTTCTCTCTTTACGCCTCAGTTTCTCAGACATCACATTCCTTCTCTGTCTTCTCTTCTATGTACCTTAGTTTTCATTTCGCAGCTCCTCACTCGCTCTCTCAATACCCCCGATTTCTTTTTGTCGGTTCCTGCTGCCCTCTTGTCCCTCCATCTCCCGCACTGTCCCTCTGGGCCTCATCTTCCCCATCCAGGCTCTCCTCTTCGTTCCTGTCCAGTGTCCTAAAGGCGGATACTCGCTTTCCGCCACCCACCCCCTTTCCCTCCGCCCCGGCCTCAGTTTCCTTCCCCTCCAGACTCCTTCCTCCCTCTGCTGGGCCGGTCCTTGGCCTGGGGAGCGGATGTGCGCGGTAGGGACAGAGGGGAGGCGTTGGCCAGGCCGGAGCTGGCTGGAGTGCAGCTTAACCCAGCAGTTTGGCTTGCCATGCAGCGATCGGGGCCAGAACGGGGTTACTTGCCTCGGGGACAGGTAAAGGGCGGGGGAAGTCGCTAAGGGAAGGTTGGGGAGTTTAGAGAGCAGAGCAGGCGCTGAGGTCACTCAGGGAGCAGACATCCAAGCCCGGCCATCCTGGCCCCAAGAAACAATGAAGGAAAAGCACCTGGGTCTCTCCCCGATTTTGGCGTCTCTTTTCTTTCTTTCTTTCTTTCTTTCTTTCTTTCTTTCTTTCTTTCTTTCTTTCTTTCTTTCTTTCTTTCTTTCTTCTTTCTTTCTTTCTTTCTTTCTTTCTACCTTTCTTTGTCTTTGATTTACATCACTGACCTATGGAACCTATTCTTTTTTTTTTTAAATTAAGGTTTGACTTTCCTAAGTCTGACTTCCATCCTGTTCTTCCACCCCCCACCCCCACCCCAGGCCACCTAAACCTTTCACTTTCTCTTGAGGAGGAGAGAATGCCGAACAAGAACCCTGGGGACCCCAAGGAGTTATGGTTGAGTTGTCTCGCCTTCCCAGAGAGCCCCTTCTTTCCGGACCCCGACTGGGGGGGGGAAGACAGGTTGATTTGAATGGGGAGAGAGATCTGGGGCCTCACTCAAAACCCTCAAAGACCCGCCTCTGGAGTTGCCAGTTGGTACCTACATACAGCATTTTGCCTGGGTTTCAGTACCCTCTCTGGGTCGGCTGGGCTTCAAAATGATTGAGTGGTCGGCTGTTGGAACCGGTTCAGCATCTACAGGTTATGTCTGCCGGTGCTCGTATTCTACAGGGTTCACCCAGATCACTTGGTATTCTCCAAGTAAATATCTGACAACAGCAACAAATCGCAGCTAACCTGAGCCCAAAGAGAGTACCAGTTCCTTGTGTCGGGAATTTGTGGGTCAGGGTGAGGTGCATGGGGTTCCCCCAGGGAGCCACGCCCGATCTAGGGTTGAGAAGCAGCTACAGGCAAGGGTCCCCCTCCCTGGTCCTCCCCCCCCCCGACACACACTCTCACACCGAGCCTGGGTTACACCACAAGAACCTTTTTTTGGCTGCGGGACTTAGCTGTACTTCCCAGAAAGGCCTTAGAAGAAGGGGTGGGGCGGGTAATTACAGCCCTCAGGGCTCCAGCTGGACTCGATGCCACGGGTCTGGAGCTGCAGCGCTCCCCTAAGGGGGAGTCAACCGGCAGGGGGCACCCTCGGGTTCCTCTGGCTAAACTCCCCAGAAACAGTGAATAGGCGGGGTCTGGAGAGGTCTAGCGCTGTCACCCCAATCTAGTGAGGCTACTTTGGAGTGAAGAGAAACGCTCTGTTATCGTAAAAGGTCCACTTCATCTTGTTTCTCTTCCTACTTCTAGGGGATTCCATGTCTCAGGATCTCATCAGCCTCTGAGTCACATCATCTCACCTTCCAAATTCCCCTCTTCCCTTTACCTTATCTTCTTCTGGCTCTCTCTGTACGCTGTTACTTCTTATCTCTCTTTCCATGATACTTCTCTTTATCCCTGTCTTTCCTCTGCCCTTATCTTTCTCCATCAGCATTAGCATCTATGTGATGAATCTTCTATTCACCTCTCTTTACCTTTAATTTAATTTCTCTGCCTCCTACCCTATCAGCACAGTCCATCCATCACACTCTCTCCAGCCTTTTGGGGGTCCCACACAACAGGGACTCTCACAGAGAATATTTGAGGATTTAAAATCACCCCTGGCCTGAGGCAGAAGCTAAGCTTCAGGTTGATAGCGATAGCGAGAGGAAGGGAGCAACAGTGGTCTAAGTCCTCAGAAACTGGTCAATAGCCTGGCATCGTAGGGGTTGCACTGTCTGCTTGAACCTCTTATACATGCTCTCTCTTGCTATTTAGTCCAGGGGTGGGTCCTAGGGCCAGTTCCAGACTCATTCCCTCCAGCTTGGGTGGAAACGGTGACGTTGCAGTCCGAGCCCGGAAGGGTGGGAGCCAGGAGGGTAAAATTAGTAACACCCCTGGTTTAGCCCTTTCGGCCCCCATGCCAGAGGCTGAGGCTGAGCTCCTCCTGGCTCCTGCTGCTGCTTCCTCTCCAAATTGGCTGATTGTTGGCTAGCAGAGAAAGGCAGCTAGAGGCACTGATCTGGGTTCCCCAACTTCCCCTTCCTCTCTCTTCCACCTCTAACTTTTCTCAATAACATTAAACAAAGGACTTTTTTTTTTGCCATTGTCAGATTGTGTAAGGAACACGCAAGTAAGCATAGATGTATGTGTGTGTGCCATCAGCACATATATTTGTTTCTACATAGCTCTGGTTCCTGACAAATATGTATGGAAGAGGAAAGCATATATCTTTTATCCTGGAGAGGATATAGTATATTGAATGGCTATACCCTGGAAACACTTAGCCTTCATCCTCCCAGTGCATCTATGTGGCCCCCATGTTATCCAGTCAGTTTGTATATTTGGTCATGATAATCCCAGTATCTCCCCACTGAGTTTTGTTGCTGGGGTTGGGGGAAGGACTGAAAGGATTGGGAGTAAGAATGGGATGAATTTTTTACTTTTTAGTTTTTTTTTTTTTTAGAGGATAGATCATAGTACCTGGGCCAGGAGTATGTTTATGAGTTGCCAGGGAAAACTAATTGTTCCTGTTGTGTCCCCTTTAAGAAAATAGATCCTCCTGAGACCCCTGGGAGAGGAGACAAAGGGAAAGAGGGAGGGGCTAGGAGAGGGAGCTGGGAGCTCCCTTCCTGCCACAGTCTTAGCTGTGTCACTCACCTGTTCCGAAAGAGCCTCTGTAAGTTCCTGTTCTCAGAAAGGTACAGTTCCCTTGAAAGATCCTACTTTCTACGCACCCACTGTTGTTGTTTAGTCGTTTCAGTCCTGTTTGATTCTTTGTGATCCCATTTGGGGTTTTCTGGAGTGGTTTGCCATTTCCTTCTCCAGCTCATTTGACAGATGAGGAAACTGAGGCAAACAAGGGTAAGTGACTTGTCCAGAGTAAGTGTCTAAGGCCAGATTTGAACTCAGGGAAAATGAGTCTTCCTGAATCCAGTCCTGGTATTCTGTCCACTGTGCCACCTAGCTGCCCCAACACACCTATCCTCAGCACCAATTGTTTGAAGATCTGGGCATTCCAAGTTGCCAAGACAAGCAACCATGGTACAGTAGATTCCTGGTACTGTTCGTTCTTGGTCTTGGGACCAAGAAAGGGGTACACAGATCAAGGACAGGACACTGAGGAGAAAGCAGGGCATCCTGATGTGATGTTCCTATGTCTGTGTGAGTGCCCAGGCTGATGATACAGAAGACTTAGTTTAGGGGTAGCTATGATCTGTAACTGAAGAATGGGCAGTGCTATTGTGTTCTTTTCCTCTGGGCTTCTCTTTGGCTGCATCTGCTTTTCTGCAGGGGTAAAGACACAAGGAACAGCCTCTGGAGTGTCTCCATGTCCTGAGACCCTTGCCTGGGGATGGGCACAAATCTTATCCATACTATCTGTTCTTTCCTTCTCCCCACTGGCACCTTTAGCCTAACCTCTCCTTTTCTGTACCCCTAGGAATTCTGGAAACACAAAGCCATGGATGCTTTCAACAGAAATACAGCGAGCTCTGGGCGCAAGATCCAAACCAGAGTCCAGGTGAGTTGTTACCAGGTGGGGTTTGGATGCAGGAGAAGTAGAGTCTGGGGTGGGTAGACTGAGAGGTAAGACTGGCAGTTTGCAAGGACTGGGTTTGCTCTTATGTCCACCAGGTCTCTGGACTGGGAAGAAAGGACTGGTGGTTAGAGCTGGAGGAGAGCTTAATAGTGAATCTGCCTTCTTGCCCCAAGCCTTAAAATCCTATTAAGAGCTTGCTCTTCAATCTAATCTGGTTAAATTGTTCACCCATAGAATATCCCTAGAAAAGACTTGGAACTCACTTCCAAGGTGTTTTTTGAACTGTTGGAAGACATTTTGTGCCATGTACTCCTTTTCTCCCCCTCTTCTTCCTCCCCTCTCCCCCTACACATTTACCCAGCTATGCTGGTCAGGTCCCAGTTTAATTCAATAAATAATACCTACTATGTGCAAGCCACAAATAAACCAACAGCACCTGCCCATAAGGAATTATAGTCTCCTGAGACCAGACCTGGGGACCTTTCCTTACCACTGCAAGCATCTGTTCTTCAGCTTGTAGTCTTAGTGCCTGGAGGCACTGAGAGGTTAGGTAAGATGCTTCGGTTGAACAGCAAGTACCAATGAATATTTATTAAATGCCTACTATGTGCCAGGCCTTCTGCTAGACTCTGGTGACACAAAGACATATTATGATTACGAATCAGCCTCTGACTTCAGGAAGAAGGGGGAGATAACATATATACATATAGAGGGTATTTCTCAGAGGCTGTACTAGAACCTAGGTCTTCCAGACTCTGAGACTAGCCCTTTGTTCACTACTCTGCCCTTATTCCTAAGTGCAGATAATATGGTAATTTGATAATATAGTAATAATAACTCATTTAATATAACACTTTATATTTGACAAAGCATTTTCCTCACAGGTAGAAAAGAATAGCTAACGCTTATATAATGCAAGCTCAGATTTATATGAGGCAGCTGGGTGGTGCAGTGGATAGAGTGCTGGGCCTGGAGTCAGGCAGACCCATCTTCCTGTGTTCAAATCTGGCTTCAGACACTTACTAGCTGTGTGACCCTGTGCAAGTCACTTAACTATTTGCCTCAGTTTTCTTGTCTGTAAAATGAGCTAGAGAAGGAAATTACAAACCACTCCAATAGCTTTGCCAAGAAAACCCCAAATGGGGTCACAAAGAGTCAGATGTAACTGAAAAATGACATAATTCAGCTAAATTTACATGGCCCTGTAAGGCCTGTAAGCTTTGCATGAATCATCTCATTTGATTCTCACACCAGCCTGATAAGGTAGGTAATATGAGGTAGTGCCCCATCTCCCCAAATCACCTTCAAAGCAGCCTGCTCCTTGAGGTCAGAGACTTCATTTGTCTTTGTGAACCCAGCACAGTACCAGGGATATGGTGCTCACTTAATAAATGTTGACAGATTGATAAGTATAAGTGACTTGCTCAAGAAAGCTCATAAATATCAGAGACCTGGGACTCAAATTTAGGTCTGATTCATATGATCCTATGATTCCAATGTCTGTGTGTACTCCATTAGAAGCAATTGGTCTTGAACTAGGTCCATCTCAACCTTCCCTGGGGCTTTGTTGAGGTCTGATCTCTCCCACCTAGGTGTCTGACTCCCCAGTTATCTCTACCCTACTGAACAAAGAGGAGACAGGTCAGCTAATACAAAGAGGAAGCTGATGGAACAGGCAGTGAGATAAACTATTTGGGGAGGGAGGGGAGAATGTTTTTTTTGGGTGTTGAAGGATAGATAGGCAAAGCAGTAAGAACTTAGATTGAGGTTTGGTGTCCCTTCTCCTTCCTCCCAGAATGGGCCCCTGGATTTAATCGAGACAGGCAAGGGGCTGAAGGTGCAGACAGACAAGCCACACCTGGTGAGCCTGGGCAGTGGGCGCCTGAGCACTGCTATCACCCTTCTGCCCCTGGAAGAAGGTGAGTCAACAGAAGGCATCTTTGCCAGGTTATCCCACAAACCACCCCCCAACCTCATAATCATGACGGCTTCAAGGTCCAGGAGCCGCTGCAGGAGAATAGGTACTTTTCCCATCCCCAAGAAATGAAGAATAGCGTAGTGGTGTCCCCCACCTCCCACGCCCTGCTGGGAAACATGGGGGCGATGCATTCCATTTCAGCCAGTTCATCTCCTCTGCTGATTCCCTCTCCCTTTCCACTCCTCTTTTCCCTAACCACCTATCCTCTGACAGATAATCTAGTTCTCTGAAGGCTAGGACTAAAAATCAAATGAGAAAGTAGAGCTTCAGCAGAGGAGCAAGGACCCATTGGTCCTTGGACTTGGGGGTTGGAAGGATGGGAGATCCTTCTCTGGTAGGGGAAGAGGAGGAGGAGCTTATCCTAGGAGTTTCCAGAGAGAAGGTATAAACAGGGAGTCAGGGTGAATTGGGGGCAAGCTCCCGAGGAGAGGCCCTGACAGAGCATCTCTTTTGCCCTCTAGCTCTGTCCCTCCTTTCCTCTCTCTTCCTCCTCCTCTCTCCTTCCTGAGCTGTACTTGTTGCCTGGGTGATCCTACATTCCTGGCATTCTCCAAATACCAGCCCCAGGGGCTCTGGTAGGGGTGGGGCATGGGGAAGCGGTGTAGGTGTGCAGAAGCTGTGAGGGGGAGACCATGGGTCTGAGGAGGGAGCAAATAAAGTGAGAGTGAGGGCAGTGACAAAGGATAGGGAGGAACAGGGTAGAAGGTGGCAGAACAGAGAGAGCTAGGGAAGGAAGGGACCCTGGGAAGAAAGGAAGAACAAAGTAGAAGAGGAGCTTGTACAAAGAAGTGCAGAAGGGCTGGGGCTTGTTTGGAGGGGAGAGGGAAGGCCTAGGAAGAGACAGCCCAGGCCAGGGAGGGGCTGGGGAAGGAAAATGGAGAGGAGTCTATTTGAAGGGAAAGCAGTCCATTTCTACATCTTCCTCGGGCCCAGATTGAGCCTGTGCTGCTATTAATGATGCTTATGTCTGGGCTTCCCTGTCCTTCCCTCCCTGATCCAGGGTATCATCTCCCCTTCTGAGGATGCTTGCTACTTGTGCCAACTCTGCCTAACAAAAGAAGGGGCACAGATTAGGGAATGTGTAGATATCTTTTGCTCTACTATTGCTTCTTTTCCCTTTTAGAGGAGGAAGCAGGAGGAAAGCATATAGTACTAGTTCTGGGTCTCTGCTATTTCCTGCCTATCCTTGGGCAAACACCATTAACTTCTCTTCCTTACTCCCTCCCCACCTCCCCTAGGAAGGACAGTGATTGGCTCCGCTGCTAAGGATATCTCACTACAAGGTCCTGGCCTAGCACCTGAACACTGCTACATCGAGAACCTACGAGGGACCCTCACTCTGTACCCCTGTGGCAATGCCTGCACCATCGATGGACTCCCTATCCACCAGCCCACCCGCCTCACCCAGGGTAAGCCCACCCTGGGCATCCCCAAACCTGCTGATTGATTGATTGATTGAGAGGGGTTGAGGGCAAGGGAGCTAAAAGGTAGGTTCTAATAGGATTGAGGTTCAGGTGCTGGTAAAATCCTAGTCTTAGTGTTGTCATGGAAACTTCTGGGGGTGGGGCTTATTGGTGGGATATTTAAGGGAGGTTTGTGTATATGTGCAAAGCCTATCAGGCTGGAAGAGATATCCAGGGTTGGAAGGGGAAAAAATCCTCTACCTACTCCTGACCTCAGCTTCTCTGCCCGTCACCAGTCTTCCTTCTCTTCTTCTTCTTCTTCTTCTTCTTCTTCTTCTTCTTCTAATAATAATAATAATAATAATAATAATAATAATAATAATAGTATAATAATAATAATAATAATAATAGTAATAGTGATAGCAATGATAACAATACCTGGGATTGTATCAGCCTCTTCCAAGTTACAAAGTGCATATACATTCTCAATTGACCCTAACAAGCCTTATGAGATAGTAGTAATAATAATAGCTGGCATTTATGTAGAATTTTGAATTCTGCGAAGTGCTGTACATGTATTACTTCATTTGTATCTCACAACAGCCCTATGAAATAGGTACTCCTTTTTTACAAGTTAGGAAAGCTGAAGCTCAAAGTTACCTTACTTACCCAAGGTCACATAGTGATTGTTAGAGGTAGAATTCAAGGATCCTTCTTAACTCTAGGTCCAGTATTCCATCCACTATACCATGCTAAAAGTATCACTGTGATTATCCCCATTTTACAGCTGAGGAAATTGAGGCTGAGAGAGAGAAAATTATTTGTACAAGGTCACATAGCTGACTAGAACCCAGATTTTCTTACTGCACGCCTAACGCCTGTTCCTACTCGACTTCAGCCTTCTCTCTTCTCCTGGTCATCCCACAGCCCCAGACAAGCGGTGGAGTTACATCATTAGTTGTCAAAGGGCACTAGAGAAGGTGGCGTGACAGCTGCAAAAAGCATCAGCTGGAGCAGCTAGGAATGGGAACAATGATGGTGTTTGTGGGAGAATGAGAAGGAGCTAGGCACCACTGGGAGCTGTCCACCCAGAGCCTGGGCTTCTGGGCATCCCTCTGTGGAAAGGAGAGATCTCCTGGCAAAGCAGCAGCAGGGTCTGGTGGTGCCGGTTACCAAAACAACAAGGAGGGAAGTGGGGGAGATATACTCCTGTCCTGTGACAATATTGGAGAACCAACAGCAGCATCCTGGTTGCCATGGGGACTGGCATCAGTTTCACTGTTTCCTATAGCAACAGAGTATCCATGGCAGAGTGAAATGTTTGGTAACCCTGAAAACGGAGCCCCCGATTTCTATAGTTACCAGGGTGGGCAAGGGTTTTTCCTTGATTCTGCTGTTGTGTACAGGTTTTGGTTGCCACAGAAACGGAATCCAGCCTCTTTTCTCCCCTTTGGCCAGCATGGGAGGAAAAAGAGCAAGTTAAGGGGGAGTTGTGGGTGGAGATAGGACCCAGAACCAAGTCAGACTCTGTGGAGAAAAGGCTGGAATGACAAAACCATCTAGGTTCTCTCAGTGTGTGGTGAGCTGGTATAGAAGGCACCCTCTACTCCCTTTTGACTGTTTTTTTCCTTTTCTCAGGCTCCTGACTCTCTCTCTGATCACATACCTTTGAGGCTTTTGATCAACTCTTCCCTTCCATTAGGAGTCAATGTGCTATATCTGGAGTTAAAAGATCTGTATTTGAGTCTTGATTCTGATACTTATTAGCTGTAGTTTGGGCAAATCCTCTAGTAAAGCTCCCTGGAACTCAGTTTTCCCAACTATAAAAGGGGATGATAATACTTGCATTCTGTGTCTCACACAATGGTTTGTAGAAAGATTTATGTAAATGCGGGTTATTGTTATTGAAGGCAGGGACCGTTTTTTTTTTTGCTTCTCTCTCTCTCTCTCTCTCTCTCTCTCTCTCTCTCTCTCTCTCTCTCTCTCTCTCTCTCTCTCTCTCTCTCTCTCTGGCCAGCAGAGTGCCTGGCACATTTTAGGTGATTAATACATGCTTTGTGATTGAGTAATCTGACTGATTCATTGATATTGGTAGTTGATGCCCTTCAGAAGTCAGTGATTTCCCCCCCCCATCTAGCCTTCCTCCTCACCTGTTGGTGCAGGTGACTCTGATGCCTGTTCCCCACTCTTTTTTTCCTACCTTTGCAAAAGATGAATCAATCTATTCTTGCTTCACAACAATCTGACTGACTTTGGGGAAGGCTCTGACCTTTGTGGGGCATCAAGGTCTCCAAATAAAGCAGGCAATGTCGTGTAGTGGAAATAGCTTTTGGTTTAGAATCAGAAAAGCTGGTTTTGCATGAAAGCTCTGCTATTTACTACCTGTGTGACCTTGGACAAACCTCTTCCTGGCTGAGCCTCAGTTCCCTCATCTGTCCGATAAGGGGCTGGACTAGATGTTCTGTAATATATCCCTTTCAGTTCTGACATTCTATGATATTTGGACATCCCCCCCTGGTCAGTTCTAGGCAAAGCATCTTCCCTTAGCCCTGTTCAAGAAACTGGTAGGGAGAGGTGGCAGAAGAGGGTTCAGAGTAGCATAGACTAAGGAGCTGAAGCAGAAATTCAAGGAGTCATCAATGATGGCCCAGCTGTAGCTTTTGCCTGCTAATTCATGTCACATGCATGCATATGAACATGCCTGGACCTACATGCTAAGAGCAGAGTCAAAGAACTGAGGGTCTCCAAATACTTCCCCTCCACTAGTACACAGTCCATACAATGCACCCATTAACTAGCTGAGGAGTGGGAGGGTCTGGAGCCAATGCTGGACTGTCCTTAAGAATTTCCTCTGCTCCTAATGACTCCTTTTTTTCTGTAGCCATCATGTGTCTCCACTATCCTTTCCCCTGTCCTCATCTCCCTCCTGGGCCTTACAGAAGGACAGGGACCAGCCCCATGCCCCCAGCCCCCTTTCCCTTGAAGCCCACCTCCCTCCTAGCCTCCTTGTCTGGACTCGCCTGTCTCTTAGGGGTTTGGCAGTCTAGGGAGCAAGTGTGGGGGGGGGGGGTGCAAAGAGACACAAAGGAGCCGGTGTTCTACATCCTGTCTCCTCCCCTTCCCTGGGGCTTGGGAGCTGAGGGTTTGCCTTGTTTCATCTCTAGAGCAAGGCACCAGCCCCCTCATGCTCTCCCCCATCCTTCCCCCCCCCCCATTGCTGGCCCAGCTCCGGACATTCTTCAGAGTTCATCTCCCTGGAGACTGAGTGGCTCAGATGTACATGTGGTATCTCTGTGTGTTTGTATATTTTAGTATGTGTTTACAGATCTCAGTATGTGTGCATCTGTGTGAGTCTGGGGATCATTTCTGGGTTTGCATAGCTATATGTCTTTCTGCACAAGTTTTAGGGTATCTATTTGCTATATTATACATGTATATTTACATATACATACATATACACATTGTTGTTCAGTCATGTCCGACTCTATGTGACCTCATGGACTTTGTCCATGGGTTTTTCTTGGCAAAGATACTGGAGTGGTTTGCTATTTCCTTCTCCAGTGTGTCCCCATTTTACAGATAAAGAACTGAGGCAAATTGGGATTAAATGACTTGCCCAGGGTCACACAGCTAGTAAATGTTCAAGGACAGATTTGAACTCCTGACTTCAAGCCTGGTGCTCTATCCACTGTACCACCTAGCTGTACCACCTAGCTGTCCCTAGTATGTCCCTACATACATACATACATATTTCTTTTCTGCCCAGACCTTTAAAATATTTCATCAGTATGGGGAACTTCTTGTATGGAAACTCCTTTCACTGATGCAAATCAACAACTCATCTGAAACTTCTGGTCTTAGAGAATTATCAGGGGGCAGTACTGGGAGGCTAAGTGATTTGTCCATGGTCACAGAGCTAATTTGTGTTGGAGGCTCAGGAGGGAGAGGAGGACAGGAGAACATCAACACATGTCTTCTGCCTCTCTGGGAACCAGATATACCTGAATACATGCAAGAAGCATGTGGACCTACATTTTAGGAGATTTTCACCGAAATGTACATTTGTGTATCTTGCCTAATCTATCAATTTGCTTAGTTGTTCATATAACTGTTTATGCTTATGGATGAATGTGTATATGGTATGAAGGGCCCATATGTATATGTAGAAAGTAATAATAATAATAATAATAATAATAACAATAACTAACATTTCTAAGTGCTTTAGGATTTATAATGTACTTTGCTTATAACAACTCTGTGAGATAAGTAATGAAAGTATTTATTATCCCCATTTTACATGTAAGCAAACCAAGGTTCTGAGAAATTAAATAAATTTACCTATAGTCACACTGCTAGTAAGTGTATGAAGGAGAATTTGAACTCAGGTCACCTGATTCTGAGCCCATCACTTTTTTTTTCTTTGTCATGCTGCCTTCCCCAGGTACTGTCTTCTAATCCAAGCTACCAGCACGTATCCCAACCATCCCCTTTGGAAGGAGGAGGCCTCCCCATCTCTGACTGGACCATGCCCTCGATGCCTTGTCCTGGGCATCATGCCCAGCAGTGATAGCAGTGACAGGCTCCTCAGGCAGGCACACTCCTATGAAAGGAGGGGAGATAGAAGCAGATGCCAACTTTATCCTGGCATGGTGGGGGAAGAAAGTATAAATGAGAGAGTTGAGAAGTTCCTACTTTCCCCTCCACCCTTTTTGAATGCCTTGCCTCTGACTTCTTTGCTCAGAGCAAGGGGTAGAGCCAGCAAAACAAACCAGGAGGCTAGGTCTCTACCTGGGACCAGCCTTTCCACCCTGGGACCACAGGGACAGCACATAAAAGAGCTGTGTGGAAGAGCTAAATACCCAGGATGTCTAAAGAGAGGATCCCTCATCCCCTGTTTCAGAGGAGATTATTCTCACTTCCTTCCCACTGTGTGACACCATTTGAGGTGGACAGTGGTTTATACCAGAGCAAGCAGAGGGATTATTGGGTCTTATTGCTGTCTACCTCTGGGATCCAGGAGGACATCCTTTACTTCCTTAGTAATTTAGAGTGGAGCAGAGAAACATGCTGGGTCCATAACCCAGAGATCAGTGGAATGCAGCCATCATCTGCTAAGTAATCTTTGAGAGGCTACATCTTGCAATGGAAAGAATATCGGACCTAGATTCAAACAACCACGGTTCAAATCTCAGCTCAGCCATTTTCTTTTAGGCAAATATCTGAGCCTCGGTTTCTTCATCTATAAAATGAGGTGGTTGAGCTAGACGGCACCTAACATCCTTTCTACCTCTAGTTCTATGATCCTATTCGATTCCTTCTGGGAAGAAGAAAAGCCCCATCTTGGGGCAGCTAGGTGGTGCAGTGGATAGAACACTAGCCCTGGAGTCAGCCTCAGACACATAACACTTACTAGCTGTGTGACTCTGGCCAAGTCTCTTAACCCCAATTGCCTCACAAAAAAGAAAAAAAAAGCCCCATCTCTTTCCTGTCAGACTGGAAAAAAACAGGGAGAAAAGGAGATGTTGAAACTTTTCCTCCCTTATGTGGCCTGTCATATTTCATATTGGCAAGCATTCTCTTGTGTTGGTCTGTATCTGTCCAGCTTGCTATCATAGTTTCCAGATGGGTGAATCATTCTTCCTGCTGAGATTTCTTTATTAAAAAAAAAAGGCTTTCCCTACTTGCATCTGAAATCCTTTGGTTCCTTCTCTTCCCGTCAGAAGAGGAGAGACGACTAAAAGGAGGGGGCTCGCTGGGGATGGAAAGTGTGCCTGGTTATTTCTCTGGAAATCTGAGTCACACTCCAGAATCTCTTTAGGGCTGTGTGTATATGTGGTTGACAGTATAGTGTGGGTGTCAGTGTTGTGTGTGATTGTATTAGGGAAGACAGAATATGTGAAAGTGAGAAGAGTGAGTTGTGCCAGAAATGTGCCCATTTCTCTGTGCGGGGGTGAACGCCCAGAGTGGATATGTATGTATGTGAAAGAGAAAAGTGTTTGTGAGAGTGTTCACCTGTAAGAGGCATAATGATCTAGCAGAAAGAGACAGCCTGGGTTCAAAGCCCAGCTGTGGCTCTGTGACTTAAGCAAATCATTTAACCTCTCTGAGCCTCAGTTTCCTCATTTGTTAAATGAGGAGATTGAATAGGACAACTTTTAAGGTTGTGTTCAACACTATAATTATGAGAGAGTTGAGGGGGTGGGGGACAAAGAGAAATCTCTACATGAAAGAGAACAATCTCTTTGTGAGAATCTGTGCTTGTGGGAAGTGTCTATCTTTATGTGGGCACCACAAGGCCTGGTTTGGCTCATTGTGTATCAGGGACTTCTATTTAGGGAGGGTGGTTGGGTTGGTATTGTGTCTGGCTAGCTGGCCCTCCTTGCTTGTGACCTTGGGGGTTCCAACTGCAAGGTAGCTGTGAGTGATTCCCAGGATGGGAAAGGGAGGAGCTGAGCACTGGAAACCCAGCTGTTGAAATAGGCTGCTGGCTTGGACAATACATCCGGTCACATTGGGAGGCTGAGAGAACCTAGAAAGAACTGGGCCTGATCCCTGTGAGCCCTGTGTGTGTGTTTGGGAGGGAAATTTGTTAAATGAGGGGAGAGAGGAGGGATGGGTTCTCTAGCTGCCTGCACATTACAGACATCCGAGGCAGCTATGTGATACAGTGGATAGAGCTCTATTCCTACAGTCAGGAAAATAAAGCTGTGTTCAAATCCAATCATAGATACTTATTAACTGTGAGAGCCTAGGGCAAATCACTTCTGTCTCCTTCAGTTTCTTCACTTGTAAAATGGGGATAATAATAACACCTATTTCGTTGTGGGGATCACATGAGCTATTTGTAAAGCTCTTTGCAAAGCTTAAAACATATAAATGCTTCCCATCATCAATGTCATCATCATCACCATCATCATCACCACAGACCTTCTTCTCTACAGAAGCCTTAGGGATTCAGAGGAAGCACTGCGCTAGTCATTTCTTGCCGAAGAGGATAGTAGAGTCAAACCTGACTTCCCAGTGAGGGCCCTGAAGATTCTTCAGATTTTCCTCCAGGGTCTTCTTACCGACAGCCTCCTTTCCCCTCAACACAGAACCACAGAATAACAGCTGTAAGGAACCTTTAAAATCATCTAATCCACTCTGCCCATTCTGTAGATAAGGAAACTGAGGCCCAAAGAAGAGTAATTATAGAGGAGAATAATATAAATTAAAAGCAACAAGTTGGCCCAGTGCATAGAGTGGTAGGTTTGGAATCAAAAGATCTGAATTTGAATCCTGCCTCAGACACATTACTTGTGTGATCCTGGACAAGTCTCTTAACCACTGTCTGCCTCAGTTTTCCTTATTTGCAAAATGGCAATGATAATAATAGCACCTACCTCTCAGGAGTGTTGTGAGGCTCAAATGAAATAAGCTATGTAAAGTGCTATGTAAATGTTATTGTAGATTATTATATTATCTATATTATTATAATTATCTCATTAGCAATTAAATAATCCTGGACTGGGTATCATAATCCTTGCATTTGGGTAGAGGACCCAGTACTTAGGAGCTTTGTGGCTGAGATCGATAGAGGTTGGTGCTTTGGATTTGGAAGGGGCAATACAGGCCAGCTAGGCCACCTCTCCTTTTAAAGAAGAGACAAGGAAATCCCAGAGAAGAGAAGTGATTTGCTCTTGGTCATTTAGTAAGTAGCAGAAAAGAGGTCTGAGCCCTAGTCTTCACACTCCAAATTCAGCTCTTTCCAAAGCACCACACTTCCTTTTCTCAGCATTATTTTTTATCTGTAAAATGGGGATAATATTTTCAGGACCTATCTGACAGGGCTACTGTGAGGGGAAAAGTAGGAACCCGTTGCCCAAGGACACATAACAAGTTAATGGCAGAGTGAGGCCCTTCTACCAGGTCTCCTGACTCCTAATCCTCTCTTTCCAGCTTCTTAGAGAAGGGTGGGTGGTGGGTGGAGACACTTGTAGTCTCTTGTCACCCTTACCTCGGAGCTGTCCTCACCCTCCTCCGTCCTCCACCATTCAGGATTGCTTTGTGCGTCTCCCTATCTCCCGTCTCCCGGTGTCCCTTTTCCACTTAGAACCGCAGACTTTGGGAGTCAGGGTCCTGCTTTATCTCTCTTCCCTGTCCATCTCCATCTCCTTACCATCTCCTTTGGTCCTCTCCTCCTTTCCTCCCCTCCCTAGTCCTCCATCACTTCCTCTTCCCCTCCCTCCTCTTCTCCTTTGTCCCTCCTCCCTCCTTCCCCCCACCTCCCTAGCCCCGGCCCCAGCCCCAGCCCCTGCCCGGCCTCGGCCCCGCCCCGGTCCGCTCCAGTGGCTGTGCGGGAGGTCGGGCCCGCCCCCTCAATAGGCCCCGGGCCGGGCTGTGGAGCCGGAGCGGGAGCCGGAGCCCGAGCCCGGGGGGCCGGGCCGAGCCTGGCCGGGCCAGAGCTGGAGCTGGAGTCCAAGAGCCCAGGGAGGTCCAGGCTCGGCTGGTGAGTTACTGGCTCGGGGCCAAGCTGAGGCCGGGGAGCCGGAGGCGGGGAGAGTGGCCCGGGCACTGGGAGGCACGCTGCGCTGCGTGCGGGGGTGATCTGGGGGTGTGGGAGCAGGCGGGGGTCTTTCTCCCCTTCCAGCTGCTGTTAGGTGTGTGTGTGATCGCCCAGCTCTGGGCAGACTGCCTTGGGGTGAAGGTGCTGTCGTGACTCCGTGGCTCCCGGCGCGGGTCTGTGGGTCTCTGGCTTCACCGGCACTGTTGGGTCGGGTAGCAAACCCTAGTCATTCTCACTCTCTCCAGGACAGAGGGCGATCCTCACTGGTGTGTTGGGCTGGGTATGAGAGGCTAGGACACCTCTACTGAACTCCTTGTCCTGTTCTGGACGGGAGTGGGGGTGGGGGTGGGGTGGAGAATAGGGAAAGGGTCTCTGGTGGGAGGCGTTAGGAAGGAACTATGAAGCCCCCTCCAACCTCCTGTTCCCTGCTCCAGCCTCACTTTGGATGATCCCGTCTGCCTGTCTCTCTGGCAGGGTGAGAGCAGTGGCGGTCTGTATTGTGTGCCTTTCTAAGGCAGACTCACTCCCCTCACCTCTGGTACCTCCTCTCCTGTTCCAAATATACAGCCCCCCTACTTTGGCACCCAGCCGAGGCATGGCTGGACTCCTTAGCACATTGAGGTTCATGATTCTGCCTCTGATGGGTAGGTGAGATACTTATCCTGGGTGCCCTGGTTGGGGAGGGAAGATAGTCCTGGGGAAAACAAAAATGGGTTAGGAGTAGAGAGTAGAGAAAGAGCGAGTCAAAGCTCAGATGGGCCCTGGGACAAGCTGGGGGCAGAGCAGAGGCAGCCACAGGGGCTCCAGATCTTCACTCTCACCAATTGCAAATAGAAAGTTAATTTGGTCCGAAGCCTTACAGCGTCTGTCCTTCTAGCCTCCTTCCACTCTATTAATACAGCCCTCACCCCACTGCCTGGCATCCCCTATATATAGCCCTGGAGGAAATGTGGTCACACCCCCTCTGCTGGAGAGAGGAGGGAGGGTCGGAGTGGGTGGGATCCAATCATGGGGGTCCCACCCAGTCAGCATACCCCTTGGGTGGGCTGGGAGGGGAGGGCTGCTAAGGAGCCATTAATATCTACCCTAACCCCCTTCCCTTCCACCGGGGCACTGTATGATTTTCTAATCACTCCTTTCTTGGGGTCAGGCAGTCCATTCGGAGCTTGAACCAGTTACTCAGAGGTGATCATTAGTTAACTTGTTAAATAGCTGTAAAGTATGTGTGTGGGGGCAGGGGGTGGGGCTAGGACTGGGTAACTCAAAATAGCTAGGCTTGTTATTAGTACTGATTAGTAAAGTTATGATTATTCTCATGCTGGCTCCATGTGACCAGTGGCATGGCTACTACCAGCTAACTGTCATCCTTTGGGATTCTTGATTCCAGAATGGCTTAGGAGACCAGGAGAGTTTGGGGGCATACTAGGTTACCTACCACATTCTGATATTCTCTGCCTTAGGGAGAAGGACAGGAAAGCCCCCTTGTATCCAAGGCAGGTAATAGCATTGTCCGCGATACTGATCATTGACCACCCTAGGATCTTAGGATAAAGCTAAAAACTCCTTCTACAGCTTTGTCCATGGCCCTGGCATCCAGACACATCAGCAACTCCCAGCTCCCTTCCCTGCAGGGCAGAGGGAATTGCCAGGGCAGACACGTGGCCTGAGATGCCCCCTACCCTTGCTGCCTGCCTGAGCAAAACTGTCTCAGCGTCCAAGAATGCAGTCTTCCTTGCCAGCCTCAACTGCATGTTGGCATAGAGCTTAGGGGTGCCAGGTGGTAGCAGGTTAGGCAGACTGGAGGCTGGTGGGGGATGGAGGGAATGTGTGGGCAGAGGAAAGAGTGGGTAGTGGCATCTGCACAGACCACTGAGGGTATCCCCTGAACCACCTGTCCTCTCTGCCTCTCCCTGATAGGGTACCTCCCTCAGGAACTTATGTGAATGGGAGCCCATAGTGCAGCTGGCACAGTGGTAGTGATGGAGGTGGAAAAAGATTTGCTAACTCGTGCCTGGGGTGCCTGCAGGCACACCTGCTTCTGTGCACACTCCTTGGTGCTCCCGGCTACATTCCCTGGCTCCTGCTCCAACTCCCTTGACTGTGTGGGCAGGACCAGGCTTGCGCTTCTACCTAGGAATGTGTTAGACTCTGAGGCTAGGGACTGGCTTAGTAAAGGCAGGGTCCAGTGGTTCTGGGGTTCCTCTGTGTCTTCTTGCCCTTGCTACCCTGCTCCTGACAAAGCACCTTATGGACCAAAGCTTAAAATGTTAGGGCTGGAAGAGACCTTAAGGTCATTATTTTATAGCTTCGGACCTTTGAGGTGAAAGGTCACATAGCCTGTAAATAGCCCAGTTCTAGACTACCCTAACCCCTTCCCTAGTCTCCTTGGGTGTCAGGATTCTCTCTAGTTCAGAAAGAAACCAAGTCTTACCAAGAGGTAGCAACATGCCCTGGGCCACACTGTCAGTCAAGGGCAGAATTAGAAATAGAGCCCACAGCTTTTAGCAGGATGGTCTTCTGGCTCTGCAATTGTTCTTCCCTACCCCCATCCCCCACCCCAATCTGTAAATGGTACACTTTCAAACTGAGCTATCTAGAAGGTGGCATCTGAATACACATGAGCATGTTTGTATGGACACACGTCCCTGTGACAGTGCATTGGTACCAACTGGTGTTTTGCTTACTGTATTATGAGAACTTGTTTATAATATGTCGATTATTTAATATGTTGATTTTAATATAATTGGATTCTTTTATAATACCATTTTGTTTTATGCATTTAACAACATTATTCTGAGAAGGGGGCCATAAGCTTCACAAGACTTCCAAAGGGGTCCATTCACTCACAAAAGGTGAAGAGTCCCTGCTCTGGTGCTTTACAGCCTACAAAACTTGTCTTGTGATCCCCACAACTACTCTGTGATGGAGGCAGGGCTAATTTCCCTACTTTGCAGATAAAGAAACTGAGGTTTATAGAGCTTGAATGACTTGTTCAAGGCCACATGTTTTTTTTTCCCACTTTTTTGGGGGTTTGTTTTGTTTTTAGGCAATTCAGGTTAAGTGACTTGCCCAGGGTCACACAGCTAGTAAGTGTCAAGTGTTTGGTCTGAGGCCAGATTTGGTTTTTTTTTTCCTGAGGCCCGATTTGAACTCAGGTCCTCCTGACTTCAGGGTCAGTGCTCTATCCACTGAACCACCTAGCTGCCCCCTCCACATGTTTTTTAAATGGTAGAGCTGGGCCTAGAACTCGGGTCTTCTATTTCTTAGTCCAATGCTCTTTCTATGCTCTGTACAAGATGCTGGGCATGGATGTATGTTTATGGGGGAGGGATGACTTGTTTACTTGTACAGACACATGTGAAGCTCTGTTCATGAGTCTGTTATAGTTGAGGGCATATAAATAAATGAAGAGCAGCTAGGTGGTACGGTGGATAGAGTACTGGGCCTGGAGTCAGGAAAACTTATCTTCATAAGTTCAAATCTGGCCTCAGACACTTAGTAGCTGTGTGACCCTGGCAAGTGAGGAAAGGTGCAGCAAATGTGTGAATGCCTGTATGTGTTCTAGGGTCAAAGGACTACCTCTTGGCCAGGAGGTTCATGTTGGGGGGAGGTCAAATAAAAAACGTCATTCTGAACTCTGGCTTTCTCCTCTTCTACAGGCTGCATGTTGTGCCTGGGTCAGTCTACCTTCCTCCGATTTAACCACCCAGCAGAAGCCAAGTGGATGAAAAGCATGATCCCATCCGGAGGTAGGGGCCCTGGAGCACCTTATACCCCTGCCCTAGGTAGGTACTGCAAAGTAAGGTGGGATCATGAAGTCTGCCTGGCCTGGGAATGAGCTAGGGTTAGAGTGACTCCTAGTGTCCACCATTGGGCCCCAAGAGAGCTGTCCCCTCCCACCCTGAGCACACTTGGAGTGTCAGCGGGTTTGGCTTCTTGTCATCTACCGAGTGCTCAGCAGGCAGAGGGGATGCCAGGCAGTTGAGGCTCTGGAATAGATCCAGGGCAGTGCCAATTGGCTGGTATCAGGTTTTCCTGGGGATCATGTGCCTGGAGAAAAAAGCTTTGCTGGCTTCACTCCCCACAACGTGGTGCCTGGCATGGTCTAAGACCTAAACCCTCTAGTTATGCCACTGTTGAAGGGCCTTGCCTTTACCCTTTCTGGTTGCCTGAGGGGAGGCAGAAGATCAAGAATTATGCCAGTCAAATGCCCATAAACTGGCTAGATTTATTCCTGCCTGCTGGCAAGCACTGAAGTTCTCTGCCTCATGCCCCACCCCTAGAGTACACTCTGCCAGCCGGTGACTCAGTCCAGCAGCTGAAGCTGGTGTGTGAATTATTGATTTTTGTAGGAGAGGATATGAATTGCCCATGGGGCCTGGGTCTACCTCCCTACCTCTCTCCAGCTAACATGGAATAGAGAGAGAGAGACACTGTTGGCTTTCTTATTAACCTGACACATACAGCCCTTCCATAGTTATTACCTTTAGGAGAAAACTTAATGTTTGGAGGCAAGAATAAGATGGCAAGCTTCCATAGCCACTAAGGTTAGGCCTAGGCAGGAGATGTGAGGGAAGGTGGGTCAGACCAATGCCACTTGTGCCTAGAAAAATGCCCACTCCCCTTTGCCTGCCATTATACCCCAGGCTCCTTAACTCTACCTTTGGGTTTCCATGATGGTGGTTCCCAGACCTGTGCTAGGAATGACTTCCTTCCCCTTTTGGCCCTCCTTTTCTAATTAGCACAACCTTTTCTAATTCCTTGGGGATTTATATGACTGGGTTCCTGGGCTACATCTTGCCTGAGTTTCCCTCTCTTATTCCTCTTCTTCCTTCATTCCCCTGCCCTTCGGCCTTAATGCAGGCCTGTCTGATTGAGGCAAGCAGTGGTTCTAGAGCGGCCAGGGTGGCAGTGGGAGGAGAAGAGGGGCAAAGCAGGACAGGAATGAAGAGCTTCTGTGGCTAGCAGCTTAATAGGCATAACTGGAGCCATAGAATTGTACCTAGATGTCTGCTTTAGCTTCCAGGAACTGGCCATTAGCACTAGATCCCGACCCACTGTCCTCTAAATGCTCCTGATTGATTGCAGATGGTGCCACCTCCAGCCTCCCATTCCTCCTTGGTGGGAAGAGGGAGGCAGATGATTTTCCCCCCCTCTTTGGGCTTCCCTGAATTGGATGGGGGGGGCATGGAATATTCCATGTTTCCTAGCCTAGGCCCTGCCAGGTTATGCCCCTTTTGGGTACCTGGCCTAGTTTCCTTGCAGACTTCTCTCATCTCCATAGCACACTGTCAGAACCTACCCTTCTTGCAGGGAAGGTAAGTGAGGTTGGGGAAACCAAGGCACTGGAAGGTGTTTAGTGAGGGATTCAGGCTTTAGGACCCAGGGATGCTCAGCATTTCATTCTCCAAAGTTCTGCTTCCTGCTGTTCTCTGGGAATTAGAATAATTTAGTTCAACATTCTCACTTTACAAGTGAGGAAACTGAGGCTCAGAGAGGTTGTCATTTGCCCAAAGTCATATAGATAGCTAGAATCAGAGCCTAGCCTAGGACCTGGGTCTCCTGTATTCACCGGGAGAGGAAGGGCAAAGTGAATTAGATGGTAGGGGTCAGGTACCGGACCCAGTAAGAGATTCAGACCTGACTTACCACATGACCTCGGTCTGCTCTGTCCCAGCTGAGTCAGAGAGCCTGGTGAATGGGAACCACCCTCCTCAGCCCCCCAGCCGGGGTCATGCTGCTTGCTCCAGCCACAGCTCCCTGGTGAGCTCCATCGAGAAGGACCTGCAGGACATCATGGACTCCCTGGTGCTGGAGGAGCCGGGGGCCCCTGGCAAAAAAGTGTCTGCAAGCTCCCCGCTTTCCAACGGTGGGCGCTACACACTTTCACCACCTATCAGCCCAGGGGCCATGTCTGTGGGCTCCAGCTATGAGAACAATTCTCCCCCCTTTTCTCCTCTCTCCTCACCGGCCAGTAGTGGCAGCTGTGCCAGCCACTCACCCGGAGGGCAGGAACCGAGTCCGGCCATCCCTCCGCTGGTCCCTGCCCGCTCCTCAAGCTACCATCTGGCCTTACAGCCCCCACAGATCCGACCTGGCGGCGTCCGCCCAGCAGAGAGCCCCCGGCTGGGCAGGAAAGGGATCCATGAAGGGCCGTCGAGCCCCGGGCGGCGGGCTCTGCTGACTGATAGTCCTGCTGCGGCTGTGCTGGCGGAGGCCCGCAGAGCCACTGAGAACCCGCGGCTGGGGGCGTCGCTACCCGTCGTGGCCATCAGCCTGAGTGAATACCCTGATGGCAGTGCTCGAAGCCAGTCCACCAGCATTCCTGGCAGTCCCAAGTTCCAGCCTCCCGTCCCTGCCCCCCGGAGCAAGGCCAGCGCCCTCCAGGAGCGGCCACCTAGCCCCTTCCGGGAGCTGCCGGGCACTGAGCGAGCCATGACGGCCAGTCCTTCACGCCAGCTGGTGGGCAGAACCTTTTCAGACGGGATGGGCACCCGATCCCTGCAGCCGCCAGAGAGTCCTCGTCTGGGTCGGCGGGGAGGTCCGGAGAGCATGCGGGAGCTCCCACCTCTGAGCCCATCCCTGTCTCGGCGGGCTTCCCCACTGTCTCCTATGCCTGCCCGGGCCACTGCAGACGCTAAACTGACCAGGGAGATGGCCGAGAGCCCCAGGACCCGCCGCTGGGCAGCACATGCAGCCTCCTCTGAAGACTTCACCCTCACTCTGGGAGGGAGGGGCCGTCGGACGAGGAGCCCCTCACCCACCCTTGGAGAGCCGCTGGTGCCCCGAAAGGGCAGCTTTGGTGGCGGATTGAGTCCAGCCTACAGCCTTGGCTCTTTAACGGGAGCCTCACCCCGGCAGAGTCCTCGGGCCCAGAGGAAGCTCTCAAGTGGGGAGCTCCGGGTGCCGGCTCCCCGAGAGAGAAAGAACAGCATCACTGAAATCAGCGATAATGAAGATGACCTGCTGGAGTACCACCGGCGCCAGAGGCAGGAGCGGCTCCGGGAGCAGGAGATGGAGCGGCTGGTGAGTGACCCTGGGCATGCAGTGGGTGAGTCTCCCTGGTACAGAACCCAAGACCCAAGAATGTTTGAAATGGAAGAGACCTTGATGTTTTTCTATAAGTTTTTATTAGTGTCTTCTGTTTCTTATATCATCATAGTTATCCCCATTATTCTCCCCCCTCCCCCTCTCAAAGAACCATTCCATATAACAATTAGTATTTCTTTTTTTGTGTTTTTTTGATTTTTAATTAATTCATTTTGAATTATCAACAATCACTTCCATAAGCTTTTGAGTTTTAAATTTTTCTCCCCCACCCTCCCCACAACTCTCCCCAAGATGGCGTGCAATCTGATATAGGCTATACATATACATTCCTATTAAACATATTTTCACATTAGTGATGTTGTAGGTAAGAATTAGAACCAATAGGAGACACCACCAGAAAGAGGAAACAAAACAAAACAGAAGAAAAAAAATAGCAAATAGTATGCTTCAATCTGCATTCAAACTCCATAGTTCTTTCTTTGGATGTGGATTTTCCATCATGAGGCCTTTGGAGATGTCTTAGATCCTTGTATTGCTGAAAAGGGTTAAGTCTATCAATATTAGTCATTGCACAACGTGGCTGTTACCATGTACAATGTTCTCCTGGTTTTGCTCACTTCACTCAGCATTAGTCCATACAAGTCTTTCCAGGTTTTTTCTGAAGTCAGCCTGTTCATCATTTCTTATAGCACAATAGTAGTATTTCTTTCAAAGAGGAAAAAAAATCAGTGCAATTGATGTATTGAAAAAGTTCAGAAACATATGGAGACCTGATGGGAGAAAGACTGGGGATCATAAGACAGTGTTAAGACTTAGACCCGGGTATCAAAGGCAGAGTCAGAAGAGATGGGTTCAGGGTATCTTCATGTCTCTTCATTTGAGTCATGTTTGATTTTTATAGTTTTGTTAATTCGTTTTTGATTTTTTGGTGTGAAGTTGTCCTTTCCCTGTACATTGTTGTAGTTGTATATATATATTGTTTGTCTGGCTCTGCTTACCTCATTCTGTATCAGTTCATATAAATCTTTTCATGCTTCTCTGTATTTATCACACACACCAGTTCTTTTTTTTAATTTAGGTTTTTTTTTTAGTTTTCAACATTCACTTCCATAAGCTTTTGAGTTTTAAATTTTCTCCACCTCCTTCCCCTCCCCAGTCTCTAAGACACCATGTAATCTGATGTAGGCACTATATATACATTCACATTAAACATTTTCACTTTAGTCATGTTGTAAAGAAGAATTAGGACCAATGGGAGGAACCATGAGGAAGAAGAAACAAAACAAAATAACAGCAACAAAAGAAGAAAGCAAATAGTATGGCTGGTGGTGCAGTGGATAGAGCACCAGCCCTGGATTCAGGAGGACCTGAATTCAAATCTGGCCTCAGACACATAACACTTAACTAGCTGTGACCCTGGGCAAGTCACTTAACCCCATTGCCTAGCCAAAAGAAAAAAAAATCTTTGTTCTTTCTCCGGTATGGAGGCAAGGGAAGGAATACAGGAGGAAATCTAGGAGATGCAGAAACAAAAGCTATCAATAAAAAAAAATAAAAAAAAATCCACGTCTCTGGATGTGAATAGCATTTTCCATCCCGAGTCTTTTGGAGTTGTCTTAGTTCCTTGTATTGCTAAGAAGAGCTTAGTCTATCAAAGTCAGTCATCACACAATGTGGCTGTTATGTGTACAATGTTCTTCTGGCTTTGCTCACTTCACTCAGCATCAGTTCATATAAGTCTTCCCAGGTTTTTCTGAAATCCGCCTGTTCATCATTTCTTATAGCACAATAGTATTCCATTACATTCATTTAGCACAACTTGCTCAGCCATTCCCCAGTGGATGGGCATCCCCTCAATTTCCAATTCTTGGCCACCACAAAAAGAGCTGCTATAAATATTTGTGTAAACATGGTTCCTTTCCTCATTTGTATGATCTCTTTGGGATACAGACCTAGAAGTGCTATTGCTGGGTCAAAGGGCATACACAGCTTTATAGCCTTTTGGACATAATTCCAAATTGCTCTCCAGAATGGTTGGATTAGTTCATAACTCCATCAACAATGCATTAGCGTTCCAATTTTCCCACATTTTCTCCAACATTTATCATTGTCCTGTTTTGTCATGTTAGCCAATCTGATAGGTGTGCACACACATCATTTCTTACAGCACAGTCATAGTCCATTAGATTCGTATACTACAGTTTGTTTAGCCATTTCCCAATTGATGGACATCTTCTTTGTTTCCAATTCTTAGCTATCATAAAAAAGTGCTGCTACAAATATTTTGGAATATGTGGGGACTTTCTTCTTATCTATGGCTTCATTGGGATATAAACCTGGTAAAGAAATCAAAAAGACCTTATAACAATGTAGATGTCTTTACAGATGAGGACCTGAAGTCCAGAGGAAGGGAAATGACTTACCCAAAGTCACACAGCTGGTTAGTGGTAGACATAAGATTAGAACCCATTTCTCCTGACTTCTGGTCCAGTGTTCCCTCCATTTAAACTCTTCTGCCTTCCTGTGTTTTCCTTCTAACTACGCCAGCATGAATGCCATTCCAGTAGTGCTGGTGAGGTTCTTTAGAAACCTGGTAGTCAGGAGACCCGAGTTCATATCTTTCCTTTGACATTTGATATGACAATGGTGATGAGTACTACTAATGATGCCTGGCCTTTAAATAAATACATTTAAATGGTACTTTAAGATTTGCAAAGTACTTCGTATATAGTATTTCATTTGAGCCTCATAATAGCCCTGCAAGGTAGGTTCCATTTTTATTCACATTTACAAATTAAGAAACTGAAAGGATTGGATCACTGGTGTCAAACTCAAGTAGAGATGAGGACTACTCATTTGTATATAAGGATCTCTGTGGGCTTCGTATTGATTTAGTTTTAAAATGTAATATCATCATTATATTTATATTTATTTTGTTAAATTTATCCCAATTACACTTTATTCTGGTCTGGGCCTACTCAGGAGTGTTGTCTGGGGTCTCGACACCTCCAGGTTAGATGACTTACCCAGGGTCAAAAAGTTATATTGTACTCACATTTATAAAGAACTTTATGGTTTATGAATATTACTAGTCATGTGACCATAAGCAAGATATTTAACCTTTTAAAGCCTGAATTTTCTTATCTGTAAAAGGGGGAGAGGGGTATAATAATAAAATATAATACACACCATGAGGGTTGTCATGAGGAAAGTGCTTTAAACCTTAAAGCATTATTGAAATGTGATATCATTATTATTAACATCATCATCAAAGATCGTAGTAAGGGATGACCTTTAAGAGCCCAGGCACCTCTCCTTTCTTCTCCTCTGTTAGGGTTTCCCTCCCCTTCCACGGCAAACAGAAGGGGCTTAGGTGATTAGACAGTTGTCTAGGCAGCGAATGCTCTACCACAGTGATAACGGGCTAGACTAAGGGCAGGCTCTGGACAGGAGGGATTTGTGGAGCAGTGACAAATACTTCCTCTCTCTGCTAGCCTCACATCCCACAATCCAGCCCATTGCCCAGGACCAGACTGGGATCAGATATTCCTCTGCCCTCTTCCAAGCTATGGTGCTCACCTGGCCAAGTCGGGGCCAGATGGTCTGAGAAGGGAGCCTGCTTAGAGTAGAGGGTACTCTTGGCGGGGGGCCCCTAGGGCCAGGTCTCTATGTCTTTCTCTCCTTGTGTGGAGGGGTCTGGGGGATGGGAAGGCCTCAGGGCAGCTGTCTCTGAGCTGGCATCTGAGCTGGGTGGGGGCCTGGGATTCCCAGGATAGCTCAGGGAAAGGGAGGGCTGGGGGAAAGCGGGGAGCACATGAAGGAGGAAGAGCAGATTCTCTTTATCATCCTTTCCACTCTCACTATTTTTGCTCAGATCTGGGAAAGAATTCCCCGCTTCTGAGGAGGGGTTCGCCTAAGCTTTTCTTGCTAGCCTAACCTAGATCCTGGGATGTCCCTGTCCTGGGAGGAGAACAGTCACTGGGTTATGGAACTGAGTAGTGGGTCCAGTTCTCTTTTCCCCAGCTTCCTACATCTCAAAGGCCCTGACCTGCCCCAACCTGCCACTTTAAGGCTTGGAAACGGCCCGCCCCTCCCATCTCTGTAGCAGCTGCTTATCTGTGTCCTGAGGCGGGAGGAGGAGGAGGAAAGAGAGCCAGCCTCCTGGGGTGGTGTGGGTTCCGGGTCTTTCTGGCCATGGAGCAGGGCAAAGAACAGGAGGGAGGCCAGGTGAGATATTGGTCTGAGCTGGTGGGAGATGAACGGGGAAAGGAGTGTTGGGGGTCGGGAGCACTTTGGCAGGGCCAGGGGTTCTTTTGGAGGTGTGGGGGGAAGTGGGGCACAGTCTCTTGCTTGGGGAGATGCCATGGTGTACATGGGCATCTTAGGGGCATGACTTGGCCCTCGTCCCTCAGGTTGCTGAGGAGAGATGGTGCCTATATCCTGCTGACTGGGATAGGTCTAAGGGGCCAGGGATTGAGGGTCAGGCCATGATACAGTGATCAGATTGGGACTCACAAGACCTGGGCCTGGGAACAGTTTCAGGAAAGCTGTCCTTCAGTGGGATTGGGAATTAGCCCTACCCATTGTCATGGTGCCCCAGGCTCATGTTGATTTGGGACTAAGGTAGGAAGGAGAAGATAAAGCTGTATCCCTGCCCTTGTGTGTTTTGTATATCTCATGGTCTATATATATGTACCTGTTTGTGTGTCTCTGTGTTTTTACACATGTGACTGTCAGCATGTCCGAGTGCCTGTGTATTTTCTTGGCAAGTGTCCCATTGGGGTGCAGAATGAAAAGTGAAAGGAAACTAGGGTAAGGGTGGGGAAGGATGGCTACTCTTGTGGGCAGGCAGAAGGAGGTGCCTTTAGCTACTCAGCCTATTTTAGGGTTCAGTCATTCCTTTCTCCTCTCCTTCCCATTCTCCTGGGGGTTCTTGGAGGTTGGACCTGAGGAAAGAAGGAGCGAGGGCTCTAAGACACTGACCAGATTTAGACCACGGTATCATAGGCAGTGCCGGAAGAGTTAGCTGTCCTCTGCTCCTTCATGGGATTGGGTGTTAGGCTTCCCAGTTGGCATGAGAGTGGCAGCAGGGCAGTCACAGTGGATAGAGTTCTGGATTTAGGTTAGGAAGACTGGGAGGATTTAGCTGTATCCTTGTCCTCTGTGCCCACACCCCGTCTGCTAATCCCCCCCTGTGCCTAGAGTATGGATCTAGCTTTGGGAAGAGTCAGAGGAGCTCTCCATTGACAGACAGCCCGAAGGGACCTCAGAGGTCATCTAGTCCAAACCCCTCCTTTACAGATGAGGAAACTGAGGCTCAGAGAGTTGCAGTGGCTTGCTAAGGCCACACAAGTGATAGGCATCAGAGGAGAGAAAGACCAGATGTCATCTAAGGTCTCCTTCAACTCCAGATTCTATTACCCAAGCTTTCTCATCATTTGGGATGTGGGAGTCATGGCCAGGCTTGGACATGGGATGCGCCGTGCCTTTAGTCTTTCTTACTCCATCTTGCTAGGAACGCCAGCGTCTAGAAACCATCCTGAACCTGTGTGCTGAGTACAGTCGGGCCGATGGGGGCTCGGAGGTAGGGGAGCTGCCCAGCATCGGCGAAGCTGCCATGGCCTTGGCCCTAGCAGGCAGAAGGCCCTCCAGGAGCCTGCCTGGGACAAGCGGGGCCTCTGGACGGGGCACTGAGGAGCTCAGTGGGGCCACCCAGAGGCTCTGGGAGAGCGTGGAGCGCTCTGATGAGGAGAATCTGAAGGAGGAGTGTAGCAGTACTGAGAGTACTCAGCAAGAGGTGAGGGGAAGTCCCAGACCTGGAGGCAGAGGCAGTGGAGGGCAGGGAGGGTCTTAGGGAGGAGGGCTTAGTGAGAAGGACAGGCTTGAGATGAGGGCTGAGGGTGATGGAGGGAATCTGGGGCTGAGAGGAAGGGCAGGGGAGGACGGGAAAGAGAGTCCAGATGAGAAATAGCATGGGAGGTGGTGGGAAGGAGTCCGGAAAGGAAGGAGATTTGGGGAATGGAGATTGGAACGGGGGTGGGGGGTGGGAGGGTGGTTACCAGGGTCGGGGACAAGAAGAGGAAGGGCCTGGAGATGGGAAATTTGGTTCTATGAAGTAGGGAGGGGCTTTGGGATGAGATAGTATGATAGGGCTGAGAAGTGGGGTTGGGGATGATTTATTATAAGAAAAAAGGAGGCTGAGGATAAGGGATGGGATATTGAGATAAAGAGAAGGGAGATGAGGGGGAAGGTAAGGGATGAGAGGCGAGAGGAAGGAGGGAGGAGAAGTGGCATGGGGTATTGTTTTCTAGGTTTCATAGACCATAAACTTTTTATGACCCCCCCCCAACTTTGGCCTTGAGGCCCCACCTAGGCTTGGTGTTCCTACTATAAATCATTACTCACTTTAAGTGAGTCAGCTTTTTCTGTGGGGTCCCTTGGGCAGGAAAATAAGGGGAAGGTGGTTCAGACTGATGGCTGGCTTTTTCCCCACAATCTTCTGACACCCCAGAGAAGGCCCAAGGTTTGGCCCAGTCCCTCTAAGTCTTGAGGCTTCTCTGTTTTGCAGCATGAAGATGCTCCAGGCTCCAAGCTCCAGGGCGAGGTGTTGGCCCTGGAGGAGGAGCGGGCAAAGGCACTTGGGCGTGTGGAACAGCTCAAGGGCAGAGTAAAGGAGCTGGAACACCAGCTGCAGGAATCGGCGAGAGAGGTGAGTGCTGGCGGCCTTTGAGAGGACTCGCCACCCTCCTGCCCCGCAGGACTGAGGGCTTGGACTCCCCTGGTTGTGACACGGACCCCGGGCTGTGCCCACAGGCTGAGATGGAAGGAGCGCTGCTTCAGGGGGAACGGGAGGCGGAGCGGGCACTCATACAGAAGGAGCAGAAAGCTGTCGACCAGGTGCAGGAGAAGCTGCTGGTACTGGAGACGGGCATGCAGAAGGAGAGGGACAAGGTAACACGAAAGTGGGCACCTCAGCTGCATCTGAGGTCCATGCTGCCTGTCAAAAATGGAAACTTGGTGTTGGTATCACCCTCTCCGCTGGGGATGGGGCTTCTCTGCACCACCCTCATAGGTCATGGAGCCTTGTCCCTTGTGGGGGATGCCAGCTTGGGCAGGGTGCTGGGCTGGTATCTGGGCCTCTCCTCTCTCTAGGTCTCTCTCTGCTGCCTCTGGGTGTCAGGGGCTTTGCCAGTGCTGGCTTCCCCTGGGCACTTAATAGGTACCTGGACTTATCCTTTGCAAAGGTCTAGAACTCCCTTTTTGGTAGGGGAAACACCAAAGGAACAGAGGAGTAATTCAGTTTTCGATGTCCCCCCTGGGTTTGCTGAGATTCTGTCTGGCCCAGCCCTAGTGCCTGGTGCCCTAGCAGGCAAAGCCCTATTAATGCCCAGACCCAGGTAATATGGACTCAGCTCTCAAAAAAATGACTAGCCCACGTTGCCATCTTGGTGTCTGTCCTTTTGTGCCCCCCACCCCACCCTCAGTGCCTGTCCTCTGGAATACGCAGTTTTTCCCATCCCAGATAGTCCCAGCTTTCTGCCCCTGAACCTTTCAGATCTTGTGCCAGCCTGCAGGGCCACTCCGTCCCACACGTGCCATGCCAGCTGAGCCTGAAGAGCCCAACATTGTGCCAAAGGGTCTGAAGTGAAAAGGGGGGAATTTGTTTCTGGATCTGACAGTTTTCTGAGGGCCTTTCCCCCTCTTGGAATTTTTGCAAGTCTTTTTCCTCTTCCTCTCCTTTTTTGAGGAACTATTTTTTTCTTTGATTTTTTTTTTCATTTTGGAGCATTGGGCTCTGGGTCCCCCAAACCACACTCCCAAAGTCTGTGCCAGATTAATCCCATGCTTGCCAGCCAGGCCTGCACTAACACTCTCTCTAATAATTGTTGTGGGCCCTCCATAGTTCCTCCGCATGCCATCTTAACTGCCAGTGCTGCCCTAGGTAGGAGTTGTGCCCACTGCCCCTAGGGCAGCTCTCTGGCTTTGCCCACTTCTGCACTAACTCCATGGGCACCTGTGTGCCTCTGACCTCTCCCCTCTAATGCTATTTCCTTCTCTTCTTGGTGTGGGACCCCGGAGCCCCTAATCAGAAAAGGATGGGGGAAGGGAACTGGGGTTGAAAAATACAACTCAGATGCTCTTCTGTGGGGCATAAAGGAGGCACAGTGTTGGGGGGGGTGCCTATATAAAGGCCTTGACATAAACCACATCTTAACATAATCACCATCAAGAACTGTGAGGTACCTAAGGGCTTATTCTACAGAGCACTGTGTTAGGCACTCTATATGTGGGAGAAATGCAAAGTTTAGATAAGACCTTGTCCCTGCCCTCATGAAGATTACAGTCAAGTGGGGGTTAGGGGGGATAAGGAGCAAAGAGAAATAACTGGGGTATCTATCATTACATGTTATGTGCATTCGAGATGAAAAACAAATTGGGGACCACCAGGGGGTCAGGAAGAGCAGGGAAATCTATTAGCAGTGGCAGTGGCAGTGGCAGTCAAGAACAGTGAGAATTGTTCTGGAAGAAGGGGAGACAATCAGCCCTGCCCCAAACTGCTTGACCCTGTGCCTGGGGCAAGAAGAACCTGGCAGGGATGACATAGCCATGTTAGGGTCCCTGCCATGGCTTCTTTACTGGACTGAGGAAGGGCAGAGAGTCATCTGCCAGCCTGATAGCTATCTCTCCCTAATCCAGAGGTCCTAATCCTTTTTGGTATCATGAATCCCTTTGGTGAAGCCTTCTCAGAACCATGTTTTAAATGCTTAAAACGAAACACATAGGCTTACAGAGGAAGACAATTATATTGAGATTCAGTTACCAAAACTGTGAACCCAAGTTCACAGACCCCAGGTTAAAAATCCTAGCACTAGACCCTCTTTTTGGTACCATGCCCAGAACTGGGCACTTCAGCTCCTGGAGCTGGGGAGGCAGACACTGTAGAAGAGTTAGTGCTCCAATTGAGCCACAGAGAACATTAAAGGACTAAGCCCCCAAAAGAAGGCAAGCTGTGCCCCAGGAGCTTGCAGGCAGGGGAGGACAGTGCCTCCAGGGAGGAGAAGGAGATGTGTACCCCCAACCTCCTGGCAGCCTGAGTCTAAACTCCAAGCTTTGGTTTATCTGGTGTTTCAGAGCTAAAGCTGGTACTTAGGATTTAATGTCCCACCTCTTAGGAGGGTTCTGTTGGGTCTCCATCTGATTTGCCTTCCACCTGGGATTATTCAGAGGGTCTTCTCAGCTGTAAAGGTGCTGGCTGAGTAGCCTTAATGAACTCTCTTCTTCCAGCCCAGGCTTCCAGGCTTGGGAGTCAATAATAACGGTTTCTCCTCTGCCCATCCTTTCCCATGGGGTGACTCACCAACTCCTCCCCTCTTTTCCCACCCCCACCCCTAAAGGTGTCATCTCTCCCTAGACTGAGCCATCTACCCTCCTCCCTTTACCCATTCCTGGGGCTCTGATTACCATGGCAACGGCCACACTAATTGCAGTCCTCAGCCCAGCCCATGGTTCAGACCTTAGATGCCAGCATCTCTCTGCATCCTGGGTGGGAGGGAAAAGGAGGCTGAGTGAGGGGTGGGGGTGGGAGGGTGGATAGAGGAGAGGGTGCTGGGGTCCCCTCCTCTGTGTCAGCTGCTGCATTAATATCCTCAGCTTCCCCTCCCCCTCCATACATACATCCACTAATTTAACCCCCTTTCCCAGGTTAGACTTTGGTCTCTGGGTGCTGCTGGGTGGGAAGGCGGGAGGGAGCTAAAATCTCCTCATTTGTAATATGGAATAAACCATGGCCACCGCTAGTTTGGCAGGAAAACCAACCTGTTGGCATCAGTGTAGGACCCACTTAAAAATTTCCAGTTCTAGAAACCTCCTGAGACCAAAGCCCATCCTAAGTCCCTCCTCTGCTATTATTCCTATCTCTTACTCTTCCAAAATTTTTTTACCCCAATCCATAACTCCCTACCTTTTCCCTTCCTCATTGTACTTTTTCTCTACCCAGTCCCTACTTGGACTCCCCTTGTCTCCTTTCCTTCTTTCTCCTGGATTTTTCTTCTTTATTTCCCTTTATTTCTCTCTCCTCCTCCTTCCTCTTTCCATCCTTTCTCCCTTCCTTTTATCTTCCTCTTTCTCATCCCATCTCCCTTCTTTCTCTTTTCCTCCTTCCTATCCTATCCTGTTCCTCTCATTCTCCACTTCCCTCCCCCCATCAGCTCCCTTCCTTTCCCCATCCCCAGATGCATGGCATGGAGTTAGAAGTGTGTGTTCTGTTTTTCCCCTTTTTGTGTTGTATACCCCTTCCCCCTCCCCACCTCCCTCCAGGAGAGGGTGGAGCTGGCCGTGGGACGGAGTGAACTGGAGGCCCGCCAGGCGCTGTATGACGAGCTCAAGACACAGCTCGATAACTGCCCCGAGTCTGTTCGGGAACAGTTACAGGAGCAGCTGAGAAGGGTCAGTTTCACAAACCACTAGCCCCTGTCCTGACTCCCCTGCCATGGTCTTGGAGCTGTCCTCAGGGGCCCTCCCTCAAGCAGAGAAGAGAGCAGAGCGACGGTGCCACCGGGCAGGATGGCAGTACCCTGGATGAGCCTCCCTTCGAGGGCTCTGCAGAGGAGTGGCCATGGAATTGGCCCTTTCCATCTTCCTCCCCTCCCTCTTATTCAGTTATGTTTTTTGTACTTTCTGCCACCTTTGGCCTGGGCTGTAAGATGCCCTTTTGGTACCAGATAAAGGGGCATAAGGGTAGAGCTGAGCCCAAGGGGAGGGGGGGTGGAGTCTTTTTCCCCTCAATCCCAGAAACATCTTGCTCTGTAGAACACCTCTTTGTGGCCCTCACACTTGCCGCCTCCCTGGTAGTCTGGCTCACCAGGTCCCAGACTGGCACGGTGGACTACAACTGAGTCCCAATCTCTTCCCCAACCATTGTTATCAAAGGAAGCTGAGGCTCTGGAGACAGAGACAAAACTCTTTGAAGACCTGGAGTTCCAGCAGCTGGAGAAGGAAAGCCGATTGGAGGAGGAGCGGGAGCTGGCAAGCCAAGGACTGCTCCACAGCAGGGCAGAGCTGCATCGGAGCATTGCCAAGAGAAAGGTGGGACCTCCCCTTCCCCGACTTGAAACCCTTCCCCCTGGGCCCCTGCCTTCCCAGGGAGTCATCAAGTCAGCCTATACCCTGTCTGAGCTTTTAGTGGGGCAAGTGGATTGAGAGTGGGCAGCCTGGGGCAGAGAGCCAGTCAACAAGCATGACTTACTATATACCAGGCACTATGCTAAGTGCTAGGGATACAAAAGAAGGGAAAAACACGGTCCCTGACTCGAAGGAGCTCATGTTCTAATAGGTAATATAAGTAACTAGGTACATATTATATACACACGTACTAAGTAGGTGGCCGGTCATCCAAAGGGAGGAGGCATGAGGAGCAGCAGGACCTAGAAAGACCAGGAGAAGCTGAAATTTGAGTTGAGTCTTGGAAGAAGCCAGAGACACCAAGAGGTGGGAGTGAGGGGGCAGAGTGTTCCAGGCATGGTGGGCAGCCAAGGCAAATGTATGGAGAGATTTGCTGCAGGCGGGCCAGTGAAGCCAGACTCTAGAATGTGTAGAAGGGACTAAGGCATGAGAATCATGTGAGGTAAAAAGTGGCCAGTTCATGAAGGGCTTTACATGCCAAACAGAAGAGTTTCATTTGACTCTGGAGGTAATGGAGGACCGCTGGAGACCACCGAGCAGGAGCTCAACCCTCCCACTTAGAAGAGTCACCTTGGCAGTTGATAGGAAGATGGATTAGAGTGGGGAGAGATTTACGGTGAGGAGATTGGTTAGGAGGCTGTGCCAGAGGCCGGATGGGAGGGGATGAGGCCAGAGCTAGGGGGTGACTGTGTAAGGAGAGCAAAGGGGCCATGGATGAGATAGTGTGAAGATAGGAATGATGAGCTTCCGCCTCAGATTAGATATGTGGGCTGAGAGGGAGGGGTTGAGGATGATGAGGCTGAGGCTTTGAGCCGGGGTGACTGGGAGGACTGTGATGCGCTTTAACAGTACTAGCAGATCTAGAAGAGGAAGTGTTTGGGGGCCAGGGGGAGGGGGATGAATTCTGTTTTGGACATTTTGACTTTGAAGTGCCTATAGGGCATCCAGTTCAAGATGTCCAAGGGGTGTTTGGTGATGGATAATTGGAGTTCAGGAGAGAGACTGGAGCTGGGAAAAAGTCTGGTCTTCCTTCTCAATGCAGGGGGAGATAAGACGCAAAAAACTGAGAGACCTAAGTAGCTATGGGCAGCTGAGGAAGACATAAGAGCTTCCGTGGTATGAAGTAATAGAGAAAAATAGATCAGGGGATAGAGGGAAGGAGGTGTGGGGGGGTGTTTGTCCTTCATTTTCAAAGAGGACCAAAGATTCTGTCTCAATGCTTACTCAGCCCTTGGAAGGAGGTTAATTTAGAGAGAGCTTCCAAAGAAGAGTTGTAGTTGCTGTTCATGTTCTACATGACCCCATGGACAGAGTCCTCGGGGTTTTCTTGGCAAAGATGCTGGAGTGGTTTGCCATTTCCTTCTCTGATGTATCCCCATTTTACAGTTGTGGAACTGAGGCAAACAGGGGTTAAATGACTTGTCTAGCTAGGGCCATGCAGCTAGTAAGTCTCTTGAGGCCAGATTTGAACTCAGATCTCCCTGGCTCCAAGCTCAGGGCTTCATCTATTGTACCACCTAGCTGTCCCTCCAAGTAGAGATGAAGGCTGAACAACACTTTGTGGGAGGTGAGAGCTGTGACTTGGTGGAGAGGCAGTAGAAAGAAGCATGATCTGGGCTGAGTGAATGACTGAGTGAGACTTAGGAGAAGAGCTGTATATGAGGAGGGAGACTCCATGTGAGGGAGTTATGGGAAGGGAGAACAGAGTCATAGAAGAGATGGACAGGAAGGACCTTGAAACTCAGCGGACAAGTTTGGGAATGACTGAGAGCTGTCTGGCTGTCCTGTTTTTTCCGATTTCTTCCTTGTGAACCCAACTGATTTCAGTTCATTTTCCTCTCTTCAGTGATTGCTCAGGGAGGTCAGGTTGGAAGTAGACAGTAGGTAAACTCAGACAGGCAGCTAAGTGGTGTAGTTGTTAGTGTGAGGAATACCTGAGTTCAAATCCTGTTCCATCCACTTACTAGCTGTGTGACCCTGGGCAAGTCACTTAACCCCGTACGCCTCAGTTTCTTCATCTGTAAAATGAGCTAGAGAAGAAAATGCAAATCAATCCAGTATCTTTGCCAAGAAAACACCAAATGGGTCATGAAGAGTCAGACACAGCTGAAAAACAACTGAACAACAGCACAGGGTTGTTATGAAGATAGAGTAAGATAATAGATATAAACCCTTTCCAAATACCAAAGTGCCATATAAATGTTGTTATCATCATCATTATTATTTGAGTCCTCTAGTCTTGTCTTGTCCCTTTATAGTTCTGACGCCCTCTGGGGAGAGCCCAAACTCAGTTAAACCTCATGTATGAGGTTTAGGTGCATGATCTGTACCAAGGTGATTTGTTCATTTTATAACCTCAAACCAGTTGGAAAGCTTTGTGTCTCTAACCATCTTTCAGTGACTCCATGATACCATTAGAAAGGGTGCCCCAGGGGTAGCTAGGTGGCGCAGTGGCTAGAGCACCGGCCCTGGATTCAGGAGGACCTGAGTTCAAAACCCAGCCTCAGACACATAACACTTACTAGCCATGTGACCCTGGGCAAGTCACTTAACCGTTTTGCCTAGCAATAAAAAAAAAAAAAGAAAGGGTGCCCCTTCTGACTCTATGGGTCATAAGTCGTGAACAGCTTTTCATCCTCAGTGATGCACATCCACACCTCTCCATAAAGGACCTACCCAACATGTAGGAGGCCTTCCTCCCTCTTTTCAAAATGTTTTGTGGATTCTAGTGCGACATCCAGTCTTCTCTACTTGTTTTGTCCTTAGTGATATCTTTTACACCATTTCTTGTGTGCGTCATCTCTGGCTCTAATGCACAGCCAACCTAACTTCCCTGCCCTCTCCCCTCCCCTCACACCCTGTTTGAGTTGGTTGCAGCAATTTTGATTCTCCTGACATCAAGGTGTTTTCCTTACAATTCTACATGGCGGCATCAGAAACACATCTTCTGAAATTCTATTGTTCTCCTGGTGATGAATAGAGTCACCACCTGGAGAATTGTTGGTTTGTCCTTTGTTTTGAAGAGGGCCTTGGCATCAGGAAGGTGATGTCATGACATGCAAGTGAATTGGATTTACGTGAAGGAGGACTGTGCAAAGTCTCCAGCCGTCTGGATCGGATATATCTGGTATAGATCAGGACGACTGGAGATGGCTCTGGATGAAGTGGGATACCTTCGCCTTTTTAAGCTAAGATCTTTAACAGGTCTCAGTTTGACTGAGACTGCCCATTCAGTGATTAAGGCTGGGTAAGAAATGAGGCAGAGAATGGCCTCTTTTACCTAGGCATAATAATAATAATAATAATGTTTTAAAAGATGGGCTTTTGTTGCATGGAGCAGCTTGGGATTAGTAAAAGAATTGCAGTTTCCTAAATGGCAGCTAGGTGGTGCAGTGGATAGATTGCTGTGCCTGTAGTCAGACAGACTCCTGAGTTCAAATGTGACCTTCAGGCACTAGCTGTGTGACCTTAGGCAAGTCACCTAACCCTGTTTGCCTCAGTTGCCTCATCTGTCAAATGAGCTGGAGAAGGAAATGGCAAACCACTTCAGTATCTCGGCCCAAAAAACCTCAAATGGGGTCTTGAAGATTCAGGCATGCCTGAAAAATGACTGAAAAATATTATTCACTCCTATTTCCTATTCCTTTTCAATTCTGGGCCCTCTTCATTGTCTGTCTGTGCACGCGTGCATGTGCGTGCACGCACACACACATGCATAAGACTCAGTTGTCTTTCCATCCAATCATTTGTCATAGTCTGAGCAATGGGCATTCCTCATCCATTTGGTTTTCTTCTCTGTGGAGTGCTAAGGCTGCTCTCTTTTAAGTGACTCTGAATCTTTCTGAGGAGGTTATGGAGCGGTCTGGCACTTGATGCAATCATTCTAATGTCATCTGCAACCAGGAACGCTTGGAGAACTTTGCCATTTCTAGGGAACTCATCTTTTATTTGGACGACGTGCTGGGAGGCCTCCTCCCTGACATCAGTGAACATCTTTGACAAGCAAGTGTCTATCTGGCTATTTTATTCTTCACTTGATGTTGGCAAAAGATTGTTGTTGGACGGCTTATTGCTGAGCAAGGTTATCTCCATGGTTGCACTATCATGAATCAGTTATAATCATAGGCATGGGAGCCCTTATTGGAGGGAGAGTCCCCAAGGCTGTGTTTTGCTGCACTGAGTGAAATAGTTTTTTGTAGTCATCACACAATAGACAGAAGAGGCTCTTGCATGCTCTCCTCTCATCAGCTGTGTTACTACAAAGATGTGCTCTGCTGTGGACGATCATCTATGAAAGCCTCACTGTTTCCCTCTCATGCTTTCACCTGAGGATACCCTCATTCCACGTGTGGACCATTGTCATAAAGATGCTCTAGCAATGACAAAGCACTCCTTGGGATGGTAGTTGCTGATGTCTTCTCAGTTACCCTTTTTTAAAAATGAAAACTGAGGTCTGTAATCTTTTCCATCCCTTTAGAATCTTCCCTTCTTTGAATTTTTTTTTTTTTGCTTTTCCCTTAAGGTCTTGATAATTTTTTACAAAATTAATTAATTTGTTTTTGGTTTTCAACATTCATTTCCATAAGCTCTTGAGTTTTAAATTTTCTCTACCTCCCTCCCCTCCCCACTCCCCAAGATGGTGAACAATCAGATATAGGATCTACATATACATTCTTATTAAACATGTTTTCCATTAGTCATGTTGTAAAGAAGAATTAGAACCAATAGGAGGAACCACAAGAGAGAAGAAACAAAACAAAATAAAAAAGAGAGAGCAAATAGTATGCTTCGATCTGCATTCAGACTCCATAGTTCTTTCTCTGGATGTGGGTAGCATTTTCCATCATGAGACTTTTGGAGTTGTCTTAGATCCTTGTATTGCTGGGAAGAGCTAAATCTATCAAAGTCGGTCATCACACACTGTGGCTGTTATGTGTACAATGTTCTTCTGGTTCTGCTCACTTCACTCGGCATCAGTTTATATAAGTCCTTCCAGGTTTTTCTGAAGTCTACCTGCACATCATTTCTTTTTTTTTTTTCCACTTAGTCTGAGGCATCTTTTATTTATTTATTTTTGAATTTTTTATTAATTCATATATTTTTAGTTTTCAACATTCACTTCCATAAGATTTTGAGTTCCAAATTTTCTCTCCATCTCATCCCTCCCCCCACCCCATGATGGCATGCTTTCCGAATACTCCTTCCCCTAATCCGCCATCCCTTCTATCTCTCCCCACCTTCTTTTATCCCCTACTCTTCAATTTTCCTGTAGGGCAGGATAGATTTCTATACCCCATTTCCTGTATTTCTTATTTCCCAGTTGCATGCACATCATTTCTTATAGCACAATAATATTCCATTACATTCATATGCCACAACTTGTTCAGGAATTCCCCAGTTCATGTGCATCCCCTTGATTTCCAATTCTTGGCCACCAGAAAAAGAGCTACTATAAAAATATTTTTGTACATGTGGGTCTTTTTCCAATTTTTGTGATCTCTTTGGGATACAACCCCAGAAGTGGTATTGCTGGGTCAAAGTCTATGCCCAGTTTTATAGCCTTTTGGGCAGAGTTCCAAATTGCTCTCCAGAATGGTTGGATCAGTTCACAACTCCACCAACAATGCATTAGTGTTCCAATTTTCCCACATCTCCAGCATTTATAATTTTCCTGTTTTGTCATGTTAGCCAATGAAATATTTTAAAAAATGGATTCTTGAGTATCTTTGCAATGGTAGCCCTTCCAGCATGGATCTCCCCAGTATGTGATTTGGTCAGGGATAATCTCTCTTTCTGATGTCATCTTCTTATGTGTCGTTTCTGTTTCTCCAGATACCATTAATTACCTACTGCCACTGTCCTATGCATGGGATGATGACAGTAGATTTCTGTAGAAACACTAGCTGACTCTGTACGTATTGTCCATTGTACATATAGTTGTTATTCTTCCTCCAGTTTAATATTGGTGATAATTTGGTTTGACTGGGTCATGTGTCACTTTTCCCCCTTAGGATCCTTTCCCTATCCATTGCCATTTGTTGTTTGTTTGTTTTTGAAGTGTTAGTGTTTTTAATCTTCTGTCACCTGCTTCTGTAATGTTTTGCAAATGAGCTTGTACTCTAAATTTGTATCTCGGTTGGCTGCCCTGTCTCTGCTTGTTAAGTGTTTGCTGACTAAGGAATTCTCCTAGGCTCCTTTGACCTTCTTTTGGCAACTATTTTTATATTAGTTAAATTTATCTAACAAGTAGTTATAATAAAAATCAATGTCTTTTCTGTTTCCCATTTTTAGAGCTAAATTCCTTCTTAATCATTGGCTAATTAGATATCTTCTTTCCATTGGTTCAATTCAGTTCAATTCCACTGGCATTTATTAATTACCTGTGTTAGGCCCTGAAGCACAGTGTTAGGCCCTGAAGATGTAAAAACATTGAAAAAGTCTCTGATCTCAAGGAACTTACATTCTATTAGGGAAAAACAGCATGAACACGTTAAGTAAATGTAAAATATAGACTCCTTCTGGCTCTAAAAGTAATCTAATCTGATTGGAATATGGATTGATTGTATGAGGGAGAATAATGTGAAATTTAATTAGCTTGGAACCAGATTGTGAAGGGCTTTAAATGTCAAACAAAATAATTTATATTTTTGTCTTAGGAGGTAATAGGGCTTCCTGAGCAAGGTGAGTGGGCATGATCAATCAGCCTGTCAATAAACATTTATTAAGTGCCTCCTAAGTGTCAGGCATTGTGCTAAGTGCCGGGGATACAGAAAGGTGCAATAAACAGTCTCTGTTCCTGAAGAACTCATGGTCTAATGGTCAGACCTGGCCTTTATCAGTTTGGCAGCTGTGTGGATGTTGGATTGGGGAGACAAGAGACTGAAGGTAGCATGAACAATTAGGAAGCTATTGTTATGGTCCAGAGGTGATAAGGGACTTCATCAACCAGAATGCTGGTCACGTGAGTTGAAACCGGGATGGATTCAAGAAGTGCTGTGGGATTAGAATGGACAATTGGCCACTGATTGGATACATGAGTTGAGGCGAAAGGAAAAGTGGATGATGACTCTGAGGCCATAACCCTGGTTTACCAGAAATATGTGATGGTGTCCTTGATAGAAATAGTGAAGATTAGAGAAGAGATTGGTTTGGGAAGAAAGATAATGAATTTTATTTTAAAAGTTACTGTTGTTTGTCCTTCCCTCTCAAAGAGAACCGTGACATCAGGGAGGTGGTGTCATGATATGCAAGTGAATTGGATTTAAGCGAGGAAGCGCTGTGCAAAGTCGCCAGCCTTACTTTCTCCTCTGGAGCCATCTGGGTCCAGTGGCAAGATATAGATCAAGACAACCGGAAATGGCCCCCAAGTTTAAACATATTAACATATTAAATAATAGTAAAGGGGGCAACTAGGTGGCACAGTGGATAGAACTCCGGCCTTGGAGTCGGGAGGACCTGAGTTCAAATCCAGCCTCAGACACTTGACACTTACTAGCTGTGTGACCCTGGGCAAGTCACTTAACTCCGATTGCCAAAGCAAAAAATAATAATAATAATAGTAAACATATAAAGTTATTATGGAACATCTTATGTAAAGTGCTTTATAAATCTTGAAGTCTTATATAAATGTTTAGTATTTTATTGTTTTTATTATATGTCCAGCAGAAACATGTGGTGATATACACTGAGCTCAAGAGAAAGTTTTGGTCTGGGTAATTAGATTTGGGAGTCCTCTGTTTCAAGGTGATATAGTTAAACCCATGGGGAACTGATAAGCTTACCAAATGAGACTATAGAGAGATGAGAAAAGGGCCCAGGACAGGGTCTTGGGGACACAGCCACACAGAGTAGTTGGGACATGGATGAGAATCCTATACAAGAGACTGAAAAGGAATGGTCAGACAGGTAGGAGGAAAACCTGGAAGGAGCAATGTCACTCAAACCCAGGAAGGAGAGGGCATCTGCCATGGAGAGGTCAACAAGGACGAAGTCTAAGAAAAGGCCATGGGGTGACCTTAGAAAAGTCAGTTTCATTTGAGTGAGGTCAGAAGCCAGATTGCAAGAAGCTGAAAATGGAGCAGGAGCTCAGCCAGTGGAAGAAATGAGGTAGAGAGCTTTTTTCTAGCAGTTTGGTTTTAGAAGGAAGGAGAGAGAGGATGACAGCTTGAGGAAATGGTAGGATCAAATGAAGTTTTTACTTGTTTTCAAGGGATGTTGGAGATCTGTGCGTGTTTGTAGGCAGCAGGGAAGGAGCCAGTGGAGGAGAGGTTGAAAATTAGCAAGAGAGGGAGTGATCAAAGGGACAAAGTATATAGTAGTGGTTGCCCAAAGGGGAAAAGGGGATAGGAAGAAGGACTCATAAAAGATAATATTACAGTTGTAACAGTCATCTCCTAAGAGGAATAATTCAGCCTAAAACCCAATTCACTTCTAAAGTTGGCAGAAGATAGCCCTCTTCCTCACAGTCTGCTGAACCTCAGTTGTCAAAGCTTTCCCTCCTGTTGCTTCCCCACATTGCCTGTCCCCCTATATCTCCTGGCCTCATCCTCTGCAGCCATGTCTCTTGCTCCTCTCCCGGCCTACTCCAGTGTTCAGTTCCCTTTTGCCTCCTCTCTTAGCCTTTGCTTAGGATGCCCCATTAGCCTAAAACAGGGGTGGGGAACCTGAGGCCTCCAGGTCCCATGTGGTTCTCTAGGTCCTCAAGTGCGGCCCTTTGACTGAATCCAAACTTCCCTTAATAAGAGGATTTGTTCTGTAAAACCTGGACTCAGTCAAAAGACCTCACCCGAGGACCTAGAAGGCCTCATGTGGCCTCCAGGCCTTGGGTTCCCCACCCCTGGGCTGAAGCAACTGTCCTACCTTCATTCTTTTACCAGGCCTACTTCCTTGCTGCCTTTTTTAGGAAGAAGTTTAAGACAGAATTCTAAGAAATCCTCACCCCACATAAATTCATCTAGTGTGTTCTTTAGCCTACCAGCATCCTCATACTTCCTCTTTTTATACTCTGGTCATTATTATAATGATGGAATTGGGTAGTTTTCCTATTATAGACTGGAAGCTTCCTGAGGGCAGGGGCCATAACTAATCCTTACTTAGTGTAGGAAACAACTAGTTTAGGACTGCACACCTTGGGGGCCTGTTGTTGTCTCTTGTTCAGCAAGCACTGAATCTTCCCAAAGCCCAGGCCTGACCATGTCATTCTTACTCAAGAATCTTTAGGGGCCCTCTCATTGTCTCTAGGATGAAATACAAACTCCTTAGCTGGACATTTCGAGCTCTTCACAGTCTGACTCCAGCCTTCTTTCTTCCTTTCTTTAAAATTAATTGATTATTTATTAAAATATTAATTAATTTATTATTTATTATTACTTTATTTTTTATTAAATTTTATTAATTAATTAAATTTATTTATTTTGAATTGTCAACAATCACTTCCATAAGCTTTTGAGTTTTAAATTTCCAGCCATCTTTCTAAACTTATTTAAACAACTACTCCCTGTTCTACACTTTATATTCTGCTAAACGTGCTATTCCCAGAACTCAGCACCCCATCTGTGACCTTCGTGCCTTTCTACAGACTGTCCCCCATGCCTGGAATTCTCCCCTGCTCACTTCCACCTCTTAAAATCCTTAGCTCAGGTGCTACCTCCTAGGAAACCTTTTTGATTGACTTAATTATTTGCTCTCCCCTCCTTAAGTTAGCTTATATTTACTTATCTGGGCAGCAAGGTGGTGCAGTGGATAGAGCAGTGGACTTGGAATCAGGAAGATTCATCTTCATAAGTTCAAAGTGACTTCAGGCACTTCCTACCTGTGTTACCCTGGGCAAGTCATTTAACACTGTTTGTCTCAGTTTCCTCGTCTATAAAATGAGCTGGAGAAAGAAATGGCAAACCACTCCAATATCTTTGCCAAGAAAACCCCAAATGGGGTAACAAAGAGTTGGACATGATTGAAACAATTCAAAATTTACTTATCTATTTACAAGTTCTGTTCCTTAGTAGAATATATGCATTTTGAAGGCAGGGACTCACACTTTTGTCTCTGTATTCCCAGTGCCTCAAACATAGTAGGTGCTTTACAAAAGCTTGTTGAATAGTATTAAGCATCTATCATGTCCAGTGTGCTGTTGTCCTGTGTCCTGACTAGCTGTCCTCCTGTCCCCTTCCCTAGGAGCGCCTAGCAGTGTTGGAAAACCAGGTGACTCAGATCCGGGCCCAGGCTGTCCAGGAATCAGAGCGACTGGCCCGAGAAAAAAATTCTTCCCTGCAGCTGCTGCAGAAGGTACTGTGGGGCTGGGGGTACCAGGGGACCAGGGATTGGGAAGTGGGAGGAGTTAGGAAGTAAGGGGACTGAGTTGGGATGAACTACAAGGAGCCTTATCAAGACGTCTCTCCCTATTCTATCCTGGCTACCCTGGACTCTAGGAGAAGGAGAAATTAGCAGCACTGGAGAGAAGATACCATTCCCTCACGGGGGGGAGGCCTTTCCCTAAGACAACATCAGCACTCAAAGAGGTAACTGAGTTCTGGGGCTGGAGAGGGTATGGGAAGCTGCAGAGCCAAAGAGATCACCCTGAGGACTGTCCTCATACTTTCACCTCTACTGTCTAAATGTGGATTGGAGAGTGGCTGTGTATGTGTCTGGGGGAGTGGGTGCAAGCCTCCGACTTGGTTCTATATTGAACCCAATGTTTGGGAGTAGGGAATTTAGGATTTGGGCTCCCAACTGCTGCATTTCAGTTGCCTTTCTTATTCTGGGGGAACCCATTGCAATGTCCTGATATGCAGGCTACCCCAGTGGGTGACATTGCTAAGGAACCCTAAAGCTCTAGAATATCAAGGTGTTGAATTGAAGATGAGATTTTTGCCTCCAGAGGCAGCTAAGAGACTTGGGATAGGGGGTGGCTGATGTGAGGTATCATAAAGCTGGGTGCCCAGGTACTGAAGGAAATACAGCCACCCTTCCTCGAGCACTGGACTTAAGGCATGTTTTTTATTTATTTTGATTTTAAAAACTCTTATTAATATCTTTTGGTTTTGCATCATTGATAGTTCCTTATGTATAGAACTATCTCCCATAACAAACAGTGAAAAGGGGGAAGACTCTGCAACGTTAACCAACATCTACAAAAAGTCTGACATTATATGTCGTGTTTGACGTCCATTGACTCCCCCTCTGTATAGCAGGGGGAGGTAAGGACAAGTTTTAAAATCTAGAGCCAGGCTGGCATCTCCCAAGTAGGCACTGGGGCCTTTTCAAAAAAACTGTTATACATGTTTGTGTTTCTATAGTGTTTTAAGGTTTGCAAAGGTCCCGGGGACCCTGCTAGGGTAGGGAGTTCAGCTCTTATTAACTCCATTTTAGTGACAAGAAACCTGAGGCTTGGGAAGCTTAAACAGCTTTGCCCTGTGTAACACAGCTAGTCTGGCTAAAGTCCCCACAGGTCTTCCAAATCTGAGCACAGTTTTCTCCCAGCTCTATCTGACTGCCGCAGGGCACCTGGCATGAAATACGGGCTTATGTCCATGTGCCAGGAATGGAACCCGCCTCTAGTACTGGTCTAGCCCTGGGATTCACATACATCTATCTCTCTGTCATCTCTCTACCTGTCTCCTCCCTTTACACTATCATAGCCCCTCCCCTAGCTTCTTCCTTCCCCACACGTAGTGTGCATTGGGCCTGGGGTTGGTGACTGAATTAAAAGTAAGAATGTGAGCACCCCGTACTCACCACGACCCCTCTCTGTAGGATGAACTGCATATCTCTGAGTCCTCAGAATTGGGGCTGGAGACTGAGGCTCTAGGCTCCTTGCCCAGGCCCACCCTGCCCAGGGCCGCTGCCGGCCCCCTAACCCCACCTGCCTCCACCCAGCTCTGCCCCAAGACACAAGAGGTAATCACTGCTAACTGCATGCCTGCTGCGTGTGCCTGCTTGGCCCCCATTCCTGCAGCTCAGCCCGGAGAAAGAAAAACACAGTGGTGTTGGTGGCAAACACAAGACGATGGCTTTGGCTCCAGAATTTGGAACTCTGTGTGTGTGTGTATGTGTGTGTGTGTGAGAGAGAGAAAGAGAGAGAGAGAGAGAGAGAGAGAGAGAGAGAGAGAGAGAGAGAGAGAGAGAGAGAGAGAGATTCTTTTCTAACATAATGTGTTTGGTTGACCTGTGCCAAACCAACATGCCAAATTTTGTTTGTTTGCTCATATTTTGTATTTCATTCATATCATATCTTAAGCAAAAAAAAATTCTCCCAGTTCTTCCCCTTCCCTTGTGATGTGTATGGCCTGGTCCTGCCTGGAGATGGTTGGTTGCTCTGTCACTGTTCAGGGCACCAAGCATCTAGGTACCGTGCCATCTTTTCTGCCAGGATCCTTCCCTGATACCTGCTTGTGGTCTCTTCCTGGGAGCCCTCTTATCTTCCTGATGGTGCCTCTTGCCTTTACCTCCTCCTTTCCCCCATCTTCTCTATGGTAGATGGGAGTCCAAGATGGCACTCAGTGGTGTTTATGCTAGTTTGCTGAGGCTGCATGTGTTCCTGATGTTGTGGGTACCCACTATTTTTCAGGCATGTGAACCGTGGAGACCTTGAAAATGGGCACTGAGTGGTATGACTATAAGTATTAACCTGGGACAAACCCAATGCCCAGTCTGGAGGGCTGTGGTTGTCTATAGCCAGAGGAGTTAGAAACCAAGGTGGCAAAGCTTGGTGACATGAGGACTGGGTATCTTTGGCTATAAGGTCTGGGTGTCGCCAGGCTATGGAGACAGAAGCTGCTCTTAGGAAGGTGCCAGGGTTCCCATCCCATGGTGAATCTTGTTGGGGAAGACTAACCAGTTTCCTTCCCTCTTGCCCCAACTCTGGCTTTGGTTTTGCCTGCCCAGCATGGACTGTTGGTCCTTTGACTTGGCTTGAAGTGTTGGGTGCCTGGTGCCAGGGTAGTGTGCTGCTAATCTCTTCTCCCTCCTCCTCCTTGTTCTTGCCATGTGGTCTAGGAATATGTGAGTCTGGCAGATGTTCTCCAGCTCTGCGCCCGCTTGGACCCCAGTGCTTCTGCTCCTCCCCCCCATGCTCTCACTCTTTCCCTGCCTGCCAATGAGGTACCCACCGCTAAACATGCCCACTGATGTTCATTGTGTGCCTAGTGGACGCCCCATCCTAGGCCTCTCTGGATCTCACGCCCAAGGAGACATCAGCAGTGATTAAGGAAACTACTTCCCAAAGGGGGCGTGACCCTGTGCTCCAAAAGGGGAGGGGCATGGGTGGCTTGGCATGGGATTAGTATGGGGTGGGTTGGAAATAGCTATTTTCTTTTTTTTCAGGGCATCTCAATGCCTGTTCAGCAATTAATGGCATATGGAAGGTCCTAGACCTCCTACTGACATTGTGAGAATACCAAGGGCATGGGAAACCCCAGCTCACTGGGTGCCCTGGATGCCATAGGAATTCCCAGCCGGCAGGCCAACTCCTCGTGTTTGGCCCTCCATCTTCTTTCCTTTCCCTTGCCAACCTGCTAGGGGGCTTCTCTTGGGCATTGCCTTTCTGCTAACTTCTCGCTTTCCCTCCATGCCTTGTGCCCCCAAGTATGTGACGCTTGAGCAGCTAAAGGAAATGTGGGGCAGTGACCAAACAGGCACTGTGCCCGCGTCCCCAGCCCCCACACTCGGCCCTCCCCTCCCAGGCTCCGCCTTCCGAGCTGTGCCTCAAGTCACCTGCCTTCCCACCATGCCGCCATCCTCCTCCTCTTCTACTTCTTCCTCCGTCTTGCCCGAGGTTTGTGGTTCCTGTATTGTTGCTTTCCCCATCTCCTCCCCTCCCCATACAATTGTCCATGGGCGTGTCCATGTGTGTGTGTGTGTGTGCCAGTACTGCAATGTGGCTGTTGGGACTGCCACGTCAGAAGCTCTGGTCCTGCCTACCCTGGCTTGCACGCCTACTGGATTAGCAGGCAGTGCCCAGAGCACGTGGGGTCTGACTGGTGGGTGTCATCTTTGGCATACGGGTATTTCTGTGGCAATGGGGGTTCTGTTCCCAAGGCCTCTGCTTCTCTTTACTCTCCATATCTTCACCGTGATGGCTTTCTCACTGTGTTTCTCTTTATATTCCTTCACTTCCCACCCCCCTTCTCTTTCTTCACTTTCATCTTTCTACTTCCTTCTTCCTGATCCCTCACCCTTCTCTCTTCCCCTTCTTTCCTCTCCATTTTTTCCTTCCCCTTCTTTGTTCTCCTTTCCGCCTTTTCTCCTCTCCTTCCCTTCTTTTCCCCTCTTTTTTCCCCTGCTTATTCTCCTTTTACTCCTCCCTCCTCTGTTTTTTTCCTTCCTTGCCCTCTTCCCTTCTACTCCTCTTCCCTCCTTCTGCCTCCCTCTTTTTTTCTCTCTCCTCCCCCTTCTTCCTCTCTTTCCCCTTTTTCTCCAGATGGAGAAGCTGTTACTTCCTGCCCTAGACTTAGAGCAGTGGTACCAGGAGCTCATGGCAGGGATCGGGGATGGCCCGTCTGCCTCCCCCTGTTCCTCCCCTCCACCTCTGCCCGCCAAAGCTTCCCGACAGCTGCAGGTAACACCTCTCCTCCCCCCACAATTCAATCCCAATGCCAGCTCTGTTCCTTTCTGCTCTCTTATTCCTGGTGACTCTCACCTAGGACTAAATTGAGCATCCTTTGCTGAGAAGAATGGAGGTGGAGCATGGGAATGGGGCTCCAGGGACCATGGAGCTCTTCTTCCTCTGGGGAGGGGGTTGTCCCTCAGTCAAAAGCCAGGATGAAATGGCTCCAAGGAGTGAAAGGTCCCAAGGGAAGTGTCAAATTGGCATCTCCTCTAAGGGACTGGAACCAGGGTGGGAAGGAGGATGTCGATGTAGATCAGTTAGTCAGTAGGTATTTATTGATTGTTCATTGTATTCCCAGCATCATGCTTTCTATGTGTGGCAAATTCTACTCTGGCACTTCCCTCTGAGCCCTAAACTCCAAATACTAGATGATTCTCACTTGTATCTATGGTTGGGGATGGGGGTGGGGAGAATTTGCCTAGCTAGCTTAGCTCTGAGTATGAAGTTATATCCTCTAGGACTGGTGTTTCCTGGATCAAATTTGCCACGTCTTATTATCGTATGATGTCCAAGGGAGAGGCAGCACACAGGAGGCCAAGATAATCAATTATTAAATTAACAGATTAATCAATAAACTAATGATTAAATTAATAAATTTGTTGAGCTCTTCTATATGCCTGGCACTGTCTAATAGATGACTAAAAAAGACAAAATCAAAACAGTCCCTACCCTCAAAGAGCTTACATTCAGCTTACACTGGGGAGACAAGATGTGTACGTCTAGAAGACAGACAGCCATTACACATAAAATGGTGTGGAGTCCTTGAAAATTGAGATGAACTAAGTCCTGAGGAAAACCATAGAGGGCATAGCTTTGGGCAAAGGAGAAACTGCCTATAAGGTTCCTATAATTTGAGGAGTATTGAAATGACCTCTGCTCCTTAGTCTGCTCATCCACCAGCCTTCTACCAATTGCTTCAATGGTCCCTGCAAGGCCGCCAATGAAGAGTCATTCCTTTGGGTTCAGAGAGGTCAAGGAGGATGAAGACTGAGTTTAAATGGCCATCAGATTTTGCACCTGAGTTCAGTAAAGTGACAGGACGGATGACAGGGAACGTGGTGATTGTAAATGACATTAGGATTTTGGCAGGAAAGGGGAAGAAAAATAGGATGGTAGCTGAAGGGGATAACAGGATGAAGTGATGATTTTTGAAGGATGGTAATGACCTAGGCATTTTAGAGGCGATAGGGAAGAAGCTGGTGGAGATGGAGAGACTGAAAATTATGTGGGGAGAGTAGCTCCTAGAGAAGATAGGGAGGGGATGAGATTGAGGGTGCAAGTGATAGGGTTAGCCTTGGCTACGAGAAGAGCCATTCTAGCGTCTAGAGCAAAGGAGGTGAGGACAGGTGGAAGTGTAAGGGGGATTTGAGGTGTGGAATGGGAGAAATGAGGGAGTTCTTGGTAGATAGCATTAGTTTTCTGATTGAAAGTTGAAGTCATCTGCTGACAGATGGGCGTGGGGTCGCATTGGAGACTTAAAAAGGTTTGGAATAGATTCTGTGGATTGTTTCATCCCTGTGAGTTATAAAATGGAAACACAGAATTTGTGATATGAGGTGATAAGGGGCATGGGTCTAGCTCAGGGGTGAGGAATCTGCAGACTTACGGCCACATGTGACCTTAACAAGGATTGTTCTGTAAAATTTAGATTCAGTCAAAAGGCTGCGCTTGAGGATTTAGAAGGCCACATATGGCCTTAAGGTTGCAGGTTCCCCTGCTCGTGGTCTAGCTCATACCTGGACAGAAACCACTGCTGTAATATCTCCAACAGAGGCATCCAGCCTCTGCTTAAAGATATCTAATGACCAGGAGCTTATTACCTCCCCAAAACAGTTCATTCCCCTTGTGGGTATCTCTGAGAGGTCTGAACTTGTCTGTTCAGCTTCTACCTCCTAATTCTGCCATATTGGGGACAAGAAGAAAACAGTCTCATTCCTCTTGGAACTTTGTGAGCCATTAATAACTTGGCATGAATTAGTTCATCGGGTTTTTTCTAAGACCCTAACCAGAGCAGGTTTGGACAGGGATCAGGACTAGAAGTGGGGCTCATATCAGGAGAGACTGCTCAGGGTAGGCAGACCTCAGTGGGGAGGTGAGGGTTAAAGTTGGGAGGTGGTCTGAGGATCCTGGGCCCTCTGCAGGGTGTAGAGAGGTGCTGTCAAAGAAGCCAAATAGGAAATGATGAGGAAGACAAACTTCACCTGTTCTGGAGCTGTTAGGGACTGGCCCACCGTGGCTCTATTGGCTGGTACCAGGTGAGGCCAGCCCCTCTGGGGTCAGAATCACCTTGAACGATGGTGGTTGGTTTGGGGGGGGGCCTCCAGTTGTACTGAGTGAGCTCTGTTCATCTTTCTTAGGTTTACCGCTCCAAGATGGAGAGTGAGGCTGGCAGCCCCCTGCCTCGTACCCGCAGTGGGCCCATCCCCTCCTCCTCTGGGTCTTCATCTTCTTCCTCTCAGCTCAGTGTTGCTACCCTGGGCCGAAGCCCCTCTCCTAAGGTCTGGGACTGGGGGACATGGGGTTAGTGAGGGAAGGTAAAAGTAAAGAGGGGCCTGCATTGGAGAGGGTGTACCTGCATGCATGGGTGTGTTTGTGTGTGAGTGTCACTGGTCTGTATTCACATTGAGGATGGCGGTGGGTGCAATCAGAATCATTAGAAGAGTTCCCTGGGAAAGGTAGAAGATGTATGAGAGGCTGAGGTTTTGGGAAGGGGTTCCAGACCCCCCTACCAAGACCCTGATGTGCATAACTTCCCCCACAGAGTGCCCTCCTTACCCAGAATGGCACAGGGAGCCTGCCCCGTAACCTAGCGGCCACACTGCAGGACATTGAGACCAAGAGGCAGCTGGCCCTACAGCAGAAGGGTGAGTGCTGCCCAGCTTCGTCCTCCCACCCCCATGCACTCAACGTGCTCCTTCAGGAGGATGCTTTTATTTGAATTAGAACCCTGGCCAATAGCAGGGGGGGATTTAGGATATATGTGTGCATGCACGCATACATGTATATGTATGTGTGTACATCTACACACATACATATACATATACACATATATACACACATTTGTATGTGTGTGGACTTCTGACAAAGATTGTAGGCCAGTGCGAGCATTGCCTTACACATAGTAGGTATTTAATAACTAAACTGAACTGACTAGGGTTGTAGCCCTTTCCCTATAAGCTCCAGTAAGTAGGAGAGACCCCCATGAACCTAACTAACTAATATAGTTAGTTAGCTGCAACAGTTTGGGGAGCCCTCGGGGATGGCATCCTGGATTCTTTACTTTGGGGACCCAGGAATCCCTGTGTTCTGTGTGCCCTCCCTTCCTTGTCTCCCGTGTCCCACGTTTTGGAGTCTACGAATGTTTTGAAAGCCCACGTCTGTGCCTTTCTCTCCTCTTGTCCCCTCTGTGTCTCCTCCTTTCTGCCACTCCCATCCTCTCTCCGGCTGCCCCCGCACCAGGCCAGTCTCTTCCTGCAGAGCCCCTGCCTCTCGACGACACAGCAGGTAGAGCGGTGGGCACTAGGGGCGTTGCTTCTGGTCCAGCCATCCTTCCCTTCCCCCATGGCAGCTGCATGACAGCAGGTCTTCCTCCCTGTCGAGGCTCCATGCCAGGGCCCTTGGCTTCTGGGGCGGATGGCTCTCATGCTAAGCTGCTTTGGGTATTTAGGGCCCTGGTCATAGAGGGTAGAGGGAGTAGCTTTCACCCTGAATTCCTGGGAGGCATTGTGCCTCTCTCTTCAAGTCTGACCTCTGTGTCTGTCCCCTGTCAATTCCCCCTTTCCTTCCTCTTCCACCCTGGCTGCTGCAGCACCTCCTGAGCAAGGCCTGCCTGGCAAAGCCGGGAGCCTGCCTGTGACTGGCACTGCTTTTCCCACCGCCTGCCCCCGAGGGGGTCTGATGCATGTGCTCTGCCCAGCCTCCCTTGCTCCTGGCTGCAAGATGGAAGAGGCTGGCCAACTGTTGACCACTGGGAGGGTCCGCGGGCTGGACATTGATCCATGTGGAGGCAAGATGCGGGCAGGGAGGTTGGGGGAGAGAGAGCAATCCCAAGCTGATTGTGGCTGGGCGAGCTGGAGGCACTGAGCTGCTGGGTATCTGGAGCACCCTGGGGGAAACTGCTGGAGCCAGCTGCTGCCAGCGTTGAGCTCTGTCCCCAGGAGGCCCTCTCCATTGATCCCACTGCATTTGTCCCGGGAGCTGACAGTATGCTCCCATCTGGGCACTGTGCCCACCATGACATCCTCTCCCCCATGCAGGGCAGCAGGTGATCGAGGAGCAAAGGCGACGGCTGGCTGAGCTCAAGCAGAAAGCGGCGGTGGAGGCCCAGTGCCAGTGGGAGGCCTTGCATGGGGCAGCCCTCTACCCCGCAGCCCCCTCAGGCTACCCCCCTCTCATGCACCACTCTATCCTGCACCACCTGCCGGCCGGTCGGGATCGGGCAGAGGAGGGGGAGCATGCCTATGACACATTGAGCCTGGAGAGTTCAGACAGTATGGAAACCAGCATCTCCACAGGGGGCAACTCAGCCTGCTCGCCTGACAACATGTCCAGGTAACTCCTGCCTGGGTGCTGCCCCCAGTGCTCTGCCCCCGCTACCCTGTGTCTCCTTGCTCACGAGGATGGCCCGGGCCCCTGAGCCACTCCCTCGTGTGCCTACCTACCTCTCCTTTCCCCCACCCTCAGTGCCAGTGGAATGGACATGGGGAAGATTGAGGAGATGGAGAAGATGCTGAAGGAAGCCCATGCTGAGAAGAGTCGACTTATAGAATCTAGGGTGAGTCTGGAGGTGGGGGGAAGGGGACTGCATTGGTAGTGAGTGGGCAAGAGAATCGAATAATTGCTGGGCCTGGAGTCAGGAAATCCTGAATTCAAATCCTGCCTCAGATGCTTATTAGCTGTGTGACCCTGGGCAAGTCACTTAACCTCAGTTTGTCTCAGTTTCCTCATCTGTAAAATGGGCATCACAATAGTACCTACCTACCAGGGTCATTGTGAGGATCAGACGAGATAAGATTCGTAAAGTGCTTGACATAGTGCCTGACACAGCAGGTGCTTAATAAATGCTTGTTACCTCCCTTCCTGTTCCCTCTATATTCCTGCTTCTTGAATGAAACTGGCAAGTGACTGGCCATCATTTACAGAACCCCTACTCTGTATATGGAAAAGAAGGCAAAACCTTCCTCCCTGCTTTGGAGAAGTGGGGGATTATGGGCAAAGAATACTACATACACCATAAAAAGTGATTGATGTATGCTTTTTTCTTTTTTTAATAAAAAATTTTATTAATTTATTTTGATTTATCAACAATCACTTCCACATGCTTTGAGTTGAAAATTTTTCTCCCCCCTTCTTCCCCCCCACCCTCCCCAAGACATCGCACAGTCTGATATAGGCTTTACATTTACATACCCATTAAACATATTTTCACATTATGTAAGTAAAAATTAAAACCAACAGGAGGAACCATCCGAAAGATGAAACAAAACTCAACAGAAGGTAAAAATAAGTGATAGCGATTCAACTTCCATAGTTCTTTCTTTGGATGTGGACAGCATTTTCCAACCCGAGGCCTCTGGAGATGTCTTAGATCCTTGTAATGATGAGAAGGGTTCAGTTTAACAATATTAGTCATTGCATAACATTTGCCAACTGTTTTTTCTCTTTGATCTTTGCTAGAAGGGAAGCCTCTCTGAGAAGGGGAGGAGGGAAGGCTATATTCAGAAATGAAGATGATAGAACAACAAAGCTTAAATAAGGTTAAATATAAGATTCGTAAGATTAAAAATAATAAATAAAATAAGATGAAAAAGAAGAAAAAGACTGTCAAGACTACAGAGAGAAATAGGCCAAGAGCCCCCACTTCCACTCCTGGAGCTTACATCTATTAGACAGAATTCTTGCACCCAGGGCAAACTCATTTGAAGGAGGAGCGTGGAAGGTCTGAATTCAGGTGCAGGTGTGTTGGGAAAGGGTCTGCCACCCTTTACAATCTCGTCCCTCTTTTCTGAGTTTGAGGGAAGGGTTCCAAGAGAGGGACAGAATGATGAGGAAACCCTAGGAGTGGTGGGACCAGCCCAGACCAAGGGTGAGGTGGGGGACAGCGATCTCCAGAGGAAGCACGCCTGACCCTGGGGAAAAAATGTGGCCTTCTGCTTTCCCCACCCCTGATGTCTGCATCCTGAGGCCATCTTGGTTGGCTTATGTTAATGATTACTCTGGTCACATTTCCATTTTGCAATTTTGCAAAATATTTTTCTCATGAGTCCTATCAGGTACAAGTGATTATTATCCCCATTTTATGGAGGAGGAAACCAAAACTGAGGGAGGTGAAGTGATTTGTACGGGGTTACAGAACAAATAAGTAGTGGTGCCAGGACTTGAACGGGGTCTTCTGTAGTGATGTCTCCTAAAAGAATCATACTGTATTGAGAGAAAGGATACTTACACTGGTTTGTCAGGAAGGTTGTGATACCCCCCACCCAAGTCACCTGAGAGGAGTGGTGATGAGTAGCTCTGGGACCTCACCCTCCTCCCTTCTCACTGAGGTCACAGGAACGGGAGATGGAACTGCGGCGGCAGGCGCTGGAGGAGGAGCGCAGGAGACGAGAGCAGGTGGAGAGACGGCTGCAGAGCGAGAGTGCCCGGAGGCAGCAGCTGGTGGAGAAGGAGGTCAAGATGCGGGAGAAGCACTTCTCCCAGGTGTGTGGGCCGTGTGGGCAGGGGAGCTTTCCCAGAGAGGTAGGACCAGGGACGTCTCAGTGGTGAGCCAGAGAGGAATCCTGCACGTGGGTACATGTGTGTGTGTGTACACAAACATCTATGTGCACACACATGCAATCACACATTAATACATGGTGCATGCATACACACGTGTCTGTGTATACATGCATGTGAATATTGTGGGTGTGCATATATACACACAATTATATGATATGTGCATGTGTACATATATGTAGATAAACGTCCATAACTTTATGTGAGGGATGAGAACTGAACTTGTGATTTCATAGGAATAGTAACTCCCAGACTACATTAACCACTGCAAGTCAGTACCTGTTCTACACTTTCCAGTCTTGGAGAGAGTTCCCTACAGGGCTGAGAAATCAAATGACTTGATAAGGGTCACACAGCCCTGACGTGTCAGAAGTAGATTTGAACCCAGTTCTTCCTAGATTCCAGGCCACTTCTCTAGCCATTGTCCCTTGCCACCTCTTCACATTTGTGTGTATCAGACGCTACAATGTGCTTTTGTTTAGGAGAAATTGCCCATCAGGTTTTCCACATCTCACCAGTGGTATTTGGTGTCCCTTGGGGAAATAAGGAAGGCCTTGAGTTGCTTCCCCAACCTCCTGGGAGGGGGCGTCTGCCAAAATCAGGCTGGAGATAGGAGTCCCAGGGCCCCCACTTTAAAACTCAGGTACAGTATAGTCTGACCAGAGCCAGAAGACTATGATTAGTTCTGGGTACCATATTCTCTTTTTCCTTTTTTTTTTGTTTTGTTTTTAGGCAATTGGGATTAAGTGACTTGCCCAGGGTCACACAGCTAGTAAGTGTCAAGTGCTTGGTCTGAGGCCAGATTTGAACTCAGGTCCTCCTGACTTCAGGGGCCGGTGCTCTATCCACTGTGCCACCTAGCTGCCCCTCTGGGTACCATATTTCTCAAAGGGCCTCTGACGAGCTGGAGCCCATCCAGAACCATGTCCTGTGAGATTCTGTTAAAGAAACTGGGGGAGGGGACAGCTAGGTGGCGCAGTGGATAGAGCACCAGCCCTGAAGTCAGGAGGACCTGAGTTCAAATCCAGCCTCAGACCAAACACTTGACATTTACTAGCTGTGTGACCTTGGGCAAGTCGCTTAACCCCAATTGCCTAAAAAAAAAAAAAGAAACTGGGGGTAGGGGGCATCTAGATGGCACAGAGAATCAAGCTCTGACCTTGGAGTCAAGGGGACCTGAGTTCAAATCCAGCCTCAGATACTTACTAACTTTGTGACCCTAAACAAGTCCTTTAACCCTGATTGCCTCCAAAAAAAAAAAATAAAGCAATAAAGAAACTGGAGGTATTCAGCCTGAAGAAGAGAGGACTGGGAAGATGTGTGATAACTAGCCTTTTCCATGTATTTGAAAACCCGTCATATGGAAGAGGGATTAGATTTGTTCTGTGTGGCTCCAGAGGGGAGAACAAGGAGTAAGAGGGGTATGGTAGATAGAGAGCTGGCCCTAGAGGCAGAAGATCTGTGTTCGAGATCTGCCTGTGACATACACTGGCAAATCACTTCATTCTTTAGTGTTCTAGGCAAGGCCCTAAGTCTGTAAGTTGCAGAGAAAATACTGATCTACACTGACGAGGGGAAGCTCCCAGCATTGATGAAGTCACAGTTGCAGTCATTCATAGAGGAAAAAAAGAGCTTCCTAACAATCGAGAATTATTTAGGTAATGAGTTCCCTTTTGCTGGAAGTATTCAGACGAAGTATAGGTGGTCATCTTTTAGGGAGGGCATAGTGGAAATTTCATTAGTGGTGCAGGACATTGAGTCAGATAACCACTAAGCTTTCTTCCAAGTTTGAGATTCTTCCTTTCTTTGATTATCTTGAGGACTTTAGCCTAGTTAAATTTTCCTAGTTAAATTGTCAAATTTGAAGACTAACCAGAAAATCCTGTTTGTTTTAGAACTTAGTGTTGAAAGTCTTTCTGAAGTGTGTATCTGCTTTTCCTGCCTTAGTAGAGTGTGCCAAATGGAGGGTCCTCAAGGGCTTTGTTCTGAATGTCAGTGATGCCTGTGATCTAGCTGTTGACCGTGTAGGAGATAGTGATGAATCACTGCTGACTTCAGGACAAATCCTAGGAATTGCTGGTTTTTGTAAAATGGAAGATCCTGATCTCAGCTAATTTGTTGTTATCATTTGCATCTCTCCTAAGAGCAGATTATTAAAAAAAGAAAAAGTCTAACCAGAGATATGAATCTTGGAATGTTAGCGCTGGAAAGGACCTTGTAGATTATCTAGCCCACGACATTTATTGCACAGATGAGGAAACAGAAGTTAAGTGGTTATCTGGGTTCTGTTAATCAAGGTTTTTGTGTGCTACTTATAGTGAGGAACATCTTAGAGTAGATAAGTACAGTGATCACGTTAGAAAAACTATGGGTTTCTGTATTCAGCCTATTGTTCCAAAGTAGTTTATAACTCTTCTCCTTTTATTCTTCCCTTTACCTATAGGCATTAGGGAAGGAGGAAAGAAGGGGGGGGGTTGTCTTCATCACAAGTGGGGAAGTGAAGGCCCAGAGAGGGTCAGTAGTTTGCCCAAGGTCACATAGAGAGTCAGGGATGGAGCCAGGACAAAAATCCAAATATCCTTAATTCTCAACTGAAATGTGTGTGAAGGACAGAATGGTACTGTTGAGATGGAGTGGGCGAGGACCACGGAGGTTGCTTGAGAGTTTTGGCCTGTGAAGGAAGACGAGGCTCCCCGAGACAAGTCACAAGGAGGAGGGAGGAGATGTCCATGAGGTCCATCCACCCTTGCCCTCTTCTCCCATCCCATAGGCACGGCCACTAACCCGATACCTGCCCATCCGGAAGGAGGATTTTGACCTGAAGACGCACATTGAATCATCAGGCCATGGTGTGGACACCTGCTTGCACGTCGTGCTGAGCAGCAAGGTACGTGTGAGTACATGAGAGCCAGGGATAAGATTGGTGGGGCAGGGAGACTCCCTCCCCTGCCGTCTCAGATGCAGCTGGCAACTTCGAGGACAGTCACTTCCCCTCCCTTATCTGAGATGCCCAGAGATTTCTGGCCAAGCACCCTCGTGGGGTCAGGGGCAGTGTTGAGGGCTTGTTTAAGGCATGGGAACATAGAGGGAAAAACCACCTAGAGATGCTTTGATTTGAGTTGGAAGGTATTCAGTGCTCCTGGGGCCCTTGGGCGGCACCCGACAGAGAGCCGTCTGTCACACAGAGGATGCTGATGCATACTTCAGCGTCAAAGGTTGTTGTTATTCCTGTTTAGGCACATCTGGTTCTTTGTCACCCTGTTTGGGGTTTTCTTGGCAAAGATACTGGAGTGGTTTGCCGTTTCCTTCTCCAGCTCATTTTACAGATGAGAAAATTGAGGCAAACAGGGTGAAGTGACTTGCCCAAGGTCACACAGCTAATAAATGTCTGAGGCCAGATTTGAACTCAGGTCTTCCTGACCCCAGGCCCAGCACCGTACCCGCAAAGCCACCTGGCTACCCTTGGTGTCAAAGGACATGCATTCAAATCCTGATTGCTACTTCTACCTTAAGCAAGTCACTTAATGTGGGCCTCAACTGTAAAAAGAAAGGATTGAACTAGATGAAGGCTAACCTTACGATCCTCTCCCCAAAGACCTTACCCCATAAGGAAAGGAATGTGAGGATAAGATTTGGGTGTCCATCCCCTAACTGTTGATGGTCCCCGTCGGTGTTCCACCATTCTGATTCCCTCCCCTGCCCCCCAGCCCTGCTCCTGCTTGGCTCCTATAAAAAAAGGCAAGGAATCAGGGGGGTGTCTGCCGGCTTGAGATCTTCTCCTTATCTTGGTTTCTTACAAGGTCTGTCGGGGTTATCTGGTCAAGATGGGTGGCAAGATAAAGTCATGGAAGAAGCGCTGGTTTGTCTTTGACCGGCTCAAGCGTACCCTTTCCTACTATGCTGGTAAGTTAGCCCCTCTGCAGGCTGATGTCCATGGCGCTTCTCCTCCGACTCCACCCCTCAGCGAGCTGGGCAGATGTTATTAACAATAATAATGGTGCTAGTAGTAATAGCCATTAACATTTATATAGCACCTACTGTGTGACAGGCACTGTGCCAAGCGCTTTAAAACTATCAGCTCGTTTGCTCCTTATGGCAACTCTGGGAGGGAAGATGCTATTATTATCCCCATTTTACAGATGAGGAAATTGGGGCAAACAGAGCTGAATGACTAGCTGAGGATCACATAGCTAGTCAGTTTCTGAGGCTGGATTTATATCCAGGTCTTTCTGACTCGAAGCCCAGTGCTTTATCCACTGCATCACTCGCCTGCCCGGGTTGACCTGGGTTGGAATTGTATCTCAGATGTTTACTAGCTATGTGACCTTGGGCTAGTCAGTTTACCTTACTCAGCCTCAGTTTTGTGATCTGTAAAATGGAGTTAATAATACTTAATCTACCAACCTCAATAGGATTGTTGTGGGGGGAAAAATGTCAGTCTCCAAATAATAACCCCTTTTTTGAGTAGCCACATGACGTAATGGATGGAGAGCCAGCCTTGGAATTAGGATGAAGCCCGATTCAAATCCTGCTTCTGACATATGCCGGCTCTGTGATTCTGGCAAATCACTCGACCTTTTAACTCTCTAAGTTGCAGAATAAGGGCAGATCTGCACTGGTAGAGGGAGCTTCCTCACCAAGAAATCACAGGTCTGCTCCCCACCAAAACATTCGGGTCCTGTGTGTTTCCAAGAAGGGTAAAAGACTCCTGGGAACAGTAACTCCCAGAGGACGCAGTGTCCAACCTTGCTCAGGGGTCTGGTCACACTCTCTTGGAATCTTCAGGTTGGAACCTCCAGGCCTTCCCCAAGAGCTCCAGAAACATTGACACCCAGACTCTTGTTTTGCCTGACAAATTTTCACTTGAGAAGGCAGCATTAGCAAATGCATGCACAAGTCACAAAACTCTATAAAAAGTGGTATTTGACCAATTCTCAGTTATCTGCTTTATCTGTTTGGTGGATTATCTGCGTGTCAGATTTACAAATCCCAAGACTGGGTCCCTCTCACTTCTTTCCCCCTGAAGACTGTGTAGGGATCATTTCAATGATCATTCATGCTCCTTCTATCGTTCTTCCCACCCCCTCAACCCCCGCCCACTAAACCCTACAGCATGTTGGTGCAGGGGACAAGAACAGACGTTTATGTAGCTTTGACACTGGCAAAATTCTTTACAAACTGAAACTCCATGTGTTTCAGTAATTTGTCCATGATCTCTTTGGGAGCATCTGAGGTGAGATTGAACAGAGGTCTCTCCTAACTCCGAATCCAGGGTTCCTTCTACAATACTAGGGTGCCTTTGCAATACTAGTGGAGAAATGGTTATATACACATATCTCAATACAGCAGTGTCTCATTTATCTGGTAGTACTGGTGATGGAGGTGTTCTACATAAAACAAGCTTCCCAGTAATGAGCTTTTTTTCCTAAAATACATTTTCATTGATATCTTTTCATTTATATCCCCTACATTTCCCAACGTATCCCACCCCCACCCTTCTATCCATCCCTATAACAAAGAATAAAAAAGAGAAAAAGACAATTTGGCAAAACTAATCAAAACATCAAAAGAAGTGCAATATTATCAGCAGCATTCCCCCAGCTCTGCAAATAATGGCCAGAAATTCCTTCTCCTATCTTTTCTTTGGGGCCAAACTTGGTCATTATTTCACCACATTGAGCTTCAAGTGTCTCGCTGTTGAGGTAGCTAAAATTTTGCTCCATATACTCTGAAATTTGTTGATATGGTCATCTTTGGCTAGACACTTCTAAAAAGTATCATATACATACTTCTTACACAGAACACAGTCTAACCTTTTATTGGCCATTGGGTGGAGACTTGAGCCCAGGCCATCTGCTCTCAATTTCTAGTTTCTTTGTCTATAACATGAGAAAGTTGAACTAAAAGATCTTTCCAGGTTCCTCCCAGTTTTAAAACAGATTTTGATTACATAAAGGGTTTTTTTCCCAATGTTTTAACATTTTTATTTGAAGTTTTGAGTTCCAAATTCTATTCCTCCCTCCCCTTTCCACTCCTTGAGACGGTAAGCATTTTTTTAAACCTATATTTGGGCTTTTGATTGTGTTACTGGCATTCTGACCTTCAGATAAATGACACATTACTCTTTTCCTCTGCTTCCCCATTTAATTAAAAAAATTAAATTAAAAAATTAAAAATTAATTAACTTAAAAAACCTAGAACATTATGATTTAACCCCGTGGGTGCAGTGGAAAGAGCATGCAGTCTCAAGCTCTACATGTTCACTATGGTTCCACTACTTGTTTCCTGTATTACTATAGGCAAATCATTGAACTTCTCTGGTTTTCAATGTCCCCGTTTGTAAAATGGGGACTGATAACAGCTAACATCTATATATCGATTTAAGGCTTGAAAAACACTTTGCATAAATTATCTGATCTTGATCTTCACAACAGCTCTATAAGTTAGATGCTCTTATTAACCCCATTTTACAGATGAGGTAAACTGAGGCTGAGATCAGTAAAGTGATTTGCCCACAGTCACACAGCTAATAAATTTGTGAAGCAAGGTTTAGGCCCAGCTGTCCTAGGAGCCACTCTTAGTGTAGCACTCTAGCGACTCTGCCAGCTAAGCGCCTTCTTGTATTACCCACGTCATGGGTTTATTGAGGAAAGCATTTAATAATATGACACAGGAATATAATCTATTATTAATGGAGGTAATCTGGCCCAGCATTTGCCGGGCTTCTCATGGGTGCCAGATATTTCTGTTTGTGCCCAACTGTGCCCTCCCCCTTTCCCATGTCTCTAGGAGGGTGAGCCCAGAGATGGCAAGGTATAATGTTGGTGCATGTGGGAAGGGTGGAAATGATTCCTCCAAGCGGTCACTGAAGGGCTCCCGTGGGGAACAGGGACTAGGTTTGTCCTGTTTGATACACATGGGCAGAGCCAGAAGCAATGAGTGAAGGCTTCAGAAAGCAGAGTTAGGCTTTCTATATGAAAAAAAAAAAAGCAAACTTCTTAACAGTTATAGCCTTCTCCGAGTGGAATGGGCTTCCTTGGGAGGTAGTGAGTGCTTTCTCCCTGCCTTGGATATCACCAGGCAAAAGCTGAATAACCACTTTTTTGGCATGCTTTTGAGGAGCTGCTGCTATCTGTTGGCCTTTAGAATAATAGTAATACTTAACATTTATATTGTGCTTACAATGTGCCAGGCACCATGCTAAGTGCTTTACAATTATTATCTCATTTGATCCTCACAACAATTGTGGGGGGCGAGTAGTCGGTGGTATTATTATCTCCTTTTTACTGATGAGGAAACTGAGTCAGGCAGAAGACAAGTAACTTGCTCAGGGTTACACAGCTAGTTAGTGTTTTTAGGTCTGGCGAGCTATCTACTGCGCCACCTGGCTGTCACTGGGAGCTCTTCTACCTCTGAAATGCTGTGCCTGCCTCAACGCAGCGTGTACCTGTTGTCTTCGTGTTTCGCTCAGAGGCTATAGATGATTTATTTCTGAATACTGAAATTTTGTGTCTCAGTCCTGGTAGAGATGGCTCAGTGAAGGCAGGGGACAGGGGGAAGGGGGAAGGGGATATAGGAATGGGGTCAGAAGATAGGCAAGGATTGACCTCCCCATTTCACAGATGGGAAAATTGAGGCCCATAAAGATTGCTTCGAGGCAGGCCAGGATATCAATGGCAGAGCCATGGGACTCCCACCTCCCTGCACCTCCTAGGTCTTCATTTTCACTTGGGCACTATTCTTCAGCCCCTGTCTCTTCTCTTCACAGACAAACATGAAACTAAGCTTAAGGGTGTCATCTATTTCCAGGCCATTGAGGAAGTGTATTATGACCACCTTAGAAGTGCTGCCAAGGTGAGGGCAGGGGAGAAGGGAGGCCCTCTGAGAGCACTGGCCGGGGGGGGAAACTGAGGCCTCTGAGGTGGGAGGTGGAGCAGTATGAGGGGCTGGGCAAGTCTCAGGATGGGATCAGGAGTTCCAAGCTCTGACTTCTTACATCACTCCTGTTGACATCTCTTCCTTTCTTTCCCTCACACCTCCCCCTTCCCCAGAAGAGATTTTTCAACTTCAGCCTGGTGACTGAGGTACCCCCGCCTTCCAGCCCAAAGTCCTTTAATCAATGCTGTCTCTGCCTTCATCCTGACTGGGGCCCTGATTCCCCCTCCCAGAGCCCTGCTCCCTCAGCCTTGCAGTGAATGTCAAAGACAGAGGGGCAGCAGAGAGGTCAGCCAGCTGACGATGCCGCCCAGGCTAGCAGATGAGGCACTAGTGTTCTAGAATAATGCCTCATCTTGCTTTCTCTGTGAGTGACAGCTGTCTGTCTCTCACCCTGCCTGGTGTGGAGTTGGGGGTTTGGAGGAAGGGGATTGAGTATAGGTAGTTTCTTAAGAGGCCGAATTTGAGATGGTGGGCCAGAAGCCAACAGCTTGGCAAAGGAAGACAAATTGATTTGACCAGCCCTCTAGACTCTTTGGACAGAGGTCTGCAAGTAGAGAGGGGCAGGGCCATGCCTGAAATTTGGAGCCACCCATCTTCCTGAGAGTCAGAAGCACTCTTCCTAAGCTTGACCTTGATCCCCATGCTAACCCTGCCAAGCTCCCAGCTCTAAACACAACCCTTTGACTTTCTTGGGACCTGACCACTGGGATCCCAGCTGCCTTCATGTGTCTAACCTACAATTCTGCATTGTTTTTGAGTGAGGGGCCCGTGCTATGGGTGGACAGGGTTACTTGGCGCCGGCTTTTCTCTCTACTGGCCCCTCCTTCTTCCTCTCTCCTTTTCCTACAGAGCTAGCCTTCTCTGAAACTGCTCTGTCTCTGATTCTCAAAGCTTTCTCTTTGGTGGGGGAGGGCTGGAGGGGAAATTCCTAGATCTGTCCTGTTGAGGATGGCCCAGAAATAAGCTCTGAGGATGGTCGAGACAGAGCTCAGGAAGGGAGGGTTAAAAGGTGGCGCCAAGCCTGGCCCTGGGTCTGGCATCTGTCCCCAGTGGGAATTTCTGAACAGACAGGCTGCCAGGTGGGGTGGGGCAGGTGCCAGTCTTTGATTCCAGCCGTCTGGCCGTAAAACCCAAGTGCCTTCACAAAAGAAGGATCGTGGGGGGTTGACAGATGGCTTGGCAGCCAGTCAGGCACAGGTCTGCCACGGGGCTGGGGGCTTGTGCCTTGTCTCCCTCACACTCAACTGTCTGCCTGTCTTTTCTTCTACAGAGTCCCAATCCAGCCCTAACCTTCTGTGTCAAGACCCATGACCGGCTGTACTATATGGTAGCCCCTTCCCCTGAGGCTATGCGCATCTGGATGGATGTCATTGTCACTGGGGCTGAGGGCTACACCCAGTTCATGAACTGACCTGGAGGTGATGGGGCCGCCCCTGATGTTCCTCTCCACAGGGGAGGAGTCACACCCAGCCATCTGCCCCTCCCCTCCCCTCTCCCCACCGCTCCTGGGGGGCCGTCAGCTTCAGTGTTCCTAGGGAGCACCTTTCCTGAGGCTTGGAATATACTCTACCAGGATATTTCCTAGAAATGCACTGGGAGGGGAGAGCCTGATTTTGATGGTTTTTATAAGACACTTTGTTAACATCCAAGAAGCTTCTCACTCCTGCGAGATGCCAAGCTCTGGGCCTCCTGGGAGCTAGCCAGAAGGGAAAGCAGGGATGTGGGTCTTGGCACCTGGCATAGCCCCTCAGGAGCCCTCCAAAGACGTGATCAGGGCCGAGGGCTTCTGGGACACAGGAGGCTCTCTGCTCAGCTCGGGAGAAGGGCCCTTAAGTCTCCCTGGCCCCTTTTCTCTTTTGGAAAGGACACACTTAAGGTACCAGAATCTGCCAAAGATCCCCTCTTCATCTCAGCCCCCTTCCCAGGGGCCTTGAGGGCTGAGCACAGGCCACATCCTGGAGGAGGTAAAAGGGGGGAGCTCTAGTTCCCAAGCCCCTTGATCTCTCTCCTCCTTCCCCTCCCCCCAGTTTATTTTTTAAGATTTTGCTCGTGACAGAGGAAGTGGTACCATTACTGTGGCCACAACCCAATCTCCAGTGATCTAGAGCCATAGTTGTGTCCCCCTACCCCATCCCCATCATTGCTCTATCTTCATCCCCCGGTGGCTCTAGGTACCTCTTGTGGGCCCTACCCCCAAGTCTTCCCAAGGCTACTTGCTCAAGATTTCTTTACACAAAGGCCCTTGAACATCTTACACTGGGGAGAGGGGACCTGACCACCAGTCCCTTCCCCCCTACTCCATTCTCTTACCACCGGGCCCCAATGCACTAGCCCTACTTGGCCCTAGGTCTGGGCCCCTTCCCCCTCCATGTGTGCCTTGACTGGAGCCAGAGGTTGCCAGGGTCTGGGGGTATGGAGACCCAAAAAGGAGCCACAGGGTCTGGGTGGGTGATGGAGCATGTCCTGAGGCCTATCCTTGGCCCAGGAAGGGTTTCTTGAGATTGTTTTCCAGGGAGGAGAAGAGCTCACCCTCACTTCCAGGAAGAGAATAGTACTACCAAGGTGGAAAGAACCAGTGAGGGGAATGAAATGTGCACCCCCTGCCATTCATCCTACCCTCTCTTGGCCTCAGGAATGTGGCAGGGAAGACCAGGCTCCCACCCATGCTGGTTCCAGCCCTTTAGGCCTTAACACTAATCCCTCTTCTCCTGTCCAGACCTCCTTCCCTTCCTGCCTTTACTCCCCATTTGCCAGAGGCCTGAGTTGCCTGGGTCCAGGCTGGGGTTGATTGTTGGGTTTTTTTTTTCCAGTATTTGTAAGCAGTTCAGCAAAAACAATAAAGCATTGGAAATAATCAGCTTGATTTGGAGAGAGGGGAGAACAGTGACTATGGAGGTGATCCTCATGGAATACATTATGACCTTTCAGTGGATTCTCAGGCCCCTAAGTGACTTGGTTTACCATCCTATGCCTTGGACCAGTCTAGTCCAGGGCCTCACTAGCCCAACCCCTGGCCTTCAGAAATGGATAGTTAGGGGCAGCGAAGTTGCGCAGTGGATACAGCACCAGCCCTGGAGTCAGGAGAACCTGAGTTCAAAAGGGGCCTCAGACACATAACACTCACTAGCTGTGTGACTCTGAGCAAGTCACTTAATCCCAATGGCCTTACCAAAAAAAAGAAAAAAAGAAAAAAGAGAGAAAAGAAATGGATAGTTAGTGAAGGTGTTGAGGCCAGGATGACAATAAGAATTGATTTATGGGGTACAAAGACAAGTCTCTGCCCATGAAGAACTTGCATTCTATTGGGGGAGTCATATATACGTCCAATGAATATACCAACTCAGTGCAAGACATTCCCAGGCTGAGTCCTTCTGTCTCAGCAGAGTAAATCCAGAAGCAGGAGGGCCAAGAGTAGCCAGCTGGTGCTGGGCAGCATGGGTCCTGACCTAGAAGTCAGCAGGTTACCATATCGATCCAGGAACTGCAGGGCAACCCCATTGGTCCAGCCAAAGCCCTCCTGGGGTAGGGGAAGGCATAGCCAGTCAGGTGGAAGGCATGTTATCCTCTAAAGACTGTCCCCTGGGACAGGCCCCAACTCTATCGCACAGACCTCTCCTCTGTACCAACCACCCTGGGCACAGACACCATCTCCATCTTATAGCATCTCCCTCCACCCCATTCGCCTCCCCCAACCCCTGTTGTGGGTGGCTGGCATCATTACCTGCACTTCGTACTCCCCTCCACCACCAGGCTCTGCAACGTCAATGCTGATGTCGTACTAGAGGAGAGAATGAGGTTGGGATGATGAGCAGATGCCGCCCAAACGACCCCGCCTCTAGCACTAGAGCAAACTCTGCCAACCTGAGGCTTGTGATTAGACCTCTTTGGACTACTGATTCTTTTGTGGTGAGGTGGGAAGAGGCAACACAGTCATGGGTTCAAGGCAGCTGCCAGTCCTCAAACTCTTGGGACCATCCCTAGGTAACACTGGCATCTCAGGGTTAGGACCAGGCTGAGGACTGACAGTTCTAGGGAATGGCCACAGGAGGCCGCCATTATCCCCATGCCCCCTAGTAATGGAGCACCTTCCCACGCAATCATCCTGTAAGAGGAAAGACCCTCAATATGGGACCGAGGAAGACTTTATTACCTTCTCATACATGGCTTTGTTCTTCTGATAGAGAGCAAAGTTGGTCTGGATCCAGTTCTGGGCCAGCTGAAAGGCCACCTCCTGAGCCTGGGCTGAACCGGAATCTGCTAAACCTGTCCCCACAATCCCAGCAGGGTCTTCATTGGCTCCCAGAGCCCCTTGTCTCATCCCCAGGGCCAATGCAGGGGTGGGATGGGATGGGAAGGTTAAAATATAGGGTCTATCTTGGCACGGCTAAAAAAGTATGCTGGGGATAGGGGAAGAGGCAGCTTCCCAAAGGGCAGTGGGCCCTATGCCTATTGGTCTAGTGCATTGAGCCTATTCTGTCTTCACTTGACTTTCCTGGGATGAAGAAGGATCAGGTAATCAAAGCTCGCCTTTACAGAATACTTAAAGGTTTAGAAAGTACTTTATATACACTCTCCCATTTTATCCTCACTCCAGCCCTGTGAAGTAGGTGTTATTGTTATCCCCATTTTACAGAGGAGGAAACTGGAGCTTGGCAAGGATAAGTGATTCACCTAGGGTCTCACAGCTAGATGGTATCTGAGGCAAGATTTGAAACCAGGACTTCCTGACCCTAAATACAAAGCTCTAGCCACTATATCAGAATTAGAGCTGGAAGGAGTTATCTAGTGCAGCCCTCTCATTTCATAGATGAGGAAATGGAGGCATGGAAAAATTAAGTGATCAGAAGTAATTTAGGTATCAGCCCCAAGATGCTGTGCCTAGGGCACAGTTTGCCTTACAGAAAGCATCCAGTCTCCCACACCCCCCTGCCCACTAGGACCCAGGAGTCCCTCTCTCCCTCCCATCTGCCCACTATTTGAATGTCAATACCTTTGACAACCAGGTCTTGAAGAGGGGCCCAAGCATTAGGAAAGTCCCACTGCTGGCCACTTATCTGGAGGGAGGTTGGAATCCCATGCCTATAGGTAAATATCTTGTTGTCCTATGGGAACCAAAGATAACCATGAAAGGAATGTGAGAAGACCTGGGAACAGACTCCCAAAAATGGGGGCTGGAAGAAAACCTAGTTGGGGCCAAACATATTATCCCAATCCCAGAGCTTTTCAGGGTTGGCCTGCTAGGCTCAAAGTTGCCCTCTGGTGGATGTGGGGATCCCATCAGGGTGGGAGATACCAGGATAGAAGCTGCCATCTGCCCTCTAAGAATCCTAGGATTTAGAAATTGAAGGGTTCTAAAAGATCTCCTAACCCAACCCTATCATTTACACTGAGGCCTAGAAAGGGGAAGCCCAAACAGCAAGTCAGAGGCAGAGATCTTGGGGAAAGTTAGGCAAGGCACAACCTTGCTAGGCCTCAGTTTCCTCATCTGTCAAATGAAGGGGGATGGCCTAGATGGCCTTTAAGGTCTCTTTCAGCTCTAGATCTATGATCCGATAGTGTTTTGGGGTCTAGGAATCTGGCCTCCCTGTCTTCCACACCCCTCATCCTCACCTCTAGGTACTTTATATTCTTTCTGACTGTGTCAAGATCAGAGAAGCAACCTGCCCAGAGTGGACTGAGGTTGGAAGGATAGAATGCATGGTTTTGTTTCCTGGTCTCTATGTGGAAGTCAAACCAGCTGCCCAAGGTCTCATTCCACAGGAGAGCCTTCATGGCTGCCTTTCGCTGAGCCTGGGCCTCCAGGTAGTACTGGGCCATGGTCATATTACCTTTAAGGAAAGAGCAGGGTCAATCGAGAGTGGGGAAAGGGCCTGAGGACTTTGGAGTAGACAGAAGGATGCACACATCTCATTCAGAAAGATAGAAGAGCTTAGCCCCAGTGAGAAAGCGGGTCTTAACTTTAGGCAGTGCCCCCTCAATAAGGACATTCACTAGGGCTCCTTACCCAGCTTGGTGTGGAAGTTGGCCAGTAACTCCTCTGCCTGGCACAGGAAGGCATTGAGGTCAGCCGGAACTACCTGACTAGTCTTGATGTCAAGCAGATAGTTGCTGCCAACAAACCAGCGGGAAGAGAAATCCCAGCCTGCTTCAGCTCCAGCTTTCAGTTCTGTCCACAGGGATTCCCGGGCATCTGTGTGGGCAGAGGAGGGTAACTGAACCAGGCATAGAGAGGTCAGAATTCTGGATGTGACAGACACAGAGATGAGTCAGAGGGAAGGGGTACAAAGACAGCATGAACACAGAAGAGGTGTTGATGGGGCCACCAGTCAGGGCCAGACAGGCGAATACTTCACCCAAGGAAGAGCTACAGTCAGGTGGGTAAGAGACTTAGTCTGGGCTGTGTCTTTTCCATGTCCAATGCTGTTGTTCTTTACCTTCCGGTAGCAGCTCTGCCAATTCTTCATCTTTGCTGTAAGATTCTGGCCTGTGGGAAGAGAGAAGGGCAACCTGAAGGAAGGGATGGTGGGGGTCAGTGGGAGGAGAGGACGTCTTTGGTAGGAGGATCATTAACTAGTGGCCAAACAGGGAGGGTGCTGAGATTAGGAATGGTCCTGGCTCAGGGGTGTTGTGTGGTTCAAATAAGATAATGGATGCAAAGCACTTTGTAAACCTTGAAATGTTGTATAAATGATGGTTGTTATTATTATCATTATTAGCTTCCAGTCCAGTGATAACTTCTTTCCCTGAGCCTTCTACTGTACTCCTGCCTGTTGAGTTCAAGTAATGTTTATAGAGCAAAAAAGGGGTATGCTAGGTAAATGTTTAACAACCAGACTTCCAGGAGAAAAAATGTACACACAAACTTTTACATTTAATCTGCAATATTAACACTTTCTAAAATCTGGACAATCAAAAAACATAAGAAAACAAGCTCTGATTCATAGAATTGACAATTTCTGAGGTGTAAGTACTCATACTAAAAATTCAATTATTGCTTCTCACAAGCCAGTTAGAGCCGGCTCCATCACAGCCCTGTCCTGGGTCTTCCACTAACTCGTAATGGGACGTTGGACAAGGACTTAGGCTTTCAGTAGCCTGTCCAGAATAAGGGAAGTAACAGTCCTGCTCTGCTCTGCCTTGCTCAGCCTCCCCAACTGAAGTACTGTGTTTAATTCCGGGCACATTTTAGGAAAGACATTGACGACCTAGCCTGTATACAGAGAAGGGAGACCAGGCTGTCGAGGGGACTTGAGACCATGCTAGATGAACTCCTTAGTTGAAGGAACAGAGGTTATTTGGGCTGAATAAGAGAGAACCTGGAGGTAGGGGTAGAGGGAAAACATGGTATCTGTCTTCAAGTCTTTGAAGGGCTGACATGGAGAAGAGGGACAATATTTGCTCTCTTTGGCCCCATTGGGCGGAACTAGAAGCAATAGGTGGAAGCTGCCAGATAGATAGATGATAGGTAGATAGATAGAACAAGGGGAAATGCCCTAAATATTACAGTTGTCCTCAAATGTACAGCCCCTCTCAGACGAGGGGGGCTTCCCATAACAGACAGTCTTCCCACATAGACTGGATGGCCCCTTGTTTGGGTGGAGGTGGGGGTAGGTTTGTAGGGCTTCTTGCTAAATTATACTTGGGAGGAGACAAGGTCTCCAGGCTCACCCAACTCTGAGATGCCGTGACTCTCACCCTCCCTCAGGGGTCCTGAGAAGACCAGGCATCATCGGGTCCTCTCCAAGATGCCTGTGGAAGGGCTTTGGAAAAAAACAGTGATTATTAACATTAGAAAGAAGGAATCTTGCCTCACCTGGGCCCCCCATAGGGTACATGGTAGCGATTCAGGACATAGTGCTCCCCCTTGTGGCTGATGTTGACACTTCTATCCCGCATCCAGAAGACCAGCTCCAGATCCAGGGTCTCAATGTTGTCTCTGAGTTGAAGAACCAGGCATCAGCTCAGCCCCTGCTCAGGAGCTCAGGGCCATCATTCGCCTAGCCCTTGAACAATCCTCTGTATCTGTCTCTCTCTGTGTGTCTCTGGGTGTGTATCTCTCTGTCTTTCTGTCTCTCTGCCTCTGTCTCTTTGTCTCTGTCTCTGTCTCTCTGTCTCTCTCTCTTTCTCTCTACCCCCCTCTTTCTGTCTCCCTCCCTTCCCCCTTCTCTCTTCTATCTCTCTCTCCCCTTTTCTTTCCCTTTGTCTCTATTGCTCCCTCTCTTTCTTTTTATCTCCCCTCTTCTGTCTCTGTCTCTCCTCTTTCTATCTCTACCTCTTTCTGTCTCTCTGTCACTCTCTGTCTCTCTCTCCTTCTGTCTCTGTCTCTTTTTTCTCTCCCCCCTTTCTGTCTCCCTCCCTTCTACCTTTTGTCTGCCTCCCTTCCCCCTTCTGTCTCACTCCTTTCCTTTACCCCTCTCTCTACTGCTTTCTCTCTTTCTCTTTATCTCCCCTCTTCTGTCTCTGTCTCGCCTTCTCTTTCTGTCTCTACCTGTCCTTGTCTGTCTCTGTGTCTACTCTCTGTCTGTCTCCCTCTGCCTGTCCTTGTCTCTCTGTCCCTCTCTCTTTTTCTTCCCCCTCCTCTTTCTTCCCTTTCTCTCCTCCAACCTCTGTCTCTGTTTTATCTCTTCCCCTCCCTCCCTCCCTCTCCTGTCTCTCTGTCCTTGTCTTGTCATTCTCTCAGAGATCACCTAGATTTCTGTGGCTAGAGAGTCAGAAGGGTGCTGTGGGAAGAGTGTTGGGCCTGGAATCAAGAGACAGGAGTAGGGCCTGGCCTATGATTTCCCTGAGATAGAGGACTCCCAGCTGGGGAAACTCCCTCACCCAAGGCAAGTCAGCACCCTTTATGCAACTTACTATCTAAGGGAGCTGCTTAGAGCACTGAGAGGCTGTGTAACTCCCTGAGAATTGCATAGCCATTATGTCTCAGAAGTGGGGTCTGAACCCAAGGCAAGTCTTCCCAGATCCAAAGCTGGCTTTCTAGCCACTATGCTACACTGCTTCCCATGAAGTGATGGAATCTGGGTTCAGATCCAAGCTCTGGTGCTTACTGGCTTCACAACTGAAAGCAACTTTCTGGGCCTCAATTTCCTTGTTTTTAAAATGGAGATTAAATACACATGTGGCCCACTCCACAAGGTCATTGTGAGGAAAGTCCTTTAGTGAGCCTTAGAAGGCTGTAGAAATGTGTTCTTAGTAATTATACTGATGGGTTGTATAGTATAGTATAGTATAGTATAGTATAGTATAGTATAGTATAGTATAGTGTAATGTAGTAGAGTAGAGCAGAGTAGAGTAGCATAGCCACTAATTATATTATTGGTGGCCAGAACAGGCAGAATCAGGAGATGTGGGTTCGGGTTTTTAATTCTGATTCTAACCAGTTTCGTAACCTTGACCAATTCTTTTGATCTCTCTGAACCTCAGTTTCCTCACCTATAGAATGGTAATGGCAGTCCTCTTACTACTGACCTCACAGGGTATTGAGAGGAGCGTGTTGCCAGGCTGACAGCCCTATGTAAACGTGAGCTGTGATTCTTCTTAGCTTGTAAGAGGCAGGCAGTACCCACCTGAGGAAGGCCAAGTCGTTGGTGTATGCCAAGTATCGGTCCATCATGAGGGTCAAGAGTGGCGGCTGGCTCCGCTGCAGATAGTACACCCGCCCCCCATTGGGGACGTGTCCATAGCTGATGATGAGAATTCCTGCTGAGGTATTTGTTGCCCTAGAGGAAGGCGCCTCCCCATCTCCTCCCTGGCCAGCTTGGCCCTCCTTGGCTCCAGCTCCTTCCATCATCTCCCCTCTCGGCGGCCCCCAACCATGTTCTTACTGTTTCACCATATCCAGGAAATTCTGTAGCATGCCCTTAACTGTTGCAGCCATCTCTGACAGGAGCAGCCCCTGCATCACCCAGTAGGAATCCCTGTGGGGAGAGGAATGAGTCAGAGCTGGAAGAGACCTTAGCCATCATCTGGTCCAACCTCCTCATCCCACACACGAGCACCCTCTGAGAAGAGCCCAGGTGACTTCCTTAGGGTCCCAGAGCAAGTTAGTGGCAGAGCTGGTCTTGTGCTCCCCTGGGCCGGTGGGTTTTTTTCCATTAAACCACACTGCTTCCCTCAGCGTGGAGAGAAGGGAGCAACACCCCAGCTGCTCTCCAAGCCCCAGTGCTGCCCTCCCTCTTCCCCGTCTCACGCATCTTGCTCCACAAAGGGATCAGGTTGGGGGAGGGGCAGGATGAGATGCCAAGTCTCCCCTTTCCCAAGAAGGCTGTGTAATCTAGGCACATACACATTCTCCTTCTACCCCCTGCCTCTGGGACTCCCTGGATGCCCCCCAGGACCCAGGTGTCCCTCCCTTTCTCCCCGGTGGGGAGTGTTCCTAGCTTCTCACCAATAGTAGAACTCAATAAAGCGTCCACCAGGTACAATGAAGGGGTGGGCTGCATAGATTAAAGAGTATCGGTCAGGCTGATCTGAGACATCAAGTTTTATCTGTAGGAAGGAAGAGAGGAGCATGCCCTGGACCTCCCTGTGAGTGGGTGAACCTCTTGGAGTGGGGAGGAGAAGGGAGTGGTCTGCTACAGTTTCTATATGTACACAAAGTGAGCCAGGAAAGAACTGAACAGCATTTGGATTTGGGACCTGGCATCTCTACTCAGAAATGAGCTGACATCTTGAAAGGATTCCCTCAGATAGGAAACAGGGACTAGGGGATAAAGAGATAGGTCTTCAAACCAGGAAGAAATGATGATCTCGGAGGCCATGGGCCTGAGGTCTACACGTTCCAGGGGTATTGGAAATGACAAGGCCACGTGGCCAGGACAGAAGCCAAGGCCAGAGTCTAGACTAGAGTAAGGGGTGAGGAAACTGATTCACTGAAGAATAGAGACTTTCCTCACAAGGTTGAAGAGAATGGAACCAGGAATGTGTACCTGAAATCATCTGTGCCAGCCAAGCTGGCTTGTGGCAAGTTGTAAGCCAGGGGTGGGGAATCTGTGGCCTCAAGGCCACATGCTTTGACTCAAAGAGCTGCACATGAGGACCCAAAAATCCACAGGCTCCCTACCTCTGCTCTAAGCTATCTTTAGACAAGGACTCTGTGCCTAGCCAAGGGCATAGAAGAAGTCCATTGACCGTAATTTTGAGATCCTCCCAATCAAAAGGTTGCTTACCATGCCCACTAGGAAAGCCCCTCTCTTTGGCCTGCTTCCTCATCCCATCCCAAGTATCTCATCTTCTAGTACCTTCCTTCCCAGCTTCTTCCAAATATTATGGAGATCTTCTGCCCAGGCTCGGAGTCTGGTGTCTGAAATATTCTGGAAGAATCTGGGGCTAGAAGACAACCATCCCAGTGTTAGTTACTTGTAACCTCAGGTCAGAGATATATTCTCCAGACTGCCTTGCTTTCATCTGGAACGTCACCCCAGACTGATATCATACCTGGCCTTCCAGTCCTCAGGAATCCAGGTTTCCATTTCCTGCCCTGGGTCTTTGAAGTGTTCATTAACAAAGGTTTTCAGGAGGTCTCGGGAGATGTTGCCTCCACTGGAGTTGAACAGTTCATTAAAGTCACTTAGAACTTGGTCTAGGGACAATGGAAAATGGGAGTGAGCAACCCAAACCCTTTTTTTTTTTTTTGCTTTTTGGTGAGGCGATCAGGGTTAAGTGACTTGCCCAGGGTCACATAGCTAGTAAGTGTTAAGTGTCTGAAGCTGGATTTGAACTCAGATCCTCCTGACTCCAAGGCCAGAGCTCTATTCACTGCACCACCTAGCCATCTAAAGTAATAAAATTCCAGAACACGAAGGGACCTAGCCAGTCTAACCTCCGCCTGAAACATGAATCTCTAGGGACTGGTCACATGGCCTCTACTTGAAGACCTTTAGTGATAAGGAACTCACAACCTTATTAAGAAGCCCATCCTGAGGGGCAGCTAGGTGGTACAGTGAATAGAGCTCTGACCTTGGAGTCAGGAGGACCTGAGTTCAAATCCAGCCTCAGACACTTAACACTTACTAGCTGTGTGACCCTGGGCAAGTCACTTAACCCCAATTGCCTCACCACAAAGCAAAAAACAAAAACAAAAAAACAAGAATCCCATCCTGACTTCCAGCCAACATGGTTGCCTGAATAGAGGCAATAGCAAAGTTCCCTTATAACTACTCCAGCAAAAAAAACTTTAAAATGGCACCAGACTGCATAATGATTGAAAGAAACTCATTGAGAAACTATAGTAAGTGACCTCTTTCATCCCAGAACTGAACAAAAATGGGGGAAGGAGGGAAGGGAACAGGTATTTATTAAGTACCTACTATGTGCCAAGAACTGTGCTAAATGTTTGGGGTTTTTTTGTTGTTGCAAATATTATCTCATTTGACCCCCCCCAACAACCCCGTGAGGTAAATGCTTTTATGGTCCCCATTTTGCAGTTGAGGAAACTGAGGCAGAGGTTAAGTGACTTGGCCAGAGTTCCACAGCTAAAGTCAGCTGGAAGCCCATGTAGTCTCCCAGTAGGACCCATGACACGTGCAGCCTGCAGGGAGCTCTCTATCTAGAAGCAGCAAGAGCTAAAGGGCTACCCCAAGAAAGCCCCACGGTGGGTTGTGAATTCCCACTGGGGATTATTTGGAAGGGAGCAAGAACGACCACAGCAAGCCTGGCTTATACCGGAACACTGCAGAGCTTAGAGGTCAGCATACTGCCTGGAACCCTGAAGATGCATCACTCTGAACCTCAAAGATCCAGAAGGGCCCAACTTCAGGAGGTCGGGAACCCAGAGGACCCAAGGCAAAACTAAGCAGGATTGACCACCCAGGACTGACAAAAGCACAGCGGGGTGCAGAGCCTGCCCCTTGGCACAAAAGCTCCAATTTAGAAACTAAAGCTGGAAGATGAGCGAACCAAAGAAGACACTGACCAATATAAAAAATCATTGCAAATAAAGAGATCTCTGAAAAGAAAGTAACTCTATAATTGCAGAAAGAGATTAAAAGGAAAAAATAGATTTTCCACCAGGACTACATGATTCCTTAGTATAAAATAGATTTTTAAAGTGAAATAAAAACTCTGGAGGAAAGAATTTGTAGGATATTTACTGGATTAGAAGAGAGAGGATGGTAAACTTTCCCCAAGTAACAGATTCCCTCAGGTCCTTAAAAGGTCACTTCAGAACTTTAATATCTTCAAAGGGTATTGAGGGAGTTAAATAAACAAGAGAATCTGATAGTGGGATGTGGGGGGGAAGGGATGGATTGGTTTTATTCTGAAGGTTTTAAGAAGGGAAAGAGAAGGGAGAGTAAAAAGAATACACTGGTGTAGAAAAGAGGAAAAAGAGACGAACTATTTCTCATAACTGAGGTTCTTGAAAGGAAGAATATAGAAACATGCAGGAAGAGGGTGGGGGAGAAGGCATCACATGAACCTCACATTTATCTAAAATGGACAAAAAAAAAGCTGGGGGAGGGGGATGAAGACGGTGGAGTAAGGCAGGAACTCACCTGAGCTTTCCCAAATTCAGCTCAAACAGCTATAAAATAATGCCTCAAAACAAATTCTGGAGCAGCAGGACAAACAAAAGGATGGGCTAAAACAATTTTTCCATCCCAAGACAACTTAAAAGGTTGGCAGGAAAGGTCTGTCTCACTCAGGTAAAAGGGGAATGCAGTCCAGTGTAGGTGGCATCTGGGCAAGCTAGCAGCAAGCTGCACCCCAGAAAGGCAAAAGCAAGGTCTCTCACCCCACCATGGCAAGAAACTTGGGACAGTACCCCCTCCACCCTAGGAGCAGAGCCCAATGTCAACATAAAATTAAAAATCACAGAAATAGGCTGAAAAATAAGCAAAAACAACAACAGCAACAACAACTCAAAAATAACCTGACCACAGAAAGTTACTATGGTGACAGGGAAGATAAAAACACAAAACTCGGAAGAGGACAACAATGTCAAAGTGGCTACATGCAAAACCTCAAAGAAAAATGTGAATTGGTCTTAGACCCCAAAAAAAAGAACTCCTGGAAGAGCTCAGAAAGGATTTTAAAAATTAAATAACAGAAATAGAAGAAAAATTGGGAAAAGAAATCAGAGCGATGCAAGAGAATCATGAAAAAAAGAGTTAACAGTTTGGTAAAGGAAACACAAAAAATGGAAAAAGATGTACAAAAATTCACTGAATAAAATGGACAAAAGATGGTTGAACACATACATATATACACACAATTTGGTGTAAAAAAATATATATATAATATGCATATATTATATATATGTGTGTGTGTGTGTGAGAGAGAGAGGCAATTGGGGTTAAGTGACTTGCCCAGAGTCCCACAACTAGTGTCAAGTGTCTGAGGCTAAATTTGTACTCAGGTCCTCCTGACTCCAGGAGCTCTATCCACTGCGCCACCTATCGGCCCCTGGTGTAGAAATTTATCAAATTCAACAGAGAAGCCAGTGGGGTTAGGAGGAGAGTTAAGTAGGAGGATAACACTTGGGAAGGAATGGTCACAAGTAAAACAAACTTCCTAACCCTGAAGTGGGGATTAAAAGGAAAAGAAATTGAGGGGTGACTAAACAAACTATAGTACATGAATGTAATGGAATATTATTGTGCTATAAGAAATGATAAAAGAGATGATTGCAAAGAATCCTGGAGAGTATGAACTGATGAGTGAAGTGGGCGGAAGGAGGAAAACAATTTATGTTGTTCTGAAACTTTCGGATCCTGATCAATGCAATAACTAACTACGTCTCCAGAGAACTCATGATGAAACACGTTACTCATCTCCTGACAGAGGTAATGTCATGTCCTCAAGGTCCCAGAAAGAGATTTTTGGACATGGCCACTGTATAAATTTGCTTTGTTTGACTATGCTAGTATGTTACAAAGATTTTTTAAAAATTTAATTTAGCTTGGGAAGGGATGGGGGGGGTAGTGGTAGGTCTGGGTGGCGTAAATAAAAAAAATAAGAAAAAGAAAGAAAAAAGAGGAGGGATGGGGCGGCTAGGCAGCACAGTGAACCAGTCTCAAACACTTACTAGCTGTGTGACCCTGGGCAAGTCACTTAACTCTGATTGTCTTACCAAAAAAAAAAGAGAGAGAGAGAGAGAGAGAGAGAGAGAGATTTTGAAACATTTTAAAAAGTGTGCAGAGGAGTACAGGAAACGTAGTGCAGAAGGGGGCACAGAGAAGAAAGACAGTTTGGAAAATGATGGGTTGATTTTATTATTATCCTTTTTTTAAAAAAAAGTAAATGGTATAGAATTGAGATCCACATTTTCGTATACAATCTTCTTGCTCTACTCTATATATGAAAATGCTTGTGTGGAATTGTTTTTGGTATTTGCTAAATTCAGAATTTTAAAAAAATTAAAGAAACTCCTATTCGAGGACAGCTTGAATTTATTTCCTCAGCACCATGAGGCGCTAAACTCCCGGCAAGCAGGGGACTACTCCGTTTTTGGACTTTGTGTCCCTAGTACGTAGCACGAAGTGGATGCCTGAGAAATGGTTGCTGAGTAAGACTGATCACTCTGCGTTTTCACTGGTGTCAGGACTCCACCCGCCAGCACAGATCATCCACAATTGTCGTCCTCGCATCCCAGCGCCTGGTCCAATGTACACAGACCTCGCTTAGTTAGAGCTTATCGATCGATGAATCACTTAGTGGATGATCTTGGTCTGGATTTCACTCCCTGATGATGAGCCTCTCAGAGCTTAGCCGGGCTAACCCTGGGGCAACAAGACAGGTAACTTATATTCAAAGCCTTTCCAGATTGGTAAAATCTGCTGCGGCTTTTGCTCCACTAGGAAAACCTAACGAGGTCACTGACCAAGAGAGAGGCTCTGAAAGATTTCTAACAGCCCTTTCTGTTACCACACCGGTCATGTAACGGAGATAGTTTGAGGTTTACTAGCCCCAGGAGCTAAGGTTCTAGTAGTCTCTGCAATAGCTGAGATGCAAACTCTGGTGTACTGACGTGTATTCGTTCTGTTGCACGATGCTGTCTTTTTTGGCAAAGTTGTTCAAAATCTGCCTCCCTGCAACGCCCACCTTTGGGTCCCAGGTTTGCCTTTTGGAGCCAAGCAGAACAAGTCTAATTCCTCTTTCCTGGGACAACCATTCAGAAATTTGAATCGGAGCCCAGCGTACTCCCACCCGTAAGCCTAAGGAGCCCATGGTTCCAGGACCTGATAATCAGCCTCCGAGCACACTTAGGAAGCTGACTCTTTAGCCAAGAGTGGGAGCCAATGGCAAGGACCATTGGGAGGCTGAGAGAGGGGGGTCCCTTAGCCTGGTCTCCCCCCCCCCCCGGCTCCCAATACTGTGTTGCATGCTGTGCTCACCTGGATCTTTGGTCAGAGGCATGTCGACAAAGTGCTTATCATCCTGGTATAGCTTGGCCATCTGAACCTGCCGGAGGAGCTCACCTGTGCAGTAAATCTGACTGGGGGAGAAGAGGGACCACCAGACCCCCAGGCGCTAGAGCAGAGACGATCAGAGGCAAACCCTCTGATGGATGCAGGTTCCCTATATGGGGGCGACTGGGAAGAATTGCATAGGATGGCCCCACTCAGCATCCCCCACCCTCAAAATTTGGATGAAGGTGAACTTAGGTGGGTGTGGAGAAATGGGGGGGGATGATAATTTATGAACTTCACTTCTTTTTTACCCTGGCTTCAGCCATTCACCTTCTTTTCATCTACTGTAATGTGTGTTCCCCTTACAAGGGGGACAAGATGCCCAGAATGGCCATATCTCAAGGATGGCTCTCTTCTTGAACTCTCCAGGGAACAACAGTCCTGTCCTCACACGTGGAAGTGCCAGGGAGTTGACAGATCCCTCTTCTCTAGTGGCTCAGGCCTCCCTCTACCTGCCTGGGATCACAAGCCCTTAGGATCTCAGGTTTCCTTCCTCCCCTCTTTCCGATTTCCTCCCCAATCCCAGGTACCTGTCACAGGGTGGAGGCAAGGCCACCTCCAGCCCCAGCTGCAGTCCCAGCAGGAGGCCCAGTTGAAGCATGCCGCTTATTCCCTGCATGGCTGGGTACTGGGCAGGCAGTGCTCCAGTACCTAGTGTTGGTAAGGGCAGAGTCCCTCTGTGCTCCCTAATCTGCTGTCAAAGTCCAGATAAGAAGTATATGACAGGAATTGCACGAGTCAGGATACTTGGCTCCAACAAGTCCTTGCTGGTAGATTTGGGCCCGAGTATCTGACTCACCCTAACCTCTAATTCTTCCTTTCCACAGCCTGTACACTCTATTAAGGAAGGCTGGTGAACAGAAGATGAAATACATGTCTAACCTGAATAACCCCCTGCTGGGCTCACCTGACCTTGGGGGCTACACTTCTCCTCAGTCTGCAGTAGACATGCTGGCCTGCATTCAGTGCTGGGGAGCCTGGCTTCTAATGAGAGGGAGCTCCTTTCTCTCACACTCAGTGCCTCATGAAGTTCCCCACCTGGGGGAAAATTTGCTTAAGGCCTACATCTGGAGCCTCCCACCAAAAAGAGAGTAAGAAAAAATACTCAATGTACAATATGAATCAAGTATGGGACAGATACTTTATTCCTATAACAAAAGGAATGCTAAACATAAAAAACTCATGCATTAACACAACGAATTAAAATATGATTCAGTAACTTAACCAATAACAATTGTTAGTAAATCATCAACTCTACATGAATACACAAACTCTTGGAAATCTGATGAGAGGCTCGTACTTAAACTTTATCAGAGCACAAAGCAGTTTGCAATACTGCTGGTTAGGTATTTCAAATTTCACCTTGGTTTTATATTGTGCAAATAACTCTTGGCAGATATTTACTGATAAACAGCTAGGCTTGGGCTAATTCTCTTGTTGGGGGTTTTCGTCTTGAAGAGTCCTGGAGGAGCTGCTGGGTATTCCTCCCTGCTCCCCAGGCCCTCAGTCATCTGTGATTTGATGGGGCTCAGGACCCCTGCATCTCTAGAAGTTTTAAGGACGCCACTATTATACCTTCAGAGCCACGTTCAAAGCACATACTCAGGAAAGGAAAAAAAAATAGAGAAGATAGATCTAGTCCACCTAGTTGAGTTGATGCTTCATGTGTGTGTACAAGGGGTAGGGGGAAAGCATAGGCCACACTCTCCACCTCCCCCTCACAGAGAGAGTCACGTGCTTCCTGGAGAGTCTCGGCCAAGAGCCCACCGGTTGAAAGCCCCCCTTTGTTGACAGATGCAGCACCCCATCCTATGCCATTGTCCCAGGAAGGGGGAGGAACAAGAGACCACTCGCAGTTTGTCACTTCATACTAAAACACTAAGACTTAGTTTCAGTCCTTCTCACCACAGGACCAGAAGCAAGTTCCCAGACTCCTACAAAGCCAACTCTGAATACGCTCTATGGAATGGCTCCTATAGACTGACCAATCTCTGCTCTATGTGGATACACCAACTATCCCAAGCGGTTCTTGGGGGTTCCTTTTCCTTTTGTTTTGTTTTGTTTTGTTTTGCTTTGTTTTTAGGCAATTGGGGTTAAGTGACTTGCCCAGGGTCAAACAGCTAGTTAAGTGTCAAGCGTTTGGTCTGAGGATTTGAACTCAGGTCTTCCTGACTTTAGGGCCGGTGCTCTATCCACTGCACCACCTAGCTGCCCCTTTCCTCACTTTTTCTATCTTCTGCCACCCCAACCCCTTGATCTCCCGCTTCCAGACTCCATCCCTGCCTTTCTCTGCCTGTAGCTTCCTACAGCTATGTTAGACATTAAGCAAGTTTGAGTCAGTGCATTCATTCCTGACTATTCTGAAGCTAGGCAAACTCTGACATGAAGGGACAGAGAATGGTTTGGGGACAAGGTCACCTCAGAAAAGCCTGGAGTGGCTAGGGCAAGACACAGAGGGCCACTATGGGAAGAGGAGATTCCTCCCTTCTGCCAGCGCCAGGACTCGGTGCCCCCTCATAGAGCTCAGAGTACTAGAGTACAATCCAGACCTGAAGAGGAATCCCCCAACACCCTCCTGGACAGGCGGGTTTCCAGCCTTGCCTCGAGGGGCGCTTAGGTGAAGAATTCCACCAGCTGCCTCCAGAGGCAGCCCACACTACTTTGGGACATCTCTAATTGTTAGGAAGTTTTTCTTAGATGGAACCAAAACCTGCCTCTCTATAACTTCCATCCATGGTTTCTTCTCCTGCCCTCCAGAACCAAGCAAAACAAATACTAGTCCCTCTCCTACATGACACCCCTTCAAAAAAAAAAACAACTAGATGATAACCTGCCATGTGCCCATAAGTCTTCTCTTCTCCAGGCTGCATATCCTTGACTTTCTTCAACTGATCCTTTTATAATGTGTCTCCCGATAGCCTTTCCACTTCAAACTTGCATAGATATTCTCTGCTGGTAGAATCTTGAACATGAGCCTGTTTCTAGGGTGGGCTGCTGGGTTGATTCTTCCTCTTCACTCCCATTACTGAGCTGTAAAGGCTGATGAGGAGGGGAGAGTTACATTTAGAAAAAGAAGAGGTGGCTTCTGAGTTGGTGGGTCCTTGGAGGTGGCTTTTGAGAAGACAAGATGACATCAGTTGGAGGGGGAGCTGGGGGAAAGGTCTTTCCCTACCTCTGAAGAGTGGCCTCTTCTCCCCTCACGGGGACTTAATTAGTCAGTTGTTTAGCTATCTTTTCTCTCCTTCTGTGTTTCTTTTCCTCTGGCATCAGGCTTGTGACTCCCCAAAGGTCCTGGAAGGACTGTGAGAGCTGGCAACAAGGGCTGCATCTACTGGAGAGGCTGTGGTTGTGTCAGCAGCAGCATTTATAACAAGAAAAGTATATGGCCTTGGAGGTGAAGACCTCTAGAAGGCAGATCCCAACTTGGGTTTTGATGGGGCTATGCTTAGTGATAGTAAATAAAGTATGAACTGTTTAGCAGCCTTACCAAAAAAAAAAAGTTGACTATCCCAATGAGACTTGAATATTCACTTCCCAACTGGTTGTACTAGTAAGGATGAGTTACTGGATTCTGTTTTAATTCACAATTGGCATTACTTTGTATTCCATTTTCTGTGTGGGAACAAATTACCTGTATTATACATGCTTCGTATTTATATATTGGGCTCACTTGTTTTCTTTCTTCTTTGCTGGGGAGAACCTTTAGACTTAGAACCCATAATCTTTTCCATAATAATCAAGTCTGCAAGTTACAACCTTCCTGGAATAACCAGGATGAGGGGTGAAGGGCCAATGAATATGAGAATTGGAGAGTCTGCTTCTCCTCTTGAGAAGTTCTGAAACCCAAGAGCAATGAACACCATAATGGTGGGTAAGAAGAGCACTTGGCACAAGTTGCCAGCCCTGTGGCCACAGGGAGCAGGGCTTAGTTACCACTGTACTACACTTGTGTGGCAAAGTCTCCAGTGTGTTCACCATTTTGCTCTATCCTCCTCTAGATTTGCTCCAGCTTGTCAAAGTGAATCAGTCTACCAGGCTCAGGCAAGCAGAGGTGTGTCCTAGCAGTTGGAGTGAAGGACAGGAAACTTTGGGAGTGGGGGAAGAAGATGGTAGAGAGAGGTTAGCATTTTGGGAGAGGAGGACTGTATTTGTTTTTGGGAGTCATTAAAACCCTGTTAGAGGTAGACGTGCAATTAATTGAGGTCTCTCTTCATCACAGCTCCCTACCACCAGACCTCATACTCTAACCCTGGTCTTCTCCGGTCAATACAGGGGAGAGTTCTCCATTGGGGACTGAGGAGTGAGATGTGATGCTGAGGGTTTGAATGTAGAGTTTTCCTTGAGTGAAGGAAGATAACCACCTATTGAGCAGAAAATATTAGTTGGTGGCTCAATTCAGTTCCCTGTCTCTTCCTCTTTTATTACATATGCCTCTTGTCCTCTAAACCCCATACCACCTAGCAGCTGTTTATCTAAAGCATCTCACTGTCTTTCCTTCCCCATCCCACCCCACCCCATGCCTCTTTTGAAGCTCTGTGCAGAGAGCTGAAAGCTAAGAGAGCCAACTTCAGCCTCTCTGCACCCATAGATACGTGCTACACCTCCAGCCTCTTTAGAGTTTGTAGCTTTTAGTAAGCATTTTAGCAGCCGCTGCCACCTGCCACTGAGCTGTGGGTGGGTCTACAGGGTGAGTCTGAGAACAGAAGCAGCTGTCAGTCCCAGCCTGCTGCCTTCCACAGAATCTGCCCATCCAGCCTCCGTGTGTCAACAAAGAGCAGCATTGTGGCCATCCCAGTGCCATCATTTTCTCTCACACTGCTAAAGATGAGCACTTGAGAGAGACAGCCACCAGGCCTAGGGGTCAAGTAAAGGACCTCTGGATTATTCAGGAAAATGCAGATCAATCCAGAAGAACCTAGGTAAGAGGAAAGTGGAATGCTGGGAAAAGAACACTGGTTTCAGAACCTCAGCTCTTTTATTTCATTTTTCCTTAATAGTATTTTATTTTTTTCCCATAGTTTTCAACATTCATGTTTGTAAAATTTTAAGTTCCAAATTTTTCTTCCCCCTCCCCACGACAGCAAGCAATCTGATACAGGTTATACATGTATAATGATGTTAAACATATTTCCACATTTGTTGTGTTGTGAAAGAAGAATCAGAACAAAAGGGGAAAACCACGAGAAAGAAAAAACAAAACACAACAAAAAAGTGAAAATAGTATGCTTTGATCTGCATTCAGATTCCATAGTTCTTTCTAGGGATGTGATTAGCATTTTCTACCACGTGTTTTTTTTTTGGAGTTGTTTTGGATCATTGTATTGTTGAGGAGAGCTAAGTCTATCAGAGTTAATCATTGCACAATGTTGCTGTTACCTATGTATGACGTTCTCCTGCTTCTGCTCACTTCACTCAGCATAAGTTCATTCAAGTTTTTCCAGGTTTTTCTGATATCCTCCTACTCATTGTTTCTTATGGAACAATAGTATTGCATTACATTCATATGCCACAACTTGTTCAGCCTTTCCCCAGTTAATGGGCATCCCCTCAATTTCCAATTCTTTGCCATATGAGTTTGGGCAAGTTAGTTAACTTATCCAAGCCTCACTCTCTGTGTCTATAAAATGTGAATATCAATATTTATACTGAGAGCATTTGGTTGTTCATCAAAGGTTATTATAAGAAGAACATTGTCTAAACAGTAGAGAGCTACAGAAATGTTTGGCTACTTTTACTCTCCGTGAAAATTGCCATTCCCTCTCCTCTTCCCTCCTCTACTTATCATCAAGGTTTAGTTAGGGAGATGGTTTAGGTGACCAGAGTTTTTAATTCAATCCAATGTAATTCAATTTAAAAAGCATTTCTTAATCACCTACTCTAAGTCAAGCCCTAATGCTAGGCATTAGTGACTCAAAGACAAAACATGAGTGGACCTTGCTTTCAAGAAGCTTACATTCTGCTGGAGAGAGGTGGTGGTAGAAGTAGGTAGGGTTTGACTTGTACACAGATAAGTAGATACAAGGTGACCTGAAGAAGGAAAGAACTACAGTTTGGAGGATCACGAAGCTCCTTCCTTTGGAGGAAGCTTAAGGATTTTGAGAGTTGAAGATGAGGAAAACGTGCTTTCCAGTTACAGGGAGATCATCAAGGTTTGTGTTAGCTTTAATGCAACATAAAAGGATTGGTGCTTTTGGTGCTGGTGGATATTCATGATGAAGGCAGAAACGTGGAGCAGGAGCAGAGGGCCATGGCCCTGCCAGCTTTTGGTCTTCATGCTAGCTTGATTTTGCATGCAGATCCAAGAAGGTAGTGGGTAAGAGGGGCCTCATCACCTCAGTTCCTCTACAGAGCCTATGGGTTTTCTTTGGGCGTGTAGCATTTAAAAAGGTTTGAGAGACATAATTTCTGGGTAATTTAATCATTTTATTAATAATACCAGCATTTTAGTAAAAGGATGGCCATTTGGCTGTCTCTCTCTTAAAACAAAGACAATCATGGTGGCTTATATGCCCACTGGAAAAGGGGTGTTCTCTCTCCCCTCCTCCATTTCCATCAACTCTGATGGGTTAACAATGAGAGAATGAATATTACAATGAGGGACTGGACCTGAACTTTGATTATATCATTTAATTCTAAGTTACCCCCAGCAGCCTTGGGCAATCTAGTCAAAGAATCTATACCCATACAAACCAAAGTAAAGTATAATGGCTGCCCCACCTAGATGGGGTCTGGATAGAGGAGAAGGTTAGCTGAGGTCTTGAAATGAGGATGAAAGAAAAAGGTGGAAATCTGAATGTCCCAAAATCATTGGTTATTAATAATCATTTCTCTCAGGTGCAGTCCCTGTAATGAGTTTCAAGGACAAAGACTTAGAACCAGAGGTTTAATAGGTATTAAAACACATTTTCTCACCAAGTGAGATAGTTGTCTGGGAGCAGCAGCTGGCCGTGAAGTAGTTAGAAAGATTTAACCCAGTAGATTGTAGCAGAGACTAGATGGGCAGAGATCACACACACACACACACACACACACACACACACACACACACACACACACATTCACATAGATGGTATAGGAATACACTAAACTCAACAAGGATACAAATCATCCGTATTTCTACATAACACCAATAAAACCTAACAGGAAAAGATAGAAAAAGAAATTTCATTTAAAATAACTACAGGTTGTGTAAAATAATTGAGAGTCTATCTACCAAGATATACATAAGAACTAAATAAATACAGCAAACCCTTCCCTACAGGAATAAAGACAAACATAAATAACTGGAAAAGAATTAATTGCTCAAAGTTAGAACGAATCAATACAATAACAGCAACAATACTCCCTAAATTAATTTACTTATTCAGTGCCATACTAATCAAACTGCCAAAGAATTATTTCATAAAACTAGAAAAATAATAAGAAAATTTATTTGGAGACAAAAAAAAGCATCAAGAATCTAAAGGAAAATAATGAAATGTGAGATAAGGGAGCCTCATAGTGCCAGATCTTAGACTTAAACTATACTACAAAGCAGTAATTTTCAAAACAATTTGATACTGGTTAAAAAAAAATCAAGAACTCAAATGTGGAACAGATTAGGTACACAGCATAATGAGACAAATGTATCTAGGACTTTAGTATTTAATTAACACCAACATCCCAGCTACTGGGATAATAATTAACTATTTGATAAAAGCTTTCAGGAAAATTGGATAGCTGTATGCAAGAAAATAGATTTAGAACATCTCCCACTTTATACTAAAATAAACTCTAAATAGATATGTGACCTAAATATAAAAGGTCACATCATAAACAATTTAGAAAAACATGAAAAAAATGTCTATCAGATCCATGGATAGAAAAAAAAAGTTCACGATCAAACCAGAATTAGACAGGATTACAGAAGACAAAATGGTTAATTTTGATTTCATAAAATTGAAAAGGCTTTGCACAAACAAATCTGGTAAAACTAAGATTAAAAGGGAAACAACTGGGACAAAAGTCTTTCCAGCAAGTTTCTCTGATAAAGATCTCATTTCCAAGATATGTAAGAAACTGATTCAAATTTACCAGAATAAGAGCCGTTCTCCAACGAATGTGTGGTCTACATAGTATCTGGTGCATAGCAGGTGCTTTATAAATACTAGTTGATTGGTCTGTTTAGAGATTTTGTAACCACAAGTGCTATACATCCTCACTCTAGTCAATATAAATGCTTGTATAAGAGGTATAAAGGAGTTTCCTAAGTGTGTAGGACATGACATGGATCGTTAGTTATGTTCTGAGGCTTGCATTGCCTCTCTGGAGAAGAGTTGAGCCAAGGGCAGTGCCTGAATGACTAGTATCACACTAGTATACTGGGGATGAGGTGGGTAGGGCAAGCAGACCCCAGAAATACCACAGAAGGCTGGACACTCTTTTCTCTAGTTTCTGCAAGGAGTATCAGGTTGGAATTCTATCTATCTGCCACACTTGAAATATCTGTCTACTGTGAGGGTATGAAGTTCAGGATAACAGTAATAGCTGGCATTTACATGGCACCTACTATGTGCCAGGCACAGTACAAACATCATCTCATTTGATCCCCACAACAACTTTGTGAGGAAGGTGGTATTATGATCTCCATTTTACAGTTAAGGAAACAGAGGCAGACAAGGTTAAATGACTTGCCCAGGTTCACATAGCAAGGAAGTCTCTGAAGGCAGACTTGAACTAGTGTTTCTGACTATCTGCTATACCATCTAGTTTCCCAAAGGCTATCACAAAAGCAAATATCAAATAAACCCATTTATCCAAGCAAAGAAGCAAATAGAAATTGGAAGAGTGGTGCAGAAGAGAATATATCAAATAATATACAAGAGTGATTGAGCTCTTCATTTGGGAACAAGAGACAATCTCAACTCAAACCATGAGAGAGGGTGAAATCTCAGCCAAGGGGAAGTCCTCTCTGATGTCCTGAGGGAAGCAAACAGAAAATCAGTGAGAAACAAATTGGAGCCAGCTTCCTCTCTGTGTTTCAAGAATGTTTCTCTTCTTCCTGGAACGTCCTCTGTCCATGCATCTCTCTTTGAAGAATGTCTGGAATCAGCTCAGTAGGTCCCTTGTGCCCGTAAGTAGAGGAGATCTCAGCATTCTCCCCACTAATTAGGGGGCACCTCCCTTCATTTGAAGCATATCACTTGGCTGTCCTTCCCCGACCCTGCTTGGTTGGGCTCCAGGTTACATCTACTATTTCACACACATGTAGCTATGGCTAAGCTCTTTTCTCCCCATTAGGATCTTTTCTGGAAGCATACTCTAAGTTTATTCCCCCTCCCCTATATAATCCGAATTAGCATTTGTATTTAGAATCCCGAGAAGCAGGTGGTATAGTGGCTAGAGAGCTAGCCTCGGATCCAAGAAGACTTGAATGCAAGTCATACCTCTGACACACATTGGCTGTGTGACCCTGAGCTTGACCTTGAAGAGTTCTAGGCGACTCTAAAGCTCTTGTTGGAGAGGTGTCAGCTTGGAGAGGCCAAAGGAGTTTACTCATCTGGGAGTTCCATATACAAATGAAATCACAGACTTAGTCTCTCCTCTATTTAGAATCTCAAGAGAGAAAGCCTCAAGAACGTCTCTAAGGACTTTGATTCCTGACTCGAGGGAATAGCTCAGGAATTCTCCTGGTCCTCCTCTGTAACTTCAGGGGAAATACTCAAGCCCATGGCAATTGGTTAGTATTCTGTGTTAATTGCGCCATACCATCTTTTGCTTTTATCCTAAAACCAGCTAAAATGAACTCCTCCTCTTTTCTTAATAATGATTTCATAGACAAGTACCCATTTGGGTGTAAATGGCTCCATCATGCCTCAAATCATAGATCAGACATCTTCCCTCATATACCGCCCCCACCCTACCCGCCATCCCCCTTGTTAGCTATCTATGGGTAAAACAAGTAACATTCCATTTTCATACTTTCATTCCCTCAACTAGTTATTTCACTCAAAGTATACAACTGGAGACAGAGATAGCAAATAATACCTTGTTCCTCACCAATCACCATTCTAAAATTCCTGAAAAAGAGGTAGCATCTATAATACATGTCAGAGATGAGACTTTTCCTGTTTAAAAAGAGAAAACTGGGAAGCCATCCTCAGAGCTGCCACATCACCACCCCAGTCTGGGGAACTGCCACCACATTGTCCCCCATCTGGACCGAGATTTGGAGGCCTGCAATGTTTCACTCCCATCTCCAGCTGGTGTAAAGAATATCCTCTAATAAATCTCTTTTTGGTATGTAAGTCTTATTCATGGGTCTCCTCTCCCTCTTACCCTTCACAATGCAGATATTGGGTTACCACATAATTAGTGGACATGGGGGGGGTAGTCTCCAAATGAAAAAACCAAAATAGGTAGGAATTATTTATTTTTTATTTATTTTTAAACCCCTTGAACTCAGGAAGCCCTCATTCTAATTGCTGCTGTGAGTAGCCCTAATTTTGTTGAAATGGTAAGTTCCAAGACTACATGTATGGAGATCCATTTCAATTATGAACTGACAGTAACCTGTTGACATATTTTAACTGATGGCAAGTTAGATGTTGCTTTCCAGGGACAGGTAGAAGCACCAGCCAATTATGCATTTAGCATGGTCTATCAGCCAAAGCACACAAATGTGGAAGCAGATGTCTTGTCCCATAGGCCATGTGAATCCAAGGTGGTGACACCTGTAGAAGGGGTGGAAGTCATCTGTGACATACAGTGACAGCACGTCGCCAAATGAAAGAGCAACCAAGAGCCTGGGACTTCTGCCACAGACTATGCCACCAGTAGATGTAAACTTATTCATACTGAGCCAATCCTCCTCGGATGATTGATGGAGGAAATGACTGCTTGATGAAGGGTGATCAGAAACAATATAGGATGAGAATGTGATCCTTGGAGTGTCAAGCTTTAAGGTAGAGGGCACCATACTGTGGAGAGAACAGTAGAGGTTGGGTGATAGAACGGAATCCCAAAGACCATTCACATGGGATTTTCTCCTCATTGGTAGAGGTCAATGTCCTGCTCCCATGGGAAGGATGGAGCAGAGTCGGTAAGAGAAGTTTCTTTAATATCTTCAAGCCTGGAGTCACTTCTGGGCACTTGGGGTTTCTAGCTTTGAGAAAGAAAGCGATCAGGGCCAACCCCACTTGCTGAAGGAAAAGACTCTGGGAAGACATGAGAAGAGGCAGCAGTTTCCATCATGTCCCTGTCCCCAACTTGCTACACTAGAGACTTAGAGAGTTTCCCTTTGGGTAAGATCTAGGAATCTTTCTTGATTGAGGTGAGTTACTTCACTCCCAGTGGGAGAACTTCTTCACTCTGTATTGTCTGGTATGTATTCTCCTATGTACATCTCTTATTTCTGTTTTGCTGTCTGTTTGGATAAATGAGTATCTTGGCCAATTGGGATATGTGTGCTCATTGTGGAACTGGTATTTGGTGGGAAGGGTTTCCAGCCTTGAATGTAAAGTTTGGGGTCCTCCTGCATCCTCCAAAAATGAAACAGTGATCAGAAATTAGCTTGGACCTGAAACTCACATCCTCTGGAAAATAATATTTAAGAGAGCAGATAGATATAATTCTAATCTGGTACCTCCTCTCTCTGAGAATAGAATGGCCTCCCCAGTTTCCTGCTTCCTCTCTTGGCAGGAATTAAAGTCTTCGTTGAAGAAGGATGGGGAGAGAAGAGGTTAGAAATGACTATTCTGCCTCCCTTCAAGACACACATTGCACATATTGGGACCAGCCCATGTAACATGTGGGGCCTTATCACACTATACTGTAATTCCATATGTGTACTAGGAAACAGTTGGTGCTGTCAGTCAGTAAACATGCACTAAGTGCTGGGTATACAAATACAAGTTAAAAAGAAAAAAAAAACCCATCCGGTCCAGTCCCTGACCTCAAAAAGATTACAATCTAATGGGAAGACAACATACAAAAGGAAACTGAAAAGTAGTGGGGGGAGGGGAAGAAGAAGAGATGGTGGATGGGGAGTTGATGGAGAAGTCTAAAGAAGTCCAAAGGCCATGTAGCTGGTGGGAAATGGGGAGAAGATAGGGCTGAGCCCCTTCCTACAAAGGAGGCCCTGGATCCCATGGCCCTGCCCTCTAGTCAGAGGAGCAAGGGTACTAATGATATGTGAGTACCAGGCAGACTCAGTCTTAAAGGATAATGAGATTTCCCAATCATGAGTTTCCTGGAGAAGGAAGGCATGATGGAAAGTTCCAAAGGAGTTCCAAAGCAGTATAGCTGGTGGGAAATGTTGTGGAAGCCTATAGCACTAAGGCCTTTGCTGTGTTATTAAAAAAAAATCATAGGGTTGCAATAGCATCTTTGGTCTGTTATTCTTGACATCCTTTTGACTCAAGACCATATCTAAAGTGGGAGTGCACTTTACTTTCCCAAAGAAGTCAGAACTGATGAGAAGACCAATAGATACTAGTGCCTTCTCTCTTACATTGCTTATAACTTGTATGTTATTTATTTGCCTGTCTTCTCTGCCAGCAGAATATGAGCTCCTTGAGGGCAGGAAGCACTGGATTTTTTGTTTGTTTGCTTTTGCCTCTCTTTGTATCTCCAGTACTTAGCACATTGCTGGGCATGTAGTAAGTACTTAACACTGTCAGTGGAATGTCTTAATCTTTGGGGAATTTCTTCTTCTTTTCTTTCATGATCACTATAAAATGTGAATTAGAAGTTGCTTGAGGCAATTTTTCTCCAAGTAGAAGAATAATATATCTTTGGCAGGTTTTAACAAAAAACACAGAGTATAAATTATTTTTCTTCCACAGTGTTACCCAAGACATTTCTCTCTAGAGTTATGAACGTACTTCCAATGACTTTGGACATGGACCAAAGAAGGAGCACGTGACCTAGCAGGAAATAGGCTTTACTGGCCCAAGATGGCAGCAGAGGTCAAGAAGTAAAAGATTTGTGCTCAATGTATTCACAAGAAGGAACTACCAACTTGTACTATTTACTGGAGGCCATAAACAAACAAGTATGTCTTTGGAGCTTGTATGCATAGACTTTTTATATCTCAAAGGAGACAGGAAGAAGATGAACAGTGTCTTAGTGACAAACCACTTCACTTGTTATGTATAGATATGTTTAAGCAGGAACCAGAAAGTTGCTAAGGTGTTATTGAAGAAGTATTTCTCCAGGATATGGCTTCGTAGCCATGACCCATTCAGACTAAGGTAGAGATTTTGAGGATAAACTATTCAAAAAAGGAATTAGTTTTGATAGGAATCAAATATAGAGCTATACTTCATCAGAGAAGTCAACAGCCTTAGCATTTATCTGTACACTGCTGAGTATACTGAGTCTAAGCAGAAATTTCAGTGGAGTCAACTTGGGACAATTCTAGTGCACGCATAAATGCTGCAAGAAATAATGCCACTGGCTTTACTCTTTACCAGTCAATGTTTGGACAAGGACCATCACCACCTATCAATTTTTGTTTTGGAGCCTAAGCAGAAAGGGGAGAGACGGATACTTACAAAACAGTACCATTCTTGGCTGAGGGTCCACTGAAGGAGGCATACACAGTAGAACTCAGTCAATCAACAAGGATTTTATTAAGCACCTATCATTTGTCTGGCAGTATGGTAGGAGCTAGGTATACAAAGACAAAAATGAAATAGTGCCTGTTCTTAAGGAGCTTATATTTTGTTAGGGGAGAAAACATGAACATATATAAGTATATGCAAACATACAGAAAATAAATACAAGATAACTTGTGAGAGGGCACTAGTGGCTAGAGGGATAATGAAAGGTTTCATGTAGAAGATGGTGCTTGAGCTGAGTTTGGAAAGAAATGAGATTCTAAGAAGCAGAGGTAAGAAGGGAGTATCCTCCAGGACAGTCAGTGCAAAGGTGTATAGATGAGAGACGGTGTATTGTGTGTAAGGAACAGCAAGAGGTGGGATTGGGGGAAGAATGGGAACAAGCATTTATGATTTGCCAGGCACTGACTTTACAATATTTTACAAGTATTATCTCAGTTTGAAAGAATGGTCACTTTGGATTGTAGCGTATGAAGGGGAATAATGTATAAGGCTAAAAAGACAGGTTGAGGCCAGGTTGTAAAGGGCTTAAAGGTTCAAACAGAGAAGACCACTGAGGTAAAAGGAAGACTTGAAAGGTTATTGAGTAGGTAGGGATGGAGAGTAGGGAACATGTTCAGATCTATGCTTTAGGAAAATCATTTTTAGCAGCTTTTCTGACAATGAACAAGGACTTGACTTGAGCAAGGACTTCTGACAATGAGCAAGGACAGGAGGAAGACTTGACTTGAGGAAAGGACTTGATAGGTGGCTTTTCTAATAGTCCAAAGAGAGGTAATGAGGTCCTGAACTAGGTTGGTGGCTGTGTGAACACAGAGAAAGAGGTAGATGGGAGAGATGTTGTTGAGGAAGAAAGATCTGGCAACTGATTGCATATAGGAAGTAAGAGAGAATGAGGAAACAAAGAAAACAAAGGGTGGTGAACCTGGGTGACTAGAAGGATGATGGTGCCCCTGGAAGGAAAGAGAGAAGTTTGGCAGAGGGATGAGTTTGCATGGGAAAGATAATGAGTTCAATTTTTGGTCATATTGAGTTTGGAATGTCAATAGGAACTAGAGATTCATGACCAGAGTTCCAGTTGGAGGCTGAGGCTGGATATAGAGATTTTGGAGTCATGTGAATAGAGATGATAATTAGACCCATGGTAGCTACAGAGGTCACCAAATGAGAGAGTATAAAGAAGAGAGGGCCCAGGACAGTGACTTGGGACTATGCCCCCAGTTGGGTGGGGCAGGATATGGAACTCAAAGAATGGATTACTATAACAAAATACAAAATGAATTCATGGTAAATTTGAGATGGGGAGAGCACTAGCACCAGAGGCATCAGGAAAGGCTTCGTGTAGAATAGGGGCTCTCAACCTTCTTTTTTGTATAATGTATCCCCTTTGGTAGTCTGGTGAAGCCTGTGGGCTCCTCAGAATAATGATTTTAGATACATAAAACAAAATGCATAGGATTACAAAGGAAATCAAATATTAGTAAAAATACAGATGCAATTTTTTTTCCCACCCAAGTTCATGGACCACTTAGGAATCTGTCAATCCCAAGTTAAGAACCTCTGATGTAGAAAGTATTTCTTGAGCCAAGTCTTGAAGGAAAGAGATTCTTAGAGGCAGAGGTGAGAAAGGATTACATTCTAGGCATGGAAGATAGCAAGAACAAAGGAAGAGAGATGGAACATGGAAAGAGAATTCCACGGCTATGTGTGAGGAACAATAAGGTCAGGTTAGCTGAACCATAAGAGTATGTGGAAAGTAATGTATAAATTTGGAAAGGCGAGGTGGGGCCAGGTTGTGACAGGCTTTAAAAGCTAAACAGAAAAGTTTGTATTTGATCCAAAAAGCATTAGGGACCATTGAAGTTTATTGAGTAGGAAAGTGACAGAGTCCTATCTGTGCTTCAGCAAGATCACTTTGGCAACTAATTTGGAAGATAAATTAGAAAGATGAACAGTGACATAGGGAAACTAATTAGGAGGCTATTGAAATAGTCAAGGCAATAGATGATGATAGTCTGAATGAAGTAGGTTGATGGCTGTGTGAGTAGAAAGGGTTGAATGAGAGAGATGTGGAGGTAGATGTGATATGTTTGATGAACTGGCAAAAGACTGAGGCTCAATCACACTGGGTAGGAGGGGAACCAACAGAGCAGTGTTATGAAAACTCAGACAGGAGAGAGTATCCAGGAGGAGAGGAAGATCAGCAGTGTCAAATGGCTCAAAGAGGTTAAGAAGGTTGAGGATTGAGAGAAGGCCACCAAATCTGGCAATGAAGAGATCATCAACATCTTAGGAGAAAAGAGTTTCAGTGGAGTTCAGATGACAGATTGCATGGGGTTAAGAAGTGAGAGGAGAGGAAGGGAAGGCAAAAGGTGTTAGGGCAAGGGTCCTCCTTGCTTTACCTAGATTTTGTTCTTGATCCTGAAGGTCTCCCACTGCTTCCGGGGCGACCACCAGTTGTTCTGACCTATGTCCTGCCACTGGACTCCAAAGATTCTGGCTGGAGAAGAGAGTGAGGCTGATGACTCTGCACAGCTCTGCCTCACTCAAATCCAACTCACTTCCAAGTTGGGACATCACCCTCCTGATGTCATTGAGCCTCTCTGAGAACATGTTCTTCCTCATAACGGGAGGGCAGGCAAGCATCTTTGAGCTACGGTTTCTTTTGAGTGGGTACTGAATTGGAGTGCCTCCAGCATGGGATAGCTTTTCTTTCCTGGAAGTAATAACTATTAAAACAAAACAAGTCCCAAGAGCCCTCCAGTGAAGGCAGGTAGCCCCAGTGCCCCTACTCTGGTATCCAAAGTCATGAATTAGCATTTGAGAGGCTGCTTAGGTATATAAATTGGAAGCAGAACTGAGACAGAGCTAATAACACAAAATCAGGTTCAGAGATTAGTTTTGGCCCAAGGAATTCGGGGTCAGACCTAAAAGGACTTCAGAAAACAACTGAAAATTGTACTGGCTGTAATTCAATTAAATACATGTTTCTAAGTACCTATTATTTAGAAAACTAATGATATTTCCATAGGCTAATAAGGTTATAGTCTGCTGCTGTGCATTGCTGGAGAGGGTACACACATGGATGAGACCCTCTAAGTAGCAAAGTAAGAGAATTTTAGTGGGCTGAGTATCAGGCTCTGTGCAATGAAAGTGTGAATCTTTGTCCAAAGAAAATGTCAGGGTACAAGTTTATGTAAGGTTGGGGGTTATCCTCCTCCAGGTGTAATGAATCAAAGGTGCAAACTAGGGACTAGGTCAGTCATTTGATAAATGTACTAGGTGCTAGGCACTGTGCTAAGTGCTGGGGAAAGAAAGGAAGAAAGAAAAAGAAAAAGAAAGAAAAGAGACAGACAGTCCCTGGCCTCAAGAAGCTTACAATCTAAGGTGGCAGTGGGTAAGAGAAGACAACACTCAAAAGGAAGCTGAAAAAAGGGGGGGGAGTGTGTGCAAACAAGTCCTTGATATATTTGGTATAAAGAGACAGAAAACTTCTTGTGATAGGCTGAATTAACCCACACTTTGAGGCCTATAAGTGACAGAGCAAACCAGTCGTAAATACAGCATCCCAGCAATCAGACTGTCCTACGGTGGTAGATCTCAAAAGTCCTTCAGAGACAACAGCTGCGTCTGCAGAGAGCTGACAAAGAATGAGGTAGACAAGGAAAGGCAGCTACCTCAGAGACAGCAGAGAGCTATAGTTAAGTGGAACTTCACTAAGATTCCACAAAGGAGAAAAGGGCTCCCAGTAATTAAGAACTGTTCACCCTTTGGCTACAAAGTACGAAGTATTCTTCTCTGGAGTCTTTAGTATGGGGAAGGAAAGTATGCCTCCAGTTGTTGTTTGGGGGAGGGTGTGTGTGGGGATGGAGAGGTGTTTCTGCAATAACTGTTCTTGCTATGCTTGCTTGGTAAAATATGCTTTCTTAAAGCTAATTAACTGACTCACTATGAATGGTAGTACACCAGTTGGGGGCTCATGAGTAAGAGTAGTACAAACGCCTCCTGATATTACAGTTAGAACTCCGAGAAGGGTAGTCAGTTGTCCTTTCTTGGGGACCTGGCCTGGCAATGACAGTGAGAGCTGAAAACTTAAAAGGAATCATGATATTTTATGAATTTAAAGGGACATTGATATCAGTTAGTCTAGGGGTTGTCAACCTGGAGGTCACAGACAGAATTCACGGGGGGGGGGGGGGATGTGAAAAAAGTTAACACCTTTATTTTCACTAATTTCTAACAGAAATTTAGCATTTCCTTCAATTATGAATTTTTTAAAAATTGAAGGGTCCATAGCCTTCAACAGATTGCCAAAGAGGTCCATGACACAAAAAAGGTTAAAGATCTCTATCTATTCTAACCTCATCACTTTATAGATTAAGAAACTGAGATACAGAGAAGTGAGAACAACAGTAATTGAATTTAATCCAGGAAGTTTCTTGTCCTTCACAGCTTTCACATAAATCTTGTCTTCAAAATTGCCTATGTCTGAGGTTCGCAAAGCCTATCACTACTAAGTATGTTAGCATAGGTAACTGTGGCACAAAATTTCCCACACCTGAACTTAACTAGGAATAAAAAATGAAAGGTAATTGAACAAAAAGGACAGTTTCTTCAAAGGGCAGAAAAATAAATGTATTCACCAGAACAAAGATATGAATTTGCTTATGTTGCTTCCTGCTTCTAAGTTACATCATCATCTCTTCCATTATGAAAACTTTGCAGTATGGTTTAATGAAGAGCACTGAATCAGGAAAGCAAATGACAGAAGGGTAGGATTTGACATCTATCCTTCTTAAACTCATTTTGTTAATTTCAACCCCATCCAAGACCTTTTTCAAACCATCATTCATATTAGCTGTCAATTTGACATCTAGTTTTTTCAGGCTGAGATAAATCCTAAAGTAGTAAAAAACAGATATTGGTGGTGATATGAGGAATCATGAGGAATAGAAGAGATGCTCAAAGATGGACTACAAATGTCCCTATTTAAAAAAAAAAAGTAAGGGAGTAGATTCTATAATCTCAGGACTGATGAGCTTGATTACCTACTCTTGGGCAAAATTCTGGAAGACTGCTACAGTTTGCATGTGTGCTCATACATGTTTACACCTTGAAGAGTTTTCTGAAAGGCCAGCATGGATTTACCAAAAACAAACCAAGCAGAATTTTATTTTGATGGGGTTACTAGACTGGTACATCAGACAAATGCTATAGACTTGCTGGAACTTAGCTAGACTGGATTAACTCTAAATACCTTCCAGTTCTAAATCTATGACCTACAACTTCTAAGGCTCTGTCGCTTATCAGCTATGTAGTACTATGTAATTAATTTCAACTTCTAGGATTCTATTTCTTTACTTGTGAAACGAGGTCTTTGAGCAAGATTCTTATTTTACTGGATGGTTTGAGTACAATCTTTCTTGAAACCCAGCAGATGAAAGACTGATCAAGGTTTCTTCTTATTTGTAATTTGGATATGGGCTCCCTTACCCTAAATCAGTCTGTTCATTGTTTCTTCACTTTAGTTGTAAAGCTTGAGGCAGAATAAAACTGAGTAGGAAGGGACCAAAAGGAGAAACATTTTTTCCTTCAGACAAATGAAGACATGATGTCTAAGTACTGCATTCATTAGAAGTTACAAGAATGATTCTGACTGAGCAGTCATTTCAGCAAAAACAGGGTCTTCTTGGTAAGCATCAAAATTTGACATAGTGCCATGAATGAATACCACACACAAGGCTGGAGGTCCAGTGGGCTTTTATTGAGATAAATGAACAAAATCAAGATTTTTACCAACCATCTTTTCTGAACTTTATGAACTGAGTAGAGACTTTCAGCTCCACATTCACATACATACAACACATCACACATCCCAACAAAAACACAGCCCCACTGGACTATCAGCCAATTAACAGAAAGCCAATTCTCCCCTCACCCAAATGTTTTCAAATTTGAGTCTCCACTGTTTGCTTCTCAGTGGAACTGGTCCCTTGTGGCTAGGGACACTGGATTTAAGTCTCCCATTTGAATTGAACAAAAAATAGCTTTTTTTTTTAGAAAAAAATTATGTTCCAGTTTTGTTTTAATAAAGGGAATAGTGACTTTGTTTTCTCCAGATACCCCTCCCCCACAATCATTGGTTAAAATACAGTAGCCTGTATCTTATTGAACCTATCCCTCCCCCCACCCTTTCCCCACCCCGTATTGTCCACAGGTGAATTTAGATACACTTCTACTAGAATCTGCAAGCTACAGATGAAACAGACTTATTCTTTCAAGCCTCATGAATCATTCCTTCTTCATACACACACACTCAATCTAACAGATGAGTCTTTAGTTCTAGTTCACTAAAGAAAGATGCTTTAGCTCCCATGAACCAACAATACTGCTCTGTGGAGCTGGTGGTTTGGTTGCTGGTTGAATTCACTGCTGGCCAGAGACTGCCAGACAGCTGATATACAGCAGGAAAGAAGGGAAGACACATTCAGGATGATGAAGAATGGCAAATTAAACTAACAAGGCTCAAATTCACAAGGAAAATTTAATCATTTCACCTTTGTGCTGCTACTCATCTGTGAGGTCAACAGTGTGGTTGAGAAAAGTTGATGATGAGGCTACAAGCTTCTGAAGTGTTTCTAAATCCTTAATGTAGACACCCTCCCTCCCACCCCTATTAAAACAAAAACAAAAGAACAAAAATAGTGACCAGAATGAGATGTTTTGATACCAACAGTTATATCAAGAGCTTTGTGCTGAGCAGTCTGGTTCTTACCTAAGCTTGATGGTGACATGCACAAAGCACACAGCAAAGGAAAGATGCTCCCATCTCATTCTGAACACAAATATTGATGACCAACCCACCCACTAACCCACTGGGGCCAACCCATATTGAACTAGGGACCAAATTGGAGGTAACTGAGAAACAAGTGCAGGTTTCTCTGTCCCTTTCTTCTCCCTCCCCAGGAAGATCAATTTAGACAAAATTTATTCTATTTCAAAAGGGAAGAAGGAGATTGCTTTTTTCAATGGGGATTCGGGAGGGAGTGAGGGGAAAATATGGGCTGACAGGCAGCAGTGTTTGTTGCATTTTCTATTACACCAACCGCACCACCACAGGCCAAACTACCTGCTGGACCTGTGGCTTGACTATTAAAAATAAGGACTCCTTCTAACCCAAATGAGCCAATGAAAAATGCTGACATTAATTAAAACCCCTAAAACAAAACACCCCAAAATTGGAATCTGAGAACATCCCCCAAAAGTTACAATGGTCCTTATTGCAAGGGGATTAAAATAAAAACAAAAACAAAAGACCAGGTTTTTACCTAGCTCTTTAGAGCATCTTTCCATTTGCAATTCCTATTCAAGAGTCAAGAACCAAAACTGGACAACAGCCTTAACAGAAAGCTATCCAATGATGGTGCTCCAGACATTTTAAGTGCCACTCCTCCTCAGAGGCTGAGCTTTAGTAATACTTTCAATTTTAAGTCTGTGCTTCAGGAGGGATCCAATGGAGCATGGCATCAGGCTTACCTATCCCGCACCAGGCAGAGCAGAGCAGTCCATGGCTGGCAGAGTGGGACTGTCCTGCTTGTTCACTCGCACACAAACTGTTGCGAGATACAAAATTATATTTACATTTGCTTCTCCATCTTTGTTGTATTAAATGATCCCTCTTGTCTTGCCAGAAGAAAAAAAAATGAGCTGCTTCAGTACAAGGGCAAGAATTTCAAATTTGGTCAAAATCTGTTACCTATAAACTCCCTCCCCCCCAAAAAGAGTTATTTCCTAAATTATCGTTTACATTTAGTACCTAACATTGGTTGGATACAGTGTGTGGCTCATATAGCTCTAATTATTGTCCAAGTTTGTACTGTGCAATGCAGCTCTTGCTACAGTTGGAAAAGAATCATTGTTAAGTCTGATCAGGAGGCACGGTTCAGGTATCTGATCGGTCTATAAACTTTGTTTAAACTAAATAAGGGCAGAGTAAAAAAAAAACCATAACCCATAAGATCAATTCTTTTTGTCCAGGTGACAAATGTGGAAAAAAAGTACACAGGATCTGATTGTAATATGTTAAGGTTTTGGAAAAACAATGGAACCAGAAAAACTGCCTTAGGCGTGGGGGAGGTGTGAAGTGGTGGTTTGAAGATGCCTCCTGACCGACTACAATACACTGGGCTAAAAAGGGAATTAAAAAAAAAAAAAAAAAGGAAAAAAAACCCCAACAACAACAAAAAAAAAAACAACAAAAAAGTTTACTGGTTTTGATTCATCTCACTCCTTTTGCCTGGAGATCAGGCCAAACATCAAGCATGTTGGGAGGGGCACAATTTAAAGCAACACTATTGACCATAAAGCATTTGCCAGCAATATACAATGCAGAATGACAGACAGCAACTCATGCCAAAACACAGAGGATGGCAAGCAGCTTTCTGTAGCTCTGAAGTTAACAGGTCTCAGGGTTTGCCCATCCCTGTGAAAAATCCATGTATCTAGGTGTTTGGGGGCAACAAATGCGTACGAGAATTGACCCACAGAAAAAAAGCTCCAGAACTGTCAGTTTATATAAACTGGTATCTTCTAATATTCTGAAACTCAAATCTGTGCTTTATATATACTGTTTAACAATACTACCACCTGCTAGAATGGTTACACTGCAAGGTAGATTTGTCTTTACCCCCTTTTTCAGAGCATGTAGTTTATGGAATTTTTGTTTTTTGTCTTTTTTTTTTTAAAGAGGGGGAGGGAGGAATGTCAGAAAGCATCTCAAAAACATCTTGAGCTATACATTTTTGAAGCTTCCTTGTTCTCTCTGTAGGACTCCTCCACAGTACTGGGTAGAGCAGTGTGGTAGCAAGTTATCAGTGAATACCCCTCATCACCCACCCTAGGGTCCCCTTCTCAACTCTGGGATTCCCCATAGAGGCCTGCTTTCTACAGTAAGAGGCTGGAGCACTTTTTAGAGTTTAGTGTTGCGAAAAACTGAGCCCCTCTCATCTTTAGCTGCTCCCATAATCAGTCTAATCCCCTTAATCCCAGCAACCTTCATAAAAAAAAAGTTATATATGAACCCAGAAAAAAACATATTTACAAAGTTTATACAAGTATACACATCCAATTTTCTATGGGACACGCTTTGCCACAGAGGAAAGAGGGTCAAGGCTCTGACATGTCTACACATCAAGTGCCATAACTACTAATGGAGGCTTATGTAAATCAGTCTTTAGTGTTCTGCTAAAGAGCACAAAGGCTTGTCATATGGCTCCTGCAATGATAGACTGCTCTTTCCTTCCGGAGCGATGATGTTGCACCTACTCAGCCCAGAATTTTAACTTGGGTTTTTTTTTTTAAATACATGTATTTACAGTGCGGGTGAACTGTTGTTGCATGTCAACTCCTCCGATGAAAAACCAAACAAAAAACAAGTGTTTAACATTACCAATATGTTTCATTTCCCAGCCCTGGGCTTGAGTATTTGGGTGAATGAGGAGGTAAAGGGAAGGAACTGACCTGAAACCAAAAAGGGATGGGGAGAGGAAAAAAAAAAAAAGGAAAGAACTGCCATTGTTGATTCCTTGGGCTGTGTCTGAAAGGTGATATTCTGAATGGTCTCATAGCATAAGGCACTTCGCACAAATAAGTAACAAGCTCTTTAGGCTTAAAAACGGATGAGAACCAGGGAGAAGTTGAAATGCACTCCTAGTCAACTGTTGGAGAATTTTGAAATAGTAGACAAGCTTGTGTTTATCAAGATTCTTCTCTTTTCAGGGTTTCTCCCCTCCTCTTCCTTTTTTTTCCCCTCCTTCCCCTGCCTCCCAGAAGAAATTTTTTAAAACCAGCAGTTAGTGCAACTAATGTTCAGTCAGCACACAGTGCAAACAAGTGGAACAAAAAAAGGTATATTCCTTCTTTTCAGCTTTTTTCTCCTCTCCGCCAGATTAAAAAGAAAAAAAAAGTCTGAGCTCTTTTTAAGTCTTCATAGTTCCAAAACGAAAAGAAGACGAAAAACCCACAAAGAGAAGAGCATTCCCAAAGAAACGATGTGTCACAGATCCAGATGGGCTTCTGTAGTTTGTCAAAGCCTAAGGAAAGGAGAGAAATAGGAAATTAATGCTCCCAAAATAAGTGTAAAACAGGACCATAAAAATCTATCCTTTTAAATGCAATAGTCCAAATTCTTTCTAGCTATTTATGATCTAGGCAATATTGTCTGTAGCAGCTCCTAATGAATTTTTATCCCTTCAGAGCAATCTCCTCTTTTAGGATAAGGAGAAGTTTTTGATAGGTACCCCAAACAGAAACTAGAATGAGATTTTGGGCAACATTTCTCAAAGGACCTTTCTCAATATTGAGGTCAATCTATAGTAATTAAACCAAAAGAACGATATCTTATAAATCTGAACTGGGCCTGCTTGCAATTTCACATAGGAAAGAAGAATAAGGTTTTAAAATTTTGACAGCTAATTTAGGAGAAAAATTTTTTTTAACAGTTAACTGTTTAAAATCAGTCCCAGAAATAAAACTTAATCCCTCTATGTAAAAATGAGAGAACATGAAAGATGCAGCACGTAGTCACGGTAACCTCCTAATTACTTACTTAATTTTCTTGTGATACAAATAACAACTAAACTTATCTGATTTGTTAATGCTAGCAGGAGATGGCAGAATATATGCCTTTCACATAGAATTATCAAATAGCATCATGTTTTTCCTTTGTTATTAGGGAATACATACTTGCACAATATGTATCTTCACAAATGTACATTTTTAAAAAAACATTTAGTTCTGTCATGACAAACTCCAAAGATATTTCATATAATTACATCTGCTGGGTATTATTTTAAAATACTGATCTTGACCAATGAACAGCTTCATTTTGATACAAACTGTTACTGCACTGAGCAGGTTGTATGCAACACCTGAGTTCACTGATCCCCAGAGAGATCAGTCTCACTAGAGATGCACGTGTCTGCTTGCTGAACCTCTACTAGGTGGGAGGTTTACTACTGGAGTTTCATCTCTTTGTTTTGTTACATATCATCAATGGGACAGAAGCTTTTTTCCTGGGGAAATATGAAAGGATAATGTCTTCTTTCTATTTCTAGTCTTCTCCTGATTCAGAAATAAAGTCAAGTACGCACATGCTTGTTAAGGTTTCTCATCTTCTACAGGCTCACTGTGGTATTCTGCCACATACAGGCTCTTGTCAATGTTGCTTGGGATGGGTTTAATTTCGGTTCCCAGTTGCTCCTCAATACTTTTGAGATTGAATCGATCATCATATGTGATCAAATTGATGGCCAAACCAAGGTGACCAAAGCGACCTATCAAGAGAAAAAAGAAGAAATTTAAAACTAGTATGAAGGGATGAGATTACAACTTCAAGTCTCTAAGTGCCAAGATCATGAATGAGTATCTGAATCTGACACCACTTCTAGTTTATGAAACTACCTGCTGCCTCTCCTCAAGCACATCAACATCACCCTAAAATTTCAGGTTTCATATTTCAAAGTAAATTGTATTTCACATGACAAGATGGCTGCTCAATTGAAAATGGCCAAAATACACAGCTTTAAATAGTACAACAGGCAATTATCTGCTCAGTATTCATATGGATAAATTTTTATCAAGTAAGCATATAGCTAACTAATTATAAGACAGTAGGAAACTTGATTAAGATTCAGAAAAATAAGTTACTGATTCAACTCCTGGTATTTTATACCAAATAGGATTATGTTATATCCAATCAATTATTTTTCAAAGTTAGAAACTTTGACACTTTTTCCTCCCACTCTTTGGGTCATCTTCAAATGTCAAAAGAACCAGAAATTCATATCATATGCAGGCAAACCCAACTTCACTGAAGAACATCCTTTTTCCCTTTCCTTACCTGATCTGCCAATACGATGGAGATAGGTCTCTGCCAGCTTTGGAAAGTCGAAATTTATCACCACATTCACAGCTTGGATATCAATACCTCGGGTAAACAGATCTGAAAAGGCAGATAATTTCCTGAAGCTATCTAATTCAAGTATTACTCTTTGCACCACCACTTCAATAATCTTTTACGTGGCCTCATTCCATTTAAATTATTCAAATACATCTGAACAAAAATAACATTACTCAAGGCTAGCACACACCTAATAGGAATAACTTATGGCTTATGCAGGTTCACTTCCCAGACCTTTGAAAACAGGCAGAGAAATAACGGTTTAAGATAACAGTATAAATATGAGCAATATTGACTGTGAGCTCTGAAATGAAACTGATTAAGTTTATAACTGTGATGACATACTCCAAGGCTACTATTAATGATGCCTGATTACATTTATTTTTTCCCCCTCAGTCATTCTTATACTTGCATTCTGGGGCAGCAGATGCTGGTGACCACCTCCACCTCTTAAAATCCCCTCCTACCTTACTTCCCAGATACCACACTATTCTTGTTTTCCCTCTACCTCACAGCTTCTCTACTTTCTCCTTTCCTGGCTTCTTTTTGATCCCTAAATCTGAGTGTTCCTAAGGTTCATTTTTGGTCCACTGCTCTTTTCCCAAAAGCGCCCTCGAAGCTCCCACTGAACTCTATGGTTTCATTTGTCATCACTCTAAGGATGAGTCCAAAATCTGGATCCTGAGCCCTCCCAACTCTCTCTAAAGTTCCAGGCCCACACTTGCAAGGTCTACTGGCCATTTCCAATTGAATATTCATCCTACTGTGGTCTTAACACATCTAAAATACATCTCCTTTCTAAAACTTGCCCCAGTTCTATTGTCTCATAGGAATGACACCAGCATTCTCCCAGGCACAAAGGCTTTAAAACTTGCATTATTTCTGACTTCTGCCTCTTCCTCCAAAATATATTAGTCACTAAGTCCTACTAATTTTTCCTCTGCAATGTCACCTGTCCATTTCTTTTTCAGTATATTTTTATTTCCTTAAATATTTCTCAATTACATGTAAAATTTTTTAACATTTATTTTAAAAAATTATCTAAAATTATCTATTTAAAATTTATCTTTCCCTCCGGCCCCTCCCACACTCCTTGAGAAGGCAAGCTATATACTGAACATACACGTGAAGTCCCACAAAACATAACTGACATCAAAGCCATATTGAAAAAGAAAACACACACACAAAACCCCCAAGAAAAATGAAGTTTAAAAAGTACGCTTCAATTTGCACTCATTAGTTCTCTCTCTGGAGGTGGATAGCATTTTTGATCATGGGTCCTTTGGAATTGTCTTAGGCCACTGTCTTGATCAGAATAGCTAAGTCTTTCACAGCTGATCATCTTTACAATATTGCTGTTACTGTGATTCTCCTTACTTCACTTTGTATTAGTTCATCTATATGTCTTCCCAGGTTTTTCTGAAACCATCTGCTTGCTCATCATTTCTTAGATCACAAGAGTATTCCATCACAATCATATTCTACAACTTGCTTAGCCATTTCCCAACTGATGGACATCCCCTCAATTTCCAACTCTTTGATACCACAAAAGAGCTGCTATATTTTTGTACAAATAGGTCCTTTTCCCTTTTCTTTAATCTCTTTGGGATAAAGATCTAGCAGTGGTATTATTGAGTAAAAGGGTATACATAATTTTGTAGCCCTTCGCACATGGTTCCAAATTGTTCTAGAGAATGGTTGCAGACTACTTCACAACTCTACCAATACTGCATTAGTGTCTATTTTTCCACATCCCTTCCAATATTTGTCATTTTCCTTTTCTGTCTTGTTAAGTCAATCTGGTGACAGGTGGTACCTCAGAATTATTTTAATTTATATTTCTCTAATAAATAGTGATTTAAAGCATTTTTTCATGTGACACTGATAGCTCTGATTTCTTCTTCTGAAAACTGCCTATTCATACCCTTTTGGCCATTTATCAATTAAGGATTGGCTTGTATTTTTAGAAATTTGGCTCAGTTCCCTATATATTTGAGAAATGAGGAAAAAAAAAAAGAGAAACGAGGGCTTTATCAGAGAAACCTGATGTAAAATTACCCCTATCTTCCACCCCAGTTTCCTGTTTTCCTTCTCATTTTGGTTGTATTAGCTTTGTTTGTGCAAAAGCTTTTTAATTTCATGTAAATTATCCCTCTTACTTCCCATGATCCTCTGTATCTCTTGTTTGGTCATAAACTCTTCCCTTAGCCATATATCTGACAGTTAAATTTTCCTACGTCCTTTTAATTTACTTACATTGTCAGTCTTTACATTTAAATCATTTATCCATTTGTCCTTACCTTGTTATATATATATGGTGTGAGATGTTGGTCTATGTCTTTCCAGTTTTCCCAGCAATTTTTGTCAAATGATGAGTTCTTACCCCCAAAGCTTTAATCTTTGGGTTTATCAAATACTAGATTACTATGGTTATTTACTACTATGTATTATGTACCTAATATTTATTCCACTGATCCACTACTGTATTTCTTAGCCAGTATCAGATTGTTTTGATGATTACTACTTTATAATATAGTTTGAAATCTGGTACTGCTAGGCTGTCTTCTTTCACATTTTTTTCCCCACTGACTTAGTTAATATTCTTGACCTTTCATTCTTCCAGATGAATGTTATTATTTTTCCTAGCTGTATAAAATAATTCTTTGGTAGTTTGGTTGGTAAGGTAATGAATAAATAAATTAGGCAGAATAATACTTTTTGTTATATTGACTCAGCCTACCCATGAGCAATTAATATTTCTCCAATTATTTAGATCTATGTTTGTGTGAAAAACGTTTCATAGCTGTGTTCATAAAGTACCCATTCCTTTTCAATCTTATTGCCACCACCTTAGGTCAAGGTCCTTACTACCTCATACATGGACCAATGCAGTACTTCCTAAGTGATTGCCACATCACTCTTCTCACACTTTCCTCCAAACACCATGTACATCATTATCAGACCAATCTTTCTAAAATTATGTTCCTCTCCTACTAAAAAGAGAAATCTTCAATGACTTTTACTGCCCATTAGATAAAAGGCCCAACTTCATAGCTAGGCCTTCAAGGTCCTCTACAGCTTGGTCCCAAGTTACCTTTCCCTACCTTATAGTTTACAATTCTCCCACACAAACTTTTTGCTCTAGCAAAACCAGGCTAATCACCATTCCTTCCAAACACACCTTCCTTTGCTGTACAATCTTTAAATTCTTTGCTTATGCTTTGTTCCCTTCACCTGAAATAGTCTTTCTTCTTTACGTATATATGAATCCTACTCATCTGTCAAGGCCCGAAGTCCATTTTCTCTGTAAAACTTTTCCAGACCACAACTCACAGATGTCCACTTAAACTATACAATAATACCAGGAATTCTCTGTACCATTCATTCAACTCTTAACTACTTCCTTATATTATTAGTCAGCTTTTCACGTGTTCATGTTTAGTTTCCTAACTAAACTGTATCAAGTGTCTCTGATAAGGGACTGATATCCAATATGTAGACAACTAACAAAAATATATTAGACTAAAAGTCACTGCCCAAAAGATAAGTGGTTGAAAGATATGAAAAAACAGTTCTCATAAGAAGTGCAAATTATTAAACATATGAAAGAGTGCTTCAAATCATTAAAAAGGGAACTATAAATCAGAACAACTCAGAGGTTTCACCTAGCATCCAGAATATTGACAAAAGATGGGAATGTTGGAGGTCTTATGGAAAGAAAGGCCCACTACTGCACAGCTGTTAGGGCTATGAAATGGTCCAACTATTCTGGAAAGCAATTTAGTAGTATATGAATAATCAATAAAATTCATGAAGTTCTGCTATATTTTGATGAATATAAAGCCTTTTTTTTTGTCATTGATTCCCTTGGAGTACATGCCTTGCAATGGCATCTCTTGGGCAAAGGATATAGACATTATGCTTTGGTTTAATTTTCCACCTTATAAAATCCAAACTAGGAGTTCTTAGCCTTTTTTAATATTATGTTCCTCTTTGAGAATCTGGTGAAACCTATGGGCCCCTACTAAGAATATTTTTAAATGCACAAAATAAAATACACAGGATTACAAACGAAATCAGTTATATTAAAAGCGATAAAATATTTTTTTAAAAAAGTTTACAGACCCCAGGTTAAGAACCCCTGCAACAGACTAAGTCATACAACTGTGCTGATTACATTTGTACTGGAACCAATTTCAATTTGGCCCTAAATGCTGCATACTAATCTTTTTTACCCCTCATTGGTTGACTGCCTATTGCATTCCCCACGGTTTTTTTTTCCCAAATCGTGGCTCTTCTCAGACTTGTTATGCTACCTTCTTTCCTCTCCTTAATGCAGTCTACTGTCTCATACTTTATCTAGAAAAGAGGGCACCTGTCATAACTCCCTCTTATCTCCATACTACATCTCAGATCTTCTCAACAGCATCCCACATTCTCTCTTTTAGCTACAGTCACCCAGAAAAAGGACCAGAAACATGGCCCCTTTACCTTGCAAAGGCGGCTGGGTCCTCTACTTGTGCCCTTGATCCCATTCTTTCTTATTTCTTTCAGGAGCTTTCCCCTTTGATCATTTCTTCTCTTTATTCTTCACTCCCCTTGATCCTTAATACCTACAAATATTCCCATATCTCCTCCATCCTTAAAAATTCTTCAACTGACCATATAATTACTTCAAATTATCAGAGCTATTGTCCTATTCTTTTCCTTTAAAATTTTATTTTTATTTTGAATATAACACCAAACACACAATTCCATAAACAAAGTAAAATAGGACTGAATATACTGCCATGAATCTGCATCATATATCTCCTGATTTTCAAGTATATGATTTCAACATGTGATTTTCAAAGCTGTCCTGCTTGTCTGTTTTTTTCTACTCACTTTCCTTTTGTTCTGTGAATTTAAAATGTTTCAAAGACCCTCTTTTCTTACATTTTTTTAAAATTTCATTTTGGTAAATCTTGCTAAACTTCATCTCACTCCCCTACCTCAAATGAAAAAAAAAGCAAACTCTTGAATCAAATATGCATGGTCAAACAGAACATACCTCTACAATGCCTGTCCAAAAGTATTCACCACCTCACTGTCAGGAGTGCAGAGCATGTTCATCACTAGTTCTTCAGAATTACAGGTGGTAATTAAATTGATCAAAGGTCTTAAGTCTTTCTTAGCTATTTTTCATTACAATGCAGTTACTGTTTAATTTTCTCTGGGTTCTGCTCACTTGACTCAGCATCAGTTCATACAGGGGACTTCTCAAGTCTGAACTTTTCATCATTTCTTGTGGCACAAAATTCCATTATTTTCATACCATAATCTGTTAAACCATTCCCCAACTTATGGGCACCTCCCTCTAGTTTCCACCTTTTTCCTGCTACAAAAAAAAGAGCTGCAATATTTTTGTTCATACGTCCTTTTCCTCATTCTTTTCTCTGAAGTTGCTACAAGTTTAAAAATGTTTTTTATGGACATCTTTTGTTTTGGTATCACCGTCACATATCTAAAGATATCCCTTCCTTACCCAGTGAGTCATCATCCCTTGTAACAAAGAATAAAAAAAGAGAAATAAAGCAGTTCAGCACCACTTCCTGGATATTCTCTACTCCCTGGTTACTTCACAGTGCTTTCCCCTGGTTCTCCTTCCTTTGTGACAGTTCTTTCTCTGCCTCCTTTGATGGATCACCATCATTTAGTATCCGTTCCTACAGGTTTCAGTATCATTTCTACAAAGATGACACCTCAATCTATACACATTCACACCTACTCTTTCTTTGGAGTTCCAGAACCAGATCAACTTCTGGATGGCTCATATTTTAAGATGTTCAAAACATAATTAATTTCTTTTCTTTTCCCTAAGCCATTCTTCCTTCTAATTTTCCTATTTCTATCAAGTATATCACCATCTTTCCAATCACCCATGTTTTCAACTTCATCCTCCTTTGACATTTCTCTCATTTATCTCTCATATCCAATCAGTTGCCATGGATTGACAACCAATTGCCTCCACAAAATCTCCCTCATCTCTCCCCATGTAGGATCACAAATTAGGGTGGGAAGGGATCTCAAAAGCCATCTAAATCCAATCCTCTTATTTTACAGATACGGAAACTGACACAAATGCAGAAGTAAACAATCCCTGCTCTCAAATAACTTATATTCTAACAGAGAAACAACATGACATATATAGGTATGTGGAAAAAAGGGGGAGATACAAGGTAATCTTGGAGAGGAAGGCTCTGGCAGCCAAGGACACCACAAAAAGATCCATGATGAAGCTGGTGTTTGAGCTTAGTCATGAAGGAAACCAGGGATTTCAAAAGGCAGAAGACGGGAGACAGACAATGCAAAGGTACAGATCCAGGAGATGGAGTGATCTATGTAATAAACAGTAAGTGGGCCACTAGAGCAGGACTACAGAATATAGGGAGAAGAGTAATGTATAAGGTTGGAAGGGTAGAGAAAGCAAGGTTGCCAAGAGCTTTAAATGTGAAACAGTTTACATCTGATCCTAGAGGTAATGGGGAACCAACAGAAAATATCTGAGGAGGGGAGTAACATATAGGAAAATCCCTGCATGGAGGACAGATCTGAGTGGATAAAGACTTGAAGCAGGGAAACAATTATGAGGCAAGGTGCTGAGGCTGATCATATTAGTAGAGAGAAAGGGATGTATGTAAGAGAAGTAGGATCAACAAGTTTTGCCAACTGATCAGATAAACTGAGAGTGAGGAATTAAAGATGACACTGAGGTTGTGAACTAGGGTGACTGGAAAGATGGTGGTGCTTAATAGTATTAAGGAAATTAAGAAGAGGAGAAGATTTGGAGGAAAAGATAACAAGTCCTGTTTTGAAGCTGATGATCTGCCTTCTGGGAGATCCAATTCAAAATGTCCAATAGGCAGCTAGTTTAAATTGAACTAGAGTTCAGGAGAGGTGAGGGCAAGGCAAGATACATAGATCTGAGAGTGATTTACAGGCAAATGATCACTAAAACCCATGAGAGTTGATGAGGTCACCAAATAAAAGAGTGCATCAAGAGAAGCATGTGGGCCTAGGACAGAGCTTTGGGGTATACTTAGTGAAGTGGCAGAACATGGATTATGATCTAGCAAAGGAGACTCAAACAGGTAGAAAAACCAAGAGAGAGCAGTGACAAAAAATCCAGAGGACAGAGTATACAGGAAGAGAGGGTGATTGATAGTGCTGAATGCTACAGAAACCAAGAAATACGAAGATGAGAAAAAGTCATTCTATATGGCATTTGTTGTCCCCAAACAGTAGAGAAAAAGATAAGGACTGACTTATAACAGGAATCAAGTTACATTATATATATTTGTCTCCTCTTCTTTGGCATCTAAATGTGATAGCTATTGAAACAAGTAAATCAAAGCTGGCAACTCAAAACTAAAGTAAATGTACTTTAGAAAGTAAGGTAAAGAAATAACATGCAGCATTTAATAGCTTTGTTCACAGATGAATCCTATAACTGAATTGATTTAAGAACTCTACTAGAATTATAGAGAATAGTTTCTTCAATTATAGGATCATTGATTTGAAAGCCAGAAGAGACTTCTCAGGAGTCCATCTAGTCCAGGGGTTTTACCTTTTTGTGTGTCACGGGCCTCTTTGGAAGCATGGTAAATCTACTTAGGGACTCCTTTCTCAACATAAGGTTTTAAATTCATAGACCATTTATATTGACACAGTTATCAAATGTTAAAAAGCAAGAAGAAAGTTCATGGACCCCTGGTGAAAAACTCCTAATCTAGTCCAACCCCTCACTTTGCACACAAGGAAACTGAGGACCAGAAACTCTAAGTGTCCTGACTAAGGTCACATAAATAACAAGGATCAGAGACAGGATTTGAATTCAGGTCATCTGTCTCCAGAATCTTTTTCCATTGCACCATACCGATATGCAGAGCAGCATTTTTGAAAACCTAAATTCTCTTCTCTACCCTACAAAACTGGTTCTGGTCATCATAGCAAGACTATACTGCCCCCTGTAAGATTTCTGTACAAAAATCAAAAAATAAAATATAGACTGGGCTGTTTTTGTAAGATAAAAAAATCAACAACAAAATTTCAAAAATACAGGTGGATCCCTAATACAATTCAATTTGTGCTGGTATCTTCCCTTGTGCTAATTCAATTTAGAAAAGACTAAAACAAAACCAAACCAAACTGGGAGCTCCTACCCTCCCCCACCCTGGAAAAAAAACAACCACCCAACCTTGTTAAGTTTTACAAACATTAACAATACTGTTTTACAAACAATAATGCCAAACAATTCTCCTGCTACTTCAGACAAAGAACACAATTTCAAAGATTTAATAGTATTTGACCTCACAAAATTAGTTATTTTTCTGGTGGTGAGAGGGAAAGGGACAAAGAGAGTGAAAACAACTCAAAGCAGAACAGGGGAAATAAAGAGCAAGGGAAGTACAAAATTCTTACCAGTGCAAACAAGATTACGGCATAAGCCATTTCGGAAATCATGGAATACACGATTTCGGTGTTCCTAAAAACACAAATAGAGCCAATTTGTTTAAAAAAAAAAAAAAGAAACCACATAAGGTACAGAATTCTCCCCCATTACTTCCTACTCATAGCTCTTCTGCACAAGAGAATCATAATAAGTAACATTACAAATACTAAAGCAAAAGACAAAATAATAAAAGTCCAAGCAAATAGGTTTAGAGTATTCTGTCTTAGAAATAAGTAACTATTTTTAACTAAACTTTTTGTTTTCAACTCTGAAAACTATTTGATTTTCATACAAAGTTTTACTTTAGGTTCCTTTTAAAATTTTTTTCAAATCCTAAAAAAATTTTTAAAATAAAACATAACCAAATATGTGATTTTTCTAAGTTAATTTAGTCACTCTTTTTATCTAAAGGCTAAAAATTCTAAATCTTAGCCATTCAATCCAATAGGAAGAGGACAGGGACTGGATCTGTTATTTCATTAGTATGAGGAATTTCAAAATAAGGAAACTCCCCCTACTAATGCAGGCTGTCACCTTCTCCCCAAACTACAAAGTGGCCCTCAGCAGTGAGAGGTAAAGTGACTTAGCCAGGCCACAAAGCCAGTATGTGTCAGAGGCAGGACTTGAACTTAGGTTCCTGCTCCAAGACCAGCTTTCTATCCACTACTCCATAATGCTACTCTCGATTCAGTTAAGCATTTATTAAACACTTAATACACTATTCTTGCTGGCTACTCAGTATTGGTATAATCCCTTAATATGAATGTAGAGTATATGGAAGAATCAATGTCACCATTAAAATCTCACATTCATCATTTTCAGTTTTAAATGCTTACGTTCCCACTTGCATTCAGTGAATTAAAATAAGTTTATAGATGTGAGAAAGTGTGCTATGGTGGAAAGAGTGCTAGAATTTAGAGTCAGAGGTCATGAGTTCAAATCTGAGCTCTGCTATTCACTAAGTGGGTAGTATTAGGCCAATTACTTAATCTCTCTAAGCAGCAGTCTCCTCATCTCTACCTTGAAGAACAGATGGCCTTTATGTTCTCTAGCAGCTTGAAATCTACGACCCTATGGAGAGCTGCTTTCCGCAGAGTTAAGTGTATTTTAATGACATTTCCAGTTCTTGTACAACAAAGCAATGCTCAAAGGCATGTTATCCTTATGGATTGTTTCTGGACCATCTTCCCATTCTGAAAATTATGCTTCCAAATTAAGATATGCATTTCCAGTGAGAGTTTCTAATGCTTGACTCATGCCCAACTGAAATGTGACTGGTAATGTGGACATTTTTCCAAAAGCCAAAAGAGGTTTAGATCTCTTTTTGAGTACTTGATTGCAGTTTGCACACAGGAACTGTACAAAGTGGGAAAAATTTCACCATCTGAACTTTCAGAATGTTGTAGTGAACAAAAGAATTGCAATCTAAAAGTCTAATTGCTATGTTACAGAGAAAAACTTAGGGAAGTCCAAATTGGATCCTTTTTGTAAAGGTTCTGGAAGGAAAAAATGGGAAAACACATTACCAACTGACCTAGGAGGGAATATAGAAGGAGGAAAAAAACCCCTAGTGAGTCCATTAAAGTAGAAAATAAAAATGTCCCAAAATAATATAACAATTACAGAGTTACAATAAAATCACATAACTATTTAAGAAATAACTACTGTGAGCTTCAGTGTTATATAGCTTCACACTCACCTGCCTCATCTTAGCATGAATGTAGAAGCAAGAATAGCCCAGTTGGGAAATCTTCTTAGCTAATAGTTCAACACGTTGAGAGGAGTTGCAGAAAATTATTGACTGGTTTATCTGGAGCTAAGCATAGGAAAGAGACATTGACAAGAATGGCAAAAATCTTCATTCAATTTGCTAGAGCTTTGAGTTCTTGATCGGCAAACAGGAAACCTTTCCATTGCACATTATCTAAAACTTGCCTCTACAGAATGCATGAGAGTGCAATAATTCTAAACAGGTGTGTGGGTGTTTTTTTTTTCCTTCACTTTATAGTGGGCAGAAAAGAACTTAAATCAAAGAAAAATTCACATTTCCTTTCAGAATTTTATCTTAGTATCAGATTGACTTTCATAACTGCCACAAATGAAACTACTGGGTCTGAGGTGAGATAAAGCCATTTTGTTTTAGACTCAAGTTACAAAGTGCTTAGACTCATTAAGCAACATTGTAATCAAGTTCAGATAAGTAACTGAAACTGCACCTTTACAACAGAAACCAGAAAAGCTAGGGAATTTGATACAGTGAAGGTGTGTGAAAAATGGTTGCCTGTTGATACAAATCATCTACATTTTGTTGTTAGAATTTAGTAAATTATGATGTTTAGCAGTTGAAGCTTATTTCTTACCCTTGAAAAAAGTGTGTTGAGGCAGTGTACTTTCTGGCGCTCAGTTACATATGCGTAGTACTGGGTTACTCCCTTCAGAGTTAGCTCCTCCATCAGGTTAATCTCATAAGGTTTTTGCAAATGGGAATTCTAAGAAGAAAATAGAGGAGTCTCACAATGGAACTAATAAAAGCAGAGCATAAACAATCAACATAAAGCCGTATCTATTACAAGATTAAAAAAAAAACCCAAACCTCATTAGGTATCACCACGATCTTTATAGCAAGGATAATCACTGTCAACAAATCAAAAATGGTCCTGTTTATAAACTGAAGGACAATCCTAAGGGGTAGCTAGGTGGCAAAGAAATCCAGCCTTAGACACTTACTAGCTGTGTGACTCTAAGCAAGTCACTTACTTAGCCCTGTTTGTTTCACTTTCCTTATCTGTATAATGAGCTGGAGAAGTAAATGGCAAACCACTCCAGTTATCTCTGACCCAAATGGGGTCACAACTGAAATGACTGAACAACAACAACAAACTGTAAAGACTAATAAATCTCTAGCAGAAACTGAAAAAAAGACAACTCATCAGCTCAAGAGTACATGCCAAAAAGGAAGGAACATTTTAAAGATGGAGACACAAAAGTGTTAACTATTCTTATCTTCTTTCCAGCTACCTTACGTATGGGATTTACTGTGCAATGTGTCTCACTATGTCTATAAGATGCCAAAGACAAAATAAAAACTAAAAATTTTTGTCAATTATTCTAGCTGCCTAGAAGCAAGAAAATCTTATTCACTGAACATACTAAATTAACCAAGAAGACAGCCTCAGATGTGAAAAATAATGAATATCACGTACAGATAAGGTACAAAGAATAAATGAAAAGATAATGTCTCACTGGTAAGGAGAAAGAAAAAAGCCTCCCCATAGGCCAATGGATATTCAGTACAGTAATACTTCCAATTAAACCAACTTATACTCACCATGAACTTCTGAACACTAAGAGGGAAAGTGGCTGAATATAGTAAAATCTGCCTGTTTTTAGGTAGCGTGAGAATAATGTCTTCCATTATCTGAACAAAATCCTGTGACAGCAACTTATCTGCCTGTAACAGAAATAGTCAAAGAAAATTTAAAAAACAAAAAACCCTTAGCAATCCCTAGACTTGATTAATATGAAGCAACATCCAGGTAGCCATGGAACATCTTTACAATTCTCCTAGTTCCTGAGTACAAGCTCTATATACTATTATTCCTAATATCCTAATATTCTTAATATCAAACACAACAGGAAAAATTCTTGAACTCAAGGTCACCCTTTTGAGAAAGATAACTGTGCTTGCTGAATTAATCATAAACACCTCATTGGAAGAAGTGGTAAAAAGTGACCAACAATTGTCTGGCCATAATGTAGTAATAACTACTTTATTAATGAAGAGGTCACTTTATAGGACAAGGATTCCTCTCAACCTTATTGGATTGCTAGGCAAATAACAATACTAAACTAAAAATAATACTAAACATTCCTGTTAAAAAATAAACAAAGCTGGACTTTTTCCAACCAAAAATAAGGCTAGTTTAGATGAGGTGAGGGTGTGTGACAGCTCAGAGAAATATGCATAACTATTGTTCCGTTTGTTAACAATGAATTAATTGATTAAATGAAATGTTTTTTTTAATAAACCTTAAAGAGCTACATAAATGTCAGCTATTATTGTTGTTGTTGCTGTAACAGTATTTTTCTCAAATAAGAGAAGTTACCTCATCCAATACTATCATCTGGACATGATCAACCTTTGCTACTCCTTTCTTGATGAGATCCAGAATTCTTCCAGGGGTTGCAATCACCACATGTACTGCATAAAAATTTTAAAAATACATGTTATCATTGATTATGTAAATTTTGTCTTCATCAAACACAAAGTGAAGTAATTCTTCTATTAATGAAGAGATCACCTTCTAGGTGTCGATTTCTGTCAACTTACTGGAACAACTTCTCTTTCCCTAACTTTCTGAAAGAATATACCTTCTACCTCCCTTCAGAGGGAGGAGAAATGAAGATAGAAGATGCCTTCAGAAAGATGTCTGCATGGTGATAGAGGCCACATACGGCAATAGGTCATGCAATGCTTTCCCTAATCCTGAATGTTCACAGCACTGTAACCCTGCCCTCAACCAGGCCTTGGCCTAGCCTCAAAATGCTTACACCTGAGGAAGCATCACCATTGCTTCCAATTTAGCACTGAAGAACTTCTGAGGATTTCCTCTAATCCTAAGCCCAAACAAACTTTGCTTATAGAAACTGTTCCAGGAAATTTGTTCATTGAGGAATCTACAATCACAATAATGCTAGATAATGTCATACATAAAACATGACCAATCCCATCAGCTTATCCCATAAACTCTTCTTTTGACAGACAGAAAGCAAAAGAATATCTGAAAGGGAGAAGGTTTCTGCCAACACTGAAAAGATATTACCACCTTATTCTATTATAATTTCCTACCTGTGTCATCAAGCCTCATTATGTCATCACGTAAGTTGGTTCCTCCTGTGGTTGCCATCACTTTGGCCCCTCCCATGTGTTTGCTGACCTGGATGCAGATTTGACTGACCTGTAGGGCTAGTTCTCTAGTAGGAACAATCACCATTGCTGGCAGAGATAAAGAAAAAATAGACAAAAATCGTACATTACCTTCTACGACAAATTACTACCTCAAAAGGATTAAAGGAGCTATAAGAAAATTGTCCTTCAGAACTTGAATTCTTAGACCTAACAAAAGAATGAATTAAACCTTAGCATGAACATCTCAGAAACTATTAGTACCTTCTATATGTTAATAGAAATATAGCCATATAACTAGTCTATATGATATAAATGTACTGTTCCTCAAAATTTGCAACCCCATCCCAACCCAAGAAAGTGTCAACCATTCAGGACTCAATTTTTCCTGTTATTACTATCACATATTTACTATGAACTTCCTGAAATGGTACTACATAGGTCAGGAATTAATATCTTCCATTTCTTTTCTAGCTGACACCATCATATAACATTTAGTACTTTACAGTTTAAGTGTTTTATTATCTTATTTGATCTTCAAGGCAGGCAGACAGGAGCAAGTACTACTTCCTTGAATTTAGAGATATGGAAACTGAGATTAAGTGACTTACTTAAGGTAATAAAACTAATGAGTGGCTGAATCAGAGCTAGAACCCAGGTCTTCTGAGTATTAGTCCAGTACTTTTTCCTCTTCTATCATGTGGTCTCTTAATGGTATCTAACCCCCACTCAAGGACTCAAAGCTGTGGGGTTTCTAAACTATTCCAAGGAGCAATAAAACTATAGAAAAGGAAGGAAAAATTAAATTCTTTTATTTATAGAAACTTGCTAACTGTAGGTTAAGAATACTCAGAGAACTCTTTGATCAAGGTTTCTCCCAAATTTTCTTAGCTTCTCTTTATGTAGCTTTCCATGGTAGAGAAGGACCTGGGAGGAGGAGTCACTCTCTTACTCCTCTGTTCTAGACTAGTGGCTCCCTTGACCATTAAGGGACTATAATTATTAGCATCTTCAAAACACTTAAATAGCCAAATTTTTGCATTTTATAAACATGCAGGATAATATTGCTTGGCATGAACAAAGGGAGATAAGTAATTCTAAGGAAGCCAATTAGAACGACAAGTTTAAGGCTAATTTTTTAAAACGCTTTATTTACTCAGCTTATCAGATTGCCTTCCCTTATTTACCAATGTGTCTTACCTGAAAAAGCTGTGAATTTAAAAAATTTTTTTAACCAAACTCTATACAAATCACAATTGCTTTTCACATTACCTAGATAGTATGGGAAAAAAAACTTCCATAATTTCTATAGTGGGGCTCTCTGATGTTCCCATAGGAAACTTTCTCTCCAACTGACCTTGTATATTGTCCTTCTTCAGGTCTAGCCGTTCAAGTAAGGGAATGAGGTAGGCACCGCTCTTGCCAGTTCCATTTTTAGCCCTAGCTAAGATATCCCTACCAGATAAAGCAATGGGAATGCTCTCCTCCTAAAAAATAGACAAGACAACGCAAAATTACGTTAAAGCAGCATTTGAGCCTATTTCGCTCTAGTCTACTGAAAGCTTATGATTCATATTTAGTCATGGATGTAGTTCACTTTCACGTGTCTGACACTGCACACAAATACATAAAATATGTGAAGATCAGATACATCAGTAGGAAACACTCAAGGGATGGGTGCTCTGGTGACCAAGTAAGTCACTATCATTATAGTTATTAGCTCAAAGACTTACAAAGTCTTTAGCAACAAATATTGGTTATCCTGAACAGCATTAGACAAGGGCCCAACCAATGAAACTTCAAACGTTCTCACAGGGTCTTCCCTGAGGTTCTCCATGACCCAACCCCACCCCAATGGCATAACATGTTAAGATGACTATCCAGATAAGTATCTTGTATTTGGCCATAAAATAGCTTTTCACAATGCACAGTTCATGTAGCAACCAAACTTAAGCCAATAAAATTACTTTGTGTAGGGCAGCTAAGTGGCACGGTGGATAGAGCACCGGCCCTGAAGTTAGGAGGACCTGAGTTCAAATCTGGCCTCAGACCAAAACACTTAACACTTACTAGCTGTGTGACCCTGGGCAAGTCACTTAACCCCAACTGCCTAAATAAACAAATAAATAAATAAATAAAATTACTTTGTGTAATACCTAATACCTTTATTGAATGCCAATTAAAGGAGACTTGGAATATTCTATTTGGAAGAGACCATAAAGATCATCCACAGTTCAACCCCCTCATTTTACAGGGGAGGAAATTCAAGATTCAAAAAGATACAACTTGGCAAAAAAAAAAAAAGCAGCAGAGCCAGAGCTAGAGCCCAGGTCTTGTGATCCTGCTTAGCCTCAAAGGGCAAATGATTGGAAGCTGCAGAGAAGATTCAGAGGTAATGGCCATCATTATAGATCTTTGAGTAAAAGCCTAGACAACCACTCACTGGGGGATGCTGTAGAGGTAAGTGTTACTGTTTGTATATAAATTGGATTAGATGGATTATAAGATCCTTTTCCAATTCTGAGATTCCTAGGCCAGTATTCTGGAGTACAATAATTACACTCTGCCTCCCTACATTCAATCTCAGACAGTTTGCTTCTTTACTTCTTATTCAAAACTTTTATTTAATAATCCTGTGCAACTGCTCCATAGTTGTTGCAGCACACATCTATAATGGTCACATTACTGGGACGGAGAGAACAACTTTCACACTTTACACAGTAAAATTAATTGGCTCAGTTCATTAGAGAATAGTATGAATGAAGCTCCAGGCTCTAGTTTGGTAGCTGTGTGGATTTTTTTGCTTTGCACTGAGAAAAGCTAATTTATAGCTAAATATATGTGAATGTGTAAACAGGCATTTTAGGCACTCGTGCCTTGGTCAGAGAGGGCACATCTCCAAGGAAAAAATTCAGTGCAACCTATTACCACTGCAAAAAGAAGTAGAAAGGGGAGAAGTATGGAACATCAAGTTTAGGCACGGGGATGGGGAGGTAGGGCACAACTTCTTCTAAGGACATTTCCATCCCTAAAAAGTGACATTTAAAAAATATTATATAGTTTTTTTAAAAAAGAATGATGAATAAAGTAAAGTTATTCATATATTGCTACTCAGACTCTACTTCCCTAAAATTATTCATTTAAAATATATCATAGGAATTTCTTTATACAAAGCTGTTGGTCGTTTCATGATCTTAAAATCTCTAGACAACCATTACCAGTAGTAGCAGAACTCTTCAATGAAAAAGCAAGACCCAATTCTGCCTCTAGGGGGCACTACTATTTTCACAAGACACAATCTTTTTTTTTCTTGTGGGTGTCCAGTAGTTTTTAATCTAGACTTTGATGAATACATTCCTGCTCTCCTATGTAGAGCCTCAAAAGTCTAGGAATGAAATAAACATTCAAAGTGATATCTATTTATTATGCAAGGATTAGAAACAAGACTCAGCACACTCTGATTACTAAGACTCATGGGGAAAAAAAGCAGAAATTTGGATTCACAAGAACTCAATGCATGCCTTCACTTACTTATTCTATGAGCAAACCAAACTATTAAAAATACATTTTTATATACCTAAACAAAGTGACTTTAGATTTGTAAAATTTGGAAAATTTTCAAATTTCACCAAAATTTCCATCTTCTTACCTTCTTCTTGACAAAAATGGCAAATATCTATAATTTTTTTCCTAGCAACTTTTACCAAATAACCTCAAACACATGTCTTAATGGTGATGATGATTAGTCCTATAATATCTGTTTATGAAGCATAGCACATTACATGATTCAGTTCACTGTTTAAATGTGCCATGAGCTCTTCCAATATATTAGTGGGGAAAAGGCATGTCAGCCTAAGGATAATTTTCATACTAATAGACATGACAAAGAAAAGGTCTCCTGAGTATGAATTAGAGCCCTTGGCTTTAAAAAGGACTTTCTCTACTAAGCTAACTCAAAATCTGAGAATGGTGTCTTCTTTCTCTTCACTAAAGTGTAAAGCCACAAGTATCTTTCTGACACTGACAAAAGACCAGTAAAATCCATTCTATTAGGCTGTCTGACTTGAGATTTGTTCTATCTCAAGAGTTATCTGTTTCTAAGAGCCCCAGTTTTGTTCTGGGTGTGGAGAAATTGGGGAGGGGGGGAGAAGAGGGAGTGAGCATATAGTTGCAGTCTGCCTGCTGTTTTCATTGGGTTGTTGTGTGCTATTCTGTCAAAACTGCAGGGCAACATGGAATAGATAGTACCGAGAACTACTAAGTCTATAGCTGCCTGGGTAGAACAGATTCATAGAAGACAAAATCCCAAGGGGGAAAGAGATAAGATTTAGAGATTTTTTTTCCTGATGCCAGCACATAGTTCAACTCTTAAATGTCTTGAACCTAAGCTATTGATCCTTCACCTTTCTTAGTGCTAAATTCCTAAAGAATTCAAAGTTATGTGACTGAGCAAACTACCAAATTTCCTTGGGTCTCAATTTCCTCATCCTTAAAATGAGGCATGAAGACTACATGACAGCGCATGTGATCAATATTCCCTATGGATAGTTTTGATTCTGAAATTTTATCTGCTTCAAACCCTTTAATGGCTCTATACTGACTTCCAATAGGAAGGCAATATATGACATAGAGGAAAAGTATTGCACCTAGGAGTTAGAAAATCTGGGTTCATGTCCCATATGTACTACTTACTAGTTACATGACTAGTGTACTCAACTCATTTAACCTCTCTGAGCCTCAGTTTTCTCATCTGTAAAAAGGGGATAATAATGCTTACACTAACTTTGTTATAATAATGTCAAATCATTTCTATAGCTTTATTAAAACGTTAACACTTTCCCCACAATAGCCCCTTGAGCTAGGTAATACAAGAATTACTATTACTATTTTATATACAAGGAAACTGTAGGGTGTCAGTGTCTTACTGAGAGGAAATGTCCAATACCTGTTAGGAAACAGCAAATGGGAGATTGGTGTAGGGAAAAGGGATTCCAGAGGCATGCTCTTACAAGATCCCTTCATTAAGTGATCCCTGATTCTCTCCCCTCAAGGCAAAAAATTATTTTTCCTTCCTTCGATCTGCTTAGCCCTTTAACTGTACAGCTCAACAACCATTTACTAAACACTTACTAAGTATTTAATATGGGGAGAGCACTTTTCTCAAGCCCTTTCTTTCCACTTTGTACTTACTTGCATAACCGCAATGATTAAATGGTAAAGGCCAGACAGTCAGGGACTGAGTCTTGCTTATTTTTATCTTGCCCCCAGTGTCCAGCATAGGGAAGAACATCCATAACAGTTACCAAACCATTAAACGCTACCAACAGATGACAGAACATAAAGTGGGACTACCCAAATGCAAGTTTAGATTAGATTATTAAAGAGTTTGTGAGCACTTAAAAGAATCAACTGATAGATGAGACAAATGTTATAGACATCCTGACTTAAAATATCTGACAAACTTCTTTTCTAGTATGCTGGTTAATAGGACAGTCCAATTAATCAATAAGCATTTATTAAGGACTTAGAATTTGACAGATGCTATGCTAAGTGCTGGGGATACAAAGAAAATGTTTACCTAGTTGTTGCTCTTGAGGGACTTACATTCTAACAGAGAGTAACATACCATACATAAACACACGCAAGATACTTACAGAGTAGAAAGAATATAAATGTAACCTCAGAGGAAAAGGTACTAGTAGCTAGAGGGACCAGGAAAAGGCCTTTTTCAAAAGGTGGTATTGAAGAAGTACAGAAGAAAGCAAAGGATTCCAAGAGAGAGAGATTTGAGAAATGAATACATACTCCAACCATGGAAGACAGCCAGCGGAAAGGCTCAGAGACAGGAGATGGAGTGTAAAGAGTAGCAACTGTGGCAAGAGTACAGGGTACATGGAGGAGAGTGATGTGTAAGGTGTGAAGAGCTTTAAATGTCAAACAGAGAGGTTTCTATGTGCTCCTAAAGGCAAAAAGGAGTCACTGTAGTTTATTAAGCAAGAGGGACATGTGACATGGTTAATCCTTCACTTAAGGAAAATCACTCTGGCAGCTGTGTGGAGGATGATTTAGGAGGAAAGACTTGAAGCCGAGATATCAAAGAGGAGTCTAGTCTAATAGTTCAGGTGAACAGTAATAAGTACAGTGGCTGTGTGACTGGATAGAAGGTGGTGGATGAGAAGAAATGCAGAAAAAAAAAAGACAAGATCCGGCAACTGAGCGGATATATTCGGGGTGAATGAGAATAAGGAATCAAAGATGACACTGAGGTTGCAAACCTCAGTGATTGATTGGAAGGATGCTGACGTCTTTGAAATTGGGAAGTTCAGAAGAGGGGTGGATCTGGGAAGAAAGCTTTAGAGTTCAGTTTTGGACATGTTTAGTTTCTTAAGTACATTCAGTTCAAAATGTCCAATAATGCACAGCCTAGAGCTCTGAATCCACCAGAGCTGATGAGCTCATCAAGTTTGAGAGGACAAAGAGGACAGAGAGGAAAGCCTAGGACTGAGCCTTGAGAAATATCCACAGTTAAGTATATCCACAGTGTAGATAAAAACCACACCCAAATCAAAGTGGTGATTAATGGACTGATATCAATCAACAATCAATAAACATTTTATTAAGCGCCCACTATGTGCCAGGCACTGTGCTAAGCACTGGAAATACAAAAAGAGGCAAAAGACAGTCCCTGCCCTCAAGGAGCTTACAGTCTAATGGGGGGGACGGGGACACAACATGCAGCCAAACTGTATACAAAGCAAGCTATACATAAGATAAATAGGAAATTATTAACAGAGGAAAGGCACTCGAATTAAGAGGGGTTAGGGAAAGCTTTCTGTAAGAGGTGGGATTTTTGTTGGTACTCAAAGGAAGCCAGGGAGGTCAGTAGCTACAGCAGAGTAGGGAAAGCATTCCAGGTATGGCAGATGGCCAGAAAAAAATGCCTAAAACCAAGAGCTGGAGTGTCTTGTTCTGAGGAAAAAGTCAAAAGGCCAGAGTCACTGGATGGAAGAGTATGTATTAGACAGTAGGGTATAAGAAAACTGGAAAGGTAGGACGGGAATAGGTTACAAAAGGCTGTGGATGCCAAACAGAGCATGAAGCCATTGGAGTTGAGTGTGTGAATGACATGATCAGACTTCTGTTAATTTCCAATAACAGCCTCTATTCTAGTCATCAGATCAATTTGTTATTATTTTTTTAGCCCCACACTCACTCCTTTGTTCACTCTATTGAGAATGCTCTACCTTCCTCCTGAATTATCTATCCTTCAAGATCCAGGTAAAGTGTTACCACCAACTAGAAGTCTTTCCAATCAACTCAAGTCCCTTGTTATATGTTGCCTTGTATCAGGAAAAGGTAGGTTAGGATCCACGTGACTAATATTTTACAAAGGAAGTCAGCCTAGAAGTGAAAATCCTTAAGAATAAAATTTTGAAGAATCAAAAAGAAAAAACCAGTTTTGATGAAAATGAAAAGATAAATAAAGCATTTATTAAGCACTTGTTATGTGCCAAGCACTATGCTAAGAACTGGGAATACAAAAACAAGCAAAAACAAAGTACTTCTCCTAGAGGAACTTATACTGTAACAGAGGAAGACAACCCATAAAAAGAAGAGAACTGAAGGAGGAGGTGTCAGCCCCACTTGCAGTGGAAAGGTAGAGAGCAGTTTGGAGAGTCGAGGGGGAGGGGGAAATGTCTAAAGAGAGTGATATGGCTACACAAAGAACTCAATGATCTCTCTGTATAAATACACAAGCAAAGATACATCTCCCCCACCAATATATCATACAGAGCAGCTAGGTGGTGCAGCAGATAAAGAAAATTAGGCCTGGAGCCAGGAAGGCCTGAGTTCAAATTAGGCCTCAGAAACTTGCTGTGTGAGCCTTGGCAAGTTACTTAACCCAATGTGCCTCAGTTTCCTCATTTGTAAAACAAGTTGGAGAAGGAAATGGCAAACCACTCTTATATCTTTGCCAAGAAAACCCCCAAAAAGGGGTCATGAAGAGCCAAACATGACTGAAAATGACTAAACAACAAAGTAACTTCTATCTTTAAACCCTATGATGCTAAAAATGTATTTATGGGGCAGCTAGGTGGTACAGTAGATAGAGCACCAGGCCTGGAGTCAGGAAGACCTGAGTTCAAATCCAGCTTTAGACACTACCTGTGTGAACCTGGGCAAGTCACTTACCCTGTTTGCCTCAGTTTCCTCATCGGCAAAATTAACTGGAAAAGGAAATGGCAAACCACTCCAGTATCTTTGCCAAGAAAACCCTAAATGGGGTCATGAAGAGTTGGACATGACTAAAAACATCAAAACACACATATCTTTGAGACCTAGTCTCATCAATATATCTAGATCTCTTGTTCTATATATCCTTTAAATTGCTTTAATATGTATATATTTAGATCTACATCTAAATATATGACAGCATCAACAAAGATCTACATCTAGATATACAGATGAGACTAGGTCTCATATATACATATAATGTATACGCACACATGCACGCACACGCACACACACACACCCTCTGTATCTAGAGCTAGATATCTAGATAAGATGGAGTATCTTCCTAACTTACCTGAGCTAAAAGTAAAGAGACCACCCATGGGCCCAATCCCCATACTGACTTCATCCAGCACAGAACCTTTAATCTGCTCTACTCTTCTCATCTGAGTTGGTTTACCCCTCTTTAGGTAGCGTGGTGGCCTTCCATCCTTGGGAGCTCACCATATTGGTGTAAGACTTAATATGTAGTCCAGAACTCCCAAACTCAAACAATTCACTAACCTCAGTCTCCCCAGCAAAAGGGACTACAGAGTGCACACACCTGAGCTAAATTTGTATTTTTAAAAGGTAGGTAATGGAAGGCTAATAAAGAAGTGAAGCACTCTTGTAAGAGTAGTGTGAGGAATACTTAAACTCAGAATGTGATAAACAGTGGCTAGGAATGCTAAGAAAAACAAAATCATATTTTCACAAAGTTATACTGGGAAAAAGATGCCACACAAAGAAGTGAAAGGACCACTGCTTCGGAAAAGGAAAGCTCAGGAGGTAGGGCGATAATAGACAACAGAAAGGCAGGAAAATTCCTTAACTCTTGCTTGTTTTCTCTACCAAGAAAAATAATGTTTGGAAAAGACAAAACAGAAGTGGCTAATAAGCTGAAATTCAAAATAGGCATGCAGTTTCAGTCAACAGGCCTAGAAGAATTCCAAACCATGGTATGAAAAAATTGGAAAATATAATTACTGAGCCACTGTTAGTAATCTCTCAAATATTGTCCAGAATATGAAAAGGTGCTACAGACCTGGAGAAGGGCAAACCTTGTCCAATTTTCAAAAAAAGGGAAGGAAATATAGTCTAAAAACTAAAAATCAGTGAGCTTAATGTAGGTTCTTGGCAATATTCTAAAGCATGTACCTAGAAAAGGAAAAAGGGGATGTAAAGCAAACATGGGTTCATCCAGAACAGGTCATACTAGACTAACCTTCCTTTTTTTAAAAGGGTTATTATTTTGGTAGCTCAGAGGAATGCTGTAGACTTAGTTCACTGAGATTTGAGCAAAGTATTTGACTAAGTCTCTTGTGTCATCCCTGGTGGACAAGACATAAGGATATGGGCTAATATCCCAAGTGTGCAGTTAAACAGATTCAGAACTGGTTGAATGACTGGATTAAAAGAGTCATCATTAATGGTTAGATATCAACTTGGAAGTGAATCTTTTAATGGAATGGCCCCAGGAAACTGTTCTTGGCCCTGTGTTATTTAACTTTTTTTTTTCCCCAATGACTTGGATAAAGCCATAGATGGCATACTTATCCAATTTACAGATGACACAAAGCTAAGAGGGACAGGAAACAGGCTGTAAGAAGCAATATCGCGAAAGATCTCAAAAGACTGGAATATTGACCCAAGTCTATTAACATGACATTCAATAAGAATAAATGCAAAGTCTTACATCTGGGTTCAAGAAATTAACTTTCACAGATAAAAATGTCGGGAATCATGACTGAAAAAAATCTGGGGCTTTGTGTACTATAAGCTCAGTAATACTCAACACTATGATTTGGCAGCCAAAAAAGCTAATGGGATATTGAAGACATATGAGACACAGTATCAAGGATTAGAACAGCCCTACTATACTTTGCCCTGGTCAGATTACATTTGGAGTATAATATTCAGTTCTAGATACAATACTTCACGAATGACAAACTAGAGTATGTCCAGAGAAAAGCAATCAGGATGGTTGAAGAGCCTCAAGATTATGCCACAAGAGGGTCAACTGAAAGAACTTGGGTAGTTTACCTGAAGAATAGAAGAATTAATAGGGCAAGGTATTATCTTCAAGCATTTGAAATGTTGTCACATGGAAGAGGGATTAGTCTTACTTTTGCTTGTCCCTAGAAGGCAGAACTAAAAGCAATGGGTGGAAATTATAGATAGGCTAAGAGTTAGGTTTACTGTGAGGAAAAAATTTCCTAATAATCAGTGCCATGCTAAAGCGCAGGCGGTAGTAGTTTTCTCTCTCAATGGAGATCTTCCAGCAGAGGCTGAATTATCACTTAATTGAGATTATCAGTTAAATGTGGAATGGCCTACGTGACCTTTAGTCACCTTTCTACATCCAATTTTGTGATCACCTTCTTATAGTTTCTATGGCTAGGAATATTGGTAGGTATTCTGTGCCTGATCAAACTTGGAAGCACAGGTGATCTTAAGTCATCTGACTGACTCTAGTACAGAATTAATAGAAAGAAACTAACTCCATCTTCCCTAACTTTTATCACCAGAATTTTAAAAAATCTTTATGTGTCGTCCTAACAGGTAAGTCTAAGAAATCTAAAAAATACACAGGGAGTGCAGGTAAGAAGAAGGCAGGATATTAATGTTTTCAAACATACCTGAATAGGAGATGGTTTTTCCCAGCCCATTTCAAAAATTCCCATCAGTAACTCCCGTTTCAAACAGTAATCTTCAAACTCATTTCCTTTTGTGGAGGTCACATCCTAGCCAAGGAGAATAAACCAAGTTCATGCAAGCTACCAAAGAGTTACAACTACTATTTAATGTAAATCTAGACTGAGAGCCCTTAGTCTTCTACATTTCTAACATAAATCCAAACAGACTACCTCTATACCAACTTATCAACCCAACTATCCCTGAAGTTTATAAAGTAAGCCTTTCAAAAAATAATTTTAAACTATCATCCGATGGCACTGTACCCAGTACCAAAAATACGTTATTTCAGGTAGTAGTATTATTATTAAGTAATCAACATGTACAGCATTCCCAAAGAAGTTAAATCTCACTCAGATAAATTAACAAATTCTTGCAATCAAAGATGTGATTATAGGCAAGTCACTTAATCTTTCTGGGTGTCAATTATTTCATCATCTACAAAATGAGAGGAACTGGACTAAATGATTTCTAACATCTTTTCCAGCTCCAAATCTATGAGCCTACTCATCAATTTTGATTGTATCAAGTCTTCCCTGCCTCTATCCCAAATCTCAAAGTGCTCCCCCAAATTACACAGCTGATTTACTTTAAGATAAGTTTGTAATACCTCAACTATTCTTACCACTTTTCTACCTGTGTTTCAAAAGAAACTCACCGAAGTTTTGATTCTCAAATCCTTTGGAGGGAGTTTTAAAGTCTTTTTCCAGTCATCACCAGGTCTAAAGAGAAAACAAAAGAAATTTAAGAACTAGAAATGTCTTTGTAATAATACTATTCAGCAGCATATTATAGAATAACAATTTATTTCATAAATAAACTTTAAACAATTACATTAATCCCCCTTTTCCACCCCCCTTGGTAGGTGTTAGGAACAAGATTATTACTCGGTTGTTCAGCAATACCAAAGAGCTAAGCAAATTGAGAAAAATGCTCCACTAATGAAAAAGAATGCAATCCATCAATCACATTGAAAAAGGAAGATAGCATTCCCTTTAATTTCCTCAAGTTGCTTACAAATATGGGAGGGGGGATCAGAGAGGGAAAATACAATCTTAAGAGAGATGCCTACAACCAATAATATTTTTATGCAAGTCCTATTTATAAGGATGTTGCTTTGCTTACTTCAATTCACTGCAATTATGATCTCTCTGCTACTCTTTATAAAAAAGATAACACATACTTTAATACTGAATGACCAAAATGACTGTTAACACATGCATCCCAATTTCTATTTTTTTATGCTAATCTAAGGTTGTTCACAAAATGTTCACTCCAACCAGTAACCCCACAGATTCTGAGAAAAGATTCCAAATTAAATAGTGTGGACAGGACACTAAGATCATATGATACAATTCAATAAATCCTTATACATCTACTGTACCCATAGCGCCATTTAAAGCATTGTGGTTGTGATAAAAAAGAAACAGAACGTAATTATCTTCACAAGGAATTTACAACCTGGGAAAAGCAAAACACATAAACCATTTAAATAAAATTACACAAGATCAAGTGTCAAAAAGGTAGCACAGACAGCAAGTACAGAAAGAATTCAGAAGGAGGACAAATGATGCTAGTCATCTGGGAAGACTTCATGGAAGAAATGAGACTTGAAGGAATTAAAATAATTTAGATAGAAACAACTTACTCTAGAAGGAGTAAAATCACAGAAGCTATGATACTCAAATCTATCAATTATTTACTTCATTCAGAGAATCTTTTTTCTTTTAGAAAACTTGGTCAAAGTTTAGTCAGAATAGCAGAACAGAAAGAACAGTGAACTTGGAATCAGTAGACCTAAGTTCTAGGTCCCACTTGTCTTTTTTTTTTTAAAAGGCAATTGCGGTTAAGTGACTTGCCCAGGGTCACACAGTTAGTACGTGTCAAGTGTTTGGTCCGAGGCCAAATTTGAACTCAGGTCCTCCAGGCTTCAAGGCTGGTGCTCTATCCACTTCGCCACCTAGCTGCCCCATTTTTCTTTTGTTTGTTTGTTTTTTGGCTAGGCAATGGGGTCACACGGCTAGTGTTATGTATCTGAGGCCAGATTTGAACTAAGGTCCCACTTGTCTAGTGAACAGCTAGTTAAGTGGCAAGTTCTAAGGGGCAGAATGAATTTCCTCATCTGTAACACAGGGATATTACTACTTAAACTACTTATCTTACAAGGTTATTGTTAGGAAAACATTTTGTTAAGTGCTACAGTAATGTAAGCTATTGTTAATTATATATTTTCAAAGACTTTGTACACCTAAAATATATGTGTATGTGTATATCAACACACAGATATTTCTAATAGAGTTTTGCAGAGAAGCATTAGAAACTTACCAGCCTCTGCTTTTGATAATCTATCCCACCCCCTAAGAAGCACACTGGGAGCAAAATAAATTTATATTACTAATTCTGAAAAAGTAAAAGAATACAAGTTCACCTAAAATTTCCTTTCGACTAGATGATTCTCTATAAGTGACTGACTTTGGAAGGAACTTTCAATTTTTTATAGATTATAAGCTTATGTAATATTAACTTTCTAAAGGGTCACCATACCTCTGAAAATGCTTCTGAAGCAACAGGAAGAACAGGACCCTATAGAACAAATATCAAGTAATGTATACCAAAGTTTTATCTGAAAAAAAAAAAACTTCTGTGAGATGAATCCAATTACAACAGTAGAAGAAACCAAATGTTGGGTTAAAGATTCTTGATCTTAATTTCATAGTCTTATGTCACAGTCTTCATCAGATTGAGAGTCATTATTTCAATACTTTTAAGAATCTGTGATTTGACTGGCGTGGGTCCTCCCTACACCCATGCACACTGCAATCAGTGGCTGGGCTCAAAGTGATAGGCCTCTTCATATTACAATCTAGCCTTGGTCTGTTCTTGGATGCCTAACAAGCTTAGCAAGATGAGCTATGGCTTGAATTCTGTTGCTATAGCTTTCCAACAATAATCATAATAAAAATTGATACTAAAGTACTTTAAAATATCCTTCAGTAGTTACGACAGATATTTCCATTTTACAGATGAGGAAACTGAGATTCAGAGAAGTGATATGACTTGTTCATGGCACAAAGCTAATAAGTATCAAGGTGGGGATTTAAAAATCAAGCTTTTCTGATACCAAGTCCAGCACCCTATCCACTCTACCACATTGTCTCTACAAAAAAGGGTCACTTAGATGAAGTATCAGAGAAAAACCTTAAATAATTTGAAATACTACTTTCACTAAAATATGTCCTTTAAATGGCAAACATCACCTATATTTTTGTCTTTAAAAGAGTCTCTAGTATTTGGAGCTTGATAGCATTTATACAGTACTTTTTAAGAGTCGAAAAGCCTGTTTACAAATATCTCAATGATCCGCACAACCCTTGAGGGTAGGTGCTATTATTTACCCCCGTTCTGCAGATGAGTAAACTGAGGCAGGCATAATGACTTGCCCAGTTCACATAGCTACTGAGTGTCTGAGGCTGGATTTGAACTCAAGTCTGAATCCAGATCCCAGGCTCTGTCCACTACACCACCTAACTTGCCAACAAAGAGAATTGGGAATGTTTGAAATCCACTCTTTTTTTCCTGAGTTCAAAATCCTCAATTACTCATGGCTTACTTTCTGTCCTTGCTTATTTGTATGTGCAAGAAGGGATGATGAAGAGAAGCATGGAAAGATTTACATGCACTGATGAAAAATGAAGCAGAGCAAAACACACACACACACACACACACACACACACACACACACACACACACACACACACACACACAGTGCAAGGCTATAATGGAAAAAACAATTGTTGGGGCAGCTAGGTGGCACAGTGGGTAGAGCACCTGCCCTTGAGTTAGGAGGTCCTGAGTTCAAATGTGGTTTCAGACCATGACACTCGACTCTTACTAGCTGTGTGACTCTGGGCAAGTCACTTAACCCCAACTGCCTTGCCAAAAAAAGAAAAAAAAATTGTCACAAAACAATCAGAAACTAACGTTGCAAAATCACAAAGAATGAGCTAGGCCCCAAAGAAGAGATATGAGAAAACACTTCCCTCTTGCTCTTTTGCAGAGAAGGGGGGGGAGAAGAGGGAAGAAGAGTAGGGGTGAGAAAAAGGGGAATCCTTGGGTGTAGAACACTGCTTATTTTGTCAAATGATTCTTTTCCTTTTTGTTAAAAAAAAAAGGGGAGGGAATCATTAGGAATAGCTGAGGAGGGATAAGCTATAGAGGGAAATTCAGGCTATGTTAAAACAACTTATCAATAAAAATTATTTTTTTAAAGGGATGTTGAAATGAAAAACAACAAAAAAATTTATTAACTGAAATTATGTGATGATGTCTATAGGTCATAGGCAACCATACACATTTGTGACTTCAAAATAAAAAACCTGAAATAATTATTAGTTTTGATGCATAAACTGAAATAAAGAAGAGTCACAGGGCTAAACAAAAAGTTACACTGGAAAAACCAAGACTAGAGCACAGTAGTCTCAATGATATCTGGTAAAGGAACTCATTGTCCTACTTCTAACCTTCTGTTCCAATTTGCTTTATTTATGAAAGTCAGAAATTGTATGTTTTGGTTGTTTTAAATATATTGATATCATAGCAAACAACTCTGGTATCTGTGCCTATGCTTCATTACTTAATAAACCCAGCTTAACCATAGCAGAAATGTATACATTTATTGCATGGGGGGTGGGGGTGGGAAGAGGTGAGTATTTGTGGGTGGACTTATCTTTCCTTTGCCCTCCATTTGTAGCTAGAAGTATTTAATCACAAAAAAGAAAACCCAACATACACAAAACAAATTAACATCAAAATAACAACATAAAAGAGCATCTATGACTTTTAAAGCTTTAATATTAATACTTACTTAATAGTGGTGGTCATACTCTGTGCTTGCTGTTGAGTGCCATTATTGATTGTGTTGGTATTTTTCAGCTGGTTCATCTGTTGCTGTGTTTGTGTGCCCCCTCCTCCAGGGCCACCACTGGGCTTCACAGGGCCCCTCAGCTGCCCATTTTGACTGGATAGACCCATTATAACAGGGTTCTCTGTTCTGGCCGTGCTCATGCTTTGTTATTTGTAAAGGTGTCTCTTTTAGACTTCAAAACTTTTGAAAGTCAGTAGAGAAACTGTAATAACAGTTTATTAGACTCTCCAAAATGAAGAGATAAATATAAGTCTTGCTCAATATATGAGTCCTTTATTGCAATGCAGGCAAGCACCTGTAAGTCTCTGAACGGTAAAGCAGTAGTAACTTGCTCTGATGCACTGAAACAACTTTTTTTAAAAAAGCCCTCTAACAAAATTTAGTTATATCTGAATTTAATCACTTCAATCTGAAATAAAGAAAAAAAAATTATCAATTATTTGGAATTAAGTAACAGTAGGCTTTTTTCCTTAAATCAAACTCTAAACCTCTAAATCAAATCCTCCTAAACCAAGATTTCTACCGTCTTTACCATTTAAAAAGCCACTATAAACTTATGTTTAGATCTAACCTTCAACCACGGCAAAGAAAACAGTTGTAAAGACAACATACTGTCCCCAAACCAAAGTAACACACAGGTAGAACAAGCAGATGTCAAATTCAAGTCTCTTACAAATTAAACTCACAGGGATAGAGGACTAGACCTGAAGTCAGGAAAATCCAGGTTCAAATGTTACTGTGTGACCCTGGGGAAGTCACTTAACCTCTGTCTCAATTTCCTCATCAGTAAAATAGGGATAATAAAAAGCACCTACCTCCCTGGGGTTGCTGTAAGATAAAGTGAGAATATCTGCAAAGTACTTTGCAAACCCTGAAGCACTATATAAGTGCTATTATTAGTGATTATTAAGAAACCAGTGATTGAATCAGCATTAATTTTATCTAAAAACTATTTTGCAACTCCAAATTACATTCTAACAAGAGTTACATGATGGAAGCTTATCAACCAACATGGCTGGACAATTCATTTGTTTTGTGTTCTACTTCAGGTAACAAACTAACTGGGTCTTGAAAAGCTAAATAAGTTTCAGGTTTCATTCGGATAATATCTTGCAAAAAAAATTTTTTTATGTCCATATGAATTTTATCTGCCACTTAAGATTCCTACTTTACGAAGAGGAATTTCTTTTTTAGGGAGTTGTCCTTTTAAGTAGTACCAGAGGAAGCCAAATGTCGATTGGAATGTCTGCACTATCTCTTAAAAACTTAAAATGTAGACTTTTTCTTGGAAACTGATCAGAAAACTCAAAAGATAGCTAAGTAATTTAAATCTTAATTTAAAGAAAGCTTTACATTTTAAAAGTGCCATATCCTAATTTAGACTGCACATATTAAACAAAAGGCACACAACACACAAAAGTACTTCACTTTTACAAATACAACCAAATTGTTGTTCTATGAAATACTAAGCATGTAAACTTTAAAAATTTGTCAGAAAAAAAGTCAAATTGTTAATCCAGACTATACTACCACCCTAAAACTAAGATTAACTATCAAAAAGGCTAAGTCATTTGTACTTTTAAAAAATACAGTAGATGATGTTTGGTCCAACAAGAAATACAAAGGTTCATTGCTTTACTACATTTTATACAAACAAAAGGAATGTGTAATAAAAAACAAAGATGATTTATATATTCAAGACAGTTTCTGAAATTCTGATAGTACAATGAAACATTAGAAAAATGTCCCCTGACTCTAAAACTCATCTTCTAAAGGGAACGCTATGTAGTTTTTATTGAACACTGGTTTGCTCATAAAAAAGTCAAAATTTTGCTAAAATAAACTGAAAAGAAAAATTTAAACCCCCTCTCTGGCTGTGGTAACCTAAGCAGACCGTGGTTGAGAGCCACTCAATTTTGATACCATTTTTGCAACAAACAGCTTCCTGTTTTGACAGGTTTATATACTATGATGACCAACATTACCACCTCCTTCACACAAGGAGATTGTGAGGATTAATTAATGTTAGCAAAGTGCAGAGAGGATGAAAAGGGCAACCCTATGTAAATAGTAACGTTGTTGCTGTTAATAATGTGACATTCCAGCTCACACTTGCACATTTCTCCTTACAGTCGAACTATGCCACCCATTTGGGACCTTGGAACAACTACACCACTTTTAATAGAGAAAGAACCTACATGGCAGTTTCACAGGAGAAAATAATATTCCTCCTACCCTTTTCCTTAGCAGCCCAATTTCCGTCTCAAAGTTTTATGCCTGCATGTTCAAAAATAAGATTGAAACGCAGACAAGTAAGGAAGCTCCCCTGGCTAAGTTAATTACAGCGTTTCCTAGATTAGAGCTCGCAAATGACAGTTTCACACCCCAAAACTCCTTACCACCATGAGCTTTTGTTTGCTACCGCAGCGCAGTTTCCCTTAAAAGCTCAGGAGGAGAGTTGGGGTGGGGGCTTTAATTCAGAGGGAGGTGGTTCTGGAAGAATGGACAAGAAAATTAAGAGAGGAATAAGTCGAAGGGAAAAGTGCACAGCGACTTTTGGGGACCCCCCCACACAGTGTGTTGGTAATTTCTTGGTTATTTTCCATCCCAAAGCCGCTTCCTTTGGCCTTAAAAACAAAAGAGGCTGGGGCCCTGCAATGGGATCTGCGCAACACTGGCGGAGCCGCCGCGGCCCCGCCAGCTCAGCCAGCGGGAAACAATGGGGATTCCCCCTCCCCCTCGGGGCCCCAAAGAGTCACCCCCCGGCCCGAGCAAGCCCCTTCCCCCTCAACCTACTGGGGGCAGTCCAGCACCCCCGACTGTCCACGCACTGGGGGAGGGTTGAGAGGGGTCAGTCCACGGTGAGCCGCAGTCTGCCCCCCCCCGCCTTCCCAGGAGGGGGGCGCCACGTCCCCCAGCCCCGCGGCCCCCACATCCCCCAGTCCCTATAAAGCTGTCAGCGGCGCGGGCCCGCTCCTCGCCCTCCTCGGCCCCCGGTCCCAGGACCCTGTCGGCCCTCGCCTCTGGATTCTGCCCCTCACAGCCCCCGCCGCCTGCTACGCTGGCCCCGAGGCCCCGGGCAGGCAGGCCTCCGGCCTCCGCCCCAGAGCGCCCCCTCCCCTGATGGGCCCGGCCCGCTTCCCGCAGCCCCGGCACCTTGCCAGCGGCCAAGCCCGGCGCCTCACCCCACTGACCGCGGCTGGGGCCTGTGTCACGGCGCCGAGGCCGCCGCCGCCCGGCTCCCCGGCTCCTTTATTGTTGACTCGAAGCTCCCAAGATGGCGGCGGCTCCTTCCTCCCCGAAACCCTCCGCCCGCCCGTCCCCCGGCCCTGCCCTCCCCGGCCCGGCCCGGCCCGGCCCAGTCCAGCCCCAGGGCTACCGGGGCCCCCTCAGCCATGTCCCCTCGGGCCGCCGCGCCGCGCTCCGCCCCGGCGCGCCCGCCAGCCAGCCCTCCCGGCGTCCCGGCTGCGCCCGGCCTACCTCCGCCGCTCCCCGCTCTCATGGCGCCGCCGAAGCCGCCGACCGGGCCGAGCCAACTCCGCCGCCGCGCCCCCTCCCTCGCTCGCTCGCTGCCGCCCTCCCTCTTTCCCTGCCTCCCCGCATGGCGGCGGCCGCGGCTCCTCCTCCCCTCAAGATGGCGAGAGCTCGAGCCGAGCCCGGGGCCGGGGCCGCCTTCTCCGCCGCCCCATCTACCGGGGCCCGAGTCCTCGCTGAGGAGAAAAACCCGGGGGGCAGGCGCCCCCACCTCGGCGGGCCGGGGCTCCGGGGCCGGGACGTAGGGCTGCCAGGTGGGCTCGGGGCCCCTAGCTGAGGGGCGTCAGGGAGCACGGAGCGCGTCCCCCAAAAGGGGCGCCGGGGCAGGCAGGGCGGGCGCGAGGGCCCGCTCGGCCCCCTCCCCGGGCGAGAGCGCGGGGCTGAGAATTGGGACGACCACCGACCTGATGCTTCCCGGTGGCGGGGCCGCCTGCTTGTGGCCGGAGGGAGGCACCCCCGCTCCTGGGCGGCCGAGCTGCTACCCTCCCTGCTTCCAGCCCGGAGGTGCCAGCTCCCCATCCCCCACCCGCGCACCCTGGGGCGGCTGAGCGGCCTGTGAGGCGAGCCGGCGAAGCGAGGGGGCGCGTCCTGCGGGCAGGACGGGGAGCCGCGGCGGCGGAGCGGGCGAGCGGCCAGCGCCGGCCCCCGCCCCCAGCCGCTAAATGCCCGCTGCCAGGATGGGACCGTAAGAAAACTCGCTCTCAGACCGTGCCCGCTGCTAGAATAAGAATAAACGAGAAAAGCGCACCTAGACTCACTGCCAGCACTTTACATAATCCTCCCACCTCTGACCCTCACGGCCCCCCGGGGAGGCGTACTCTTATTTCACAGAAGGGGAAACTGAGGTTGGTGTCCTCGTTTTACAGGGGATATGGTCGGGGAGGGAGGAAGGGGACTTGCTCTCAGTCATACCTCCTTAGTGCCCGAGCTGGGATTTGAACCAGGATCTTCCTGATGCTCACATAGTAAGAGATAATAAATGCTTCTTGACTGGACTTCACCTACCAGCAGGTAGCCCTGCCTCAGGGCATTGCTAAGTGCCGAAAGGATGAAGAAAGGGCGGAGACTGGCCCCCCTTCGAGAAAATGAAGAGGTAAGTTTTTAGCAGGAGAACCCCTTCCATGACCCTTGTGATGATCCATAAGTTCATAGTTTTGTAGCTGGGACGAAAATTAAAGGTTATGCAATTTTTTTCTTTAAAAAATTTTTTTTTCAATGAACAAAAATATATATTTCCCCCCAACCACCTCCCACCCCCCACCCCCCCACCCCCATCCATCCATAAGAAGTTCATAGTTTTACAGCTGGGACAGAATTTAGAGGTTGTCCAATTCTTTTTTTTTTTAATTGATTTTTCTCAACCAAAAAAATCTATTTTACTCCACCTCCCAATCCCTACCCCATGAGGGGAGAGGAAAGAAAAACAAAACCCTTGTAACAAGTATAATGAAGCAAAACAAATTCTCATATTGGTCATGTCCAATAATGTTTCATTCTAGTATTACTCCATCAGCTGTCCAACTCCATCAGACTGTTAAGTGGCTTCTTCACTAGACTGTAAGCTCGTTGAAAGCAGGGACAATCTTTTGCCTTTCTTTTTATTCTCAGCGTTTAACACAGTGTCTGGTGCACAAGAGGCGCTAAACAAGTGTCCATTGACTTTATGGCCATACACACACACACACACACACACACACACACACACACACACACACACACACTCTGAGATAGATATAGATATAGATATAGATATACTTCTCAATTCAGTCATACCATTTATTAATCTCAGTGACCCTTTGCCCCTATTCATGTTTAATGGGAAAATAAATTGAGAACAGATTTTTGTTCCAGTTTTCAAAAGTGAAAATTAAGGTCTCTAGAAAGTTAAGAAAACAAAGCTTTAAACTTGGGTCTCAGCAGAAGGAAAAGTAGAATAGGAAGTTTGAAAAAGGTATTCTGACAATGAATAGTCTTCATAGTATTTGTTTTTCTTCTTTAACTCTTCCATTCAGATTTATTATTTTATTTTTAATACATATTTTATTAATATCTTTTGTTTTTACCTCACTCAGATTTTCTTCCTGTATCTCACTCTTCTCCCTCCCAGATAGAAATCCCTTATAACAAAGATTTTTTAAAAAAAGAAAAAATTTAGCAAAATTCATCAATAAATGGGAAAAATATCTGACATTTTATGCAGTCTTCTAAACACATGGGCCCTAGTCAGTACAAAGGTATAGAAAGAGATGTTTTCTCATCTTTCTTCTTTGAGCCAAGCTTGCTTTAAAATTTTTCAGCATTCATTTTCAGTTATTTTGTGATTGTTATTCTTTCTATTAAAATTGTTTTGGTAATCATGTATGTTGTCTTCCTGGCTCTGTTTACTTCACTTTGGATCAGTTTGTGTAAATCTATTCGTCTTTGTATTCATCCTATTTCTCGAGTCTTATAGCAGAGTAATAATTCCATTACATTTATGTACCACAGTTTGTTTAGCCACTCACCAGTCCATCCAATGCCAATTTTAATAGAACCTCAATACCTCAGAGGCAACAGAGGTTTTTACCTCTGATCTAGACAGCCCAGCCAACTTAGAATTCAGCTGTGAACCATTTATAGGCCTCATTTGGTTCTTATGTGTGCCTGGGTGCAAAGTTAGCTGCTAGTAGGCCTTGCTAGGTTCTCAGGTGCTCTTCTTGAGTGCTAAGAAAGATTACCTACAAAGATAGTGTATCTTGGTCTAGGGGAAGTCTTTGCATTAGCCCGGGGTCAAAGTATAAAAACATTGTGTTCAGAAAGGTGTGCTGTCTTCCCTTTTTGGACGGAGGATTTTAAAATTCTATTCCCTCATTCAACTAGTATTTTTAAAGTTATATTTTATCTTTTGATTTTACATTACCTTCATTTCCCAATATATCCCTCTCCCTTTCCCTGCCTTCCTTCAGAGAACCATCACTTATAACAACTAATAAAAAAGAAAAGAGGGGAGGGGAATCTGTTGAGCAAACTTAATGAAGTGGAATATTATCGTATCATGAAACATGATGATGAAGGCTATAGAGAAATATATGATGACTTATGTAAACTAACACAAAGTAAACAAAACTAGGAAGTGATATTCACCATAGTTGCAAAAATATAAATGGAAAGAATAACAAAAATCAAAACTTACCCTGCGTTATTACTTAGCCTTGAAGAAAAGACTCCATGTCCCGTTCTTTGCAGAAGTGGGGGACTATGGAGTTATAACAGCACATATAGTTGAACTTGATTAATGTGTTCGTTTTACTTTACTAGTATTTAGCTAGTTCTTAGCACAGTTTCTGGCACATAGTAGGGGCTTAATAAATGCTTGTGACCTTAACAAATATTTATGTTTACTTCATGTGGGTCAATGTGGTAGAAGCTATGTGGAGACATAAATGTGAGACAAGGTAGACCCTGTGCTCTCAGAGTTTTCAATCTAGTAGTAGGGAGATATTTTGCCTTGTTTCAATACAAGGCAAGATTAGATTGTAAACTCCTTAAGGTCAGGGAGTAGGTCACTTTATATTCCTAGTGAGCCAGTACAATGTCATGAATATAATAGGCACTTAAATATTGGTTAAATTGAACTAAGGAACCCTTAGAATTATTAGCCTTTTTTTCCATTCTATATTTTCAAACCTTTTTTTATTCCTTTTTGTATTTTGAACTATGAAGTTACTAAGTAACATTTGGGGCCCTAATTGTTGACTTGCTACTGAATAAATATGTCTAGAAAGTGATTTTTTTAAAGAAGAAAAAAAATCCACAAATAGAAGTGAGGTATTCATCATCTTTGTTAGGAACACAGCAGAGTCCTTTTCTACAAGAATGAGGCATGACTAAAATATGCTGCCTGGAAATTCATTCAGAATCAGATCTTCTCAACAAGTACTATTTGCCAAACTCATATCCTGTTCTCATTTATTTACCTAAAATAACTACAAGGAAATAAAACAGCACCTTAAAAATGTTTAAAATCTCCTTTTAATATCTATTAAAATTAACATTTGGATTTTGTTCTGAACTGTTTGGGCCTAAGTCATTTCTACATCTTTGTATTAAACAGATATATCAAAACAGTATTTTGATTTTTAATAAATAAAAATATTTTCAGCAAATTTTTATGGACCATATGCTTCTAACTAGTAGAAAAACAATGGAATATATGGATTTGGTTTTATATTTGTTTGTTTATTGATTCTTTTTGTTTTTACATTCATTTCCAAATACTCCCTCTCCTCTCCCTTACTTATGGAGTTTTTCCTTAAGAAAACTAAGTTCTTTTTCCTCAAACAAAATAATTCCTTAAGAAAGAATTTTTTTTAAATAATGCAGCAAAACTTGTCAACAGAATCTGACAGCATATGCAATATTCTACACCCATAGGCTCCTCTTTCTCCAACAAATGGAAAGGGATTCGATTTCTTATCTCTTCCAGGGCCCAGTTTGATCATTACAATTACATAGCGTTCAATTTTATTTTATTGTTACAGATTTTTTTGAAAAGCTTCAAACTGCAGTCAACCAAGTTTATTCATAACCTAAGGTAGAAATGTTTTAACTCCCTGTAAAAAACGATGAGCTTTGTATTTGGAATAGGGAGGAAAGGTGATAGGGAAGGAGACAAATAAATGGAAACTTAAAAAGAGGTCTGTTAGATGAGTTTCATAGAACGTGGAAGGTACTTTAGAGATCATTTAGTCCAACCCTCTCTATTATAGATGAGGAAAGTGACGCTTAAGAGAGGTTAAATGGGTTTCCCGAGGTCACACAGGTACTAAATGGCAGAGCCTTGGACTGGAACCAGTTCCTCAGCTCCACAACCATCTTTCCATTGCTACGTGTTTTCAAAGTGGAGGGATAGTGTCCCTTTTTGGTAACGCTTGCCTACAGTATTTTGCAGCAAAATGTCCTGACTTGCACTAAAGTTCATCATGTATGGCCCCCTTCCGCATTTTCTTGAGGAGCCTTGTTTCACCCAGACCAAATCAGAAGGGCAAAGACTCTCTACTCTGACTCTGCTCTTTGGAGGCAGGAAGACATTCATTGGTAAGGCCATTTGAAACTGCTCAAACAGTGGAGGGAAAAATCTCAAACGAGATTGTTCCAATTAAGTCAATAGGTAAACAGGCTTCTTTCAGAACTGAGAGATTTTGCCAGACACATTTTATATCTGTTTAAATGTGCTATTTTCCACATGGTGAAAGGTAGGAAAATAAAGTGACAAAGAAAAAACATCATAACATTCCCCTCAACTGCTGGGATCTAGTTTATAGAGGTTCTGTTCCCTTCAACAACTGATAACTTTCCATTCCCAGGGCAAGGAAGGTCACACTTACTCAACTCACCAGTTAGGTGTCTTTAATTCCTATCAAGATTCAGCATTACATCTGCTCTGATCGTTACTCCAAGCCTGCTACATATTAATTCTTCCCTCTCTATTTCCTTAGGTTACTCTGTACCAGTTCTTTTAACCTCTTCGTGCATTTACTAATGTCTTGTTGCAACCCAGAAACTAGGGTCCAGAACTCCAAAACTCATTTCATCTTTATTAGTCATATGATAGGGACAGTTAGGTAACACAATGGATAGAGCACTGAGCTTAGAAGCAGGAAGATTCATCTTTCTTAGTTCAGATGTGGCCTCAGACACTTATTAAATGTGTGACCCCAGGCAAGTCACTTAACCTTCTTATCCTCAGTTTCCTTATCTGTAAAAAAAAAAAAAAGGCAAAAACCAAAATAAACAAACCAAAAAAAAAAAAACAATGAGAAGGAAATGGTCACTTTAGTATCTTTGCCAAGAAAACCCCAAATGGAATCATGGAGAATCAGACATGACTGGAATGACTCAACAACACCCATGAAATGTACAGGATCTAGGTTCTGAAGAAAAATGCAAAGATGTTTGAGGCCAGGGTCCTGACCATAAAGGGATTACATAAATATAGCAGGTGAATTAAGTCATGTCCCCATATACTAAAGATATTAATAGTATAAAGATATTATAAGTACAGATTGTATTATGAAAGTTTAGAGGAGAGCGTTTATTTTCAGCTGTGGGGTTTAAGCGACACTTTCTTTGGAGGAGGTAGCATTAGAACCGGACCTTGAATGATGAGTAGAATTTCAATCTGAAAAGATGTAGGGAAGAGCACTTCCAAACACAGGGGTGTGAACAAGTGCATGGAAGTGAAAAGATGAATAAGTGTTTTGGGAATGAGGATGACCATACTATCTTTGATCTTGAACTGGAAAGCACTTCCGAGGTCACTTAATCCAACCCCCTCATTTTACAGATGAGAAAACAAACCCAGATAATGTTAAGTAACTTGTCTGGAGATGGTTATGGGAGGCCAGATATGAACCCTGGAGCTATGGCTTTAGTGCCAGGCCCTTTCCAAGTCTTACAACGTTTTCCTTTACATTCAGTAGTCCAGTTTGGCTGGAGCAGGATCCTTTTTAGTTGCATATGACTCTTCATAATCCCATTTGGGGTTTTCTTAGCAAGGATAGTGAAGGAGTTTGCCATTTCCTTCTCCAGTTCATTTTACAGAAGAGGAAAGTGAAGCAAACAGGGTTAAGTTACTCGTCCAGGGTCACACAACTAGTAAGTAAGTGTCTGAGGCCAGATTTGAACGCAGGAAGATGAATCTTCCTGACTCCAGGCCCAATGCTCCATTCACTGCGTCCTCTAGCTTCCCTGCAGGATCTCTACTAGCATGAAATTAAACTAGGAATATCGATTTAGGGCTGAAGAGATCTCAGAGGGTCACCCAGTCAACAATATCATATATTAAATGCTGGAAGGGGCTTTAGAAATTATTTTATCAACCCTTTCATTTTGTAATTGAGGAAACTGAGACCCTGAATGAGAATCTTGCCCTGAGTCACACAGGTAACAGGAAGCAGCTGATCTGGGGTTGGAATCCAGATCATCTAGACTCCCAATACTGCATTCCCCCCTCCCTCCCCCAACTGTTTAAACAACAGGCTTTTAAAGTTTAAGAGTGTGGCATTTATACTTCAGCCAGTTGAAATTTTTGAGCCCTGGAAGTATGGCTGTAATCTTAAGAAACAGTTCTCTGCTGGGCAGTTGATGTTTTTCCTGTGTGAGATAACTTGTTTATTGAAGCTGTTGTTCTTGTTCAATTATGTCCAACTCTACGTGACCCCATGCACTTTGTCCGTGGATTTTTTCTTGGCAAAGATGCTGGAATGGTTTGCCATTTCCTTCTCCAGTGCACATTTTATAGATGAGGAACTAAGGCAAGTAGAGGTGAAGTGACTTGCCCAGGGTCACATAGCTACTAGGTATCTAAGATCTTCCAGATTCCAGGCCCAGTGATCTGTCCATTGTGACAGCTAGCTCACTGAAGCTTGCTACTTTCAAGTTTAGTTCAGAGTCCCTTGGTGATTGATAACTTAAGAGACAGAAATACAGATCAATGATTCTGGGGATCTGACTTTTTTTTTTTAACTGATGAATCAATTGCTACAAATTTGTCTTGTATGTACTCTTCCACTTGGAATCAGCAGCCAGAGAAGGATAATTGTTTGTAGCCTCCCAGCATGGGAGGCATAGAGGCAGAGGCAGAAGAGGCCTTAAGAGATCAAGATATAGGGCATATAACAGGGAACCAGACAATAGACACCTACTGCTAAGTAATAAGTTTAGTAGATTGAAAAGCTTGCAGTAGGAAAAACTCAAATGAGCAGAATCCTTTTTTTCACTTTTCTCTTTTTCTGCTTATGGAAGCCACCACAGTGTCTTGGGAAGTCTGAATTTCCCCATTCTCATGGGAGTACTTTCTTTGCCTCCCTGGAGAGTTTGGTTAGCTCCATGGGACACCCAGGGGGCCTGAGTCTATATTTCCCAAGGAGGGGGACAGCTGTGATTGTCACTGATTACAGCTTTCCAAGGCCACAGGAGAGTTCAGTGCAGAGATCCAGGGTATTCATAGACCCAAGGGGAATACACCTGTAATGTTAGTGCCCATGTTCTGAGCTTCCTGCTACTTGTGGGAATAGATCCTCACATAAAGGTTCCCTCAAACCTTCAGGACAGTTGCAGCAGAGGCCCCAGGCTCCTGATAATCCTGTTCCTGAAAGACTTCTTTCTCCTAGACAGCAAAGGTAGGATTATTAGCATAAATTAGCAAATTGTGAAAAGGTGTCCAGCCCTAGTTTCCTGCCAAGGACAAGCTTGAGACACCTTGCTCATCACTGGAAACTTAACTGGTCTTCAGTATGTGCTCTAGTTGTCCAAGAGAGCAAATTCTAGATGAAGGCCCTCAATTTCTTCAGTGTTAAAACACTGCTGTTCTCCAGGGGGAAACATTCCTGACTTTCTCAATCATTCTTAATTTAACACCAGCTAATATGTGGGAATTTCTATATCCCTGTAACTATTGCCTTAGTGATTCCAACCTGGTAAGCTTAATTTCATTATCCAAAATGCTTGACAAGACCAGCAGGTGGGATGGTGGGACCAGCCATCTAGTCAGAAAGACCTAGTCAGGGGTGGGGAATCTGCCACCTTAAGGCCACATGAGGCTTCCCACCCCTGAGTCCTAGGTTCAAGTGCTAACTGATGCATACTAGCTGTATCCCTCATCTCTGCTCATCTTCACTGGTTTTTCCCCATGCATGGAATTCTCTCTTCATTTCTGGCTCCTGGCTTCCCTGGTGTCCTTCATGTCCCAGCTAAAATCCCACCTTCTGGGGTAAGCTTTTCGTTATCCTCTTTAATTCTATTGCCCTTTCCTCTGTTGATTATTTCCAATTTATCCTTTATATAGTTGGTTGTATGTAGGTGTTTGCATGTTGTTTTCCTCAATAGACTGTGAGCTCCTTGGGGACATTCTCTGTATCCTCAGCTGCTTAGCAGTGTGTCTGACACACAGTAGGTGCTTAATAAATTTTATTGACATGATCTCTTAGTGTCCTCATCATGTCTCTAAGACTGTAAATCCCAGAACAATAGATCTTTATTAGTGAAAGGAGTTTCCTTCCCAGAAGGCCCTTGTACCAATGAAATCACAACAGACCCTTCTCCCTATAAAAATTCAATATATGTCATATCTAAGATATTTGTTTTGCTAGTAATTTAATCTCTCAGAAGATGCAGGAAACAATGAAAGGAACTTGTTGTTTTAGATTTAAATCTGTCCAATAAGGAATCAATTGGAAAAACAGAAGAGAAGAAAACCCAGGGAAAAACTGATGCTCTCATCTTAGAATTTATAATTGTGAAGGCAGGACACCCTGTTGGTTGGATATGTGGCAAGGACTTTGAGGAAGCATATTTTAAACAATTCAGAGACAAGAAATCATAGAGCTCCTTGAGAGGCAATCCTGGCCTTGAAACTAGTCCTATGACCATGGGCAAATCATTTCATTTCTTTTAATCCTTTCATTTCTTACCTCTTAAAAGGGAATGTGAGAGAATGCATCTGACAGGGTTGTGAGGAAAACACTTTGTAAACTTTAAAACGATATATAAATATAAGCTATTATTATATGATCTCGCAGCCAAAAACTCTAAAAGGAAATATGGCTTGAGGAATGGAAATCTCTAAAAAATGAAATTCTGACAACACAGCCCCAGACATGAGAAAGAAAAAGGTGAAAGCCAATTTACATTCTGCATAATCTTAGGCAAGTTACTACCTCTCTGGATTTCAGGTTCCTTATCTATAAAACGAGAGGGTTGAACCAGGTGATCCCTAAGGTCCCTTACATCTCTAAGGATCCTCAAGATCCTATGATCTCATGATTCACTCTTGAATATTTGTTAACGTGCTTTGGTGTAAGAAGGGCAGCTAGAATGTTTAAGGGAGCCAAGATGGCAGAGTAAGAGCAGTGACTTGCTTGAGCTCTCCCCCAAACCCCTCCAAATACCTGTAAAAATGGCTGTAAACAAATTCTAAAGCAGCAGAACCCACAGAATGACAGAGTGAAACAAATTTCCAGCCCAAGACAACCTGGATGATTGATTGGAAAGGTCTATTGCGCCAGGCTATGAGAGGAGCACAGTTCAGCTTGGGCATGCAGGCAGAGACCAGGTCTCAGTGAACCTGGAGCAGGCCTCAGAGGACTGAATCACAGACAGCTGTGGCAGTTTCCAGACTTCTCAACCCACAAACATTAAAGACAACTTAGAAGGTCAGTAGGAAAGGTCTGTGACCACGGTGAGAGAGAAGCTCAGTCCCAGCCCTAGTCCCTGTGGAGCCCAAGGGCAGCGGCTACTTCTGGAGCTCTTGGCCCACAGACAGTGGGGGAATCAAGTGGCTGATCAGAGAGGGATTGCGGGGATCTCTTTGCTGGTGCTGAGTCAGGAATCTCTTACTTTGCCTGTGCTTGGATCTAGGTCACACTTCTGGGTGGCAGTCCTGGGGCGAGGAGCAGCACTGGCATGGTGGAGCTTGCAGTGGTGGTAGAGAGAGAATCCTCCCCACAGTTCCAAGGCAGAAAAGAGTGCTTGTGGTCACTCATAGACCAGAGCAGAGGCCAGGAAAGGAGTAAACACCTCACCCTTGATCGTACCACCTTGGAAGAACAGAAATTTTGTAGGTCCCTAGAAGTATCTCTGAAAACAGCTGCACAAAACCCATGAAGCTTGGGACAGTACATTGTTCACACTGGAAGCAGACCCCTCCCTTAACAAAGAGTTTAAAACTCAAGTAATTGGCTGGGATCATGAGCAAACCGCAAAAAAGTCAGACTATAATCTTCTTTGGTGACAAAGAAGATCAAAACATACAACCAGAAGAAGACAACAAAGTCAAAGCTCCTACATCCAAAGCCTCCAAGAAAAATATGAATCAGTCCCAGGCCTTGGAAGAGCTCAAAAGGGATCTTGAGAAGCAAGTAAGAGAAGTAGAGGAAAAACTGGGAAGAGAAATGAGAGTGATGCAAGAAAATTATGAAAAACAAGTCAACAGCTTGCTAAAGGAGACCCAAAAAATACTGAAGAAAATAACACCTTAAAACATAGCCTAACCCAAATGGCAAAAGAGGTCCAAAAAGCCAATGAGGAGAAGAATGCCCTAAAAAGCAGAATTGGCCAAATGGAAAAGGAAGTCCAAAAGCTCACTGAAGAAAATACTTCCTTAAAAATTAGAATGGAGCAATTGGAAGCTAGTGACTTTATGAGAAATCAAGACAAAAACGAAATAAAACCAAAAGAATGAAAAAATAGAAGACAATGTGAAATATCTCATTGGAAAAACAACTGTCTTGGAAAATAGTTCCAGGAGAGATAATTTTAAAATTATTGGACTACTTGAAAACCATGATCAAAAAAACCAGCCTAGACATTATCTTTCAAGAAATTATCAAGGAAAACTGCCCTGATATTCTACAACCAGAGGGTAAAATAGAAATGGAAAGAATACACCAATCACCTCCTGAAAGAAAGCCCCAAAGGAAAACTCCTAGGAATATTGTAGCCAAATTCCAGAGTTCCTAGGTCAAAGAGAAAATATTGCAAGTAGACAGAAAGAAATGATTCAAGTATTGTGGAAACACAATCAGGATAACACAAGACTTAGCAGCTTCTACATTAAGGGACTAGAGGGCTTGGAATATAATATTCCAGAGATTAAAGGAGATAGGATTACAGCCAAGAATCACCTACCCAGCAAAACAGCATAATCCTTCAGGGGAAAAAATGGACATTTAGAGAAATAGAGTATTCTTGATCAAAAGACCAGAGCTGAATAGAAAATTTGATTTTCAAATACAAGACTCAAAAGAAGCATGGAGGTAAACAGGAAAGAGAAATCATAAAGGACTTATTAAGGTTGAGCTGTTTACATTCCTGCATGGAAAGATGATATTTGTAACTCATGAGACCTTTGTCAGCATTAGGGTAGTTGGAGGGGAAAAATTATATGTAGATAGATAGATAGAGAGAGAGATAGATGGCACAGGGTGAGTTGAAGATGAAAGGGTGTTACTTGGAGAATAAAATTAAGGGGTGAGAAAGGATCTTGGGAGAAGGAGAAAGGGAGAGGTAGAATGGGATAAATTATCTCACATAAAACAGACAAGAAAAGACTTTTACAATGGAGGGGAAATGGAAGGTGAGAGGGAATAAGGGAATCTTATTCTCATCAGATTTGGCTTAAGGAGGGAATACCACATGCACTCAATTTGGTATGGAAATCTATCTTACCCTACAGGAAAATAGGGGGAAGGAGATAAGAAGGGGAGATGATAGAGGGGAGGGCAGATTGGAGAAGGGAATAATCAGAAGCAAACACTTCTGAGGAGGGACAAGGTCAAAAGAGAGAATAGAATAAACGAGGGGAGGGTGGTGGGATAGGATGAAGGGAAATACAGTTAGTTTTTCACATCATGACTCCTATGGAAGTGTTCTGCATGACTACACATGTATAACCTGTATCGAGTTTGCTTGCCTTCTCAGAAAATTTGGAACCCAAAGTTTCAAAAACAAACGTTAAAGATTGTTTTCACATGCAACTGGGGTATAGAAATCTATCCTGCCCTACAGGAAAATAGAAGGGGAAGGGGATGGGGGTGGGTGGAGATAGAAGGGAGGACAGATTAGGGGAAGGGGTATTCAGAATGCATGCCATCTTGGAGTGGGGGAGGGACCAGATGGGGAGAAAATTTGGGACTTAAAATCTTGTGGAAGTGAATGTTGAAAACTAAAAATAAATTAATAAAACTAAAAAAAAACTAAAAAGAAAAAATAAGAAAGAAAAAGAAGAAAGGCAGCTAGATGGCGCAGTGGATAGAACATTGGGCTTGGAATCAGGAAAACTCATCTTCATGAGTTCAAATCTAGTCTCAGACATTTACTAGCTGTGTGACCCTGGGCAAGTCTCTTAACCCTGTTTGCCTCACTTCCTCATCTGTAAAATGAGCTGAAGAAGGAAATGGCAAACCACTTCAGTATCCTTTGCCAAGAAAATGACTGAAACAACCCACCACCAACAAACAAATAGTGTGCAAGACTGAAAAAGGAAAAAAGAGCCTGTCCCCTCACGGAGCTTTATATTCTACTAGGGGAAATACGACAAATTCATATGTAAAAGTGGCCAAAATAAAAACTATTTTCCCACCTGGGCTTAGTTTTCTTGGGACACTTTTCCCTCTTCCCACTTGTGTGTATAAGAGAGAAAAAAGAATTGTAGAATTAAGAAACTTGGAGCCCCTGAACTTCAGATCCCTTTTCAGTTTGTGGGAAGAATAGCCTGTATACTAGCTACCGGAAATGAAATGTGGCCACATAGATTTGTCAGCACTAAATAAGCTAGAGAGTAGGTCTTGGCCAGACCGCTAGAAGTGTCAGTGACCAGGAAATGCAGTTAAAAAAAAAATAGAATTAAGCCTGAGGGCTCCAGCTAGCTGGGAGTGTCTCCTGCATTTCCAGAGAGCTTGGCACCTGGGGCCCAGTCCCTCTTGGAGAGCAGGCCTTTTCTAAAGCTCTGAGAGAAACACACTATTCCTCATGGAAAAAAGCAAGTGAGGGTTTTTTCCCCCGCAAGATGTGATTTCCCCATCCCTCTGACACCCATGTAATCACAGAATGCAGTCTCATGGGATGAGGTTTTAATGCGTAAAACAAGATGGACCTAAACCTTGTGACCTCTTTATGAGGTGCAAACCCCTTTAATTGGGTCATCGAAGGGAACAACTCTATTAGCTGAGCAAACCTCCTAAACACAAACAAGATAATCCCACCTGTTGGGGCTTGAAGATCAATAGTTCCAGTTACAAAGTTGAAGAATCCAGGTTAAGGAGCGCTTTATTGGGAGGACTGGGGAACAGACACGTAAACCATGTCATCAGGGCTCTTGGACCAGTAGGAGATGATGCATCTAACTAGCAGCTGACACCTGCCTCAGGTCGGGCAGGGATGTGAAGAGACAGTCACCTGAGGGAGACATTGATTCAAGGAATGTGAACTAGTCACAGTAACCTGCCCCCCCCTCTGGTTTTTTATACACTATTTCCCTTCCCTAACCCCATGTACTCTGGGATCCGGTGACACTGGCCTCCTTGCCGTTGCTCACACATCACACTGCATCTTCATGCTCTGGGATATTCCTCCTCCTCATCTCTACCTCCTGCTTCCTGTAAGTCCCAGCTAAAATCGCTTCTTTTTTTTTTTAATTTTAATTTTAATTTTTATTATTAAGGCAATTGGGGTTAAGTGACTTGCCCAGGGTCACACAGCTAGTAAGTGTCAAGTGTTTGGTCTGAGGCCGGATTTGAACTCAGGTCCTCCTGACCTCCTGAGAGGGCCGGTGCTCTATCCACCGTGCCACCTAGCCGCCTTAAAATTGCATCTTCTAAGAGACCTCTTCAGATCCCTTCTTAATGCTAGTTCCTTTCCTCAATGGATTTTCTCCAAATAATCCTGGCAGATAGTTTGTACATGCTTATTTCCTTGAGAACAGGGCCTGTCTTTTGCCTTTCTTTATATTTCCAACCCTTTATGGAGAAACTCCGAGGGTCTTCCCCTCCCAGATTGATTTTTTTGTGAAGGCAAACTGGGCCATCTTTTGCCTCCATTCTTACCTAGCCTTTAATAACTGAGTGGGAGTTTGCCTCAGACACACTGAGACCTGGCAAAAACCTTAGTTTAAAAAGGCTAAGGTTACGGGGCAGCAAGGTGGTGCAGTGGATAGAGCCCTGAAGTCAGGAGGACCTGAGTTCAAATCTGGCCTCAGACCAAACACTTGACACTTACTAGCTGTGTGACCCTAGGCAAGTCACTTAACCCCAATTGCCTAAAAAAAAAAAAAGAAGAAGGCTAAGGTCTCCCCCTGCATCCAGGACCATCTCCAGTTGTCCTGGCCTATGTCTTGCCACTGGACTCAGATAACCCTGGAGGAGAGAGTGAGGCTGATGACTTTGCACAGCCCTGTCTCACTTAAATCCAACTTACTTGTAAGTCAAGACATCTCTCTACTTTGAGAACGAAGAATGACAACAACCCTTTAGCACAGGCCTGGAACATAGTTGGTGCTTGCTAAATGCTTATTCACTGACTCATAGCAGAGAAGAATGACGTCAGTGGGCTTAAGAAAAGAGTAGGCCACTAGTGTATTGTTGGTGGAGTTGTGAAATGATCCAACCATTCTGGAGAGCAATTCGGAACTATGTCCAAAGGGCTATAAAAATGTGCATACCCTCTGACCCAGGAATACCACTTCTAGGGCTGTATCCCAGAGAGATCATACAAATGGGAAAAGGACCCACATGTACAACAATATTTATAGCAACTCTTTTTTGTGGTGGCAAAGAATTGGAAATGGAGAGGATGCCCCATCAATTTGGGAATGGCTGAGCAAGTTGTGGTATATGAATGTAATGGAATACTATTGTGCTATAAGAAATGATGAACAGGCAGACTTCAGAAAAACCTGGAAAGACTTGTATGGTCTGATGCTGAGTGAAACGAGCAGAACCAGGAGAATGTTGCACACAGTAACAGCCATGTCGTGCGATGACTAACTTTGATAGACTTAGCCCTTCGCAGCAATGCAAGGATCTAAGACATGCTATCCACATCCACATCCAAAGAAAGAACTATGGAGTTTGAAAGCAGATCGAAGCATACTATTTGCTATTTTTTTTCTTCTGTTTTGTTTTGTTTCCTTTTTCTGGTGGTTCCTCCTTTTGGTTCTAATTCTTACCTACAACATCGCTAATGTGAAAATATGTTTAATAGGAATGTATATGTATAGCCCATATCAGATTGCACGCTGTCTTGGGGAGGAAGGTGGGAAAGGAGGGGGAGAAAAATTTAAAACTCAAAAGCTTATAAGTGATTGTTGATAATTCAAAATAAATTATTTTTAAAAAAAGAAAAGTTAAAGTAAAAAAAAGAAAAAGAAAGAGTAGAGCTTGAGAGCCCAGCCAAGTGGCTAATGCAGCAAAGAAGCTTCACTCAAAGGGGTCTACATGAGAGGTCTATGAAGAGAGAAAGAACTTTCTTCTGGGCCATGAAGGTCCAGGAGATGTGATGAGTTACCCTTTGCCACATGGGTATCTTGCCTCACTACCAATGCATTTTTAAGTTTGAGCTCACCAATTAGTACTCTGTGCATTTGTGGGAGGGTATGCCCTAGGCTTTTGGGAGTAATGTTTTATACCAACTGTTCTTACTATATTATCTCAGGAAGACTTTTTCTAAATAGCTAATTAAGCCTATTGGCTGAATGTGAGTGGGAAGCAAATTAATTGAGGCTTGTAGCTGCTATAGTAGGAAATGGAAGTAAGGAAGGTAGGAAATAACATTTATTAATCACCTACTATGTACTGGGCTAAGCACTTTACAAATATTATCGCATGTGATCCTTACGACAACCCTGGGAAGTGCTATTATTATCTTTATTTTATAGTTGAGGAAACTGAGGCAGATAAAAATTAAGTGACTTGCCCAGGGTCACACAGTTAGTAATTGTCTGAGGCCAAATTTGAACTCAGGTCTTCCTGACTTAGGCCCCAGCTTTCCATCTACTGTGCCACTTCATTGCCTCAAAAGAAAAAATAAAATATAAGCTGCTCCTAAGGTTATTCTCTAGAACCTGAGAGTAGTCATTCCTCTGGGGACCTACCCTGAGAATGTGAATTCAAATTCCCAGAGGGGCATTATATTGTAGGGGCTTCATTCAGGATATATTGGGTTCTATGTGCACTTTCTGGGACTTACCAGATCTATCTACCATTTTATTTTTGAATGCCCTAGTCTGTAGGGATCTGCTGGAGAAAAATTATAATTTCTTTCTCTTCTTTTGTCTTAGACTATAATTTTAGTTCACTTGCTGGGGACCAGATGTGAATATGAACTGGGGGGTACCCCAGAGGTAGAATTATACCCCTTAGGTAGATTTGTAACCTAGTCTGAATAGACCCATTAAAGTTTCTGCTTTATTAAAAAAAAAAAACTATGGAAAGCCTCAGGGATTTAAATTAAAAGAGCATGGTAGATTCCCACTCTTTTTACAAAGAAAAAATAGCACCCTAACTAAGGATTCTGGCTAGAGCTAAAAACTGGGAGGCAAGGAATGCTCCACAACCTAGTGCCCAGGGGAACTGAGCCTAGCTAGCTGTGACCACAAGATTTACTAGGACCGAGACTGAGCAATAGCTACACAAGACCAGTAGGGAGCAATGCTCATCAGAGACTATACCACAGCTCGAGAGATCACTGGGGAACAAGAATGAAACCACTGGGCTGTACAAAAATATTCATAGCAGCTCTTTCTGTGGTGGCAAAGAATTGGAAATTGAGAGGATGCCCATCCATTGGAGAATGGCTGAACAAGTTGTGGTATATGACTGTAATGGAATACTATTGTGCTATGAAGTGGTGGAAGTGATGGTTGATAAATCAAAATTAATTAATAAAAAAAAAAAAGAATGAAATCAGTGGGGCCTGAGCCCAATAGTATGAATACCATGACACCGTTGGGGGACATTGGGTCCAGCAGTATAATCGTGAGAGTTGTCCCTTCAAATGTGTGTTCCAGGCACACATGCTTCTTACACATGTGTTCTCTCTATTTTTTTGGACATGACCGATGAGGGAATTTGATTTGTTTGATTATGATTAATTACTACAAAGCTTTCATTTTTCTTTTTCAATGGGAAGACAGTGTAGGTAGGAGGGTAGGAGGGAGAGAAGGTGGATTTTTGTTCATTAAAAAAATTTTTTTTAAATGTCCCCTTTATGTATGTGCCTTTGTCACAAGTTTCCCTATGCGTATGCCTCTCTAAGAATTTTCCCTTAGTGTGTCCATATTTCCCACTGATGATATATATATTTATGGAAGGGTATGTCCCAGGTTTATATGGGAAATGTGTTTTGCTACTTTTCTTACTGTGCTATTTCATTCTTTGCTTTGCTTTGAAATAATTATGTCCTCTGACTAATAAAGGTAAATATATCAGTGGGACCCTAGTGAGCTGTGGTTTAAATGGATATGGACTCATAAAGAACTTCAAACCTGGGGTCCCCTTGTCTGGAACACCTGTATATGTAAGTTGAAGGGTGACTCTAGGTGCTACACATAGAAAAATAAATATGAAAAATTTCAAGAGATAAAAATGACTAAAAACAAGGGGACATGAAGAAAAGAGTCATGTAAGAAGCAGCACCTGAGCTGTATTTTTGAAGGAAGTTAGGGATTTTATGAGGAAGAGGTAAGGAGGTAGTACATTCCAGACATTAAGTTGAATTAAAATTAAATTGAATTAACAATCATTTATTATATACCCATTCTGCTCCATGCTCTGTACTAAGCCCTTTACAAATATTACCTCATTCCCTCTCTCTTCCAGGCACCATACTAAGTACTTTACAAATATTATCTCATTTGATCTTCACAACAACCCTGGGAGGTAGGTGTTATTATTATCATCTCCATTTTCCAGATGAGAAAACTGAGGCAGTCAAGAGGTTAAGTGACTTGCCCACAGTCATACAGCTAGTGAGTATCCGAGACTGGATTTGAACTCAGGTCTTCCTGACTCTCCGGTCCTGTGTTCTATCCATGGAGCTACCTACTTGCGTTCTATGCTTAGAAATATCAATTTGACTTTGATGTAGAGGAAGCCTTTCCTAGCCTCTATTAATTTTAGAGGCTTCCCTCTTTTAATTATTTCCTGTTTATACTGTGTATAGCTTCTTTGTACATATTTATTTGCTTGTTGTCTCTGCCAGTAGACTGTGAGCTCCTTGAGAGCAGGGACTGTCTTTTACCCCGTTTGTATCTGTTACTCTAAGCACAGTGCCTGGCATGTAGTAAGCACCTGATAAATGTTTTATTGACTGACAAACTGACTGAAAAGAGAGACCAGTAACAGAGAGCGAACAATCAGGAGGCCATTTCAATAGTTCAGGGAAGAGACAATTAGAGCCTGAATTAAATTAGTGGCTATGTCAGGGAAGAGAAAGGTATGGATGGAGGCAGAATTGATAAGAATTGGCAACTGGTAAGATACAGGGGTAAGAAGCAACAAGGTTGACTTTTAACATGGATGACTGGAAAAATAATGGTGTTTTCAATAAAAATAGGGAAATTCTGAGGAGTTTTGGGGAAAAGATGTCTAGTTCTCTTTTGGACATGTTGAATTTGAGATACCTATAGGCCATACAGATGAAGATTCCAGCAGGCGGTTTGTAATTCAAGACTAAGGCTGGGAGGAGAGATGAAGGCTGGATTTCTAGATCTTGGGGTGATCTGCCCAGTGATGATAATAGGGCCTGTGGGAAGCGATGAGAACACCGAGAGAGATAAAAGAAGAGGGTCCAGGAGAGAGCCTTGGTAGATGTCCACTTGCCAGTGAGCTTAGATTTTAAAAGAACTACAAAATAATTAAATTTGGATGAACTCAGAAAAGCAGCACAAAACTGTAGGAGTACCATCATGTAGGTTAAGGCTCAGTGTGAGGTAAGGCTTTTGAAAAATGGTAAGGATAGGGGCAGCTAGGTGGCACAGTGAATTGAGCTCTGGCCTTGGAGTCAGGAGGACCTGAGTTCAAATCCAGCCTCAGACACTTAATACTTACTAGCTATGTGACCCTGGGCAAGTCACTTAACCCCAATTGCCACATTTAAAAAAAAAAAGGAAAAAAGAAAAAGGAAATTGGTAAGGATAGCCAAAAGGGCTTTTCAAATTTAATGGGAGGGGGAGGCTGGAAAGGGTCTGGTCAATGAGGATCAAGTACCTGAAGCATGCAAAGATATTCCCTACAAAGTTTTAGTCCAGTTTGTTGTCAAATTCAACAAAGGAGAATTCCTTTGTGATCTTCATCTACTTTATGCCTGCAAAAGTGGTGAGGGTCCCCCAAAGCTTTGCCCTGGGCCCTCTTTTCTTCTCCCTTTATACTGTTTGACTTGGTGATCTCATCAACTCCCATGGTTTCAACTATCATCTCTATGCAGATGACTCTCCCATTTACTTGTCCATCCCTGACCTCCCTTTCCCCTTTCTGCTAACTTTAGTCTCAGATGTCCAACTGCCTTTGAGACATCTTGGACTGGATATACTGTAGACATCTCAAACTCAAAATGTCCAAAACCGAACTCATTATCTTTTCCCCTAAATCCTTCCAACTTTCTAACTTCTCTCTTACTGGTCCCTGTTACTTCTGGTCACTGAGGCTCAAACCTAGGTGTTATCCTCAGGTGTTCTCTTTTACCGCTCATTACCATTCAGTGGCCAAATCTTTGTTTTGTTTACAAATCCACCTTTGTAACAACTCTTGTATATGTGTTGTATAATAAGCCCTCATCACCTCATACCTGAACTGTTAGAATTACAATTGCTTACTGATTGGCCTCCCTCTCTCAAGTCTCCCTGACTCCAATCCATCCTCCACTCAGCTGTGAGTTTGATCTTCGTAAAATACAGGTCTGACTACATCACGTACAGATATACACCCCCCCCCAATAAATTCCAGTGGCTCCCTGTTACCTCCAGGATCAAATACAAATCCTCTGTTTCACTTATGCCTTCACAACCTGGCCCCTTTACTTACCTTTTGAGTTTTTTTTTTAGTTTTGTTTTGTTATGTTCTTGAGGTAAATTGGGTTAAGTGACTTGCCCAGGCTCACACACCTACTAAGTGTCTGAGGCTGGATTTGAACTCAGGTTCTCCGACTCCAGCACCTCTCCTCTATCTTCTGCGCCACCTAGCTGTCCTCCTTTCCTTTCTTAAAGGCTCCTCTCCATATACTCTATGATCCAGTGACATTTGGCTTCCTTACTTTTCTGTGTTTCCACTGGCATGGAGTGGGGAAGGAAGGCTATATTTGAAATACTCTCTATCCTCATCTCTACCTCCTAGCTTTCCTGGCTTTCTTCAAGGCTCAACTAAAGTCCCATCTTCTGCATAAATCCTTTTCTAGTCTGCCTTAATCTTAGTGACTTCCTTCTAAGATTCCCCTAATTTATCTTGTATATATACACATGTGGTTGTTTGCGTGTTGTTTTTCCAACTAGGCTGTGAACTCCTTGAGAGTAGGATCTCATTTTGTTTGGTATTTCGAGCAAAGCTAATTTCCACATTGGCCATGGTTTTAAAATATGCCTCATTCTACATTCAAAGTCTTTCACTTCTCCATCAGGAGGTGGGTTGTGTGTTACGACATTGGTCCTCTGGAATTTTAGGTGAACATTAGGCTGGTCAGAGTTCCTAAGTCTTTCAAAGTTGTTTGTCTTTCCAATCTTGTTATAATTGCATAAATTGTTCTAGTTCTGCTCACGGAACTCTGCATTGGTTCATACAAATATTCTCAGGTTTATCTGAAACCATCCCCTTAATAATTTCTCAAAGCGCAATAGTATTCCATCACATTTATATACTATAATTTGTTCAGCTATTCCTCAATTGATAGGTACCCCCAAAGTTTCCAGGTCTCTGCCACTGCAAAGAGTTGTAAATATTTATGTACATCCTTAGCTAGAGTTTGTTTTGCTTAGGACTAATCCAGCCCTCAATCTATCCTCCCTTTAATTCCTCCCTTTTCCTTCTCCTTTTTCCCTCTTTTTTCCCTGTTGAATGAAATGTAATTCTGAACCTTTTTTTGTGTATTATGTTCTTCCCTCCTTTGATCAATTCAGATGAGAATGAGGTGCAAGAGTCAGCCACTCTCCTCATCACTTCCTCTTTGTTTGTAAAGATTTTTTCTTGTGCATCCTAGTTATATGAGATCATTTCCCCTCATTTTCCTTTCCCTTCTTTCCCTAGTGTATTCTTCCTCTCCTTTCTATGCTTTTTAAAAGATCATTAAAACCTGACAGAGGAGGGAGCAAGTTGGTGCAATGGCCCTGGAACTCATCTTCATGAGTTCAGATCTGGCCTCAGACACTTGTTTGGGGGCAGCCAGGTGGCACAGCAAATAGAGCACCGGATCTGAGGTTAGGAGGACCTAAGTTCAAATCTTGCTTCAGATACTTACCAGCTGTGTGACCTGGAGCAAGTCACTTAACCCTCAATTGCCTTAAAAAAACAAAATGACTCTTAATCTAGTCTAATGACTCCCTCATGATGCCTGATGACAGCATTCAAAGGGGATGTGTACTATCTCCTTATATTAGAATATTATCTATCCCATATTCAAATTTATATTTAATCTCTGTTGTTCATTCATTCATGTTTACCTTTTAATATTTCTCTCAATTCCTCTGTTTGCACTTTAAAGTTTCTGTGCAACTCTGGTCTTTTTATCAAGAATACTTGGAAGTCCTCTCTTTCATTAAAGATATATATTTTTTCCTCGTGTAGGATTATACGCAATTTTTCTGGGTAAATTGTTCTTGGCTATAAGCCTATGTCTTTTGCCTTCTGGAATATCATATTCCAACCTCTCTGTTCCTTTATAAGGGGTGGCTGCTAAATCATGTGTGATCCTGATACTTGAATTCTTGGCTTCTTGGTACTTGAATTCTTCCTGGCTGATTGCAGTTTTTTGTTTTGTTTTGTTGGGACCTCGGAAGCTCTAGAAAGACCTCTTCTCTCAAGAAGCTCACCATCGAGTCAGGCAGACGATAGGCAAATAACTGTGTATATAGACAAGACACATATATACAGGATCAATTGGGGGAATCTTAGAGGAAAGTCACTACAACTAAGTCCATCAGGAAAAAGACTTCATGCAAAGATGAGATGTTAGCTGAGCCTTGAAGGAGGACAGGAAAGCTAGGAGGTGGAGAAGAGAATAGAGTATTTCAGGCATGGTCCCCTCCCTCACACCAGTGAAGGCATCAGGAGATGGAATATGGTTTTTTTTAACCTGGAAGCTTTTGGTTATAATGGTCCTGGTAGTTTTCATTTTGAGGTTTCTTTCAGGAAGTGACTGGTGGATTCTTTCTATTTCCTCTTGACCCTCTGGTTCTAAGAGATCTGGGCAGTTATGGTTTGTGATTCCTTGAAATACGATGTATAGGTCTTTTTTCGGTCGTAGCTGTCAGGTAGTCTAATCGTTCTTAGATTATCTCTCCTCAATCTGTTTTCTAGGGCAGTTGTCTTTGCTGCCTTACATTTTCGTATTTTAATATTTCTTGTTGTTTCATTGAGTCATTATCTTCTATTTGGTTCATTCTAAGTTTCAGGGACAGACAGCTAAGTGGCATGATGGATAGAGCACTGGGCTTGGAAGAAGGAAGACTCATCTTCCTGAGTTCAAATCCAGCCTCAGACACTTACTAGCTATGAGACCCTGGGCAAGTCATTTAACTTTGTTTGCCTCAGTTCCCTCATATGTAAAATGGGCCAGAGAAGAAATGGCACTCCAGTATCTTTGTCAAGGAAACCCCTAATGGGGTTACAAAGATCTGGACAAAACTAGACAACAACAATTTTCAGGGAGTTTTTTGGTTGGGCAAGGTTTGGTACTTCTTGGACCAACTTGTTAATTTACTTTCCAATACTTTCTTCCATAGCTCTCATTTCTTTTTCATTTTTTCCTATAGCACTCTCATTTCGCTTTTTCTAACTCTTTAAAAAATTCTCACTTTGTCTCTTCTAGGAATTCTAGTTGAATTTGTGCCCATGCTGTGGTTTTCTTTGAAGTTTTGCTTGTAGATAAATATTTTGAAGTCTGTTTTTTGTTTGTGTTTTGAACAACGCTGTTACCATACTAACTTTTCGCAGTGGGATTTTTGTTTTTTATTTGTTTACTCATTCTTCTAGCCCCCTTCCTGGCTTCAGACATTGTTAGGTCTAGACTTTGCATGTATCTGGAGGGGATGTTTCTGCTGGACCTTCTTCAACTACGCCCAGTGAGGTGCACACATGACCAAGGAACCTCACAATTCTGGAGCTTAAAGACATCAGCAATATCCTTTCTCTTTCCAGAGGGTCCTCAGAAAGCTCATTCCAAGTTGCTCCATTGCTCATTTGAGGTGGCTCTTTGCAGGGTTCATCAACATCTCTGTTGGACTGGTGGCTCTGCTGGGATTGCTCTTCCTAGGAAGGGGTTTCTTCCCTGGATGGGCCAGTGTGTTGCTGGACTCGGTCAAACAGGCCACTTGGAGGTTATGCTGGCTCCTCATCAGACACTGCTACAGCTAGACTGGCCTTGGCAGCCACTAGGTAGTGGGTGCTTGCCAGATGGGGACCAGGCAGACCTCTCTGCCAGTGGTAACTGCCACCAGGGAGTACCAGGCAGACCTCTGACTGCCAGACAGTGTTGGTCAGGTTGCTTTGCCACTAGGCAGCTGTTGCCAGGCTGGGCCAAGCAGGCAGCTCAGCTACTAGGCTCATCTCAGGGCAGTGTCTTGCTGCATAGATTGATCCTCTGGTCTTCTGACCTACTATAATGGGTAACTATAGTCTTCTGCTCCCTTCTCTTTCCTTCAGCCACTGGCTGGGCTGGAGCAATACTGTACCTTCTTCAACTAGAATATTCTAAAATCTCTTTTAGCTAAGGCAAAGATCCTTACCTTAGAACCAGCTAAAACTTCTTTCTTTTGACTCCCTCCACGAGTCATAACTCTGAGGTTGTTTGTCACCTTCAGGACAGAGATGGGAAAAGGTTTATCCCTTCTTTTGGCACATTCTTTATTACTCAAAAGCCCGCTGCCAGGATGTCACCTTATGTTCCCTCATTGAGAATCTTATGTAGATGACAGCTCGGAACAAAGGTGATTTGTAAATGCTCACTGTATTGGTGCCAAACCTAATATAGACCTCTGATTAGCTTTAGCCGTCCTGAAGCTCAGAACTCCTCAGCTCAAGCAATCCAGCAGCTCAGCCTCTCCCAGGTGCGTGGCATTATAGGAGTAGGCCACTAGCCTCAGACAGATCTGATTCTGTGATCCAAATAAGTTAAAAAAAAAAAAGACAGTTTTGCCCTCAGGGACCTTACAATCTAATTGGGAAGATAATTCACAAAAGGAATTAAAATGCAAGGTGGAAGAAAACAGCCACCAGGGTTGTACCCAGATGGGGGGAGGGGCGGGAGAGATGGTCGTGGTAACACAAAAATGGTGTTTAGCAAACTAATAACTTGTCATTTAACTGTCAGAATATATAGTAATGAAACAATAGTTATATGTAATTAATATGTATAAAGTATGCAAAGTGATATTATTAATCATCAGCACAGTCAGGCACTTTGCATTTATTACAGTGGGTTTATAATGAATGAGAAGATATCCATGGGAAACAGAAAAAAAAAATTCAAAATCCCAGACATAAATACCCAGATGTAACAGGATTTTAGGGTCAACCACACTCACATGTATTCTATATGAGGGGACTATACCTCTTCCTACCTGCTATAAGCTCATTTTACTTATTCATTCTATCTCAACCTCTAAGGCAGAGGTTCCCAAACTTATTCGGCCTACTACCTCCTTTTCTTTTCTTTTTTTTTAGAAGGGAAGGAAATTGGGGTTAAGTGACTTTCCCAGGGTCACACAGCTAGTAAGTGTCAAGTGTCTGGGATGAGACCAAATTTGAACTCAGGTGCTCCTGACTCAAGGGCCAGTGCTCTATCCACTGTGCCACCTAGCTTCCCCCCTACCACACCCTTTTCAAAAAAAAAAATTACTAAGCTCCCCTTGGAAATCTACTTTCTTTAACCATTTAACTTTTTTTTTAATTTGCGTCATTTCAAAAAAATGACACATTTTAAATTTAATAATTTATTGTAAATGTGTGGGTTTTTTCCTGCATTGAAATGTTGATGATGTAATATTTCATCATGTAACCGTACAGTATTGTATTGTAAACAAGAATTGCACGCACATATTCCTGCCTGTATGCTGGACTTGCTGACAATGCTCCACACACTGCCTGCCAATACTTACTTATTGAGACCTGTTGGTGTACTTGACCACTGATTGGTTATAACTTGCATTTTGTTTGTTTATTTGGAAAATAACATAATCACTACAACTTTAACTCTGTTACACAACAGATGAAACATGGGCAAACAGTTTTTCAAAATTTTCTTCTCTTCTCTTCTTTCCTTATGTTCCCACCACCCCCTTATTTTTATTCAATGCCCCCCAATTGCACCTGAGGCTACTACAGCCCCCCTGGATCGTTCCAGCTTACAGAGCACAGTGCACAGTGACCACTTTGGGAACTATGCAATCAAAGGTATATATTTTGCCGTTTTCTCATTAATTCCTAAAATTGAAACCTCTCTAATCAATCAGTTAGCTATGAGCCCCAACCTAGTTTATTAAATATTATTTATTAATAAACTGGAAAAACCTCCTTTTCCCCTAAGCTTTTGCTCATCTCTGCCTTTACATCAAACCCTCTAATCTTATAGGCTCAAAAGAACATTATTTTCTGTCCATAAAATTAATCAACAGCGTAACAAATAATAAAGCAAAAACATAAATAGTTGTTTACAATGTATTATCTGTGAGAACAACTAGTCTGAGTCCTCTCTAACAACTCCTGACTTCTCAGTTCTGAAACACAAGCCCACAATTAAGTTTTCTCAGGTTAGGAGTTGAAGTCTTAGGGGCAGCTAGATGGCGCAGTGAATAGAGCTGTGGCCTTGGAGTCAGGAGGACCTGAGTTCAAATCCAGCCTCAGACACATAACACTTACTAGCTGTGTGACTCTGGGCAAGTCACTTAACCCCAATTGCCTCACCAAAAAAACCCCCCAAAAACCAAAAAATGAGTTGAAGTCTCTTCTCAAGAATTCTCTTCATATTTCTTCACAAGATAAGAGTTTAAAACAGTTTTCTCAGGAAAAAAATTACCTTTATCCTCTTTCTCTTTGTCTTCTCACAGTCTCTCTTCAACCATGACAATTAACTCTACAGAATATCAAAGAAGGACAGTTAAACTATAACTTGTCCAAGATTCCATTGCCTATTAAAGATATATTAGAGGCTTCTTAATCTGGGGTCTGTAGATATCAAGGGTTGGCAAATTTTTTAAATAGTTTGTTAACTGTATTTTCAATATAGTTGGTTTTCTTTGTGTAGGGTGTATGCAGGTGTGCTGTGTTTTTTCTCCATGTATGTTATGCATGTTCATATGGGTCTCTTAGAATTTCCTCCCTCCACCCATCTCCAAAGGAGACTTTTATTCCTGCCAGGATAGGAAGCAGGAGGATGGAACCAGAGGCTGGTCACTTAGCTCTTCTCAGATAGAGGGTATACTGGGCTAGAATCACATCTACCTGCTCCCTTAAATATTGTCTAGAGGAAATATTTTTTAGGTTCAAGCTTTGCTCCTTATCACTATCCCTTAATGGGAAAGGAGTGCCTCAAGTTATCTATATCTATATCTATATCTATATCTATATCTATATCTATATCTATATCTATATCTATATCTATATCTATATCTATATCTATATCTATATCTATATCTATATCTATATCTATATCTATATCTATACATATATATGTATATATATGTGTATATACATATATATACATATATATATATACACATATATATATATGTATATATATATATATAATCTATCTCCAGGGTTTAACTTCCTTCCCACCCGATGTCTGTTACACAGTGAATGCACATAAGAAATAGCAATAAATCCATTTATCCCAACAGACAGCAAACAGAAATCAGAGGATATACATACACACACATGTATATACCAGACAATTCATAGAGTGAATGAGCTCACCCAGTAGGAAATAACTCAGCTGAACAAGTGAGAGTCCCAGATCTCACCTAAGGAGAAAATAACAACAACTAACATTTATGTAGCACTTACTGTGTGCCAGGCGCTTGGCTAAGCACTTTACAATTATTATGCCATTTGACCCTCCCAACAACCGTGTGAGGTTGGTGCTGTTATTATAATACCCGTTTTACAGATGAGAAAACTATGGCTAACAGGTTAAGTGACTTGCTCAGGGTCATGTAGCTAAAAAGTGTCTGAGACCAGATTTAAACTCTGTTTTTTCTGACTTCATGCCCAGGACTCTTTTTTAAACTAGCCATAGGAGTATGATTGAAGTGCTGGCTTTTGCTTCTTCCCAGAGTCTTTCTCAACCTTTAAGGAAGCTGAAGAGAGCCTGGAACCTGGATTGTTTTCTCTCTCATATCAGAAGGCTAGAAAACTAGGATCCCTCTTCTTTCCAGCTCTCACCATGTCCATGCCTCCCGTAGATATGGATCACTGAGCAATCAGTCTCTGCCATGTAGAGAGTTTTATGCAAATGGCCCTTTGAGCAAAAGTTATATTAGTAATCCTATGCATTTTTATTTTATGCATCAAAAAATATCATTCTGAAAAGTGTCCATAGGTCTTACCAGACAGCTAAAGGGATCTATCACACATAAAAAATTAAGAACTTGGGGCAGCTAGGTGGTGCAGTGGATAGAGCACTGGCCCTGAAGTCAGGAGGACCTGAGTTCAAATCCGGCCCGAGATCAAACACTTGACACTAGCTGTGTGACTCTGGGCAAGTCACTTAACCCCAATTGCTTTTTAAAAAAAGATTGAGAACTCCTGGTCTATAATCCCTGTGGGAGAGGCTATTGAAGCTAATATCATCCCAGGTATGAAAAACAGGCCATCGTGATTACTGAGGTACCGTCAGTGAACTTTGAAGGGCAGAAGGTACTACAGGACTAACTGATGTAGTAGATAGAGAGCTGGACTTAATCAGAAAGACCTGAGTTCAAATCCTACCTCATACACATACATATTTGCTATAGGACCCTTAGGTCCTAAGCTTAGGAAGCTGCTTAATCTCTCAGCCTCAGTTTTCTCCTCTCTAAAATGGGGATAATAATAGCACCTATTTCACAGGTAGTTGTGAAACTCAAATGAAATAATATATGTAAAGTGCTTCACAGATCTTAAATTGTGAAATAAATAGCTATACAAATTAATTATCATTTCAGGTAAATGCTATCCTGATTTAAAATATACATATATATATATATATACACACACACATACATATATATACATTATATTATATATATATACACACACACACATATATACATATACATATATATATATATATATATATATATATATATATATATATATATATATATATATATATATATATATATATATATATATATGAAAGTGAGTGCAATCTTCAAATTCTAGCCCAGTGAGATTGACTTGGATTCTTGACAAAATTCTTTAACATTTTAGGAAAGGGATAATTACTGAACATTCAGAAAAGGAAGCAGCTCCTATCCTGTCCCCGCCACTCAGACCCCTCCAGGAGGGAAGCTGGAGGCAGCTACAAAGCTGCTTTCCTTCCTGCTCCTTCCCCAGCCTCTACTGGCAAGCCTGGCTCCCCGCCCCCTCCCCAAATCTGGAGATAACTGTTAAGATCTTACAGGATAATGAAGTTATCTCAACAATGAGCTTCCTGGGGGAATGGTGGAGAAGTGAGTCAAAGAAGGCTCAGGTTAGCTCAGCAATCAATCATCATTTTCTTCTGCAGTTAACTCCTGTCGCTCCACTACCTGCCGTGTCTCCCCTAGCCCAGAGCTGCTGTCAGATGAGCAAAGACCAAAGCCCATTAAGCCCATTGTCCTTGACTTTTGCACACCAAAGACCCTACGGAGATGGTGAACAATTAAACTCATTCTGAACTTCTGGCTTAGTGGTGACTTGAAGGTCGTAGGGAAAGTTGAGAAAAGAAGGGTGACTAGAAATGGAAGCTGGGAGAGGGTTTCCAGCAAGCGTAAGAGTGGTAAAAATGGTAAAAATGATCTGAAGTCATCCAGAACTGGAAAATGGGCCATGCATAAACAGAAGAAAGCACTGAACGAGATGAAAAAATTCAAGAGTTAATTCCAGACAAAAAGAATTACTCAGGGGCAGCTAGGTGGCGCAGTGGGTAAAGCAACGGCCCTGGAGTCAGGAGGACCTGAGTTCAAATTCGACCTTAGACACATAACACTCACTAGCTGTGTGACTCTGGGCAAGTCACTTAACCCCACTGCCTCACCAAAAAAAAAAAAAAAGAGTTACTATGTACAAGCAGAACATCAGAGATAAAAGAAATGCCTTGACTATAGGAACATCTAGAAGAAATGAAGAGATTTAAAAATGAAATTAGAATTGAAAACAATACTGAGGTTTCATTTTGTACCTGGAGAACTAGCAAAGATGACAAAAGGTGAAAATAGTCAATCCTGGAGTTCTGGAAAGGTAGACACATTAATATACATTATGTGTGTGTGTACACACACACATACATGCATACATACACATATATTTGCATACACATATATACATACCTATATATAAATAATTATTTTTAAAAACTATTTTTATAAATATTTATTCCCTCTCTTTTTTAGTTACCATATTGAACAATTGAAAAAAGAAAAAGAAGACCTTCATAACAAACATGTATAGATCAGCAAAACAAATTCCCACATTAGCTATGTCTCATTCTGCATTTTAAGTCTATCATTTCTCTGGCAGAAGTTAAGTAGTGTATTTCCTCTTCAGTTCTCTGGAGTCATGGTTTATCAGTTCACCACCGACCACAGTAATAAGGTCTTTCAAAGTTGTTTTTCGTTATAATGTTGTTGCCATCATAGAAATTGTTCTGCTTCTGCTCGCTTTACTCTATATTATTCCATAGAGTTCTTCCCAATTTCCTCTGAAACTGTTCATTTCATCCACTGCATCCCTATGCCATAATTTGTTTATTCCTCAATAGGAGATCACCCTTCAGTTTCCAGTTTTTGGCTGCTATGAAAAAAGCTGCTAGAAATATGTTTGTACTAATAGATCATGTTGAGGGGCAGCTAGGTGGCACAGTGGATAGAGCTCTGGCCTTGGAGTCAGGAGGACCTGAATTCAAATCCAGCCTCAGATACTTGACACTTACTAGCTGTGTGACCCTGGGCAAGTCACTTAACCCTGATTGCCTCACCAAAAAGCAAAAACAAGCAAACCAACAACAACAACAACAACAAAAACCCCAAATAGATCATGTTCCTCTTTGGTTTTTTTTTTTTAAATCTCTTTGGAAGAATAGGCCTATAAGTACTGTAGCTGGGTCAAAGGGGATATGGAAACTTTTTGGGCAAAGTTCCAAATTGCTTTTCACTGTGGCTCCCCTAATTCTCAGTTTCACCAATAATGCACTAATATACCTGTTTTTCTTTTTGTTTGGCGGCCCCTCCAGCATGCCATTTTCCTCTTTTGTCATCTTTACCAATTTTATGTGTGTAACACATGCAGCCTCAGAGTTGCTATAATTTTTGTTGCTGAGGTTCAGTTATTTTCAGTCATATCAGACACCGTGTGACCCCTTTGGGGGTTTTCTTGGCAAAAATACTGAAATAGTTTTACATTTCCTTTTCCCAGATCATTTTTACAGATGGGGAAGTGGAGGCAAAGAGGGTTAAATGACTTGTCCAGGGTCATACAGCTAGTAAAGTGTCAGAAGTCAGAATTGGAACTCAGGTCCTCCTGACTCCAGGGCCAGTGGCCTATCTATTGTGCCACTGCTATAATTTGCATTTTTTAAATTATTAGTGATTTAGAGCATATTTTTTAATATGGTTGTTGATAGATTGGATTCCTTCCTTTAAAAACTAGTCATATCCTTTCCATGGGTGGGGAACCTATAGCCTCAAGGCCTTTGGCTCTCTAGGTCCTCAAGTTTGGCTCTTTGACTGAATCCAAACTTCACAGAACAAATCCCTTTATTAAAAGGATCTGTTCCATAAAACTTGGACTCAGTCAAAAGCCACACCCATGGAAAGGAAGAGCCGCAAGTCGCCTTGAGGCTGCAGGTTCCCCATCCCTGCTTTTGACTATCAGTCTGTTGGAGAATGGCTCTTTGAATCAGTTCCTCATACATCTTGGATATATCAGAGAGACCTATTACAGAGGATTTTTTCACTTCTAAATTTAACTGCATTAGGTTGTGCAAAACCTCTTAAATTTATGTAATCAAAATCATCCATCTTATCTTCTGGAACCCTCTCTCTCTATTTCTTGTTTGGCCATGAGCTTTTCTCCTCTCCACAGACCTGATAGATAAATTTTTTCCTCTTACTTGTTTATATGATCTTTTACTCCTAGGTCAGGTATCCATTTGGAGTTTATTTTTGTATAAGGTATGATGTATTGGTATACATCTAATTTCTTCTATATTACTGTTCAGTTTTCCAAGCAGTTTTTGTCAAATAGTGAATTCTTATCCTACTAACTGGGTCATTACGTTAATTGAACACCATGATACTGTGCTTTTTTGGTTCTTTATGTTGTATGTTCCTAAATTGTTTCATTGAGTAACTCTCTATTTTTTAACTAGTATGAATCATGTTAATAATTGTTGCTTTATAGTATAGTTTTTGATCTATTACTGATAGAATGCCTTCCTTCCCACTTTAAAAAAACTGTTACCTTTGAGATTCTTGACCTTCTCTTTTCTAGATGATTAGTGTTAAATCATATCATCCACAAAATGTTATAACTTTGTTTCCTTTTTTGCTGTACTTATTCCCTCAATTTCTCTTTCTTGTCTCACTGCTAGAGAAAACATTTCTGGTACTACATTAAGAGTTCAATCATGACCTGATTTGGGGTTTTCTTGGCAAAGATACTGGAGTGGTTTGCCATTTCCTTCTCCAGTTCATTTTACAGATGAAGAAACTGAGGCAAACAAGGTTACATGACTTGCCCAGGGTCACACAGCTAGTGAGTGTCTGAGGCAGATCTGAAGGCAGGAAGATGAACCTGACACTATCCACTGTGCCACCTCATTATCCTATACTTTACTACATTAAGTAGTAATTAATTAGTAATTATAATAGTGGGCATTCTTACTTTACCCATGATCTTATTTGAAAAGCTTTTTACTTTTCTCCATAACATATCAATCAATCAATCAATCAATCAATATTTAGCACCTACTATATGCCAGACACAGTGCTAAGCACCAGGAATACAAAAAAAAAAGGCAAAAGATAGTCTCTGCCTTCAGGGAGCTTACAATCTAAATGGAAACATGTGTTTGTTCTTGATTTTAGATAGATATTATTTATTATATAAAGGAATAGTCTGTTTATCCCAATCCTTTCTAGAGCTTTTCACAGAAATGAGTTTTTTATCACAAACCTTTTCATTATTTATTATGATTACATGATTTTTGTTATTTTTATTAGCATAATTTATTATATTTATAGTCTTCCATATTTTGAACCAAACCTGAATTCCTGATATAAATCTGACCTGGTCATAGTGTATAATCTTCCTAGTATGTTTATTTCCTAAAATTAAAAAAAAATTTTTTTTGCAATGTTATTCACTAAGAATATTGGACTATGTAGTTCTCTTTCTAGATTATGTCTGTCTTGTTAGGCATCAAGAGTATATTCATAGGAGGTTGGAAGGGCATTTTCTTTTCCTATTATTGCAAACAGTTTGTGTGATCTTGGAATTAATTGTTATTTGAATGTTTGACAGAATTTGCTTGTAAATCCATCTGGTTGTGAAGTTTTTTTTTTCCTTTGGGAATTCATTTATGACTTGTTTAATTCTTTTTTTCCCTTGATATTGGACTTCTAAATAGTCTATTTCTTCTTTTATTAATCTAGGTGTTTTATATTTTTATAAATATTCATCTATTTTGTCTACATTATAAGTTCTGTTAGAATATTAGACAAAATAGTTTCTGAAAATTTCTATTATTCCTTCTTCAATTATTGTGAATTCTCCTTTTTTTCATTTTCAATATGAACAATTTTTCTTCCTCTTTCTTTTTAGAAATCAGATTAGCTATTTATCAAAAAACAAATCCTAGTTATAATTATCAATTGAATTGTTATTTCAATTTTATTAATATCTTCTTTAATTTTCAGAATTTCTACTTTGTTCTTTATTTGGAAGGTTTTCTTAAAAAAATTTATTGTTTTTCAAGGTATTTTTCTAAAGTTGTGTGCCCAGTTCATTGATTTATTCTTTCTCTCTTTTGTTAATAAAAGCTTTTAGAGATTATCCCTAAAGAATTGCTTTAACTGCAACCATAAGTTTTGGTATATTTTTTATTATTGTCATTTTCTTGGATGAAATTTTCTATTGTTTCTGTAACTTGTTTTTTTGACCCCCAGTTCTTTAGTATGTCTCCAATTTTTTTTACATCTTTCTTCAAAGGCTCTTTGTTGAATATAATCTTATTACATTGTGATTAGCAAATGATGAATTTAGTATTTCATTTTTTACATTTTTTGATGAGGTTTTTATACCCCTACATGTGATCAGTTTTTGTAAAGGTTCCATGTATAGATGAGAGGTTCATAAATTCCTTTCTTTCCCCATTCAGTAATCTTCAGAGAGCTATCATTTCTAATTTTTCTAAAGTTCCATTCAGGTCCTTAATTTCTCCCTAATTTATTTTTTGGTTATATTTGTCTGGGTCTGAAAGGGATTCATTGAGGTTTCCCACTATTACAGTCTGAAATAGGGAATTTTATTATTTCTCCCTACAAGTCAATTAATTTCTCCTTTAAGTATTTAGCTACTATGCTATTAGGTGAATATATATTAAATACTGATTGTTGTCTATGGTTTCTTTAAGCATAATGTAATTGCCCTGCATATTTCTTTTTATTATCTATCTTTACTGTAGCTTTATCTGAAATCCTGATTGGAATTTACTGAGTAGGAAGCTGATATGGTCAAACTAACCCTTTAGAAAGATCACTTTGGCAGCCGAGTGGAGGATGTATTGGAAAAGGAAGGCCAATTTAAGGGCTATTGCAATAGAGATGTAAAGAGTGACTGAACAAGTATGGTGGCTGCATGAGTGTAGAGAAGGCGACTTCTAGGAGAGATAGGAAAGTAGAAATAATAAGATTTGACCATTGATTGGATATGTAGGGTAAGTACAAGTGAGGAGTCGGTAGATGACTAGCAGCACCCCTTCCAACACCAAGATCCTGTGATTCTGTGACAAAAGACAGTTTAGTTATCAAACAATAAGTATGTGAAGACTTATAAATGCATGAGGTCCTTGGAAAGTTGAGGAGGAAGTGAAAATCATTCTGAGCCATCCGGTGGGCCCAAGTCCACCTAAGCCTTTCTAGACAGAAGGTTAAAAATATAGGTTTGTAACAGTTCAGAAGAAAAACTACTGAGTATTTTTAGAGCATGCCTCTGACCTTTTAAGAATGACTTTTAGGAGAGCTAGGTCATCATCACCATCATCCTTAAGAAGAAGCATATTAACTATTGAAGTATCATCAGTAAAGAAAGGTGTAGTAACACTATGCCTATCCTGAATTCAGCTACACAGAAATCTTACCAATTGGGCTACAGCTGGGAACTAGGAGTAAGCAAAATGTCCCGCCAAAATAGTGATGATGGATATTGATGATGATGATGATGATGACAGCTAACATTTGTATAATGCTTTAAGGCAGGGGTGCGGAGGCCACATGTGGCCCTTTAGGTCCTCAAGGGCAGCCCTTTGACTGAATCCAAACTTCATAGAACAAATCTCCTTAATAAAAGGATTAATAATTATTAGTTATAATAATTAATAAGAAGTTCCCCACCCTGCTTTAAGGTTTGCAAAATGCTTTACAAAGATTCTGTCTCTCTCTCTCTCTCTCTCTCTCTCTCTCTCTCTCTCTCTCTCTCTCTCTCTCTCTCTCTCTTTCTTTTATCCTCACAACCCAATGAGGTAGTCGCTATTATTATCCCCATTTTAAAGTTGAAGAAATTGAGGCAGACAGAGGTCGAGTGATTTGCCCAGGGTCACACAGTTAAGTCATTTCTGGTTTGAATTCAGATTTTCCTAACGCCACATCCAGCTCTCTAATCACTGTGAAACTCATTCCTTTAGTGTGTATAGACTCCCCCCTGGACCTCCCCACAGATGATCAAATTTATTTTATATACAATTAGAACAAGTTTGATTAACTGCTAACAACAGTTGAGAAGCATCAGATCAGAAGAGGGGGAGGAGAGGGGAAGTTACTACAAGTAGGCATAGTGACAGAAGGAAGTGACAACAAAATTATAAAAATTAGGCATAAAACAAAAATCAAACAAGTGACCTCAGAGCATTCCAGAGTCATTGTGCATTTAGCATAGTGCCTGTCTCACAGCAGGCACTTAATAAATAAATGTTTATTGATTGATTGATTTCATATAGGGGCAAGCGAACCTACACAGCTCAGTAGATCCTAGATCACCGTATTACAGGTTATGAATCAAGGACAGGTGAAGTTATGTGTCATATATTCTGTTTATGAAGAGGGGATATGCGTAACAAATACATTTTAGAAAGATTTTTATCTGAAATGCATGTGCCCCAAGGAGGTCAAAGTTCTCATTTTATACCAAAAGATTCATAGCAGAGGGGAAAAAAAAAACCACCACATTAAAAAAAAAGCAGAAAATAGCTAAATAAACTGTGATATATGCATAAAATAAAACATCATTGTGCCAGGTCTATGGTTTGGTTGATATGGGAACTCCTGATGTAGTACGTCACAACCTGTAACAAGGTTATGATGTCTGTAACTCATAGTGGTGGAGAGCTGTCTGAGGCTCGGAGAGGGTAAATCATTTGCTTTGGGTTGAACAGTTGATAAGTGTCAGAGACAGGATTTGAACCTGTCCCTTTAAATCCAACTCTAGCACCTCTATGCTGCCTCTATGATATAAATGAAAATAACCCCAAATGATAACAAGATGGAGACAAAATGAAACGAACAGTCTGTTGACTGATTAGAACATACTTCCTTCCCCTTGGTGTTGTTGCTCAGTTGTTTCAGTTGTGTCCGACTCTTCATGACCCCATGGACCTATCCCTGGGTTTTTCTTGGCAAAAATAATGGAGTAGTTTGCCATTTCTTTCTCCAGAGGCAAACAGAGGTTAAGTGACTTGCCCAAGGTCACACAGCAAGGATGTTTCTGAGTCTGGATTTGAACTCTGGTCTTCCTGACTCCAAGCCCAGTGCTCCATCTATTGTGCCACCTGGTTTTATACTATAGGTGTGAAATGTGACATACTCTGCCAGGTGCAATCACTGTATTTAGAAGGTTTTGCTTAACTTTTCTTTCTTTTTTTAATATTCTAAGGAAGGGTACTATGGAGGATAGTCATTGGGAAGTGATCATAGTGTAAAAGGCAAACCATATCAATAAAACATTCAGAAAATTTGATTCTTTTAAAGAGTAAATTCTTGGCAATTGCGGAAAATTAGCTCTGCAGAATGACTTATTCATTCTCCAAGGATTTCAGAGAGCTAGACATATACTGTGTAAACCACACTAGAGAGACAGAGGCAGTGTGGCCAGTGGAATGAAGGCGAGATTGGGAATCAGATCTGTAAGAGCTCCTAGCTCTTACACTTACTAGCTGTGTGACTTTGGGCAAGTTCCTTGACCATTCCCTTTATCTGTTTAAGCCTCAGCTTCATCTGTAAAATGGGGAATATATTACATATAGTATCTCCTTCACAAGATTGTTATGGGGAAAGTTCTTTGTAAACTTTGTGCAGAATGTGTGTGTGTGTGTGTGTGTGTGTATGTGTGTGTGTGCATGCGTGTGTGCACATGTGTGTGTTTGTCCCCAAAAGGTTTGTCTAAGTGCACACACTGAAATCATTATATAAATGCTAACTATCACTAACAAAAATTCCACATCATGGAGGTTAGAGACATAGCACCCCCACAATCTGGAAAATCTGCATAACATTTTTTGGCTGTCACTTCATACCAGAGAATAAGTCTGAGTTATTATGGTATTAAAAATAAAATATTTTTGTATTATAAAATACTATACATATATTTTATGTATTTCTGAGTTTCTAAACCTTTTCTGTGTTATCTGCTAGTCTTTGCTTGTCATCTGCAGCTGCCACAAAACTCCCCCCAAATTCCCATTTAATTTTTTATGCCAACTCCTGATATATTCTATGAAACATGGTCCCTGTTGTCAAGGAGATTATACTCTAGCAAGAGGGAAAATATATATACAAAAAAAATACAAATAATAATATAAAGCAGCCCATAGTAATTACCAAATTAGTGGTTAATAGATAATAAGTATCACAGCACAGCCAGTCCATTTGTGCTAAGTGTCACAGAACTGGGCTGGATAAATCTTAAGATCTGACCTGCATCTGGAACCATTTAGCCTGGAGAAGAGAAGACTTAGTGGGGAACATGATAGCTTTCTTGAAGGTCCTTCATGTGGGAGCAGGAATATGTTTACTTTACTTGTCTTCAGAAGACAGAACCAGGATTGATGGATGGAAGTCACAAAGAAACAAATTTAGGTTTGATGTATAGACACGCTTTGCAACAATTAGAATTATCCCAAAATGCAACAGAGAGCTGTGGATTTCCTCTTACCAGAGGTCTTAGAGCAATGGCTGGGTGCTTGTTGGGCATTTTGTAAAGGAGATTCCTGTTCAGATTGGGTTGGATGCCTTCTGAGGTCCCTTCCTACACAGAGATTCTAAGAAATGTTATGATTTAATTTCATCAATGCTTCTCCCCTTGGTCATTCCCCCAGCTGTGTCTTTACTCTTATAGTATGTTAGTTATAGAAATGCTTAATCCTCTTTTGTGTATAATCCTACTTCTGTGCAAGTTCGGGCAGTTTTGTGGAAGGATAGCTGTTTGCTCTGTGTTGCTTAAGGAGGGAGACTCCTGACTGGCAGAGGTCATGCTGACAGCAGTGCTGTGCACCTGTGTGAGAGATATCAGTTTGTTGCAGAGGCTTCAGGGGGAGAAACTTCAGAGAGAGATTTTAGGGACACACATGGAGAAAGAACCTCTAGGGTTGAGAGAGAAAAATTTGAATGGCAAACTGTAGCCCGTGGAGCCATGGGCATGTATGGAAGCAGCCCCGGTATGCTTTGACTTCCAGAGCTCGAATTCCCAGAGCCTGCTATAAGTAGACCTCCCCTAAATGAGATCTCTCTGTCTTCTCATGTGTCCCTGAACTGTCTCTCTGGAAGTCTCTGCAACAAACTGTTCTTTACACAAGAACATGGCATTGCACTACAAATTATTTCTACAGATCGGGAGTAGCATCTCCCTCTGGTAAGTCCCACTAAGCACAAGGCTGTCCCTCTGCAAAATAAGCCCAGGCTTGGGCAGAAACGGGGTTACATGTACTTCCACGATGTGTTTCTAATTCTCTCAAAGACAAAGGCTGTGTTGGTATTATCTTGCCCCAGTAGAAGTAGACCCTAAATATCTGATTTTTTTACTTTGGTGATGATTGCAGTAGAGAAAACATTTTAACCCATCTTCACTTCTTGATGCTAGAGAACACCAGCTCTGACACTCGATCCAGAATCCATCTGTTGCTTTGGGATCCACCAGAGGCTTCTAACAGCAGTTTCATGTTTCCTTGGCTGCAGGGAAATCCCATCCCTTATCATTCTGTACAGCAGAATGGTGATAGCACCTGTACTGTCAGACGGCTAACAGAGAAATCCCTACTCTATGGAGTATGTGTCCTTATATCTTTTCCTTAAAAGGACACAATACTGGGCTTTTATATGAGTATGTGGGGTGGGGAGGAAATGGTTTGGGGAGGGGGGAAGAGGAGATAACGAGAAGGGAAACATTTAACAGAGACTCCATTTACTGATGCTTTCCAACTACATGTGATCCCTTGAATAATTTTCTTTAGTAATGAGGCTCTAGCCTCATTCTTAATCTGAGTGGCTCATTTGCCATGCCATAGGACTGTCCTCAAATATGTGCCATTTAGCACCAACCTGGCTAAATTTAACGACTGTCTTAGTGGTCTTTGGTGCTATGTATATTCCTTCCCTATGAGGCAAGTCACTTAACCCTGTTTGTCTCAGTTTCCTCATTTGTAAAATGAGCTGGAGAAGGAAATGGCAAACCACTCCAGTATCTTTGCCAAGAAAACTCCAATGGGGTCACAAAGAGGTGGACATGACTGAAAAATGACTGAACAAAACAACATGACAGTAATTGACATTTTTATGAAACTTAAAATGTTACAAAATATTTTATGTATATACATTTAATGTATATACATTAAATATGATCTTCTCTGAGCCTCAAAACAATCCCAGGAAGCAGATATTACAAATATTATCATCTTCATTTTACATGAGGAAATTGTGACTCAGAGAAGTTAAGCAACTTATCTATGGCTACAATGTCTGTAAATACCCAAGAATGGATTTGAAGTCAGGTCTTTAAGAGGCCAGGTTCAACACTCTATACTGCACTCTATCCATAAAAAGATTTTCAGGAAATAAAACTTATCTCAAAGTTATTCCACAGTCAGATGACTAAATCAATATCTAGAGAGATAATGGATATAGGAGAGGGTACACTGGACTGGCCTTGAAATAAGAAGGCCTGGGTCTCCCATTTACAGCTGTGTTAGACCATTCAAAGCATGGTCGTAGTCATTTCTTTGAAACATCTCAAAGATGTTGCACCTATCTCACAGAGTTATTGTGGGGATCAAAGGAGAGAATGTGATCTATGAAGCACTATTCAAAGGCTTTTCTTTGTATCCCCTGCATTTAACACAGTGTCTGGCACGTAGTAGGTACTTAAAAAATGCTTGTTGGCTTAACTTGATTTGGAAGTTGACTTCAAAAATTGTGAGTAGGGGAACATGGAAGCATTCAGACACACTGAAAAATGGTTGTGTTGGAAAGAGTTATTAGGAGAGAGAAAGAGACAGTGTTTAGAGAAGTGGGAGAAGGTAAGTGCTGACTAGATGTTGTTTGTACTTCATTTTCAAAGAGAACCAGTGACGTCACAGGACTTGACTCATGGGTGAATTGGATTTAAGTGAGGCAGAGGTGAGTCATCAAAGTTCAGTGGCAAGGTGAAAGTTAAGATGACAGGTGGTGGCCTGGGAAGCAGTGGATGACCTTGATGTCTTCAATGTCTGACCGAGCTTTAAGCACTCCGCAGCACCTGCTTCAGCTGCCTTCATAGCTGCGGAAACAAATTGTTCTCATCTGCTCACGGGGGAAGTCTTCACATGCTTGGGGAAGACATTCTCCTAACTCACTGACAGGGAAGTCAAGAGTGAAGGCCTGTCAGTTACCCTCAACATACTTTATAAACCTTAAAGCACTATGTTAATGTCACTTGTTATTATTAGAAAAGGCAAGGCAAGAAAAACCACAAATACTTAAATTATCCTATAATTCTATACTTAGAAGGTTTCTCAAAAGGCCTTTTGGTCTAACCTTAAGATCCAAATAGGCAATTAACCAATCATTTGAGAGAGCTGCCCCAAAGCCCCTTTGTATGTATTCATTTTTGCCTACATCAGCTGCTTTTAGAGTTTAACCATTTAAATAACTTTTCAGAAGAGTTTGGTAAGTATGTAATATATGTGTAGTAATGGCCTTGTAAAGAATTCTTTTCTAGGATCAGGTAGATGACTATCTTACTAAGAGGTAAAGTGGAAAGAGCTCTAGATTTGGAGTCAGAGGGCTTGGGTTCAGATTCCTCCTCCCCCATGCTTACTTCCTGTGTGACCTTTGGCAAGTGACTTAAGTCACTTGGCCATTGGGCAAGTCACTTGGCCACTGGTTTATCATTTATAAAATAAGGAACTTGCAACAGATGGTCTCCAAGGTCCCTTCTAGCCCTCAATTTTTGATCCTTTGGCCTCATTTCCTTCCAGTCCTAGAATTCTATGAAATGAGGGCATCGCAAAAAAGAAATAGACACTTTGATCATGGAAAATGCTTACAATTCTCAAATAACATCCCCAAGAAGGAGAACTTCCTTCTCCTCCTTGCAGGCACAGTCCATGATTTCCTTTAAGGAACCTTCCCAGACTAGGTTGAAGGAAGAGATGGCCTCTTCCTGGTTTCAGCCAGACCACTACTGCATCACTTCCTTTTATGATGTGTTTATGTATATACACCTTATCTTCTCCAAATTTGATTGTAAGATCCTCATGAGGGAGTTTCTTGTATGTTCCCTGTAATCTGTAGCCCCCCAAAAATTTACTAATTTGATTCATTGTTGCTCCATATCCAGTCATCTCACTTTGCCCTCAAGAGAGATGAGAGGTTAGGACAAATGAGTGAAGAACACAGGGAAGAATGTTGAAAGGGGGCTTGGTACACCAAGAGCCAGCCTTCTTAGGAAGACCTAGTTTCAAGTGTGACCTCTGACATATAGGCTGAGTAACAAATACTTTAACCCTTAGACAACTCTCTAAGACCAAGTTACAGAAGCACTGGTAAAGAAAATCTCCTCATAGGAATTCCTTGAGTCAGTGAAGTCACAGGTCTGGACCAAAATAAAAGGGAACAATTTATTAGCAATTAGACTAATCCAAAAATAGAACTGGTTGCCTTGGTGGTGGTGGATAAAAAATTCCCTTCAAGTCGTTAAGTTAAAATTGCATAACCAAGGGCTCATGAGCATCTCACAGAGGTTGATTCATGCTTTAGTTATGGGTTGAACTAGATGACCTTTGAGGTGCCTTTCATCTAAAAAATGTGACATATATGCAGCATTCTTTTGGGCAACCCAACCCTAAACTTACACTGGCAGATTGGGTCCCCCAGGAATAACTACTATGGTTCTGCATTCCTAAAACCATAGCTCATGAACCCCCACCAACGTATTTACTTTCAACTGGAGGACACAGCTCAAACAAAGGCACTTATTGGAATGTCATACCAAGAAAAGTAGCAACAAAATACCCCCTTCTCCCATATACTTGGAGTATACTCTTCTATATATGCACACTGAGTCAGTAAGAAGAGTGGAATGCCATAGAGTTGACAAGTGGGTAGGCACCCGCATGATGAATGTATGTTATTAAGGCAAGCTGTATCTCCAGAATTACTGGTTGCCCCAATGTCTTCTTGGCATGTCCTTGCACTGCTCTTTATGGGTCATGGCATCTCTGCTGGATAAGTCATTCCACTAGATGCCCTGGTTTTGGTCTTCAGTGAGGTATGTGGTCCTGATGTTTAGTTGTGGTGTGTCTAGTATGTCCAGCTTCAGGATTGCTGAAATCTTATTGCTATGCACACTTGGAAAGAACATAAACTGATAACCGAGCGCCACTTGGACTCTCACCTCTGGGGCCTGCTACCCTGAACAGGACTCTAGCTCTAGGTCATGAACGCTCAACTCCTCTTGCCAACTCCACTCAATTAGACTCTGAAGTTGGACTTCACTTGCTCCCATGTGTTTCTTTTGCTAGACACCAAAATCGGTAGTGCTGGGAGTTGGGTAAGGAGAAATTTTCCAGGACCCTTGTTGTATTCTACACTAGGTAAAGGAAAAGGAAAGGGTTATGAGTAAATTTTTTTCAGAGCTGACCGTTGCTTTTTTAAAGGCTACCAGGGGTGGAGCTGATCCTT